>NC_142270.1:6040479-6693467 GCF_052056855.1 Sturnus vulgaris
AAGGAGGAGCTGGCTCGGGCTCTTCCCCTCCAGGTGCTGATGCTCTGCCCATGCCTGGTTTTAGGGTCACTCATTTTGTTTGATCTCCTGACAAACCAGAAAGCTGATCCCGAGGAGGACGAGCACTGTGCACAGGTATGGGAGGCCACTCACCCATCCCTCCTGCAGCTGCGTGAGGATGGAGGAGAGAACTCAACATGCACAGGAGCAAAGTGGTGAGCAGAAAGCATGATCCCTTCTGGATCTGTTCACAGGTGTCCAGGACAACCTCAAGCATGGGGGGTATTGAGGAAGTAAAAGAAATCCTGAAGAAGCTGGAGCTGCCTGAGTATTGTGATGTTTTTGAGAAGGAGAAAATGGACAGGCAAGCACTGGTGAGAAGTGCCCCTGTTTACCTGGCTCTTGTGGTTCTTCTTTGCTTTTCTTCCCCATCATTCCACCACTACACATCTTCTGGTACTGAGTCACACATGAAACATCTCTGAGGAAGAACACAGTCTCACCAGGAACAAACACCACACCTCTGCTCCTGGACTAACACCGGCCTTGCTTATTTTCCAGTTCTTGTGCACAGAGAAAAACCTTAAAGAAATGGGAATTCCCCTAGGGCCAAGAATGAAAATACTCCATTACATCAGCTCCAAGAGAGAGACGAAGGTTTGTTTTCTGCATGGCTTGTGCTCATGCCATCACATCCCATCCCATTCCATCCCTCTGACACAAGGACCCCTTTGTGCTGCTGCAGGATCAGAGCTCAGCAGCTCCCGGGCACAGTGAGCGTGGAGCAGAGCCAGGGTCCCTGTCCCAGCACGGGGACAGCTCAGAGGATGTCAGGAACTGCCAGTACAGGGATGTTGGCTTGGGACAGGTAACAGCTGAGCTCTGGCTGCACCCACAAAGCTCTCGTGACACCAGCACGGAGTTTGTCTCATGAACAACCCTGAACCCCTCTCCCAGGTCTCAGCAAACTACCCCCAGCTGAACTACAAGCCCAGCATCTTCTTTGCCTTTGGCTCTCCCATTGGGATGTTCCTCACCGTGCGAGGAGTGAAGCGCATCGACCCCAACTACAGCCTGCCCACCTGCAAGGGCTTCTTCAACATCTTCCACCCCGTAGGTATCAGAGCCAGAGCTGTCCTGGGTGAGGCACGTGGAGCACGAGCCCTGGCCACTGTCCCCCTCTTGTGTGCAGTTTGACCCCGTGGCGTATCGGATCGAGCCCATGATCGTCCCGGAGCTGGAGTTCGAGCCCATGCTGCTGCCCCACCACAAGGGCAGGAAGAGGATGCACCTTGGTATGGCACAGGCAGCCCCTGCCCCCCGGCCCAGGGCTGCTGCTGCAGCCCCCAGCCCCACAGCCACCCCCCTCCTGCCTTGCAGAACTGAAGGAGGGGCTGACTCGCATGAGCGTGGACCTGAAGAACAACCTGCTGGGCTCGCTGCGGGTGGCCTGGCAGTCCTTCACCCGTGCCCCAGTGCCAGCCCTGGAGGCAGGGAGCACTGAGGCTGAAGCAGAGACGGAGGCTGGCACTGAGAAGCAGCCAGGTGGGTACTGGGATGTGTGGGGCAGGGGAGAGCCAGGGATGGAGCCTTGGGAGCTGCCTGTGCAGCCTGGGCTCCCACAGCCACAGTGCCCAGCAAAGGGATCACTTTGGGCTCTGGAGGCACCTGGCTCTCCCCAAAGGCTGTGGCCTTCCCTGTTAGCCCCTGATGAAGGGTTTTTCTGGGGGGTTTCAGCACAGCACAGCACAGCACACCACGTTTCAAACCTGTCTCCTGCACTGCTGTTTCTGAGCACTTCAGCTGCCTCTGCCCTGTGGGAGCTGCAGAGGGGTCAAGGGAGGGCAGGGCCCTGCTCTTGTGTTGTCATGGCTGCTGGTGCCCTGTGGCTGAGCCACGCTGCTCTTCCTTGCTCCAGACACAAAGCCAGAGGAGCCCCCAGCAGCAGTGAAGGAAGAGACGCCCCCGATCAACGTGGGGAGGCTGAACGGAGGGAACCGCATCGACTACGTGCTGCAGGAGAAGCCAATCGAGAGCTTCAATGAGTATTTGTTTGCACTCCAGGGGCATCTCTGCTACTGGTAAGTGTCTGTGAAATGCTCAGGGCTTCACATTTACCTGTGGTGGAGGCAGAATGGCATCAGTTTCAAAGCCAGCATAGTAAGAAAAGCCTCAGCTGATCACGGGAACAAGATCTTCTCCTGTCTGTGACACACACAGGGTGGGCACAGACAAAGGAAGGACTTGTGGTGCAGCATCTGCATCTACCCCAGCCATCACACATGTCCTGACAGAGTGCAGGGAATTCCCTTCTGATTGCCATGTCCTCCTCCTGCAGGGAGTCAGAGGACACGGTTCTGCTGGTTCTGAAGGAGATCTACCAGACTCAAGGCATCACACTGGATCAACCTTTACCAGGAAGCCAGTGACCAACCTGTGCTGTTCTGGCTGTAAGTCACCTTTCCTAAACCCCTTCTGAATTTCCTAGGGCACCTCAAAGGAGACCTGGTTTATTTGAGGGAGTAATATCCATTATCTAAGGCAGGGAACTTGTGTCAGCTTTCTTCTTTGGCTTGTCAGAACCTTTGCCTGTGGTCTCCTTTTGCTTTCTTAGGTCAAATCCCACTGAGTACTCACCAGGAAAGTCCAGATCTCTTCTCTGCCTTCCTCTCCTCTGCTGCTGTGTCCTGCATGCTGCTTCCCAAGTACTTGCTGCTGCCTGGAGATAAGGATGGATTTTCCTCCGTTTTGGGTCTGGGTAGGGGGAAAAACTGTCAAGGGAAAACCACTTCTGCTCAAGCACACACAACACCTGTACAGTGACTCCCTGTGGCAACGTTTACTTTTCACCCTGCACCCTGTGAGTCCCCACAGCAGCTCCTCCAGCCCTGCAGCACAGGCTCAGAACGGTGTCCCTGGGGAGGGGACCCTGAGGAGAAAAAGCCTTAAACAAACAGCATGGAAAGAGCTGCAGCAGCCCTGGGGCAGGGCAGGTTCTGACTGCTAACACCAACACCCACAGCAGCACTGCAGGCCCGGGAGGCAAAGCCCAGGGCACAGGCTGAGCCAGCAGGGCCCGTGCAGCAGCCACACTCATCCCTGCACTGCTGCTGCACGTTTGTGCAGCCCTGGCCGTGCCAGGCAGGGCTGCCCTGTGAAGAGAGCAGCATGTGTGTGCTCCTCCCTGCTGTGGTGTGCTGGCAGTGACAGCCCAGCTCCCTCACCCAGCCCACGCTGGCAAACCAAGGCTCTCCCCAGTGCCAGTGCCCTGCTGTACCTGCTCCGAGGAAAGCTTCACCTCCAGCCCCAGCCCAGCCTGGGGAGCAGCAGCTGCTCCTGGCAGTGTCAGGGCGGCCTGAGCCCTCTGTGCCCTGCAGGACACGGAGCTGTCAGCTGAGGATGGAGATCCAGTCCTTGTTTTTAGCTTTAAATGTTCACAACGCAGCCAGCAAAGGTGCAGCCCAGATCCAGCAGAGTCTGGACACTGCAGGAATGACACCAGCTCTGTAGGCAGCTCAGTCTGCACCTGCCTTGAAGATCTTTTCTGAGGGGGACAGGGCTGGAGAGCCTCTGTGATCCTTCCCTGGCCACCAAAGCCCCTGGGCTGTGCTCAGTGCTGTGTGAGGTGTTGCTGTGCAGCCTCTGGAAGAGCCAAACCACTTTTCCCTCCTGCTGACTTTTGCCCTGCATGGGGTAAGGAGCCTTTTCCCCCCACAGCCTGTTGGTTTGTTTTTCCTCCATTGTCTGTTATTTGCACTACTGGAAGGGTTTTGTTTGCAGCCTCCATCCCTCCTCCCCTCCCAAGGAACAGAAGCTGTTCTTTACCTGACTGCAGGAACAGCCAAGCTGCTCAGTCAGCACCTGAACTACTGCTGGCTAAGGTCTCATGGGAGTAGGAAAAGGGACAGTCTTAACATGGGACACTAATGATCAGCTTTTTAAGTTATGCACTTTGTTAAAAAAAAAAGTTAAATACATTTTAAATGTTATTTAATGTCTTTTCCAGTAAAAGCCAAAATAAATAAGTAGATGACTGTGGTGTGTGCATGTCTGGGGGGAGAGGAAAGGTTGAAAAATTAATATGTGCAGTTTTAGGGGAAAGTGAAGCTATTTCTATAATTGTATTGAAGCTACAGAGGTATAGAGGGCCCAAACTGCAGCTGATGGGGTTTCATTACTGACTCACCTGCCTTGCTGTGCTGCAGCCTCACCTGTGCTGTTTGCATCTACTACACCTGTCTTTGAGGGGACCAGTGACCAACAAGTGCTCACAGAGCCCCTGCCAGGCAGCTGGCCCTGGATCTGCCCTTGGAGAGACAGACCATGGGCAGGGAAACGAGCACCTCTGCAGGGATCTCACACAGGTGCAGGGATGCTCTCAGACACCATTTCATTTTCTGCTGTCATCTCCTCAAAACTATACTAAAGCTGCAAGGAAAGAGCACCCACCAGAAGCCCCTGCAGACACCAGAGGAAACAGGTTATAAAGCAACAACCCTAGCCTTGAAATGAAGTTTTAGTACCACAGCTCATTACAAAAATTAAACTCCTTTATTTGGGAAGTTAGAAAAACTCAATGGCAGGTCCTGAACTTCATTTCCCAGGAGAAGGGCTGGGACAGCTTGGCTGGATTGCAGGGAAGTGACCAATGGTGCTCCTGGACTGGACACAAGAACTCCCACCAGACTGGGCACACTGGGTTGTCACATTTTCCCAGTTCTTGTTCAGGACCTTCACACCCCAAGTGTCTTTGCACAGGCTGGCACCTCGAGTGCCTCCCTCGCTGCACAGTGGGCCTGAAGAGGGGCTGGCCTACAAAATCCAAGGAAATGAAGCAACACAAGGGCCGGGGCAGGGAACTCACCAGCTCAGCAGGGAACACCTGCCCAGGGGCTCCTCCTCGTGGGAGCATTCTCCTGAGCAGCCTCCCCCAGCCTTGCCCTGCCCCATCACTAAATGCTCATGTGGAAGCTGGGAGCTGGAGGCTTCTCCTCGTGCACCGGCAGCGCCTTGGGCTTGGCCAGGGATGGTTTGTGGCACGTGGTGTCTGTCAGGGGAGGGTAGTACTGCCTGTAGCACAGGTATGCCAGCACCAAGCCCATCACTGAGCCAACCAACACATCTGTGGGCGAGAGCAGAGCACAGTTAATGCCCTTCAGCCTCAATCAATTCCTCAGCAGCAGCTTTTCTGCTAGATCCACAACCTGACTTGGCTATAAACACAAGCCTGGTTTGTATCCCAAAACCACACAGAAAGGCATCACTTCCCTGCAGGTGGCACCAAAACTGCCCCTGGAGTAGTACAAAAAAAACCCCCCAAGTCCCTGCTAGGGGCTCTGAACATTTGTGTGGCACCACAGCCCCCTGTGCCTGCAGTGCCCTGTCCAGGTGCACAGAGACGCTCACCCACCTTCCCAGTGGTGCTTGTAGTCACAGGTGCGGGACACGGCGATGAGGGTGGCCAGGAAGAGGGGGAGGAGGAAGGCACAGAAGCGCAGGGCCCGGCTCCCTCGGCCTGGAACGAAGCTGTGCAGCTTCCCTGCCAGGTAGAAGGCAGAGAAGGCAAGACCAGCAAAGGCAACTGGAAAAGAACAGAAGAGTCCTGGTTCAGAACAGCTCCAGGCTTTGCTGCCAGACCCTCACCCTCTGCTGCTGCAGTGGCAGGGCTGTGAGAGGTGTCTGCCTGTCCCTGAGCCAAGGGAAGCACCAGCTGGGACTGATGGATCCTAGAAGCTGGTACCTGGCACACATCCCTCCTTCCAGGGTTACAGACAGCTTTGCACCACATTTCTCACCCCATTGCTTTGCAGAGGGAAACCTGAGTCCCCCGAACACGTCAACAAATGCAAAATACAAATGCAAAGCTGTGGGGTGCAGGAAAGCAAATGCCAGCTGCCCTACCCTCTGCTCCCCAGAGCCCAGGCTGCAGCAGGAAGGAGCCGGGGAGAACTCACAGGAAGCGTGGCCGCTGGGGAAGCTCTTCCTGCCCTCGGTCACTCTGCGGGCATCTCCCGTGCACAGCAGCTCCGAGTTGGCTCGGCCGTCGGGGAAGCAGCGGAAGAAGAAGTCAGGCCGTGGCCTGGGACAGGGAACCGAAGCTCAGGGCTCAGGCTGGGCACTCCCGGGAGCTGCCCCTGCCAACCCCATCCTCCCTAAATGAGCCTATCTGAATGATGGCCTGAGACAGCAGCTCCCCAGTGTTTTTTCTAATCCTAAATTGTCTTTACAGCTAGAAAAAAACCACATTCCTTTCCAGGCTGAGCGTGTCCAAGTTCAGCTGCTGGCCTTGATCTGGCTGTTGCAGAGCTGCCTCCCCCGCCCTCCCCACGGTGCAGCTGGGACCCAGCCAGTCCTCACCTCCCCACGACGAGCTTCAGGGCGTTTGTGAAAACCCCGTTCAGGGCAAGGGCAAGGCTGGCAGCTGAGAGAGAGCACAAGGGTCACATCAGCACCATCCCCTCCTGAAAATGCAGCACATCCAGGCACGGGCAGGCTCGAGCTGCCTCTCTCTGGGACAAGGAGGAGCTCACCAAGGCAGGCTTCCCTCGTGTCCTCGTGGTCAGCACCCATGAACAGCCTCGCCAGGATGATGAGCACCAAGGGAGACAGAAATGCGATGAACTGCACAAAACAGGGAGAATTTCAGGTGTCAGTGCAGCAGGTTTAAGTTCTCACCAGCACACAAGAGCAGTTACTCAAGAAGACTCCGAGTACACTTTCCTTTCCCAGAGCCAAGCAGCAATCTGTCCTCTGCAGTCCCTGCAGCTCCATCAGAACACAATCCCCCATCAGCTGCACTCGCAGCAGGCCCTGGTCAGCCCAGCCCATGCTCTGGCTCTCACACAGCTCTTCTGGCAGTGCTGCTCTGGCTGGTTTGGGGGTGTCCCCAGGCACACCACCTCAGCTCTCCCCTCCCTGCAAGCCCCAGCATTAGCTCTGTCAGCAGCAGCCGTGCTCTGTCAGCAAAAGCACAGGAGCTGCTGATTCAGAGCAACCAGTTCTCATCATCCCCATCTCAGCCCGGGGGCATTTCACCCCGGGACATCCTCACCATGGCTCCCACCCAGTCTGTGCCCACCTGAACTCTGGCCCGTGTGGTGCTTTACACTGCCTGTTCCAAATGCTATCCCGAGCTTTTGTCCTTCATGTTCCTCTTGCAGAAAATCCCACGTGCCATTTGCCAACTCAAGAGCCACAGCCCCTCACCTCACACCGGTGACAGAGGGACCAATCCCTCTGACACACTGCTCTCCTCAGGAAATCCAACACAGAGTTAGTCAAACTCTTCTAAGCAAGCCTGCAGCCCTCGAGGAAAACATTTGACAATAAAATGATAATAAATCTCTGCTAAAAATAGCTGCTTACAAGGAAAACATTCCCTGATAGCGAGTGCTGCGCTGTCTTCTACGCACCCAGTAATTTAGACGTGGAATGGATTATGGACAGCAGTGCAAAGTCCTCATTAGTTCATGAACCTCAAATCCCAAAGGCAACTCTGGACAGTAAAGCTTCAAAACATAAAAATATGTTCAGCCTAATTGGTTCTATTCTCACAGGATGGGTAGAAAGGACCACTGGGACCATCAGGTCCATCCTCTCTGCTCGGGGTCTCAGAGCACATCACCCAGGACTGTGTCCACATGGATTATGAGCATCTCCAGGTGAGGAGACTCCCACTACAGTCTGGGCAGTCACTGCCCAGTCACCCACACAGCCAAGTCCTTCCTCGTGTTCAGGTGGAAATGTCCACGTTCCAGCTGGTGCCCCGTGGAGCAGAGCCCGGCTCCATCCTCACAGCCTCTCCCTTCCCTATTTATCCACATGGATACGATATCCTGCACTTTCTGCAACGTGCACTAGGAGCTGCAGGTATTGCAGGACAGGCCTTTAGCCAGCAGCTTTGCTTTAAAAGGAGAGCTTGTAATTTGAGAATAAATCAAAGCAAATGCAGGAAACACTGGCACAGGCTGCCCAGAGAAGCTGTGGATGCCCCGTGCCCGGAACTGTGCGCAGACAGAGCACAGACAGTGCGGGGCTCGGTCCGGTGGAAGGGAGGGACGAAAGGATCTTTTAAGGTCCCTTCCGAGCCAAACCACGGACCCACCGAACTTACAAACATGAGCACTGTGGGAACACGGTCCGCTTCCACGTAGGGGTTTTTGTAGAGCCACATCTCCTCGGGCTGCAGCACGCGCTGGAAGGGCGGCAGGAATTCCATGATCCTGGAACGAGACAAGCACATGAGCCCGGAGCGGGCGGGGACGGCTCCGGGCGGGGGTCCCGCACCCACCCGAAGGTGGCGAGGAGCAGCACCCGCAGCCCGGCCTCGCCCGCCAGCTCCGCTCGCCGCATGGCCACTGCTCGCCCGCCGGGGCGGGGCGGGGAGAGCGCAGCCCTGCCCGGAGGAGGGACCGCAGCCCCGTTATCCTCCTCCCGTTATCCTCCCGTTATCCTCCCGCCCCGCCCCGACACGGAACTGACTCATCTCAGCATTGGAACATTCAGAACGATTTATTGAAGTCAACCTCAAGCAAAAAATTTCAGATCAGTGGAATGTCATTAAAAACCTTTCCAAAGGAATCCTCACGGAAAAGCAAAAGGGAAAAAAAAAAAAAAAGAAAACAAAAGGAAAACAAACTAAAAAAACAAACCAAAGCCCCAAAAAAACCACATCAGAATTCCAGAGTATTTGTAGAATAAAATAAAAAAAGGCAACATCTCAGTAAATAGAATGTACAAAAATTATATGTTCTACCATCACACACAGTCAGTAAGAAGCTAAAATATTACAGGCAAGTCTCGATACGCTCTACCTAGAGGACAGGAGCTATCTATGTACAGGGAACCAGCTTTACAGGCTTCACACTATGCAAGAGGACAGAGGCCAACACAAACCCCCCAAAATATTGGATATCTCAAAGTCTATGCGGCAACATCAAGTCATGATACAGTAATGCCCCGTGGAATCAGACACTCCTCGGCAGTGTCAGGGCTGCATCTGCGTCCAGAATCTCTTCCATACCACTTGGGTGAATATCGATGCTTTGCTATTAAAGACTCGAGTGATTTCCTTAAAATAACATTTCACAGAATCTACAAAGTTTGTTACAGATAAACAAAGTCTACAGAAATAACGACTCTACAAAGGTCCATCTTACAGAGCACGTGGGGATGGAGACGGATCCGCAGGGATCTGTGTTGTGCAACATCACTCGTGGAGACAAACGGGTCGGGGTCCTCAGAGCACCCCAAATGTCAACCCCAACCCCGGCTCAAACGGGACAGGATCAGCCCGGGGCTGCAGCTTGTTGGGACAGGAAAAGTGACACCAGCAATGAGAGACAGATCACTGGAACAGGGAGCAGGGGTTCATCCAGTCTGGCTATGGCCCAGAAGAGAGACACAACTGCAAGGGGGGCTCCCAGGGACCCAGAGAGCCGGGACCCCACAGAGCCGGGATCTCCGGAGGGACCCCACAGAGCCGGGATCTCCGGAGGGACCCCTGCCCCTGGAGCTGGTGGTGGCACAGGGAGGGCACAGCCCCGGGCCACAGGGAGCGGTAAATGGCTTTGGCAAATTCATACGTGTTTTCCCTTTTTTATTCACATTAATCACAGAAATCCCCTACACAAAGCACAGTCCCAGCTCCCTACCTCCTGCTCTGGAGCACAGGGGAACACAGACCTGAGCTGCTCACTCAGAAATGCAGTTTCACAGGGAACAGCTTTTCTTTTCTTCCTGTTTTGCCTTTTTTTCCCCTCCTTTTTCCTTCAGAACAACACTGGGAATACATCCAACGTGTAGGAGTGTATGGTAAGTGCAAATGTTTTTGCTACACAAAGAGAAATGGCGGGGAAAGCTGATGGCAATGGGAAGGGACAGCACTGCTCCAAGGTCGCCGTCTCCCACACAACACCCGGTGAACACAGAGCTCCGAGCCTGCTGCTCCAAACCCTCCCGTTTGCCACGGATCCACTGTACAGCGGGAGCAGGAGGGAACTTGAGGGAAGTCAAGGACATTTTTAATGCATTATACAAAAAAAATTCATGTATAAATAAAAAAAGCTGTAAAAGGAACCGCAGAGCTTCAAGTACATTAAACCCTGAATTCAATGAGGCAGAGGTTTCCATGTTAAAGTGACTTCTCCGTACCAGAGTCGGACACCCCATCCCACCCTCCCCACCCACATAATTCTGTCAAGTTTCAATATATACAGATTTTATGCTCATTGATAATTATGTCTAGTAATTGTGTCTTTCCCATTCTATCTTGAAATTAAGATAAAAGAAGGGCTTTTTTTAAAAGAAAGGCCAAAAATCCACATTCCAGCCCTATTACTCCATTTGAACTGATTCTCCAAGACCATGTGGTGACCAGAGAAGGTGATTTGCCCACAAATTTTCCTTCCTGAGCTGCAAACGCCTTCAACAGTCTATGGACAGGACAAGTCTATACAATAATCTGACAGCTACAACAGCTAATGCTTGCACCATGTGTTCAGGAATGGTGGAACCAGCCTTGCAGCTCCGGGATCACAGCATCCTGGAATTCTTACTCCTGGATTCACCTGGCCACGGGCTGCAGGATGCCTGCACTGTGCCCAGGGGCAGCTGCAGAGGAAAAGCTCCAGTAAACCACAAACCCTGCTCTTGGGCAGGGCAGGGAGGTCACCAGAAGTGTGAGGCCACCCCAAAAATTTAACACAAAAGGAAAGGAAAAACACACCAGTGTGTTCCCATGAAGGAACAGGTCCCACCAAAATCACCAGTTCTGTGGATTTCCTCTAGGTCTCAGCATGAAATGACCCAACTATCCAAGATTCCTTATTTTGGAGCCCACACAAATTAATTCAGCAGCTGCCTCCCACTCTGCTGAAGCCAATCCATCAGAACAGCTGTGCAATCTTTTCCTTACAAAGGAGCTGCACTAAGCAAACTACATTCTGGTTACTCAGTTTACAAAGACATGGTTAAAATGTGCATTTTAACATCTGAGTCTGGCACTCAGAACAGCCCCTGCAGTCACCAAGATCATCTAAACTGGCCCTTTCTTATCTAACAATGTTAAAGCTCTTTCAAAGACTCACCTTCAGTTCAGAGTTTTGTTCACAAACTGAACAACCTCTCTGGTTTTCCCTTCTGAGTCCAAACCCAGCTGCTGGCTGCTATGGATGATTTTTTGGTGGAAAAAAGAAGCCTCTCTAAGAAGTCTGAACACAAAGTGAGCCAAGACATCGAGTGGCACAGGAGGAGCAGCAGCCTCCATCACAGCATTTGAGAAGTTTTAAGCCTTCTGTGCCCTGGCCAAGGTGGCCACTGACAGTCTGTGGCTCCCAAGGTGTCCTGGTGCTGCCACACCACATCCCTGTGCTCAGCAGGTCACCATGGACATGGAAAGAATGGAGCAGGTCAGTGCACTCACACAGCAGCACGATACCAGCAACATATCTGATATATATAGAATATATCAGCTGATATCTGCAGTATCAGAATGCTCTGACTTCAGAGAAAAATCACTGAACATTATCAAGCCTAATAAATAATATAAAGTGAACACCTCGAGCCCTACAGATGTGGTAGCAAGAGCTGTGTTTGGAATTTCTGAGAAGGTTAAACATCATTAATAAGAGCTTAAAAAGAGACATTTCTCACACAAAACGTTAAGAAAAATAAAATCCTTTTTGTAATTTTTTTTTTCCTTTAAAAATACCAAAATCCAGCACTGCTTTCCAGCAGGGTTAGTGTTGGACCCTCATTGGAGTGTGGCCCACAGCAGGAAGTGCTTTAGGGATCCCAAGAGCTGCTGGCCCAGACACTTCTGGGTTCTGTCACCCCAAGGCAGGCGTGGGCAGCTGCTCAGGGGCTGTAGTGTATCTATCACTCTACCATGCACACACAAAAACTCCCCCTGTCCATCAGCTTGAGGATGAGAAGGACACCAGGCAGGGACAAGACATGTTCTAAATTCCACACAGACTTTTCCAGCCTATTTTCTTCATCTGAGAAGTCTCCGTGCTCCCACAGGTTTGTGTAAGCAGTTTTCCAGAGACAAGGATCTTAATTCCAAGGCTCAGTTCAGCCAGATGCCAGCAACACTTGATTATTTTCAGCACCCACGAGCAAAGGCTGGCAGGGAGTAGCTGCTATCAGTACACGAGTCAGAATACTCACTGTGCCAGGGCAGGGGGGAGACAGTGCTTGGTGAGATCGTGGGCTGGGGGGGGGGAAGTCAACAAAACCAGCTCCAGTGCCCCCCTTGCACAAAAAAATGGAGGAATATAAGTTTTCTAAAAAAAATTCTGGAGCAAGAGCCAACACAAGCCATTTGGAAAGCCTCAGTGGAGGAGTCTGTCTCTCTGATTAACAGAGGAAATCCAAGACAGAACAAGCTCCTGAGGCATCAGCTGGCTGCTGGGATGTGGCCCCTTACCCAGACACAAAATACCCTGTTCATTGAGGAAGTGCTGAGATGTTCCTCAGCTCCATTAACAATGAAGATAAAGTTAGAAGATCTCTCTCAACAAAAAAAAAATCTTAATTCCATCGAAACCAACGCGCACATGGGTCAGGTCCCTCACGTGCCCAAGTCTCCCTGAAGCCAAGGGGACTGAGAAGGCAGGACTGAAGAATCACACTCAGGAACTGCCACCAAAGCAGGGCACATGTGGCAGATGATGAACCCACCCAGGACTGACTGAGGGTGGGAGCCTCTCCTGCCTGGGAGGGGTTTCCAAAAGAGGTGGCATAAAGAAATGACCGCTGTGCAATTAAACTCTGAATTTTTCCATCTGTCTGCAAACAGCCAAGACAGCTCTGGAGCAAGGAACCACCATTTCTTCCCCACTGCCAGACCTTGTGTTATGAGCACTTCCCAGAAGTCACACACCTGATTTCTCACAGGAAAAGCTTCACAATAATATTCATAAGTAAACATGAGAGACAACCTACCTTCTCCAATGCCTTTAACAATAAGTACTGGAACAGAGGCATTTCAGAGTCACCTGGTCTGACACCCACACCTGTCTGTTTGGCATCTCAGTGTTACAGAGGGGACAGGCTTTGCTCTTTCCATAAACTAGACACAAAAGTTACGTTGGCTTCGCTGTTTTGTTTTTAAAGACACGATGACTGATCAAAGCCAGATCTTCAACACCCTTTCAAAATTAAATAAATAAATATGTGGCTATGCTTTGCTTTCTACACTCAAAGAACATTATTTTAAACAGAATATTCTTTTCACTGTCAAAAGGTTTACGGTTTTCTTCAAAGGCCAAGACGCTCCTGGTTTCCAACAGTAAGAGCTGCTGTAGCACATTCAAGGGTAAAAGAAAGACCAAACAATAAAAAGCAAACACCAGTGCCTGGTCCTCCTCGCTCAATGGTCCCGTTCCAGCTCACACGTGACGGCCCCGAGGACAAAGCCGAGTGTGGCATGGCAATCTCTGAGTTCATCGCCTGCTGCCCCTCTTCTCCCCTCCCGTGTTTGTCTTTAACCAAATTCACTCCTTTGCCTCTTCCACAGCGTTCTGTGCTTCCAATTTGCACTTGATCTTGCTCCAGTACTCGGGTGCCACAGGAGATTTGGGGTCGTGTGCGGAGCAGCAGAGGCGGCCGTCCAGCGCCGACGGCACCAGGGCTCCCTTCTCGTGATCCTTGCAGAAGGAATGGGGGCAAAACTCACAGAAGGACACGGCAGGATTGCTACAGATGTCACACTGATGCCATGGACATTCCCACTTTCCTGAGGATGGCAGGAGAGAGAGAAAGGAAGCTGGAATTAGTGCACTTTGGAGACAGCACTCCGTGCTGGACTGCTCAGATGAATGCAAATAAAGTTCAGAAAAATCAGTTGCTACTTCTGCTTCTCATCTGAGATTCTACAAGAATCTGAGTGAATACAGTTCTGTTTTACATTTTCTTAGGCCTCTCTTAGCCCAGAACATTACTACATGCACAACCAGACCTTAAAACAGTCAGATCTACCCCCTTAGGCATCAAGGCACTGCATGTCCTTGCAAGACAGAGTTTGTTTTGTACTTTTTCCTGATTTGTGAGCACCTCACATTGCCCTGGACACCGTGCTCCTCACAGGGTACCTCCAAAGGAAGCTTTAGGTCAGCCCTACACATTCTGCTGGTTTTGTCAGTGTTTGAACTGACATTTGTTTGTGCCAGGACACCAAGATGATGCTCATATTTCAATCAAAATAAGATGAAGTTTGATTTAAGAAGAGGAAAAAGAACAACAAAAAAAAGTATGACAAAGCCTCTGCCCACTGTCACATTTAGGAAGAGTCACCTGATGTACTGCTAAAAGTGAGTGGTATTGCAAAAGCAAATTTGGTGCACTTAGTGCAAACGAATACTGAATTTAATGCAAGTGAAGAGTGTATTTTATGTACACGAATGCTGCATTTCACCTCCAACATTGTCTTGTAGCAAGAGGGAAAAGTTGAGCAGGAGGAGCCACGTGACTGCTCTTACCAAAAGGTGGTTGAGTCAGGTTAAGGCATAGGAGGTGGTATGCTTTGGGACAGTCCTTCTTATCACACATGACCAGCTCTCCCCCATCTCCACACTGGAAACAATTATCTTCATGCATTTGCTTCTGTTCTGTTTTTATTTTCCGTTTCTTCTGCTTTAATTTTGCATTTTTCACTTTCTCTTCATTTGCTGTTGCAAATGCTGTCTAAGAAGGAGAAAATCACAATACAGAGTCACTTATAAACCCCTGGCATCCAAGTCAATTTTGGGTTATTATTTCCATGAACTTTTCTTAAATTACATCCATTTAAAATAGTTTTTAAGCTCTAAAAACCAGAAGTGCTCATTCAGATGTTCCTGAATTAACTTCCCACCAGGTACAACACCACGGCAGGGCACACTATAAAATCTTTGGAGACTTCCAAGGGTAGAAAGTATTAGACAGGCTAAAGAGGGAAGCAAATCAAACCCCTCTCTGCCCTGCCAAGTGCCTGGATTTGGGAGCAGAAGCTCCAGGTTCACCCACGTACCTTGGGACGCACGCCCAGGAAGCCGCTGCAGTTCTCTGCTCCACAGTGACACTCGGTCCTGCCATTGCCCAGGCAGTCCAGGTTGTAATTGAATGTTAACTCCATTCCTACAATTTAAAGAAAAACAATTCACCCACACCGAGGGAAGACAGGCCTGTGACAATGACATTTCATTAGCATTTGTTATCATGAGACCCCTGCTAAAACTGGGACCATAAGCTCCACTCCAATGAATAAAAAAGTTCCTGAACACCTCACTGGCATTAATAACTTCAAAGAAAAAATCGTGATTCTAACTGACGAACTTGGCTACTGCAAGACAAAAGCAAACACGCCAAATAATGCCATCCTTTTACCTGCAGGAATGTCACAAAGAGCAAACAGTCCAACTCTAATGTCACCATTCACTGTCCACTTCTGTGTTTCACAGTTTGGGTTACAACTATGGTTCATAAAACGAGAGTAGTTCCCCTTTGGGCCAGCATCTATTATTCGGTCCTTCAAGGAAAAAGACAAAGACGTGTTTAGTACTTACAAAGCAAAGAGGTTTCCTGCTGCTGAGTGACATTTGCTATCAAAGAAGACACAATATTCACCTTGGTTACAGTCAGCATATAAAAATTGGTGACACTGTTCTCGTGAGCACGTTTGATCCGCAGCCTGCACTCCTCCTCATCAATCAACTCCCCAACATACTCATTGACAAATTCACCCTGCAAAGGAAAGGAGAACAAAAGTAAGAAATCTGTGCATCCTAATCACAATTAAAGGGAAGCAGCACAGAAAAAGCATTTCCTATAAAAAAGAACAAAGTGGTTCTGGTAGGCACAATGTGAATACATGCACCAGGTAATTGCTGTCCAAGCAATACACCCACGCAGAAGGAAAGGCAGTTCTGTTCCTGCATTCAGTACACAAGACAATTGTCAGATCTATAAAATCCTTTCAACCTTCCCACTTTCTTCAAAGAGGACAATGTGATGATATTCATGGACTCCTCAGGAAGCAGGAACTGTTCCAGTAAGCATTTTCACTACATACTTCACTTTTATTAGGACTTTAGTAGTCAATAAACTCAGAACATTTGCAGTAACAAGGTTTTCAAGAAACACAGATATTAAAAGTTCTGAATTAAATAAAATTAATGGCTAAACCCCATGTTTAAAGCAGCCCTCCAGGCCAATAGTGTTTTCTAAGGAAAATCAGGAGAGTTGGGACCTGACCTACACCTCGATACAAGGTCACCAATGCACCGGGCACTGCCAGTCAGCTGCTGAGGGGTTAAAACACAGCTCATGCTCTGGAGGTGCAGAGTGCTCTCCCCCAGAGCCTCGCTGCTGGCTGTCCCCGCCCTGCCCTGCCCACTGCACCTTTTTAATGCTCCTCTTGGTGCGCAGCCCCCAGCCGCGGCGCTCGGTTTTGATGATCTCGGCGTCGGGGTAGAGCCTCTTGGTGAAGCACTGGTTCTGGCAGCGCTCCCCGGCCGGGCACACCTGCGGGTGGCACTCGTACTGCAGCATCCTGTTGAGGCACTCGGACTCCAGCCCGCAGGGATTCTCGTCCGAGGGTTTGCAGTTACAGCGCGGGATCTCTGACAGGTCGGCCACCTGGATCTGAACCTTCCCGATCACCTTGTTGGACTGGGAACAAAGGGGGAGAGCAAAGGATGAACACAATGCACTGCAAACAAGAGTCAACAACTGACCTGAAAAGGCAAAGAAAAAACTGTTTTATCCTGTGCTTTACTGTACTGTAGAATACAACAGGAGATTAGTGAATAGAACAGCAGAATGATTCACATTCATTTCTTTGGGCCTGCACTGCTGAACACCTTGGTGTAAGTACATAACTCAGAATCACAGAACAGTGTGGGTTGGACTGTCCAGTCCCAACCCCTGCCATGGGCAAGGAGATCTTCCACTACACCAGGCTGCTCTGATCCCCCTCCAACCCATCCTTGAACACTGCCAGGGAGTGGGCAGCCACACCTTCTCTAGGCATCCTTACTCATGCACAACATAACTTCCTCACACACAGAATAAAAATAATAAAGAAAGATGCCAACTCACTTTAATGTGTTTATAGGGCGGAGGTTTCCTTGAATTCCTTTCAATTTCCAATGCCTCTTTGCTTTCTCTTTGTGCTTTCAGTTCCTGGAAACGCTTTGCTGCTTCTTCAAGTGCTGTGCAAGGAATTCAGAATAGAAAGCAATCAGCCCCAGCTGCTGCTAATCAAATATATACATGTACATGTATCTATTTAAATATTTTTTTAAAGACTAGGAACAGAACTCTATTAACAACAAGACAAACTAAAAATTAGTTACTGAAATTTATAATGAATTTATCATCAGGTACTTTCAGCAGGTACCAAGATACTGAACAACGATCCCATGCAGCAGAGCCCAAGATCCATTTTAACATTTCCCCGTTTGTGGAATCACTGAACTGGCCCACAACAACACACAATGAGTAGGCACTTAAACACATTTTTATCTGCAGTCAAGGGATCAACACAATGCTTGGATTTCACGTGAACACAGAACACTAGTCACATAATATTCCCATGCAGGTTAAGTGGTGATGGAGACACAAACACGTGGAATTTTTGTCATAAACCACTATAAACTTTGTTTGATTTTACCTTTCTTGAAGGTCTTGTTAATACTAGTTTGCCCCTCAGCAAAGCTTTTATCTCCTTCAACATAAGGGAAAACTCTGCCCTGGTGTACCCAATAGTAGTCATGTGAACCAAAGAAAAATACTGGGAAGTCCCCGATATCATGTTTGAGGCCCTGTATGTTGAGAGGCACAGACCTGGGATTGCAGATCTCTGCTGGCCACCACCTGCAGAGTAGGGGAGAAAAGAAGAATGTAAGTTCCCTGAACCAGAGCTTCCCTAATGGGATTGAGAATTAAAGCCAGTTTTCCTTTCTTAAGGAAATGAATTTCATCCCTCACACAGCCAAGGCTCCTGCTGGCAATGCCTGGGAAGCTCCATGCAAAACACAAGCAATGTTCTTACTCCAAATTCTGGAAAAGCCTTCTAAGAATATCCATGGCCTGAGAGTGGGTTTCCAGGATCACCTGTAAACACCTGTACTGCTGCAGCTGACTAAAGCAAACTGCAGCAAGGACAGCTGGGCTCTGCCAGCCCCTGCTTTCCCCCATCCTGATCAGCTCAGCAGAGCAAAGGTGTGGGATTGCCCTCTGCTGCAACCCAGAGTCCATCGCTGCCCGGGAGAAGCAGCAGCGTTGCATCTAAGGGTGACATCCATGCCTGACCCCAGCAGAGCAATTTCTGCATTTCTACCTCTCGTTCACCATGACTGAGCTGCTTTATCTTCCTGCAATTCCAGAGTACATTAAAACACCCAAAGCCTTAGAAGCCCCAAAAGGTGAACTTGCCTGTAATTCCCAAGCTTGACCCAAACGATCTGCTTGTACCGCAGCTTCTTGCCAGCTTTACAGTCATTGCAATTCCAGCATCCCTCAGGCATTTCTATGCTGAGACACTCGGGGTGGAAGGAAGCTGGGCAGGACTCACAGCACAACAGTTTGCCACCTTGAAACAAAGAAGCCCTGCTTGGTTTGTAGAAGTCAGGATTTGCTCCCCCCGTGCACAGCAATTGACATTCATTTTAAATCATCCACTTCAGATTCCCACTGCCCCACAGAAAAATGGCAAAGGAAAGGGATCAAGTCAAACATAGCAATGTTGGTTAAAAAGGACTGTGCAGTGCTTAATCTAAGCTAGGACTCAGCTGCATCACACAAAAAAGCAGCTGAGGACTCAAGCACGAGGCGAGCTGGCAGGAGGAGCAGCACTCCCAAGGGAAGCACTGCAGCTGGGAACAGCTTTTAGTGCTTTGGGGATGGCCAAAGCAACCAAAACCTCCAGGTCTTTAAAGAATCCTTTTCAATCAACATTGCTCTGACTGAATCCCCAATCATTAGTGAGCACCAACCCCACAGCCTATAGGTTGATCAATACTTTTCTGCTGCAAGGACAGGAAAAAGCAATGTGATAAGTGTGTTTATTCCACAGAAGGTTTACCAGGATGAGCCCAGTACATAAAGCAGAATGAGACACGTGTGAGTTGTCCCCATCCCGAGAATTCCTGGTGCACAGAGGGAACCTCAGCACTGGGGTTCACAAGAATTTCTGAAGTTTACACTAATTTGGGCAAAAGTTATTTTGGAGGATGTGTTACGTGTGGAGAGCCACAGCACATCTCTAAGCCACCCTCAGCAAAGCAGCTCATGTAAGAGGACTTGATCCATTACACACACTGTAATATTTTATACATGTAGGTATATAAAAATACATATATATACATATAAGAATGTATATATATTTTTAAATTAACAAGTTTTTGTCTCACAGATGGAAAATCTGAGACAGACTTGAGAGTATTCAAATCAATTTTCAATCACAGTATAAAAAGATGTGTGAATAGTCACTTTCAAACCTTTATCAGAAAATCTTGTCCACCTATAGACTTCCCAAAATATCATTGCATTAATTGATTATTGCATGTTACAAGGAGCATTCCTTAAACAATTCAGTTGCATGACCAGCACTGTATTTCCTCTGCTAAAACCAGTAAAATCCAGTCATATGGATCCTCCAGAGCTCCCAAACCCATAGTGAAAATTTTCAAGTATTTTTTGCAAATGTAATTTCAGAGGAAATACAGACAAATTACTGAAACATTATCCAAGATGAGAAAATGCCAAGAGATGCAAAAATCAAACACAATCAAACACGAAACTGTCAATGCTAAGCAAGAAAAAAACCCAACATTACTCTCGGGATGCATTAGGCAGATATGGCTCAAGCTAAGCACAGGGCTCAAAATAATTCTTGTTTCCAGGAATTACAGGACTACTGCAAGCCACTGATCCCACAAGGCTCCAAGTGACCTAACTTGGGCTGGGCAATGGGGCACCGGCTCTGAACGCTCCCGGGGAACCAAAGCTCTGTGGGGAACGAAACATCACAGCTGAGCATTGCACACACACAGCACGACTGCCCTGGCAGGGATCTGGGGAGCCCCGGCCCCCCCAGCTGCAGGAAAAGACCCAGGACGGGGCCAGAGCCTGGCTGGGGCAAGGAGCCATCCTGGGGCAGGGGACAGGCACAGGGCACTGCTGTCCCATGCTGGAGGTGGCACACGAGGCTCAGTGGGGACACACACGGGCCAAAGCTCGCTGCCCTCCTGCTCTGGCACCCTCCAGAAGGACACAGCACCCACCCTGGCCCAGCCCCAAACGCCCTCTCTCCTCTCAGGACCTGCACAAGATCAGCACCACACCCCCCTCTGCTTCCAATCCATTTAAGAAGTGCTTTTACATCATCCAGGTAAATACTGAACTGCAACAATATCGAGATCCATGTCCTCCTCTTCACATTGCTCTGCAAACAGCTCCCTGAACCTGGAACAGCCCAGGCCAGGTACAGAGTGACCAAACCTCTTCCAAGGAGAATTTAGTGACAGCAATTATTTTAAGCCCTTTTATAATTAAAAAAAAAAAAAAAAAAGAAAAAATCGCCAACAACATGAACACAGGCTCACAAAAACCATGAGTGAAGGTCACTGAAAGCAGTCAGTGTGGGGACAAGCAGACATTTCTCCGTTGATTTAGAGAGAAAAAATAGAAAAAGCGAAAGTAAATTAAAGAGAAAGAAACTATTTTGGTTACCTTTCTCACATTTCTTTTTGGAAGCTGACGAAGGAGGAGGAATCATAGGTAATTTCATCAACTCAGCACGATTTGACTCATTCAGTAGGTAGTGGGACTTATAGGCATAGGAACTGAACAGGGGGTCTGAATGGTCCTGCACTACCAGCCCTATACGAAACAAACAGAAAGAGATGAGTTGCAATGAAACTACCCATGATTCCATGAAGGAAAAATCAAATAAACCCCATGAACACCTCTAATGCGTTATGTGGGAATGAAAAAAGGATAAAATGAAGAAAAAGGAAAGTCTGACAAAGTTTCTGCTCTAGCACAGAGGTTGTGCTGGAGAGACTCAAACTTAACTGGAAAATCTTGCAATGAAATAAGCTGCTTCTGAGTGGAATTTCAATTGGTTCTTCACCCTTCATTTGTGCATTTGTTGACTAGCACAAGAAAAGCAACAAAGCTTGAATCTGTGGGAACCCCTCTCCTTCCCACAGGACAAAAGGAGTGATGGTCACTGCAGCAGGGCCGTGCTCTGTCTGAGCTGGGGCTACAGACAGAACAGATGTTGGGAATGAGAGCTCACCATCCCACTCCCTACAAATCCATCCCTGAGATCTCGCCTACAGAAGTGTTTTGTCTCTGTAACTGCGCTGGAAAGCAAGGAGCAGGTCAGTGCTCTGCAAGGCACCAAGGGGGAAGCACAGATGGAGGTTCTGCCCTAGGCTGTGCTGGTGAAGCTCCCCCACCCAGCCCTCCCAGGGCTGCTCCAGAACAGTCCAGCACTCAGTTCCCTACAGAACCCCTTCCAGACCTCTGCAGTTCTCAGTCCTGCAGCAAGAAGAGCTTTTCCTCTTTACCCCAAAGAGCCAGGCAGCCCAGCTGAGAGCCCAGAGCTGCAGAGCAGAAGCCTTGGCCAGTAACTCACAGAAGAGCAGAGCAACTGAGCCCCAAAGAAACAGCAAAGATGAGGTACCAAGAGAGCCCCCAACTCCTCCCCAGAGGGACACAGAGCTGAGGGCTGGAGAGAAGCTTTTGGTGGTGCCTAAAACACTGCTGTAAGAAGACTGGGGTCAGCCCATCCGGACACTGGGAGGATTCCTAAAACAAGGGGACCTACACATGCAAGGAGAGCTGTAACATGCAGACTGCAGAGTGGTGAAGAAGAAGTCTTTAAATATCTTGCATTTCAAGTACCTCACTGTAAGCAAGTTTGTATATTTTATAGATTGCCTCTCATCTACATTTCCCACTTCACTGCATCTAAATACAAAGTCTCTGCTTGTGATAGTGACTAACACTGATTAAATCACCATTCTCACAGAGATAGCCAAGGGTTTCCAAAGCACTCAGTTCCCCATTTCTTTCTGAGCAGGTGGCTCAGTGCTCAGCCCCAGGTACTGTCCTCAGCACTCTGGCTCCTGATTCCAGCCAGGCTGATGGACACAAGCCCCACAAGAATGTCCTACACGAACAAGTACAGAGTTGCTCTAAGACACAGAGAATTCAGGCAGTGGCAATGGTTTGTAACTGTTCAAGTTCTCTTATTTAAGATCTGGGGAATGCACAGGACAGGGAATTCCATCTGCCAGGGCTCAAGAGGTTATTTAGATTGCCAGGAGAAAACACAGACTTGTGCAGTTTAATCTCTGATGGAGCCAGATTCAGGTATAAAGAGAATTACTAAACAAATGTAAAGTGGAAGAAAAAAAAAAGCATGAAAAATTCCTTCTGTATTCCTTATCATTCTGAGATGTGTAATTACTACTCTGCTCTTGCAAAGTCAAGCCAAACGAAACTTCCACCTGAATGAACACAACTGAAAACAAGTAACTTCAAGATCCAGCTGACTTTCATTTCCCTGTTAGTGACTCTCAAAACTGCTGCAGAGAACACATCCAATATACACTGCTGGCATTCTGTAGAAGGTACATATTAATATTATTCCAATGCCTAAGAATAATGGTGCTTTTGAATCTGGAGACCAAAGGAACTGCTGCACTGACATTTTTTTAAGCTGCTCTCTAGCAGAACCCTGGTGACTGAAGAACCATAAAAGTAACAAGTGGGGAAAAAAGTTAAAAATTAAAAAAAAAAAAAAGAACTTTTGACACATGGAAAAGCCCAGCATGAAACCTGCTCATACAGTACTGCTAAAGGTTTTCTTTCAAAGTTCTCAAATGTGATGGCAGTTACAAATTGAGTTTTTCTAGTTCATAAGTAAATTCCACCTTTTAGCCTTAAACAGTTTTAAGTTTGTAGCAGTGAAAGAATTCCCTTCTGCTTATTACAGTGATTAACAACACAGCAGTCATTCTCAGCATGAAAAGGCTGGAATGGGGGAATTGGGATTTGCTTTTCCCTACTGGCAGAACAAGTTGGCCTGAGGGCCTGTTGCTGCTTCTGGCTGTCAAATGTTATGGACCAACACAGCGAGTGGAATCTCATGAGAACTGCTGACCAAAATAAAATAAAATTAAATTAGATAGAAAATCCCATTTAACCCCAGCAGGCCCTAAGGGAGGAGTTCCTCATGAAACACTACTTTTATCACTAAACTGCACAAGTGACAACAGAACTATAAAACAGGGAAAAACCGAGCGTCTCACCTCTTGCACAAACGAAACAAAAGCCTACATTTACAGCTGATGAGGAGTGAGTCCTTTTGGAATGGTTACTACAGATGAGGATGTGGGATGACACAAACAAGCTTCCTGCAGCGATGCAGCCGTCTCCAGAGTGATAGGCCACGGGGCAGCGCAGACATCTCGCCATGCGACCTGCGACACAACACAGCACTCAACACCACTGAGGGCAACCAGGGCTGGGCTCAGGACTGCCTGGATTCCCCACAGGTAAGGGCAGGTCTATTCCAATGGCAGTACTGGGTAAAACAAAGAAACAGCTACATCTTTTTTCTAAAGGAAGTTTTGCAAATATTATCCCCTAACTTTAAAATTAAGAAAAACTTCTATCATTCTAGAGTGTGTTTGCTTGGTTTAAACACTTTGGTTCGTTTCTAAAAGGATCTTTTTCCTTGAAAAATAATTGCTCACAAGGCCACTACAAACTGTCTTTAAAACTCAACATTCCTTGGCCTCGTACTATGAACCCTTGGCTTCCATCAAACCCGGCACCAGGAGCTGACCAGGTGTGTGGCTCCAGATCCAGGTACACTGCACAGGGTCTGCCTGCTTCCCACCCATGAGCTATTTCAGCTGATGACCTCACTCCTGCCTGCTGCGTTACTGACAGTGGAGCCAGTGGGTGCAGCGCTGCTGTGCTGCTGCTGGGCCTCCCCCTGCTCGGAGCAGCTGTCCTCACCCTTGCTGGCCTTGTGCATGTCCTTGTCCATGGAGCAGGCCGTGCAGCAGTGCTGGGGGCAGCGGAAGCCGCGGGACTCGAACAGGGCCGTGGCAAACTTGCGCACACAGGACTCGTGGTAGAACTTGCCACACGTGCTGACAGAGCAGCGCTTCACGTCCTTGCCAGGGAGCTTGCAGGAAAAGCACGTGTGCTCTCCTTGGGAGAGAAGGAATAAGGAACCCCCGCTGTAAAAGCCAGCTCTGACACACAGATACTGTCCCAACAAATTCTGAAGCCAACAGACCGTGAGCAATACAGGATCCTCCCTGTCCCACAGGCTGGGTGGTTGCTGTGATCTACAGTAACACCGGAGTAGCTGCTCACATAAAAATCTCATTTCAAGTAAAACCTTAAGCAGCTCATTACTTTTTTTTTCTGACGAGGCACTTGCCAAATGGAAAATGAGGATCTGGTCTCAGAGGTTAAAAAAGCCTGGGAATAACCCAAGCTTAGTCACAAACCCTAGAAAAGCACCACCTTGGTTTGCTCTGACCAGAATGTGGCTCCTGAGCAAAGGGGGAAATCCCTCCCAGTTTTCCAGGCACAGAACACACTCACCGTTCTTGCACTCGGTGCAGATGAACTTTTCCTCAGGCACAGCCTTCAGGCCCAGACACTCCAGGTGGAACATGCTGCAGCACTCCCCCTCGCAGGCCAGCAGAGACTCGCCAGAGCTCTCACAGATCTGCAACAGGCACAGAGCTCAGCAGGGAGCCCTGACAGGCCAGGGACTGCCTGGAATTGCTTCACAGTCAGGGTAAGGCAGGAGAACTGAACCTGGCAAGTCTCAGGCCAAGGACAACCCCAGCACTCCCTGCAGCTTGCTCTGGGGTAACAGTGTGAGCCAGGACAGAGACAGGAGAGGCACTACACTGCACTCTTCCATTTCTCAGGGAACAAGCTGCTCTTGTTCTTCAGGTCCTTTACTACTGACCACGGAACTGGACAGAAGATCCCAGGATTTTTTTTCAAAATACCAAAAAGTTCTCACTCTCTCTCCTATCCTAACCAGCTGGAATCTTTAAATGGAGCAGAAAATGGCATCTACTTTTTCTACTGATTCTGGCAGGTATGGCTTAGACACCACCTTCCAGCTGCTGAGCTTTCTGGCCTGTAGAAGGGCTTAGGCATTATTCAATATGAATAATTTCCAGAGGATAAAAAGTCCTAAAATCCTGGATATTTTATCTGAGAGGTCGAATTAAGAGAACTAACAGAAATAGGAGATACATGTTTAGTATCCATCACTTCCCAGTATCACCAGTTACCTGACAAACAGTGTCTTTTCTACTTGTTCCAGTTCCTCTCCTGGATAAGCTGGAGTCCACCGACTGCACATCCGAGGCATCAGCATCAGCAGTGGCTGAGGGGCTGTCTGAGCGCTTCCCAAAACTGCCCTACAAACAGCAAAAACCCACAGCACTCAAACCACACCATTCCAAAGGACAGCCACACTGGGGACAGTATCTGTCACTGTTGACCAAAAGAGCATTTGGTAGGGCAAGAGACACAAAGGTTCTGGAAAGGTGCTGAACTTCACTGGGATGACACAAGTGCTAAACACCATAAAGAGCTCTCTTACTTTTCCAGACACTCCTTGGAGTTACACCACATACAGCAGCATCTCCCAATTCCCAAGAATTTCAAACCTTCCACAGAGCAAACCATGATCTAAACCAATGCTTTGTCAGACAAAGTAATAGGAAAATTTGTAAGTAAACACTATTTTCATAACAAAGCAATGGAGGGGATTAGAAGGAAACAGATTATGCTTTACGTTTTCAGATAATAAAATACGAAAATAGTGTTCACATATTTAGCAATAATCAACTAAAAAGCCTCTTGTACACTTGATCAGGTCCCTGTGAGAACCAACACACCTTTACCTGTAAATCATTGAGTCCTCTGGAATCAGAGTCAGATGTGTCCCTGTAGGCTGAGCTGGTCAGTTCCATGTCTGTGGAGGCACGACTTCTCTTCTTTAAGGGTTTACAGGAGTCTGAAATCTCACTGGCACCTTAACACAACATGCTAAAATTAGTTTAATATATGTTCTCAACTTTTTGCTTCAACTTAATAAAGGAAAGAAAGACGAGACCTTGGATTCCATTATCTGCCTTAATTTTCAGTTTGCAATTTTGTTACTAGTTGTATTCTCCCTGAAAATTAACTGAAAACCAGCTTAGGCAGAGCTTTTGACAACTTTAACGTAGTGAGACAGTAGAAGAAGGCAACAAACTGTCTTTAAGGGAGGATAAATCCTTAGGAGATTTTCTCTTCATCATCCATCTTTTTAACTTTGGCTAAGCAGAAACTTTTAAGAAATGCCCAGGACTTAAGGACTTACAGCACATGAACAAATCATCCTTCCCCCAGCAGTGCACAAGGACCAGAAGCCCAAACACAGCCCATACCCAGCGAAGTGGAGCTCAGCCCCCCAGAGAACCATCACTGCAGCTCACATGGGACAAAGCTGCTGCCCAAGGGCCATGAGCCACCAAGCTCAGGCGAGTTCCTTTTCTCCTGTCACTCACCTTTCTGCAGCCCCGTCTTCACTGCTGCCAGTGGGACAGCTTCAACCTGTTTGAAAGGAAAATGCACAGTTAACACCACAGGAAAGTTTCTCCCTAGTACCAAAAAGCAAACAGGTCAGTTCAAGGGGTTAGAACTCAGGTGGGAGCTGCCATCCCCTCCTCAGCCCGAGCCTCCGTGTCCCGCTGGATCCACTCCTGCCTAGGCTGGTGCCCGCAGCCATGGCAGCCACGGGCCACGGGCCAGGTCACTAGCCAGGTCCCTTCTGTCTCCCCTGGGCCATGAAGGTGACAGGAGCGCTGTGTCCGTGTCCAGCAGGCAGCACCGGGGCTTTGGGCAGCCACCCCGATGCTGTGCAAAGCCCACACGTGCGTGAGCGCAGTTCCCCTGGCAGGGCTGGCACTGGGCTAGTGAGACACAGCGCGGGGCCACTCCCAGCAGCGCTCCCCGGAGCTCCTGCAGCCCCTCCTCCCGTCTAGAGCTCTGCACGGGCCCGCCCGGTGCCGAGGTGCAGGGCTCTACACACTGGGACTCCAGGGCACGTCACCACACAAAGGCACAACTTTACAACCTTGCAAAAGCACCTCCAGTCCTTGACCCTACGGAGAAGTTTAGGAACTGTTCTGCCAACATACATGGAAGATGTGGGAATTTGGTGACTGGATAATATCTACAGAAGAAAGCTGTTGCCTAAAATCCTGTTTTCAAGGTTAAGAATTACAAGTTATTTCTTTACAATGTGGTTACATATCCATGGAGAAACACATTTAGTAAATATTTAAGGATTATTCTATAATTTTTTTAAAAAATATTTTATTTTGTTGTACAATAGGTAAAAACATACAGTAGAAGGATTTGTATAGGATACATTTTGTAATACAAATATAAAATCTAAACAATCACTTTTATTTCTCCACTAGTCACTGTAACAGTAGCATCAACATTTTGTTTTTCCCATTAATTGTACTCGTTCCAGTTATAATTTTATACCAAGTTGTTGCAGACTAACTGGGGAATCAAGAAAACTTGACTTTGGGTAACAAATATTGTTGCATAATTGTAAGAAGTTAGTAAGTTTTCTTTTTTAAAATTTAACTTAATACATTCAAGGTTTAGCGCATTACAGTGCCCCTGGGTTTCACTTTAGTCAGATACTTCTCCTGAGAAAAGCACTTTAATTAATGTCCACAGACTGACTCAGCCAGGTAAGAGAAGCACATGAAGCCACCTGGCAGCCATGAAGTTCATCTTGTTGGTTCTTATACCTTTGTTAGATTAAGAAACCTTTACAAACACAAACCAACTCTTTTCAAAGGGGGAGGCTGCAACAGCTCGTGCCAAGAGGCTCCACAGACCACAGCAGGTGTCACACACCCAACACTTAAACTGCTTTAAAGTTTCAGCAAGAAACTGCCCCGAGCTGGAGCACTCCTCTGCTGCACAGCAGTGCAGAAATGCTGCAGCATCAAAGGAAAAATAAGGGAAAAAATCCCAAAAAGCAACGGAGTTCACTTTCAGTCTCTGAAGTGAAGGAAGTGCAAAACAAAGCGCAAAGGGCAAAGAATAAATTAAAGAGATAAAAATATTTTTTCCCCTTCCCATATAAATCTTTATCCTGACTGTCGCTCTTTAAAAATTCTCACTGGGAAAAGCTAAACTATGAAACTTTTATATAAAATTCTCAGCTTTCAGGCAGAGGCCCCTTGAAGAGGGAAAAATCAACCATGCAAGGAGAAGAACCAACAACTTTGACAAACTTGTTAAAAGTGTATGCAGGTTTTAATATTTCTGTCCATCCACTGCACTCTCCTACTCATTTCCACGCAGAAGTTTTTTATCATTAAATTTTTTTAAAGCAACAACATTTGTCTATCTGACATCCAGATTAAAGGAATGCCCTGTACACGTTAGAAGTATTTCATGAAAAAAATGGTATATCCCAGAACTGTTTTGCTGATGTCTGCCAACATGAAAGTCTGACTATTCATCTTTAAGTGAAATCATTCTTGAAGTCCATTTTCAGAAGTGGTCAAATTTAATCACTCTAACTTCATTTGAAAAACAAAACCTCAACACAAACCAGCAGCTAAATCAAGAGCCAAAGGAAGGAACCTGGTGGCAATTCCATCCAAGAGAAATCACTGAAACAAACCCATTTTGCTCAGAACAGAAATCTCAAAGGAAACATGGCAGGTTCATTGGGAGTCATCCATCACTGCGTTCCCACTTCCATAGCCTGACTGATACTGAGAAGATGCCAGTAGCAGAGTCACAGCAATGGCATTGACAGGGGGATTTCATGGAGGATAGTCCAAACCGAAACCCGATGGGGAAAAATGGAGAAAAATAAAAAGGCACCAATATAAGCCACAACATTTATGAATACGATATATTTTAACTCTCTACATGGAGGAAGCCAACCTGCTCCTTTTTGATCTTCTTCTTTGGCACAACTTCAGTGGATTTCTCAGACTCGGAGCGGGTTCGAATCGATCTTCTCTGTTGCTTCTTTTCTACAGAACCTGAAGAAGGAAAAAGGTTTCCATTACATGATTCCTTGCATTTCTGAGGTACACCAAGATGTGCAACACCAAATCAAGAGGTAAAGGAACGAAACCAAGACTCTGTCCTCTTTTGAATGTTTTATTTTTAAATTCAGTTCCAAGCTATTGACCAGCTGGTGCTGAGGCTGCAGACACATATTCTGATTGCAGAGACAGATCAGCTTCAGAAAACACACACAAGTAACAGAGTGGAACAAAAGGCTGGAATTCAGCTTAGGGCAAGCAGATTTCCATGATCCATAACACACCTCTCAGGCACAGTCTTCACTTGGGTAATTTTGAACCAAACAGTCCATCTTTGGTGTTTTGGGAAGGTGGCCACAACAAACTCCTTGAACAAAAACAAACTAGAAATTTCAGACGCAAAGCACAGCTCCAGGATTTCCCCCAAAATGCCAGATCTGTGCCCCCCTCTGTGGGGTGATGGCTCTGCCACATAACTACAGCCAGCCCCACCCTGCACCACCTGCAGCCACACCAGACCTCAGTGCTCACCTGAAGGTTTTGAGGTGAAGAAAAACTCAGCACAAACAGAAGCATCAACCACGATGTGTTACCGTCATTATTGAATGTGAAAAACAGGTTTTTAAAAGTATTACCAGAGAAAACAAACTCAGATTAATGGAGGTTATTGTGATATTTCAACAGATGAAGAGGGAGCTATACTGGGTTTTTTCCAAGTAAGGCTGGCAAAGTCAAAAAGGCCTTTCTGTGCTCCAGCACCTCCCAGCCAGGCACATGGAGAAGCACGGACACGACACTCAACACCACGGGCAGCTGCTGAACAAGCACACACTTGGAGCTGACACAAAACTGGCACCTGAGGATTTACAATGAGCTGCTGGGAAGCTTCACCTAAAGAGGACACAACCAGGAAATACTTTGTTTTCTTCCAAGCAAAACTGCAAACTCCTGGGAGCTGACTGCACTGTTAGGAGCTAAACCTGCCTGGTCTTGTCAGAAGATCAAGTCTCTAGAGACACACACGGGCTTGAATCAGACTGAAAGACAGCCTTGCAAAAGGACTTCAGAGAAAAAAATGAAAACTCCTCTTGATCCATTGGATGAACATTGTTCCTATGGCTGCATAGATTGGGAATGTCTCAGTAACTAAACTATCCAGCTGGAAAAGTTATCATGTTACAATAACTGGATTTCTGAGGGGAAAAAATTGGTATTCTTCAAGGGAAGAAACTTTTAGAGCATATTAATTAATGAATAATAGCAATTAGTTATTAATAATTTAGAAATTAATGAGTCAGATCAACATCTATCATGTCCATCCACATGTAACTTCTGGTTCCAATAGGCCCCATCCCTTGAGGAACTCCCACATCAGAGCTGGGGAACATCTTTTGTCACTTTGCTGTGTGACCAAAATCCCCTGAAGCAGCTTCAGGTAAATTTGAGCAGGTGTGACCAACAGTTACTTTAACCAAGAATGGATTTTCTCTCTGTGCTGCCTCACTGAAGCCAAGGAGATAAGACCAAGCCCTGGACCAGAGAATTCCAGAACCAGAGTGTCTAATGCTGACCACTGCAACGGGCACTTTCTCCTCTTCCTGCTCTCCAAGGATCCAGCCAGCACCTTCACAATGCTCCCATCCCATCTTCAGGTAAATTTTCATCCAAAGTTTCAGGACAGAAGCTGGACCAGCCCTTCACCTCGCTGGAGGTAAATCCTACTTCAGTGTCTGCAGGCCAGAGGCACCAGGGATCCTCAGGGCTGCTCTTTCAGTAGCAGATTTCAAGTAAGAAAATTCTCTTTCCAGCATTATTGAATTCTGTGTCTCTAACTGCAGGTTATCAGTAAGGACTCCCAGAGCCAGCCAGGGAAATACTTTACCGTAAGGGATTCTGAAGTTCCGCTGACCTTACATTTGAAAAAAGGACTTGGCAGTTATGTTCCACAAGAGGGGACCAATAACTGGACTTTGGAAATGGCTTTGAGGGACTGGAGTGTGCACTGCAGGTGAGCTCAGGCCCTTACTGGGTGTTAGCAGGTGGAGTGTTACGTATCCAAAAGGCCTAAGGAAACGAAAAAAGAGAGGCTCAGAATTCTCACCCCTGCATCTGAGGAGCCTCAGGGAAGCTGAAGCCTTTAGATCCCAGGTGAGAGAAGCAGAATGATGGCCTCTCCTGCTGCAAGGCAATTCAGGTAACCACAACAACCACAGCTGGAAAGAACCACCACGGTCAACAGCAGGGGAATCCCCAGTCACAGCAGGAAATCCAGAATTCCTGGCCCGTGTGCTCCACGTCCCAAATGCTCCATAAAGCAGCAGATCAAATAACTCTGCCTGAAACCATCACAGACAGAACCTGAAGTGTGTTTGCAGAGGACTCATGGCTGCTGACCACTGAGATTCTGACTCTGGTTCTCACCTATTTCATGGTTGGAAAGGGCGAAATCATCAAATAGATGGATAGTTACAGCAGAAGTGACACCTGGCAACATTATGAGATGCAAATAGCTCATTCAAGGTTTCCCCATTTCAGGCCCAAGTTCCATTATTTGCTTCAGTGGTTCTTCTCCCTCAGACCTGGTATTTCAAAACTCACTGCTTTATGATGTGCCCCCTGAGATGGCTTCAGCAGGCAAGCACTACCTCATTTGGTTGATGGAATTAGATGAAGCAGTTTTTTAAAACTCCCTGTTCTTCAACAGGTCATGCAAAAACTCAACCACAAAGCCCGGGGGGCCTCCATCCTGAATCAGACATTCCCTACTGAAATGTGCCACTGCCTGACTCTTCTGCTTTCATGACAGCTCTTGTATTTTACATTTGGGGCCAAAAGCAATGGCAATGCCCTGCTAACACACATCCCCTGGGTTGTCTTCTGAACCAGCTTGCCATTGTTCTGCATAGGACATCATCCCTTGAATACACTGACTCGGGCTGTAAGGTCAGAGGCCAAGCCACCAATCCCACCCCACAGCCATGCTGTGTATGTTGGCTCACATGTGTAACATTAGCCATGCTCATTACAGTTATTATTAAACAGAAAGATGTTAATCATTTTTAAGTAATAAGAAAATGCTGGGTTTGGTATTTGAATTGTCATGCTGAGGGCTCAGGCTCAGACCAGGACTGCAGTTTCCCTACCTGCTAGCCCAGAAGTTGTCTCAGGAGAGGAAGCATTTTGCACCACTGCTTTTTCACTTCTCTGTGCTGATGAAGAATTGAGCTTCTCTTGTCCTTTGACGCTTATTTCTGTTTTGTTACCAACTCCCTTGAAAAGAAAAAAGGAAAAGATTGTCTTCCCCTGTTATAAAGGTGTGCTGCTACCAGGTAACAGACCTGCCCCTGAATCTCAGAACAGAAACAACCAGTGCTCTCCATCCCAACAACACGCTCAGAATTAATCTACTACAGAGCTGCTTCCCTGCAGAGCTTTCCACCCTCTCAATCTCCCCTTACACATAAGGAAAAAATAATTCCAGTGACTTTTCTAAACATTACCTTCTCTACAGGGCTTAGGATGAAATAAACACTCTCCAGGTAGAGAGGCAGAAGAAGGAGGCAGAGAAATAGTCCTAAGCCTTTTCCTTACACTGACTGTGGGAAGCTGCTGTGCACCTGAAGGAAGCTCAGAGGCAGAACTCAATTTAAAAGTCTGTTACACAAAATACTTTTTAGTACATTACTAACAGTTTTGTCATCTGTTTCCCACAAAACCACTGATTTTATCAATAATTTTTGGATTATTTCAACTAGGAAGCTGAAGTTAAACAGCTTTAATATTTTTAATGTTATGAACAAAAATATGGCCATCTTCAGGGAGCTGCTCTGCCACCAGCAAAACAGTTACTGCCAGAGCTGCACTGCCAGTGGGGCTCAGTGCACTGAAAGATTCTATTGTCACGTCTGTCTGGTAATCTCTCCAGTGAAAGGAACAAGGATGGTGAAAGCTTGGTGGACACAGTTCAACTCCCCAGTAAGGCAGGCTCGGGATAACTCAGGAGCAAAAGAGGGGTCACTGCACCAAGCACGTACCTTGGTGGAATAAACAAATTGATCGATGAGTTTTCCATCCCCAGCAGCATTCTGAAGGGCAAAAACCTGTTCAATTTTAACAACCGGAGACATGTTACACTTTTGCAGATCCAGGTTGTGCATGGTTATTGAAGCTGGTAGGGACTTCCTGGCTGCAGCTGTTTTCCAGGCGATCTTCACGGGCGGTGCCTCCTCCTCCTCGCCGCTGGGCTGCCTGCGCTGGCCCTGCCTGCGTGCCTCGGCGTGGGAGGGTGACGAGCCCGGCCCTGGCGCCGTCCCCGTCCCTGTCCCCGCGCTGCCGTGCTCCGGCTGCGTGTTCGGCGCTGCCTTCGGCCGCCGGTTCTTCTTGGCCTCCGATTTGGAGGCTGCAGTCTTTTTGGCTTTGGCCAAAGCCTCCTCTGGCTCTTGGTCCACGTAAATGAAGGTGTACTGTTCTATCCTCTCCTCCCGGGTCATCTTCAGCGCCTTCTCGGCGTGGGCAATGCCGATGTCCCACTGCGCTCGCTCCCTCTGCGGCCGCGGCTTGCGAATCTTAAGGGACAGGACAAGCACTTGGTTACACTCAAGATTTTGCCACTACAGCACTTAAACACAATCCTGAGGGTCTCTGCATCTCTCAGGCAGCAGACTGCAGCCTGCTCTCCATTTACAGGGTATTTCTGACACTGAATGTGGACACCGAGTTCCCTGCCAGTGAGATGCAGCCAGTCCTTCTCAGGGCAAAGCTCTGAAGAGTTCCAGAGCTGCCCTGGAACACGTCCCTTACAGAGGTGATCCCCCAGTGCCCCCTGTACCTTCTGCTTCTCAGAGTGGTTGCTGGCTTGCTTGGCTGCCTCAGCCAGTAACTGCTCGTACTGTTTGTGCCCTTGGTACTCCCGGACGCGCTTCTCGTGCACCCAGGCTCGCTCTGGCTGGTTGCTGAAGAACTGCACGTGGTATTCCCGGGCACCTGCAAGGGCAAACTCCAGTCAGCAGCTGTACCAACACTGCTCTGCCTGCTCAGCTCATGCTTTCCTCCTCCCCAGTGCTTCATTCCTGCAAGTGGAGGCACCTGGCCAAGTGCAGAAATACAAGAGGCCAGATCCAGAACAGTTTAAGATGGAAGCTCAGGACACCCTGCCCACACTGAACACTCTCACGCTGGCTTGAGAAAAGCACAAACACCTGTGCACAAGCCCATTCCCACAGTGCCACCTGCACAGTACCACGTACGAGTTCTGTGCTAGTTCAGCACACACAGAGCAGAATTTATCCCACAAAGGCAGTTCAGAATGAAGGTATTTTTAATAAAGAACAGCTACAGACCCTGACGCTCTGGCAAAGAGCTTCCTCCCTTACCTCTTGTGTTAATTTTGGTATGCACGTCAAGCTGTGGATCACAGGACACCATGCAAGGCCACCAGGGGTACGTCCCCACCTTGGACCAAACCAGATCCCCAACCTGGAACTTGACGTCGTGGGTGACCTGTGCTGGAAGGGACGGCACGAGCGGCTGCACCTGCAAAGGAAACACCAGATTAAAGCCACGGGAGAGGATTTACAGCACGGGGAGATGCACACACCATCCACTGGGACCTGTTGTTGTTGTTCTCTCAGCCATCCCTGAGGTTTGGTAATCCAAGATGACAAAAACATTTCTTAGAAACGTGAAAGGAGCTGCACACGGCTCGGATTTACGTAACAGCATCACTGACAAACTGAGACACAAAAGAGCAACTGCCAACCCTCCCAAAAACAATTCTGCTTCCTAAGCTGATTAGAAATACTGCTTTTAGGATAAAATAAAGCAATAAATCCAGTAAAATAAGAGATGCATGGATGCAGTAATGAGAGCAGTAAGAGTTTAAAAGAAATGACAACTGATGTATCAGACAAATTCAAGACTCAATGGAAGAAACAGTCCAAAAATAGTGACATTCTCCAAGTTCCAAGAGTGTTAATTGGTGCAGGTACTAACCGGGGCTTCCTCCAGTACTGCATCTTCTCTTGGTCTCTCAGAGAGTGTGCTAAGCCTCTCGTTTGGTCTCTAAGAAATGGGTAACAATGAAGAGAAAAAAGGAAAACAAACACAAACAAGGTAAGGGGGCAGTGAAACAACAAAGATAATAGAGAAACCAGGCAGAAAAAAATAATTCACAGAGAGAAAGGCAACCACGAACCCAGAAAACAGGAATATAACTATTCCACGTACCCAATTAACATAGTAACATCACAATAAAGAAATACCTGGTTTCCCCTGCACCATTTACATTACTATCACACCTGAATATAAGGATGTTCTCCTGTAACAGGTAACAGAAGAACACACATTCAGAAACAGCAAATTCAAAGAACTTTCCACCTAAAATAACACACAACTTCCAAAAACCAGAGAAGCCCATGTGAGGATAACCATAGTGATGTGAGTCTCACTGTACACCAATTATTTGCAAGAACTGCAGTACATAAATTATGCCAAATATACAACATGATAATTGTAAAATCCATGTTAAATTGCATAGAGCTGACAGATATATTTGGAGGATCAAAAGTCCATAACACAGAGCAGAATCAGCCCCAAGCAGGAGCTGACACGGACGTGGTGTGGCCATGCCAGAGGGTGTGAGGGGACAGGGGCTGAGATAAGGCTGGGCTAGGAGCCATCTCAGGAGACATTTGCCACACACTCGTTTTTCCTGCAGCAGAGAAGTCAAAGGACTCAAAGAGCAGCAAAAGGAGTGGTCAGCCACAAGCAGTGAGGAACTAATAGTGCTGACAACCCCCATTATTCCCAGGCCACTCCAAGCACAGACCCCACATCAGCCCATGCCGTGTGCTCCAGAGAAATGGGGACACAAGGGAAGGGACAGAGCAGCTCAGGTCAGGGCTGGCACAGCCCAGTGTCTCAGCTGGAGCTGTCTGTACATAACCACCATTTGAGACTAATCACACTGTTATTTGCTGGGCAGAAATTCTCCCTCCCTGTACAGCAGGAAGCACAGCACTGATTCCTGCCTTTATTTCACTACAGGAGCGAGTGAAACCTTCCTCTGCCAGGAGAGCCAAGCTGGGTTCACAGCCTGCAAATTTCCACAGAACAGAACTACCGAGCAGAGAGGCTGATTCTTAAAACAAGGATTCAGAGCTTGACGCTCACTAGCGTTTTCACATTTCCATTTTAAATCAGCCTCTCAGTATGGACATTCCCTCAGAGTCAGTGGATTTCCACTGAGATTACAGCGTCAGAATAAGGAACAACTGGTGATCACCTGACTTGCCACAGCCTCGTTGAGTGTAAAACTATAAAACAACCACAGTTGTACCCAAAGTTTGTTCCTATGAAGATGATCCCAAGTCACAGGTCTCACACCATTAACAATGAAGATCACAAAAGTGTACATGAAGATGAAATTGTGCAGTAGAAAGCAAAATGATGGGACGATGGACCTGAAACTGACCTGGCAAACTCACACTGAAAACCACCAAAAAAATCCTGTTCCTGTCAGAGCAGGCCTTGTCAGAAACAGGGCTGGGTAACATGAAACATTTATTGCAACACCACCTTTAGAAAGGGAAATGGAAGCCACAAGGAGGACAAGAGCAAGAATAAGATTTCTGGTGAACTCTGCATGACACACATGACTAGGAACTTGGAATTCAAGATGTAAGGTTTTAGTTCAGTCTGTGAGAGACAGAAGATTCCATTCTCGTGGTAAGCAGGTAACAGAGCCAGAGGGACAGGCACAGCTGAAGCTCCAGGAGTAGAACAGGAGTCACTGGTAAGAGGGGAAACAAACTGACAGCCCGATGTGGGGGTGATGGAGCCTGGCCAGACAGCAGGTACAGTGCAAGAGAGGCTGCTCAGGGAGTGTCAGCAGGACACAGCAGCTCCTACAGCACCTCCATGGAGCACAGAACCCACTCTGCCAGAGCAGAGCTGACCCCTGCAGGACAGGATCTTCTCCCTGAAAGCAGCAAGCTCCAAGAGCTTTCACAGACCTCACAACAAACTCGGCTACATTCTGTAACAGCCCAGCCTTCACTGGGCAATTTCTGTCCTGGCCAGATATGGCAACTTCCCCATTCCTGGCACTTACCAGCCTCTCTGCCACCCATTCCCTCAAACTGGGAGAGGCAGAAACCAGCACCGCAGAGGTGGCAGGAACAAACATGACAAAAGGAAACAGAAATACTGGAGTGGCTTATGAAAAGAAACTGAAAGAAAAAGAATGGGAAGGCACCAACATAATCTGGCTCTTTGCTTCCCAAAATCTCAGTTAACACCACGTGATGTACATCCTCTGGATACGGACAATATGGTACGAGATTAATTCACGTTTCACTGCTGAATGCCCCAAGTAACCCGACTTTCCACTCAGCAATCTAGCAATCTTTTAAGAGGCAATTTTAGGAATATGTGAGCTTTTGTCCAGAAGCTTCATCTTCAACACTGGCCAGAGTGCAGCAAACTCTAAACATGCTATACCGCTAAATAACATTTAAAAAACAATATACAACCTTTTCTAAAATTTGTTTTTCATACACGCCTTTAAACCAACATCGTGTTACCTACAGAGACAGCTCCTGGCAACCTCATCCTGAGGCTCTGACGAGTACCTAAAGCCTGGTGACTCAGCGTGCACACAGCCAGAACAAGGACAAACCCTGCTGGACACGCTCTCCATCAACAACACCAGGTGTACAGATGGCTGAAATTACCATTCCACTTACATTTTGCTCCTCTGGTTCTAATTTTGGAATTTTGTGTGACTTGCGCTCTTCCGACCGGGAAGAGTCATGCTTGCTACTTTTTTTCCTTTTCTCTTTCCTCCCTTCATGTTTTGCCTTAGCGTATTCCCTCGCTTGGACTTCATTCAACAGGTCCCCACACAGGGAGGACTCAAACAATTCCCTGCCGTTCTGGATAGTTTTGGTTATTTTGAGTTTGATCTCTGGTGAGCCAGTCTTCTTTGGAATGCCCACTTGTGGCGCTGAAGGTGGTGCTGGAGGCGGCGGCTGGGGAGGGGAAGGCTTTTCCAGAGCTTCGTGGGGCCTGGCGTTGGAGTTCTCCATTTGGTAATACTCGGGGGGACTGAAGTTCCTGCCGCTGCCAAAGCCATTGGCCGAGCCGTTGGGGTACTGAGGGTAGCTCTGGAATTTGCCCTGGGGCTCGTACATGCCCATGGCCGGGGCGTAGCCGTTGCTGAGCGGGGGCAGCTCCTCTGCCGGGGGGTACTGGAAGCCTTGCTGCAGCGCGGCCTCGTACGGCGTCCGGGCCCCATCCTCGGCAGTGTCACTGCTGCCATCAAAGGCCTCCTCTTGGCGGATGTTGGCCGAGTCAATGAGTTGAGGTGGTTGCTGAATTGTGTTTCCCATGATCCCTTGCATGAAAGAGAAAGAGAAATCCATTGTTCTGCTCCAGCATCCTTAGCTTTCCCTTTTTCTCATAGGGCCTAGAGGCAGGGGAAGGGAAATAAGAAGTCAGTGTAAATTAAAAAACAGTAATTAAGCAAATTAAACAGTTGAGGAAAAAAGGGATCTCAAGAACAATTTCCCCCTCTCTATTCAGCAGCCACCCTCACATGGATTTACAGAGTACTGGTGTTACTGAGCCTTCACAAAGGGTTTCTGACATGTCTTTCATAGGGCAAATTTCTTCTTTTCCAAGACACTGCAAAAAATACCAGAAGCACCTACAAGTGCTTAAGAACTCTAAGGGAAAGTACGACAAAGTCAGAATAATGGTGCCAAAATCCCCAGCACTCTCTAGAGCCTTCCCAGTCATGGCCTAGGAGGGTTATTCCAACCCAAAACAGCAGGACAGGATTTCACCCTGCAGCATGTTAGAGTAGCAAGTTCTCCTGACACAGTCACTGCAAACTGCACAAGCCAGGAACACAGAAAGACAAACAGAGAAATCTCTCCTCCTCCTCCTCCCTCCCCACCTCCTTGCCAAAATTCGAGACATGAGCAGCCTTTGGGCAAGCCACAGGATGCTCTGAACAACAGCACAATGAAAACAAGTGGGTCATTCCACCTTGGCCACTGGGAAACCTCAGAAGGAGCTTCCCAAGCTCTTCCCTCCCCAGAAAAGCAGGGCACAGTTTGCATGCACTGGCTCTCAGCAGCTGTGTGAGCAGGGTTATTCTCCTGCCCCTCACACCTTATCTTAATATTAAGCACTGCATGGCTCTGTGCCTCAGCATCAACAGCCCCCCAGACTGTGAGGTTACTCACTGAATGAGACTCACACCCCTTCACCTTTCCAGCGCACATTAGACCACCAAAAGCAGACTCAATCAAAGTTAGATTTCCAAAACTCAACTGCAGGCTCAGGGAAGGCTTTGGCATTCACGTAAGCAGCTCAATGTTCAACAAGAAGCAACACAGTGACCTGGCCTGCAGGTAAGAAACACCAGTTTGCTTCCCACAAAGTTAGTTCAGCCCTTCCAAAGCAAACACGGCCCCATGGTATTTGTTCTGCCCGTGTGGGCACACAGGAGGGTTACTGTGCCCTTTTGGTTTGGGTTAGAAATGACATTAATGCATCCCACAGACACTTCATCTAAAGGGAATCTCCATTAAACCCTGCCCACATGTAATTCTCACCCTCCCAAAGCCATGCCTCTAAATACCTCAGCTAAGAGCTTTCCTAACACTGAGAACTTCCCTCCTCCAAGACGGCAAAAAGTAACTCCCGTTCCAACAGGAACAGGAACTTGATCAGATCTGTGCTGGATGTTTTGGGGTGATGTTTTTCGATGATCCCCACACTCAGACTAAATTGATGCTTGTCCTCATCTTCACAGCCCTGTGAGTTTGACTCAGGCACGTTTGTCACCGTAATTAAGCAATTCAGGGCAATAACAGCACAAGGCTCTGCAGCAGAATTTTCTCATTGCAGGAACTTTTAAACCTCGGGGCCATGAAACCATCCCTTCCTTCACAGCTCTGCACATCAGCCAGCAAACCAACACAAGCGTCACTGTCGGGGGGACAGACCTGAGGAGCAGCACGTGGGATTGCACAGCAAGGTCAAAAACCCAACCACCCCTGTTCTAGGAAGAGGAAGTGGGGCTGTTTGTACTATTTATTTTACCACCAAATTGTTACTTTCCATCTGCCAAACCGAAGAGCAAACAGTAAATTCTCACACTAGGCTGGGTTTTACTTCTTACTAAAACCATCACTTCAATCTTTTCTTCAGAATATTTATAAAAAACTCGTGGGAAGCTGTGGCAGTACTTCAGGAACATCCACAGCTGGATGGGCCCAGCCCCAGCTGCCAGTGCAGCTCCCACAGGCTCTGCAGAGGTGGCTGCATTGTGCTTTGTTTTGTTACATGACAGAAGAGTGGATTAATGAACTTCAGAGCACTGCATTTAGGAGCTACCAGTTAAAGAACAGAGTTATGATTTGTTTGTTTTTAATTCCCTCTGGAGCTCACCCGTGTCCCTGAGCCTGGGTGCCAGTCTGTGCTGCACGGCTGGGACACCCCACCCCAAACGGGCTCCTCAGCAGCTCCGTGCAGAGCCAGGGTCAGGGCTCCACACAACTGCCCCAGCAGCCCCAAAGCACCGAGGCTGCTCCCTGTGCTCCCTCAGCTCTGGCATCACTGCCAGCTCCCTCCTGCCCAGTCCCTGCTGCCAGCACTGCTCACACACCTTTCCCACCCTCCTTCCCAAAATTCTGCTTGAGTGGATCAGGTCCCACATGCTGCCCAGTGAAGGGGCATCTGGGCAGGATTACAGCCAGAGGACAGGCCCTAGAGCTACCCACAAAAACAGGACACAATGAGGAATCCTGATTTAAATTTAAAGAGGACTCTCAACACCCAAACCAAGGAAGGATCACTCTGTGTATGTCCCTCCTGAGCACTGATGTGAAGAACACCCCACTGTCACCACAGAGAGCTGTGCCTGCCACACCACTCAGACCACAGGGCAACAGGATTTCCAGCTGATCTTGCAGGAAAGTATTCCAGAATAAATTCTTCTCACTATGCCAGTGATTGCTCTATTAACCCACCGTGTCAGCCTCCTGTGAGTTGTACAATTTGGCTTCCAAACATGACCCATAACAGATCCTGCACTGGAGATCAACAGATAAAGAAACAGTTCCATCACTTCAAGGTTTATAGGAAATGGACACTTCACAGCGAATGCAAACAACTTGAAATCAACAATGAAACCATTTGAAATTAACACTTCCGAAAGTGCAGCTGGATTCCCTAATGAGAGAAAGAGTTTCCTCTTTAAAGGTGAGTGTCCACAATCCTATGCTGGTCCTTTTCCAGACAGGGACACAGGACCCTTTACAAACACCAAGACTCAACACACCTTCAGTAAATATTTTCCCGCCACCCATGGGAGAGTCATAATCCAAAGTAACAAGAGGAAAAGGTAAATGGAAAAAAGTAAGCAGAATAAGGCAGGTCAGCCTAGTGGAGCTCCTTCTTAAGTGAACACTGTTTGTTACAGTTCCCATCCCAAGATTCTCAGCTCAACTGAGCACAACTCAAATCAGTCCCACTCCAAGCCTAAGTGCTCAGTGAGAGGAAGGTTTTGCAGAGATTATGGATCCACCAGGTTCACCCTTTCACCAACAACTGCACTTATCTAAAACCAGCTTTAGCATGAGTATTTTTGAACTTTGCTCTCAGAAAACAAGACTTGAAGTTCTCAAACCTTGCTTCCATGCTGCATTAGACTAAATAACAACTAACGTCAGATCATCAAACAATTCCAATCCCACGTGATCACATCTTTTCTTATTCCCAACCAGGGAGTTCTGTACGTTTGGCTGAGACTGGCTGTGGTCACAGCAGAGAGAAACCCAACAGCCACTGATGAAAGTCCAGCACACACATATTTTAAACAGAGGTTTCACAAAACCTTTTTCTGCCGTTTTCTGCTGACAATCCCCACGCAGGGTTAGCACAGCCAGAGGTAAGGTGTTCTATGGATGGCAAGTGTGTGTTGTGAGACAGGACCTGGCCTGCTGGCTCCCTAAAGGAGCTGGAGGCTCTGCTGTGAGTCAGCCACTGCCTCGTCACCCTGAGCTGGGCTTTCTATCAACAGGCTCAAAAGCAGAAGTTCCAGGACATCTTTCTGTCCAAATACCAACCCAGTTCCTGTGCACACAGACCTAAGCCAGAGAGATGCAAACCTCTGCTCACATCCTACCAAGACCCCACAGGTGTCTACTGCCATTTCCTGTGCTGTTTCATCCCAAAGTATCCAACCTGCACTGGTGCTGTCTCCTCAAGCACCAACACAGCAGCTGCTCTCAGTATCTGTTCAATGCTGCAGGTGTTGGACAGACACACAGACAGAGCTGCCTGGCTGGCCAGGCCAGGTGTCTGAAGTGATGCAATCGCTCCTGACCTCTCAAAACCTTAAGCCTGCAGTTCACACACACCCAGCACCTCACTCCTCCCCAGAGCTGAGCATACCCACGGCTTCTGGTCACATTAACCATGACCCAGAGGGACACCTCTGTGACCTGCAACACCATCCTGGTGGGGCAGAACTGTATGAACCGCAGATAGAAATAAAACACTCGTTCCTACTAATCTCTGCATTCAGTCTGTGCAATCTGCTTCGTACCATTCTTCTCTGCATGTCCTTAACAAATCCCCCAGGCAAAGCTCTGTTTGCACACGTTAAGACAACGCCAAATTTTCACCTGCACGTGGGTCTTTAACAGGAAACCTGCAGCCTGTGGATTTTTCCTGACTCCAGCTGGACTGAGCTGTTCCTCCTGGCAGACACCAGCGGTGAATCAGAGGCCTCTTGACAAACTTGAAAGCATGAGGTGAGGCTGCTTCCCTGTGCACCTTTGTAAAGGTGTTCTGTATTTGGTTTCTGAATGCCAGAAAAAACAGTCACGTCTGTAACTGGGCTTGATAAGGGCTTTTGGAAGAAGTTTCCCACGGTGCTGTGGAAAGAAACAACTTGGACAGCAGAGAAAAGGGGTTTGTCTGAAAAAGGAGCTCAGAGACTCATTTGTTTAGAGAGTCGTGTGATTCAAATGGAAAACACGGAGCAAAAACTTCGGATCTTCAGGAAAAGTCATGGGCTAATACTGCTATAAAACCAGAACTCAGATTTCTGGCAACACCAAACACTGTAACGTTGTGACAGGCAGTCACATCACAGCCAGGGCAAGAACCACAGCGTGTCTCACACAAACCCCCTCAAATTCAGGCAAAGCCGTGAAACTGGAAAATGCAGAACATGTTTGTATTGAAACAAACCAGAGTCTTTGACCAGCATCCTCCATTCCTACTCCGTACCTTCACATTGCACGCGCTTAGGTTTTGGAACAAAATCTTTTCAAGCAGTTCATAAAAATAAATAATAAAAAGAAATAGATATAACTACCAAGGCATTCACTGTGCATCTCTGCAAAAGGTCACTGAAAGACTTTTACAGTCATCAAAGCAGGCTACCTTTTTCCTTCAACTATAACTACTGGCTACTTAATATTGCCCTTTGAGCCAGTTAGTATCTGTAGAACTATGTCATCATTAAGACTTTTAACAACAAATTGCACTGAAACGACTGAGTGTATCCACAGCGAAATGAAAGCACAGCGAGACCACAACAAAGTGCAGCACAACGCAACAGCACCGCAAAAAAAATAACATCAGAGCAACAACAAACCCTGCGCTGCCGCGCAGCGCTTCCCGCGCGCAGTAAAACCTTTTCCGCGAGCTGCGGGGGCCGCGGCACCGTGACACCGGCGGCACCGCGACACCGGCGGCCCCGCTTGGGTGAAAGCCCCAAATTCTCAGCCGGTCGGGGCGGCCCCGGTGAGAGCCGCGGGGCCGGAACGGGGAGCGCGGGGCGGGCCGGAGGGGCAGCGCGGGGGTCCCGCGGCACGGCACCGAGCCCGGCCGAGCCGGGGCCTGTCCTGGCCGGGCTCTGCCCTGCCCAGGCTCTGTCCCGGGCCCGGCCCCGCCGCCCCGGTGCCGCCGCAGCTCCCGCAGCAACATGGCGGCCGCGGCCCCTCCGCCCCGGGGCCGCCGCGGCCCCGCGCTCACCTTCAGTCAGTTCCATTCTCACGGCCCCGCCGCGTCCGCCCGGCCCCGCGCAGACAAAGGCGGCGGCGGGGGCGGCGCGGGGCCTCCGCCTCCTCCTCCCGCAGCACCAGCAAGGCCGCGACGGAGCCCCGGCCTCGATTTCCGCGCCCCCGCCGCTGGCGCCGGCTCCGCCCCGGGGAGGCCGCCCGCCCCCAGCGCCCGCCGCGGCCGAGGGAGGCGCTGGCGGGGCCCGGCGGGTCCGGCGGGTCGGCGGCCGAGGGAGGCGCTGGCGGCGGCGGCGCTGGAGCGGCTGTGCCGGTGCGGCCCCGCCGAGCGCCTCCGCCTCCGCCCGCCCCCCGCCGCCGCCGCACTACGCAGCCGCGCGCGCACGCGCCGCCATCACCCATTGGCCGCTCGGGCGGTGCCCGCCGCAAGGCACCGCGGGAGATGTAGTTCGGGCGGGGGAGGCGGTGGAGTGACCCCCGAGAGGACCCGGGGAGAAGAGAGGACTGGGCGGGATTTGTGTCCATTTCTGGGCTCCTGGGACAAGAGGGACAAGGGGCTGGGCTGGGAACAGCTCTAAGAAAGGAAATTTAAAAAGCGATTCTGCTTCACTTTAGGGATCTTCCTAAAGGCGCTTGCAGAGCACACGAACATCCATAGATGAGTCTCCTTAGGAGCAGGAGAGGAGACTCATCTATTTCCCTCATTCTCACAGGAATATCTCTTTTAGACGTAATCTAAATGTGTTTAAATTCCAGTTTTGTACTGGGAGCTCTGGCAGCAGACTCGGGAGCTCTGTCCCCTTTTTCACCCATCTATGTCATTTTATTTCCTGCTTTTAAAAAGACTGTTCATCTGTTTGAGAATCCATTAGCCAAAGAGTTCCAGACCCTTTTTTCAGTAGGGCAATTAAGTGTTTTTTCCCCCTCTAGTCTCTGAAAACCAGGTAGTATTTTAATAGAATCTCAGAATGGCTTGGGTTGGAAGGTACTTAAAAATTTCAAGGGATCAAGTCACCTGTAACCTGCTGAGAGCTTTTCTCCAGCTGTCAGTGTGTTCCATCTCAAGGCCATTCCCCGAATGCAGAGGAGTCTCTGCTCTGCTGTCCCATCACACACAGAGCTGCTCCCGAGGGGTTTTGTAGATTTATGGGCACTGTATGGACAGAGACTATTGACAAGGACCCGCAGTGACAGGAAAGGGGAAACGGCTTCCCACGGCCAGGGGATACAGGGAAGGACTCCTCCCTGCCAGGGTGGAGAGGCCCTGGCACAGGCTGCTCAGTGAAGCTGTGGCTGCCCCGTCCCCGGACGTGTCCGAGGCAGGGACGGACGGGGATGGTGGGAGGTTCCCTGCCCACGGCAGGGGCTGGCACTGGATGCGCTCTAGGGCCCCGTGACGGGGAGCGGCGGGTTCCGCCCGGGCAGGTCCCGGTGCGGCTCCTCCAGAGGCTTCACGACCCCGCGGGCCGGTCCCGAGCACATGACGTCATGCACAACTCTCCGTTTCGCGATGGCGTCACGCACCGGCCCGTGACATCGACACCCGCGCGCCGCCGCCGTTCTCGCACCCAATCAGCGGCTTTTCCCGGGGGCTCCTCGGGTCAGGCCGCGCCCCGCTCCGCTCCCATTGGGCGGGCCTCCAGAAGGGCCGGCATTCTGACGTCTGACTGGCTAACGTCGAGGAGGCGCGGTGCTGCGCGATGGCGTCACGGCGCAACCACCACAGAGCGGCGACGGGTCAGAGCGGCGCGTGCGGGGCACGACGGGACGGGTGGGAGGGCCGGGAGGAGTGCGGCCGGCGGAACCGGAACCGGCACCAGGACCGGCACCGGCACCGGTACCAGGAGCAGGACCGGGATCACCATCAGTGGATCGGTGGACCGGCATTGACACGAACACAGAGACCGGAGAGAGGCAGCGCAGCCCGGCCGGCTCAGCCGGGGGCCCGTGGGAGCGCCAGGCAGCGGCTCAGAGATGGGTCCGGCCAGGCCCCGGTGCCCCCCGGTGCCCCCCGGAGCTGCCGCCGCCCCCCGCCGCTGCCGGGGCTGAGGTGCCGCCGCCCCCGGCCCAGCCATGGCTGCGTGCGGCTGTAACGCGCTCCTGGCCGCGGCCAGGGCCAGGTGAGCCCCGCAGTGCCCCGGGCTCTGTTCCGCGCGGGGTGGGCATGAACCGTGGGGGGGTTGTTCGCAGCTTCCTCGTTTATCGCATTGCCTGGTTAAAGGGCTCCGAGAGACGCTACGGAGGTTCCCCCGAGAGATGAGTTGCTAGCACAGGACAAGTTGTCAGTATTTCAGCTGTTGCTGAAGGATCGGGATCTCAGCCACAAAATCAATTTTACGAGGTTGATTTGGTGCTGAGCAGGGTGTGATGCCTCGGCACTTTGTTCTCACTGCACTGTTCTTAACTGAAACCACTCTCCAGTTTCAGGGGCTCCCATCTCCTGGCGCACTCCAGCCCTCTGTACTCTCCAGCCGTCGCTCTTGTCCAGCTGGTGGATTCCCAGTTAACCCGGACTTCAAGAGACTCCAGAGCCCACCCCTGGCCACGCCATGCCTGCCTGGGCGCTGCCCTGCCTCGCTCACCTGCCCACACCTTGCACACCAGCCCACGGCAGCAGCTCCCACGTGAATCCCTGCCCAGCCAAAATACCAGAAACCAGGGAGCTAAACCTGCTAAGATTCTGACAAAGCAGGTCATAGAGGCTCCTGGGGGAAAAAAGTCCTTGCGACAAAGAGCTGTGGATGAGCTGAAGTATTACTACCATGGATTCCACCTGCTCTGGACTGACACCAAGGTGGCTGCCAGGATGGTGTGGAGGCTGCTCCACGGGCAGGTGCTCACCAGGAGGGAGAGGCGAAGGGTAAGTGCCACAACACCTACATAAAGTGATGCAATAAGAGGCTTAACCCCTTCTTTGGACACATTTTGTGTGTCTGGCTGAGTGATAATCTCAGGGTAATCTGTGCTGTGCTCTTCTCCGTGCAGCTGCTGAGAACTTGTGCAGATCTCTTCCGCCTGGTTCCCTTCCTGGTGTTTCTCATTGTCCCCTTCATGGAGTTTCTGTTACCTGTGTTCCTGAAGCTCTTCCCTCAAATGCTGCCCTCGACGTTTGAGACGGAGTCAAAAAAGGTTTGTGTCCTCTCTGAGGCTGTGGAGTGTCCACAGCTCCTCAGAACATCTGTGCAGCTGTGCAGGGCTGCTGTTCCCTGCCTGCTGCTGCATGTGAGGATCAGCCTCACCCAGTGCATGAGACATTCCCAGCTTATTCCTGAGCTGAGTGGGGCAGTTGGAAGGCGGGATCAGAAGGAATGTGCACAGCAATTCCATTTCCTACATCACATTTTCTAATTTATAATTCTGTATTTCCCAAATGAAGGAAGAAAAGCTGAAGAAGAAGTTAAATGCAAGGCTGGAGTTAGCCAAGTTCCTGCGGGAGACCATTGCAGAGATGGCCAAAAGGAACAAAGCAGACACAGGACAAGGGAAGCAATTCTCCTCTTACCTGCATGAGGTAGGACAGGCTGGGGGTGACAGGCATGGCACAGACACACCTTTAGTGCTGCTGGTTTGGGCAGAGAGCACGGGATTTGTACCAGGGTTGTGGACAGAGCTGCCCTGCCAGGTGCTGTTCCCTGGGTGCCTCCCTGCTGACCCTGCTGTCAGAGCCCTGCTCACAGGAATTCCCATCCTGGAAGGGTGCACCTTTCACCCTGTGAAACTTCCAGTGGCCACTCAATAACAGTTTCACTTTAACCTTTAACTGTATCATCCTGTCTCCACCAGGGACGGGAATTCCAGTGTGAGGAAGGGGAATGGGGGAGGAGATTCCCACCCTGCTCAGGTTTGATTTGTGCCCGGTTCAGATCCGCCCCAGCGGCCACCAGCCCAGCACGCAGGAGATCGTGCGTTTCTCCAAGCTCTTCGAGGACGAGCTGACCCTGGAGCACCTGGAGAGGCCCCAGCTGGTGGCTCTGTGCAAGCTGCTGGAGCTGCAGCCCCTGGGCACCAACAACCTGCTGCGCTTCCAGCTGCTGCTGCGGCTGCGCAGCATCAAGGCCGATGACGAGGTGGGTGTGCAGCTGCACGGGGGAGCTGCTGGTGCTGGCACCAGCCTCGTGTCCCTGCCCACTCACCCCCACAGCAGGGGAGTCAGATCCTCCCTGTCAGAGATTCCAGAAGGAAACACAATCAGAGTTCATCTCCCTGCACTCCTGCAGGCTTTGGGGAACTGTAATGAAGGTGGCATTGCAGATGTTGTCACTAGAATATTTTGTTTTAGAGTTTTAGAAAAAAGGGATGTTTTTCAATGTGCAATGGGGTTGTTTGGAAAATAGAATCAGACTCACAGGTGCAGAGTGGAGGGACAGCAGGTAATGGCCGTAAGTTGCAGCAAGGGGAATTTCAAGTTGATAAGAAAAAAAATTAAAATCAGTGAGTAGGTAAACAGGGGAACGGGTTGTCTGGAAGATGTCAAATCCCATCCTTAAAGAGGCTCAAAGCACAAATGGAAAATGCTGAGCAGTTTTGAACAGGAGATTGGACTGGGGACCTCCAGAAGTCCGTTCAGGTACAACAAGGTCTTGGCCTGCTCTGTGCCTGGATGGGAACGTTGCTGTTCATTTGTTCATTCCAGATGATTGCCAAGGAGGGGGTCAGTGGCCTGAGCGTGTCAGAGCTGCAGAGCGCCTGCAGGGCCAGAGGAATGCGGTCACTGGGGCTCACTGAGGAGCAGCTGAAGGAGCAGCTTGGGCAGGTGAGTGTGCCCTGGCCTGGGCTGCTGTGGCCAGGTTCCTCAGAGGACAGGTGCAGCAGGCACAGCTTCCTGAGAATTCATGCACGAGTTTCAAGCTGGATCCTCACCTGCAGATCTAAGCTCTAAGGCACAAAGGGTCCAGGTTATGTCCTAGACGAAAGAGAAAACCAAATAGAACAAGGGCCAGATAGAAGCAAGGTGAAGTGGGGGCTATTCTTAACTCTTCAGACCCATTTTTTCTCATTATGGTAACTTAAAACTGTATTATCCAAACTCAAGATTGCTTTAAGGACAAAGAGTGTAGTATTAACAAATACCCACATAGAGCCAATATGAAGCAACTTTTCCTTCTGTTTTCTTCCAACAGTGGCTGGATCTGCATTTGAAGGAGAACGTTCCTTCTTCTCTCCTCCTGCTTTCCCGTGCCTTGTACTTAATAGACCTGAAGCCACAATCTGTTCCCATTCCACAGAGCAAGGCAAGTTGTTTGAATAAAACTTTTGGGTTAATAGCTCAACCATTATACATTTTAAAAATGAAGGACTGTGACAGGAACCTTGTTTTTTGATCGTACAAGTGGACTGAACTTATGCCTCTGTGTTCTTCTGCAGACAGGTGAAGCTGCAGGAGTGATGACATCTGTGCTTGAAGGTCAGGAGACCCTCCTGGATCCTGCCCCTGTTGTACAGGGAAGAAAGGTTAGAAATAGCAGTTTGCAAGCAGGAAAACATGTGCTGAAATCATTGGGAATTGAGTGTGACCAAAGCTTTCCAAAGCTGGACAAAACCAATGTTTGACACCATGGCACAGAGCACGAGCAGTGTCTGTTCTTGCACTGTGTGGATCTTTCCCCCCAAGAGCCTCACAGCTGCATGTTCTGATTTAAGAGGCAAGGGAAGGGAACAGGGATCTGCTGTGACAAACTGGTCCTGTGGCTGGGAACAGCTGGTTACTCAGTACCATGGTACTGGCTCCCAGCCAGGGAGGACTGGACTGAACTGCTTCAGGCCTCAGCCCAGGTACATTCAGCTCAGAGAAGCCAGTTAAAGAGGACTTGTTTTTAGCCCTCTCACTGAATTTGGGTTCAGTTGTCCAGGACAAAATGAGCCAAAATATCTAGAGTAAGGAAGCCAGAGCATATGGTTCTCAGCATCACGCTGCAGTGAATTCCTTAGATTAGTCCCAGCTGATAAAAGCAGCAGCAGGAATCAAAGAATATTGTATCAACTGCCAGAAATATTTCCACATAGTTAAATTGTGCTGGGGAAACAATGGAAATGCCAGCATAGCTTTCAGAGTGAGCAGGGAACAGCCTTGCTCAGGAGGGAGAAGGGGCTGGGGGGTTCAGCCCTTTCCAAGGGGGTTCTGTGACTTACAGCTGCTTTTTCCTTAAAGAATGAAGAATTTGTGTCCCAGCCAACAGAGAAATTGCCATTCTCAGAAGCGTCAGTGAAGCCTCCCCCACGAGAGGTGAGCTTGTCAGAGTTCTTCCACCTCCCAAAAGAGATTCTTCTTCACACAGCTTGCAGCCAAAGCGTGGAAGTTCATAGTACAGGATGCTGTGAACACTGGGTTCAAGGAGCAGCTGGAGAAACTGGATGAGAACTGCACTGAGGGCTATTCAATACAAAAATGGCACATGACAGAGAGCAGCAAACTGGAGGAGGGAGCAGAGCACTGGGGGAATTACTGGTATATCCTTGTACTCTTCCTTAATAATCTGCCTTGGGCCACTAGGACAGAGCAGCCTTCCCTTGGAGTCACCAGGGTGGTAAGAGCCACTTCCTATCTGTAAAAATATTTCTGCAGTGATTGCCTTTGTTTTGCCCATTTTCTTTCTGTGAATATTTGATTTCAGTTTAGGTGCTTTTGTGCACGTCTGGGATGCGAGTTTGGGAGTCCAGACAGACTCCTGTCTCCTTTAACCTGAAGAACTTTGCTCCTCATCAGCTGTTACCCTCCAGAGCAGCTTCCCATGCTAAACGGGAAGACACCTTCAGAAAAGATTCTGGATTTCAAGAAACATTTGTACTGTCTAAAACCTGCTCTTTTCTTTTGCCCCTAGACCAAAATGGAAGCATCCCAGAGCAGCAAGGCTGGTGCCAATGGAGCCTAAGCTGGAGGCAGCACTGGGAGGAAGCAGCTTCCATCTCCACACTCCTGCAAAGGGAACAGGGGTTTCCCAGGAGGCTGCTCTACACAACAAGGCAGTAGCCCTCAGGAGCCTCTCTCTCTGTCCCAAGCTTGTTAGCAACTAGCACTGCTGTCTGGATGGCCCCAGACATCTCTTTTGTGCTGGATCCTTGCCCTGCTACTTTTAACTTATGGTGTAAATATGTTAATAATGGTGCTGCTGTCTGTGCTGTTCCTGAGCAGGTGTTTGTGCTTAGCAAAGGCAGCTTTTCATGTCAGAGCAGGCTGGGCTGGGGGTCCAGCAAAGCCTGTTCTGAGTGTTAAATCCTCTGCAGGAACATCCCCCCCCACTCCCAGGGCCAGCAGCTTGTCCTGGGTGTCACAGCTCAGGCTCTTGGTCCTGGTTAGGGTATTGTAACCAATGACCAGCCCACAAGGACCCACTGGCCACAGTTTTACTGAGGAGGGTAAGCACAGGGAAGGAGCTGTGGCAGAACAGATCAGGACTTCAGGCCTTGCTGGACAGGAGACAGAGCTCTCCCACAGAGCAGTGACAGGAACAGCCTCCACCTGGGAGTGTTGCTTCCCCAGTGAGAGCTGTGCAGGTGCCACACACTGTGACAGAATCAGACTTGCACTTTCAGGATCCCCCTGGGCCACATGAGGAGCAGCCAGGGACCTGCACACTTTTCCCAAGCGTGGAGATTTGGTTAATCCTTCCCAGGCTCAGAATACACTCCAGGTGCTCTCCATACTTCACAAAGTGACTCCTCACACGCTCTAGTGATGACTCAGTTTTTGCCAGAGTTTCAGAGGATACTGAAAAGCTGTTTTTAGCATTTGTTAAATTTTTTACTCTGTCCTATGTAAATGCTGAGAAATGACTTACATTATGGATTTTAAATACGTATATTTATACTTACTGTAAAATTAGATTTGGTGCTAAGTAGGAATGAAATGTCTCTTCCAGAGGTCAGACAGCTTTTAGAACAACCCGACTGAAAGCCAGTTCTCCAAGGTCAGGTGTGAGCAGCACTTTAAACCTGAGGCCCCAGGCTCCTACAGCAACACAGAGCCAGCTGTCAGGAGTTCTGTGTCCTTAGCTCTGTACCTGAACCTCTCCTTGTTCACCCAGCCCACCTGCAGTGCTGGACCTGTGTCTAATAAATGGGAGCAAATGTTATTTCAATAAAATAACACCTTTGCTGTGGAGTCACTGCTGCCTCTTAGCGCCGTAACGAGGGAAGGCATCTCCTCCCACCTGGTGTTCCTGTGACTGCTGCACTCCCAAACCCTGCTGAATTTCTCCTGGCAGCCTCTGGAGCCCCGGGGATGTTTGGGGTGATCAGGTAACGGCTCCTTCATTTGCCAGGTGGGCTCCAGCAGCCCGGAGAGCTTCCTGCTCCATCCCAGCACCGACCTGTGCGTGCTCCCAGCGCCCACTCAGCTCCTGCCCGGCAGCCCTGGCTCCAGGAGGAGGGAGAGGAGGAGGCTGGCGAGTGTCCTGGGCGGGATGAAGGCAGAGCCAGCCAGCGCCGGCTGCCGAGGGAGCAGCACATTCCTCTGTGAGAGCTTTCACAGATGGACAGAGAAGAGGGGCTGGCGGGGAGCCCGGGCATCGCCTGGGCACTGCCCTGCCCTGGGCGAGCTCTGGTGCCTCCCGTGGCCCTCCAGCCACGCACCACCACCACGTCACACTGCTGTGTGTGCAGGGGCTCGTGTGTCCCACTGCCTCCTGTGTTTCCAATTTAGAAAGATCTGGAAGCTGGGACTCGCCGTTCCTTGGATTTCCTGTGGTGACCACCAGCCCCACACCGTGTTCAGCCTGGAGGGAGCACAGGCAAAGCCTGGCTGCACCAGGGGAGCCGGGCCTGGAACAGGCACAGGGAGATGAACCCGAGGCAATTCCTTACCTCTGAACAAACCTATTTCCAGCTCAGAAATGCCCTCCTCCCCCAGCCCTGCAGGGCTCTCTGGGGGATGTGCCCAGGTCTCACCTCTGCCTGGCATGTCGGGACCCCAGGCACCTTCCCAGGACCCCTGAACCCTGCAGGCACACACAGGGGAGGGGCAGCAATTCTGCTCCATGACCTTCGGAGTGAGGGGAGGAAACGACCCCCGTGGAGCCCCATAAATCACGGGATTCTGTTCTGCAACATCAGGCAAATGAAACGCTGCAGAGATCCAAGGCCGTGTGTGCTTTGGCGTGGGGAGAGCTTTTCCAGCCACGCCACTGCCAAACACCTTCCAGTCTCCCCTCAGCCTGGAGAACCAGCTCCTCTGCTGTTTATCCTTCCCCCAGGCACCCTCACAGTGTCACAGCCCAGCCTGCAGCCGGCTGTTGTGGTGCCCGTGCCCGTCCCACCCTGCCCAGGACTCGGGGATTTCTGCTGGATGCTGCTCCTGTGCCAGCGCCAGCCCTGGGCCTTGCGTCAGCCTCTTCCCCAGAAAGCTGCTGGGGAAAGATGCCCCGGTCAGCACTTTTGGAGGAGATTAGTATTCAGAGGGAAAAGCGGTGATTTAGTGCGGCCCAAGCACAACAAAGGCTGGGATTTACAGCTCCCGGATCCCAGCACCACATTCCTGCAGCCCTTCTGCCTCTGCTGTAAACGTGTAACAAAGGAAAAGGAGCTTTATCCCAGCCTAAAGTCATGTGGGACAAGGGCTCCGTGTCAAACCTCGCATGGAGTGGGATGGGGTGCAGGTGGAAATGTCCCCAAGGTGTCCCCAGGGATGGTCCCATCCCTCTGCCCGTCAAGGTGTCCATCCTGCCTCTCCTCCTGGTGCCTGCACGGTGCAGGGCAGGGCTCAGGACAGCCAGGGTTTGGGGGAGCCACGGGACCCTGTGCCAAGGTGGGAAGGCACAGGAGGTTCCTGCCATGGCTGGCAAGGGGACAAAGCCCAGCTCAGCGCTGGCAGAGCAGCCACGTCCTGGGCTGGGGCCAAGAGATTGTCCTGGCCCTGCACAGTCCGAGGGCTTTAAAAGGAGAGAACGAGGAAGGCGAGGAGTGCAGAAGACAAAGGATGCTGCGAGAGCCAAACGTGGCACAGGCCAAGCACTCAGCAGCCACTGATGCCCAACACACCCCACCCCCCTGGGGCTCCTCAGGGCAGCACCTTCAGATCCTCCACTGCTCTGGAGCCATTTCCCAAGGGACCCTATCCCATCTCCCTCCTAAGCAGAGACTTGGTGCTGGGCAGGGTCCCAGCTGGGGGGTGCTTTGGTCCTGCAGGTCCCCCAAAGCACTGGGTGGGACCCGTGGGGTGCTGAGGCCAGTTTTGGGGTATGCCCATCTCCCAGACTGCCCACGTGGAGAGGATGGCTTACCGGGAAGAGCAGAGAGGAGCTGGATCTCCCTGCTGGGCTCCAGCACGCAGGCAGCCCCGTCCCATCAGTGCCCGGGGTCTGTGCTGGGCGCCAGGCAGGGCAGCACCCGGGGACCCCCCCATGCCCGTGTCCCCACGGGATGCAGGGGGCTCCCAGCTGGGTGCCCCTTGCCCAGCCCGGCAGGGAGCACCAGCAGCTCTGCTGCAGCTGCTCTGCTTATTATCATATTTAATTGCCCTCCTGGTAACCCCAGGAAATGAGCAGGAGACGGTGAGAGCTGCAGTTTGGGATGATGTAAACACCAAGTCCAGCTCTCCCTGCTCCTCGCCAAGCCGGGCCCGCAGAGAGCAGTGATTTATGGAGCCCCCCAGCCCTGCTCCCCCCGCCTGGGCTGCGAGTTTAATCCAGGGCTGCAAATTCTACATAAATCACTTGATTAAAAGCTCTACTTAATTTAAAGGGGGTGGGGGGTGGGCAGAGTGCAGCTGATCGATTTAATTTACACCGGGAAATAGCAACAAGCAGATGCATTTAAAAAGGCCGGGGAGGCTGGGGGTGCTGCAGCTGCCTCAGTTTAACCATTTCAGGGCTGGGGAGGGGCTGGCAGCCCCTCTCACCCCTCCCTCCACCCACACCACTGCCCGTGGGGTGCAGGCTGCTAAAACATTTTACAGCGAGTGCTGGAGCCGTGGAAAACAGAATTCCCACAAAACCAGCTGCCATCACACGAGCTCCCCGAGCATCATCTTCCCCAATTGCTGCTTGAGCCCCCGGAGCCCTGGCAGCCCCTCCCCATCGCCCCCCCAGCGATGGCCCGAGGGTGGCGGAGTCGCGGTTAAAGTCTTTAATAATTACAAGAATTCCAGATTCATTACAGAAGAGTTTACAACAAATAATATTTCTCCATACAAAGGCAAAATAAACTTTTCAAGTAACAGCGGCCTGGCTCCAGCGTGGGGACGCCGGTGGCAGGGAGGGAGGGGATCCAGGTGAGCTGCCCCGGCCGGGCAGGTAGCAGCTCGGTGGGGCAGAGCTCGGGCAGTGGCGCAGCCCGGGGAGCACGGACGGGCAGGGCTGGGTGAGGCTGCTCCCAGTAAGGCACTGGCACTGCCCGGGGAGCGGGGGCTGCACGGGGACACCCGGGGCTGGCACCCGGTGTGACCCACGCCCCCCTCCCAGGGCACCGTGCCCATCCCACAGCAGTGCCCTGACCCCCCACACGGGCACTGGGCAGCCCCAGCCCCGCCAGAACCCTGGGAGGGAGCTGGGGGGACGCAGGGCTGGGGCAAGGCCAGGCACGTCATGACAACAGATTCCCAAAAGGCATCGACACATTATTATTATTGTTTAATACAACCCCATATAAAACTGAAGCAGCAGCAGCAATTCTTATCGAGGGACCTAAACTGAAATAGGTTTAGAACATAATTTAAAAAAATAAAAACAGCAAAAATAGCAAAATATATGACTTTTTTTTTTTTATAGCAACTGATATCTACCAGCCACTAGTACCTTCCTACCAAACTGGTATATCTCTGGTAACAACCCTTTTTAAAAAGACATGTAAATATATATTCATATTTATACATATTTTTCGTTATGTACACGGGACTCTGGGTTTAGCACAGGTGGGTTCAGTCACCTCTGAGCAGTGCAGGGCTCCTGCCCCGGATGTGCCAGGCCTGGCTCAGCAAAGCCCACTGCTGCTGGCCCTGTGAGGCTGCAGGACCAGCCTGGGGCATCCTGGGCACAGGGGGAGCCCCACACCACGAGGCTCCTGGCACACTGAGGCTCCTGGCACACCACCAGGCTCCTGGCACACCAGTAAAGCTCCTGGCACACCAGTAAAGCTCCTGGCACACCAAGGCTCCCCCCTGGTGCAGCTGCAGGAACCGGGTGCTGCTCCTGGCTCTCAGGTTCTTTACCTGGCAGACCAGCCTGGCTCTCTGTGCCCTACCAGGATGTGCCATCCCAGGATGCCTGGCTGGCTCTTTGGCCATGCACTGCCCACGGGAGAGGATTTCAGCTCAGCCAAGTGGGAATACTCAAGCACAGGATTCATGGAGAGGAGGTTCAAAAACAGGAGCAGGAAATGCCATAAAAACAGCAGAGCCGAACCCTTGGGCTGTGCAGAGCTGACAGGAGGTGGCAGGAGAAGCTGGCAGGAGGTGCTTTGGGTGGTTTTGGTTACGTGAGATGCTACAGATGTCTCTGAACCCCTTCTGCAACAGCCCAGCAGCACCAGGCTGTGCAGGCACGTCCACGGGCACGGTGTGGCACAGCACGGCACTCCCCTGGCACTGCCACCCTCAGTGTCGCTTCAGTCCACCATTGCTGTGCTGAGGAGGGAACTTGGGAAGGCACGGCTCGTCCGGGAGCGGGTCGTGGGAAAAAACAGAGTCCTCTCCCGAGGAGCAGGTGGAGCTGCGGGTGTCGGGGAAGCCAGGAGAATACTGATCCAGAGGCATGGAGAGGTCCAGGTACTCCTGAGAGGGACAGACCCCAGGGGTGGGCTCAGGAGGGGACTGGGCAGCCCCCAGGGAGCACCTCAGGGCCACCAGTGCCACCTCTCCTACCTGGTTGGAGGTCATGGCCACGATCCTGTCCAGGTCCTCCACCAGCTGCTTGAAGGTGGGTCTCTGGGAAGGCACGGCGTGCCAGCAATCCCGCATCATCATGTACCTGCCAGGCCAGGGGGGCAGGCAGGGGCTCAGCCCGGGGCAGGCCCTGGGGACCCCACCCACAGGAGCAGAGAAGCACCAGGACCGTGTCCCTGTGCCCAGGCTGGCAGCCAGGGCCAATGGAAGGAATTACCCTGCAGGGATTGAGGGTGATCCCCACGGGGAAGGAAGGGAAACCCTCCTGCCTGCCCTCATGACCAAGGGCTGTCTGGGGAGGAGGGTGGGCACACTCTGGGCTGGTCCCTGTGCTGGGGTCACCCTGGGATTCCCTCCTGTCCAGGGAGATGCTGATTATGCAAATTTGATGGGCTGATGGTTCTGCAGGGCTGGGAACTGCTGGGGCTGTAACTCCAGACATCTGCCGGTCACCCTCCATGCCCCACCCGTGTTCTGGGCCTGGCAATGGCACCGAGAGACTTCAAACCCCTCCTCCCCATCCTAGCACTGCACTCACAGCTCGTTGGTGCAGTTGCTGGGCTTGTCCATCCTGTGACCTTCCTTCAGCAGCTTGAAGAGCTCCTCAACGGGCACACCAGGGTAGGGTGACCCACCCAGTGTGAAAATCTCCCACAGCAGCACCCCAAAGGACCACCTGGGAACACAGGGCGGATGCTGGGGCACCGGCTCTGGGGTGCTGACACCCCACTGGGCCCCAGTTTGGGTACAGTGAGAGGTTGGTTTGCTGAGAGGAACAACTCTCCACAGTTTCGATTCACTTTGCAGGATAAACCAGCCCCAGCACCAAACACAATTTGGATTCAAAATGTTTGGCTGGCTGACACCAAGTGCAATTTCAATCAATCAAGACGAATCCCATGCACGCATTCCCCAGGAGGCCCTACTCACACGTCACTCTGGTGGGTGTAGATTCGGTCAAAGAGAGCCTCAGGAGCCATCCACTTCACTGGCAGGCGACCCTGGGACACAAAACCCCACAATGGCTCCAGGGCTGGGAGGGAGCCTGGGGCAGGGCTGAGTGTGGCCCTGCCAGCACAGACTGGAGCATCTCCACCCCACTCACATTTGTGGTCTTCTTGTAGTAATCGATGTGGTGGATGTCACGGGCCAGCCCGAAGTCAGCGATTTTCATCACGTTGTCCTCTGTCACCAGCACGTTCCTGGCTGCCAGGTCCCTGTGGATGCACTGCCCGAGCACGGGGCTGTCAGCTGGACCCCAACAAGTGATGGTTCCCCACCACGGGGGGAAAGGTGCATGGCCCAGGCCCATCCCACCACAGCCTCCTGGAGCTCCTCACCTTCTTGGAGGCCAGGTACTCCATGCCCCGTGCCACCTGGTAGGCACAGGAGACCAGGTCCTTGAAGGAGAGCTGCTCCTCGGGGACACGGGCGGGGTTGTAGCAGTACTCCATGCCCGGGGGCCGCCGTGCCTGCAGGTACTCCCGGAGGTTGCCCTTGCTGGCGTATTCCACGATCACATAGAGGGGTCCTGGGGGGATGCTGTGATCAGAGGCTGCAACACGGAGCCAGGCCAGCCCCTCCCAGTGGACAGCACTGGAGGGGAGGCAGAGGGGACACCCTCCCCATCATGCACCCTCACCATCCTGGGTGCAGGCTCCCAGCAGGTTGATGATGTTCTTGTGCTTGCCAATCATCTTCATCATCTCCATCTCAGAGATGAGGTCAGACAGGTCCTTCTCCGTGGCGTCGGCTGGAGGGGAGCAGGCAGCAGTTAGGGGGTGCCAGGCTGCATACCCCAGACCCCAGCCAGGACTCTGGCATCGCACCAGGACCACCCTTCCTGCTGCCACTTACACTTGAGCATCTTCACCGCCACCTTGGTCACTCGGTTGGGCTTGTCCTTGTCGAGGCCGATGGCCTCTGCCAGCACCACCTGCCCGAAGCACCCCTCTCCCAAAGGCTTGCCCAGGATCAGCCTGGTGGGAGAAGACCCCGATGCAGGTCAGTCCCAGCAGCAGCAGCCTCCCCCAGGTCCCAGCGGGGCTGGAGCTCACCTGTCCCGGGGCAGCTCCCAGCGAGGGTCCTCGGGGAGCTCGTACTCAGAGACCCCGGCCAGCATGGGGGTGCCGCTGGAGGAGAGGCGCGAGGGCCGCACCAGCATCACGCCCGAGTTCATGGAGGAGCTGGAGTCGGCTGACACCTGCAGGGGGCCGTGGGTTACCCTCACACAGTGCCCAGGCCCGTGGCTGGCTGCCCCCGGGGGGGAGATGGTGATGGGAGCCTTGGTACCCGGCCCTGCCCGCAGCCCCTGCCCACCCTGCCCGGGTGCTGCCCCCTCTACGGAATTTTTAATTAGTCTCCATCATGCTGTACCCCAAAATGCACAGTCTGGGAGCTCTGCCATGTCCTCAGTGTGTGCCACGCTCTGCTCAAACCTTGCACTGTTGTAAATCCTCCTGGATCTCCTCGTGAGCCCCGTCAAGGGGGAATGGGGGGAGCTGTGCAGCCCCCTCCCCACCCTGCTGCCATTGCAGGCACAGCCTGGACAGTTCCCATCCCGTGCCACTGCTGGGCACAGGCTGGGGTGGGTGGCACATGCAGCAGGGTGAGATGGTCCCGGTGGTTCCCATCCCTCCTCCCCCACACCCCCGGGGAAGGCTGGGCTCCAGGAGAGGCAGTAGGTGCAAACAAACCCCCTCTCTACTTTCTGTTACCTGTCTGCGCAGGGGGATGCTCTTGGCCAGCTTGTGCACGGCCAGCTGGCTGTTGAAGTCTGTCTTCTTGGTGGTGCTCTTCAGCTTGTAGATGATGATGGTCACCACCATGCAGGAGATGAGGAAGGCTCCGATGCAGTAGATGATGATCTCCAGGTAGAAGGGAGATGTCATCATGGCTGGGGTGTCCTCAATAGCTGGGTCAGCGTGAACAGGGCGTTTGTTAGCACCTGCCAGGCCCCAGGGAGTGGCACTGGGGAGCCCCTGGCTCCTCCCCAAGCTCAGTGGGGACCTTGGTGCAGCAGGGACTGAGGGCTGCCCACCCACCCTTGCAGGGAAGGCGTGCAAGCAGCCCCCAGCTCATCCCCATGGCCAAGCAGTGCCTTCACCACCTCTGCAGGTGGCCCAGGGAGGGATGGGGTCAACTGGGACAGGCATGAAGTGGGGGGACAGGGCCTGAGTGACCCCTCAGGGATGTGGCACCACGGGCACCTCTGGGGACAGTTCTCTGTCCCAGCTTGGGAGCTGCAGTCCCTCAGGATCTGGGGTTATGTGTGATGGAATGGGGGGTCTGGCAGTGTCCAGGCTGTGGGAGTCCAGGCCTTACTGGTAATGACTGGGGAGAGCTCGGAACAGAGCAGCCAGTGGCACCCCAGTGGAGGGTGACCTCCTCCCCAGAGGAGGGACCCACAGACCCTCTTTGGTGGCTGAGGTGGTGCTGGAGCCATGCAGAGCTCAGAGCCCGCAGCCACGTGCCACGGTCCGTGGTGAATCCGGCAGGACAGGGCTGTGACTGCACCGTCTGCACCCCCAGCCTGACACCCCCAAAGAGCAGAGCCTCAGAGAGAGGCGTAAGAGGGAGCTGAAGATTCCTGTCCCACCTCTGAGCACACCTGGCTGACAAAGCAGTGGCTGATAACTGGGAAAGTTTTGGCTGGAAAGCAGTGAGCATGCAGCACCCCAAAAGCTTTCCCAGAGCTGTTATCAGGCTTTGGTCCACGCATTGACACTGAGGAGCAGCATCAATGGGGACGGGGCAGCCATCCCCACAGGCAAGCACACACAGCCCCTGGGCAGTCCTGCACTGCAGGGCAAGGCCAGGCCCTGGCAGGCAGCACCCCCGAACTCCCCTGGTGCCCCCTGAGCAGGCAGAGCTGGCCTGGCCTGGCCCGGCCCGGGGGTGCAGGACTGTCCTGCTCCAGTGGAGCAAGCCCTGGTTAAATTCCCCAGGTATGCATTGCCTCGGCCAGGGAGAGAGCAGGGACAGACCCCAACTGGGGTGGAGGGGGGCACAGAGCAGGGGGGCACTGCCCCATGGTGCTCCAGCTGCACCCACACTGACCGAGGGGACAGGGGCAGGGAATGCTCTCTCCCGGACCACAATGCATACATTGGAAAGGAGGGAGGAAAGGGAGAGAAGAGGAGTATATACCTTCGAGAACTGTCAACCATGCAGAGTGATGGGAGATCCCAATAGAATTACCCGCCAAACATGTATACTCCCCAGCATCCTCAAATGAGACATTCCTTAAGTGAAGGACTTCCATTTCTTTGTCTGTCGTGTTAACGCCAGCCGTCTGGAAGGAAAAATGGAAGCAAAAAACGGAGAAGCAAACGACATGAGATCTTCTGGGAGGAGGCCAGAGAGGAGGGAGAGCCCAGTCTCATTTGCCAGACCCCCGGGGAGCAGACAGACCACTGCAGACCTGCTAGAGAGACCCTCGGGATGACCACTCATCCCGGCCGACCTAGGGAGATGCTGGTTAAAAATCCCTTCACCAAACGGAGCCTCCTGCCCATCCGAACATGCTGGCGATGGGCTGCATGGAGAAATCAGCCCGGGCAGAGCTGGCTGGCTCAGTGACACAGGGAGGGACAGGGACAGGGCTGGGAGCACGGAGATGGAAGGATGGAGATGAGAGCACAGAGAAAGGACAGAGACGAGAGGATGGTGACAGGATGGAGATGGGAGGGCAGCACAGACAGGGGATGCAGCACTGTGCCAGTCTGGGGTGCCTGGACCGATGGCAGCACCCTCAGAGACCCAGCAGGTACCTGGGCAGCTCTGGTGCCTGCATGATGGGGAGGGCAGCACACAGGACAGACAGCAGGACACGAGACACGAGCACACAGGACAGACACTGGGACACACACACAGAGCACAGCCGGCCCCGCCGGGTATTTTTCCATGGTTGTTGCACCAGAAACAGCAGAAACAAGAGAGCCCAGAGTTTTGTTTTCCACCGCCAGGCATTCTTCCTTTACCTGTGGCCAGGGGCCTGGTGACTGTGAGCCACGCAGACTGGTTGGCCTCGCCAATATAATTGGAAACCTTACAAACATACTCCCCGCTCTCGGCCTCTGTCACATTATACAGGGTCAGCACCTCCGCATCAGAGCTATTAATCCCCGAGTGCTGGAACAGACCAACGACATGGAGTCACACGGATGGACGTGCCCAGGAACCGCAGTGCCCCCAGGGCTGGCATCGCTCTGCCAGCGCAGGGGCGGCTCCCCCCACACCCCCGGCTGGGTGCGAGGGGTGCGGCTGCACACAGGAGTCACAGCAGGAAGGAGCAGGCAGGAATGGAGGGGTAACCCTGCTCCCCTCTGCTCCCCACAGGTCAGGAGCACAGCTGGGGATGGCTGCACGGCATCACAGAACGGGCTGGGATCTTTAAAGGCCACCCAGCCTGACCTCCTGCCACAGCCGGACCAGTGGCCAGTGTGCCCGCTGAGTGGCACTGCTGGGGTGCAGAGGGAGCTGCTCTCACTGGGACGATCCAGAGCTCAGCTCCCAGCTCCAGGGCTGTGCTCGCTGCCCAGGACTGCCCACCCAGCCCTGGGGTGAGTGCCCTTAGGGCTCTGAAGGGACTGCAGAGCCAGCACAGTGTGGCACACGGCTGGCACACCACAGCCCTCCCTGCTCCCTGCCCAGCAGGCTGCTGGTGGCTCTGGGGCTCCAGCTGTCACCAGGCCGGTGGTCCCCAGCCCCAGGTGACTCTTCTGGCCCATCCCCGTGGCTGCCAGTGCCCTGTCCTGCCCCAGGCACAGGGAAGCCAGGGCCATGGCTGGGTCCAGAGCGTGGCTTTACCTTCAGGATCTGCACGTAGGGCAGGTTGTCCGGGCCGATCTTGCTGCCGTTCACCTCGATGTGCTTCAGCCACTGGATGTGGGGCTGAGGGTCGCTGTAGACCTTGCACACAAACTCCACGTTGCTGCCCAGGGCCACTGTCTTGTTGGCAGGCAGCCCTGCCTGCAGGATGGGCCGGTGCGGGGAGCGCTCTGCGGGACCAGGACACGGGGCACCTCACACCGGGGTTTGGGGTGCCCTGGGGCCCATCCTGGGGTGCACCCTGCAGCCCCCATGCCCAGGACCCCTGGCTGAGGTGGCCCCAACGCAGCATTAGTGTCCCCTTCCCCAGGAGCCTGCCTGCAATGGGATTAGAGCATCCAGGATGGGGGACAGGTGAAACCCTGGTGAGGGGACAGGGACATCAGCACCTACTGGGCAGGGTCAGAGGTCAAACAAACCTAGGGAGGGCCCTGGTCCTTAACAAAGTGGCTGCCACTGTGGTGAGTCAGCATTAACAAACCCCTTTGTTCACCTCTCTGACTGTTCCCTTCAGTTTGCTCAGTGTAATCAAATTAAATCACATTTTTAATGGTTCATTTACTGGCATTTAGAGCAGCTCCACATGTGGAACTGCTCAGACCAGCCTTCCCAGCTGGGAATTATGGCTAATAAGGCGATTAGAAAAAGTTTCTGTCTGGTCTATGAAATTATTTTCGCCACAATTAAAAATCCCCAGAACAGGGTGGGGTGAATGTTCCGCCTGGCTGGCTCCTTGCCTGCTGTGCTGCAGACGAGAACACTGGCCACGGGGATGGGAGGTGGCCACGGGGATGGGAGGTGGCCACGGGGATGGTGGGCGAGCCCCTTCCCTGGGAGCACCCATCTCACAGGGTGCAGCACCCAGCCCTGCCTGGGAAGGTTGAGGGGATGGGGAGGGGGCTGAGCCCCCAGCCCTGTGCTGCTCACCCACGACATCCAGCTGGTAGGTGTGGTTGATGCTGCCGTACTTGTTCTCCACGATGCAGGTGTAGTTGCCCTTATCAGACGGCACCACCGAGTCCATGATGATGCTCCAGGTTGCCTGGCGGACCTGGGGGCAGGGGGAGCACAGAGCCAGTTACGTGCAGCACACACGAGCCCAGGTCCTGTTCCTGTCAGGGCTGGTTCAACCCCTGGCACAGGCAGCACATAAATCTCCCTTTGAGGTCACCTTTCCCTTCCCTTCAGAGGGGCTGTAATTGCTCCCAGCTGTCCCAGGAGGGACACGGAGCCAACTGTGCAGCAGATGTTGTCAGCCTCGCCTGGTGTGTGGGGACACCCCTCTGGTGGCCCCTGTGTGGGGAGGGAACACACCAGCACTGCTCCTCCTGCAAGGGCAGCCTCCCCTGGGGCAGCTGGTCCTGGGGTTCAGAGCCCCACTGCTCCCCATGGCCAGTGCTGGTCAGTGGGCCAGCCTGGGTGTCCTGCACCCCATGCATCTCTGGACAGCCTCAGGGGCTCTGCTGGGAATGTCACTGCCCAGGTCCCTCTGGCCACAGGGCACCAGGAGGCTCTCCAAAAGCCAGCCCTGTCACTGCTGGCTCCAGCTGTGGCCTCTCATGGCAAACCCTCTTTGAGCCCTGCTCACGACTGCATTCCTCCCTCCCAGCTGATGCCCAGGTGGCATCTGCAGCCTGGCTCCTGACCCCTCTCCTTGCCCGGGCCCCTCTCCTTGCTGGGGGATTAGGCAGAGGTGGCCAGGCCAGGCTGGCTCCTCCTGGCTCCTCGGCACAAGCCCCCTCCCCCCAGGCTGAGCTGGTACAAACATGACCCAGAAGCAGGTCACGGCTGGAGGGCAGTCACAGGGGCCCATGTGCCCTGCTGGGGTGCCTGGCTGGGGGCTTGGTGCCTCTCCAGCCACAGAGCCCCTTGCCAGCCCTCCCCAGAGCCCCAGCCCCGTACCTTGTACCCCCCGATGCGATGGTCAGGTTTGAACTCTTTGCCGTTCTTCAGCCAGCGCAGCGTGGGGTTGGGTGTCCCACTCGAGGGACATTTGAATTTCACTGTTTTGGCAGCAGGGACAGCGTGGAGCTTCTTCTCCATCTTCTCAGGATAGGTCCAGTATGGAGCGATGGCCTCTGGGGAGCAGAGGGAGGGCTCAGCACGGCCGAACCCCGCAGCCTCCAGCTCCTGGAGTGACCCCAAGCGTGCCCAGAGCAGGGCTGAGGCAGCCATCAGAGGGATGGCAGCAGCCAAGCCTGGCTGAAGCAGGGAGGACAGCTCTGGGACACAGGGCACTGCCCACGAGTCACAGCAGCCCCTCCTTGTGGGGTGCATGCTCAGCTCACAGGGCTGACCCCAATGCAGCCGTGCTAGCACACCCCGTGCTCTGACCCTGCTGCTTCACCCCCTGCACCCAGACCTGCTCTCCCCACTGTGCCCTGGGCACTGCCAGGAGCCCTGGGCCACCTGCCCCAGCCCTGGGTGCGCCCAGCCTCCCCCTGCCTGGCCACAGGGCAGCACCAGGGGCAAACCCAGAACTTACGGTTCGGCTTGGTGTTATCTGCCTCCTTCTCCTCCGATGAGGAATCATCTTCATCATCATCATCCTCTGCAGAGGGGAGAGCATCTGCAAGAGAAGGGACAGCCCAGCTGAGTACCTGAGCGTGAGGGGACCTTTGTGGATGGCATGGGTGGGTGGTGGGGGCTGTGCCCAGTGGGGTGGGAGCGCAGGGCTGTGCTGATGCTTGGCAGGGGCTTTGGGGCCCCAGGGAAATGCTCTGCACAATCCCCAGCACAGCCAGGGGTTTTGGGATCCCAGGGAAATGCTCTGCACAATCCCCAGCACAGCCAGGGGTTTTGGGATCCCAGGGAAATGCTCTGCACAATCCCCAGCACATCCAGGGCTGGCAGAGCCCAGTGCCTGCAGCCATGGACATCCAGATTTGCTGTCCCAGGTGTTTTCGGAGCTCCTCACCCCATGTCTGGTGCCACCAACACCCCGGGGGTGGCAGCCAGGATCCCCCAAACACAGACACGTCCCCAGCTCGAGCCTTCCTCCCTTTCCAGGCTCACACTCATCACCACCAATGCAGAGCCCCCTCCTGGGGCAGCCCTGCAGGTAAACCTGAGATCATTTCTGGCTGTTCCTCCTGCACAGCAGCAGCCAGGAGGGCACAGAACCACAGTGGACACTGCTCTGGGCAAGCTGCAGGTGGGCCTGAACTCCCCACGCATGGCCACTGTGTGTGCACAGGTGTGCCCGGGTGTGCAGGGGTGTAGAGAGGTATGCCCAGGTGTGCAGGGGGGTGTCCAGGTGTGCCTAGGTGTGCAGGGGTGTGCACAGAGGTGCAGGGGTGTGCAGAGGTGTGCCCAGGTGTGCCCAGGTGTGCAGGGGTGTGCACAGGGGTGCCCAGGTGTGCAGAGGTGCACAGATGCGTTCACAGGTGTGCAGGGGCAGCCTGCTCCTCTCTTCACAGCCCGGCCCCGTGGCTGCCTGTTCCCTGCACAGGCTGTTACACACCTGAGATGTTCACACTGAAGTAGGTGGTCTCGCTGCCCGAGGGGCTGTTGGTCATGCAGGCGTAGAGCCCCGAGTCCTGGGGCACCACGTCCCTGAGCTCCACCTCCTCGCCGGTGATGCGGGTGCGGTTGTTCTCGGCCAGCTGGATGCCATCCCGCACCCAGTTGATGCTCTGCACGTCATCCCGCAGCCGGCAGCGCAGCTGGAGCAGCTCGCCGGGGTGGGCTGAGTAGGACTCCACTTCGATTTTTGCTTTGGGCAGAGCTGGAGGAGTTAGGGGAGAGAAGAAGAGAAAAAAAAGGAGAAAAGAAATAGAGACCAAAGAAAAACCATGCAGCTGTGGCCTGGTTAATGAGGCAACATGCACTGCTGGAATGCTCCCACTGCTGAGATATTCCCACTGCTGAGATATTCCCATTGCTGGGATATTCCCTCTGCTGGGATATTCCCACTGCTGGAATGTTTCCATTGCTAGGATATTCCCCCTGCTGGGATATTCCCTCTGCAGCACAGGGACCCAGCACGCAGGGGATGGAGCCTGCAGCAGCAGCAGAGCAGAGGAGAGGCAGAGGCAGAGGCTGCGAGCACCCCAAGCAGCCCCAGGTGCTTCCCTGCACAGCAGGACCTGCTCCGTGCCTGGGCAGCTCCAAAGCCCTCGCCCTTCTCGGCTCTTATGGAGCGTGACAGGGCAGGGGCTCCCGAATGGGGGAGAAACTCGTGACAACTCAGTGCTGCTGCCGTGGCAGGATCCAGCCTCTCCCAGGAGCATCCCAAAGCCCTGCACGGCTCTGCTGCCTCGCAGGGCTCTCAGGATCCCCACCACCACAAGCGGGTAGCCAGCAAAGCGGGCCAGGGTCCCCGTGTCCCCAGGACCCCGCCCTGGTTAGAGCACGGCGCTGCAGGGAGGAGAGGGCAGGGGCTGGGGCTGCGGCAGGACAGCAGGCAGGGAGTGAGGGGGGACAGGGCAGCCCAGGGAGCTCTGGACACACAGGGTCGTGGGACACACGGCCATGGTGTTCCCATCCTCAGCATTCCCGGGCAGGGGAGCTGAGCTCCCCGAGGTGACGCTTGTGTGAGCAGCACAAGGATCCTTTCTCTCCATCCTGCTGTGACACAATCTCATCTCTCCCAGCCCTGAAGTCTCCAGCGCTCTCTCCTCAAGTCCTGCCCTCCATGGTGGGTGGTGCATGAGCAGCTCTCCTGGTCCCAGGCTTGGGGAAGATGCTGCGTTTCAAATCACCTCTTCAAATCCCACAGCCCAAGGAAGGGTCCGGGCTGCTCCGACTCTGCAGAGGCTCCCGGTGATGATGTGGGTGGATGCAGTGTGATCATCATCCCAGACTGAGCTCTACAGGTTGGTGGGCACAGCTCCAGAGCCCAACTCTTCAGGCACCCCTTGGCCTCTGTCTCCTCCCCTGTAACGTGTGTCCAGCTGTTCCTGGCCAGCTGGATGCCAGTGGGATGCTGTGGGAGCAGCACAAAGGGACACAGGGCACTGCTGCAGATGCTGCTCTCAGGGGCAAGAGACTGTGCTGGAAAATCCCAATAAATGCAGCAGAACAGCCAGGAGATGTTCAAGCTTCAGCTGATCCGTAGCTCCAGGGCTGAGCACCCCAGGATTTCTGGGTGCCCAATGAGCCAGACAAGAACAAACTCTGCTCCCCCCTCTGAACAGCCACAGAGAGCTCGCCCTGGGCCAGTGGCTGTAGAGTGGCCCAGGGTCTCTACTGGCACAAAGCACCCCAGAGAGGAACCAGGACCAGCAGCAAGGCCTCACACCTCCCTGCTCTCCCTGCACCCAACAGCCACTCTGTCCAGCCAGAAATGAAACCTCGGCTCTCCAGAACTCTGATTGACTGCACCGTGACCTGCACTTCACTTTTTGGCCACTTCTCTTTGCCTTGGACTGATGAGAAGCTTCATGGGAAAAACATTCATGAGCAGCTCCAGAGTTTCTCCTCTTTCTTTTGCTCAGCACTTGAAGGAAAACAATGGGATGGGAAAGAATTCCCTTTCCTCGGTTGCTGTAGTTCCAATGTCAGGGCTCCAGTTCATCCATGAGAGGTTACAAAACATTTTAATGTAGAAGGAGAAGACCAACGGGAGCCCCTTTGGTGGTGGGGAAGGGTCTTGCTTTGCAATTCTGTTTTGCCTTGATTTTCTCCCACAGGACGGGCACTTCTCACAGCTCTGATTTGTGTTTCAAGTGATTAGTCACAGGCATCTCTGCAGGCTCACAAAGCAGCAGTGACATCCCATCCTGTCCATCTGCACACCCCAGGCTGGGTAACGCCACCTCCTCCTGCCTGTCCCCACTCCCTCCTCACTCAGAGCAAGGTCAGTGGGCAACAAACAGCCATGAAAACCCAAACCAGCACGAATCCAGGGCTGCAGCCACATCTGCCCTTATCTGGCTCCCAGCTCTGCCCCTTCCCACGCATCAGCAGAGTTCCCTATGGAACTGAACCACCCTGCAGGAAAACCTCGAGCTCCCCCAGCACCCCACGCTGCACCTGCAGAATGTGAAGAGGCAGCCGGGGCACGGAGAAGGGGAAATTTCAGGGGACCCCAGCCTGATGGCAGGGCTTGAGGAGGCAGAATTCCAGGTTCAGGAGGGTCCCTTCCCAATGGGCACAGGTCCCTGGGTACACTGTGCAGGTGCCACTGCTTCTGCAGACCCTTGGGCAGGGGGGCCAGATCCCCTCTCAAAGCTGCCAGCCCCCTCCTCCAGCCCCCCTGAGCCAGGGGCTGGTTTGCAGCAACAGCAGGACTGGGAGGCACGGAGGTGTTGAGGTGATGGAGGCAGAGGGCACGGTGCCCTTCGGTCACCCATGGCACTCCTCTGGCACTTGGGACGAGGCAGAAAGCGCAGCCTGGAGGGAACGGCCTGAGAAGGAATGCACAGGCTAATGAGCATGTCCAGGTTTGCTCAGTGCTTGAGCTGCACTGTGGCCCGGCAGGCAGAGAGTTCTGTGGCTGCTGGGATGGCACAGATGGCACCGGGGGCACTGAGAGCTGCTGGTGGCACTGGTGTGGTTAATGATTGCTGGACTCATTACCCTGATACCTCCCTGTACCTTAAACCACAGCACCGGCTGCAGCCTCCCAACAAAAACCCACGGCAGAACCCCCCCAGCACAGCCCCCGGCTGGCTGCTCCCCATGGCCCACATGGGCCACCTCCCCAAAGATTAACCAGCCACACAAACACGTGGCTCTCACCCCCAGGGCTCCGGGTGCCCCCAGCACTGCACAAAGGTCGGTCAGTGGGAGTCCTCACCTGAGCTGGAGCTGTGGGGTTGGTCACAGCCCCTTTGAGCACACAAAGGGGTGACAGCAAGGAGAGCACAGGAACACCAGTCCCACAGGGGAGTGTCCTGTCCCCGGGGACAGGAGGGCTCACGCCCATGGGGAGCCCCAAGGTCCCCAGTGAGGCAAGGAGCAGCTCCAGCCGATGGTGCCTCCGTGAGCACCCCAGAAGGCACGCAGTGCCCTGGCCGGGGTTTATTACTCTATTCCAGCTTTGAAATGAACCGAGAGCAGAGCCCAGATGGAGAGTGTCACCAAGTGCACAGAACTGTCACCAGGGCCAGCCCCGTCGGGGACACTGGGGCAGGGACACGGGGCAGCCCTGCAGACAGGACCTGCACGTGTCCACTGTGCCCCCCAGGCTGGGCACACGCAGCGGGGAGCCCGGGTGCACCCTCCGAGCGGGGACAGCCACAGGCTGCGCTGGCCATGGCTGTGCTGGCCATGGCGATGGTGACGATGGCAATAAAGGGGCCAACAAAGCGGCGCGGGGACAATGCGGGCGGGGGGCGCGGAGCCGCAGGCGCCGGTTGCCCTGGAGACCCCAGCGGGGCTTTCCGAAGGTATTTCCTGAAGAAAAAGCACACACATGCCCGGCAGCCCCACTAATCCCAACAGGAAGCGCTCACCGGGACGTGGGGATTGGCTTCTTTTTGATTTAAAAAGCTCCTCACCCTGCCGTGTCCCCCCAGCCCGGGCCGTGCCGGGGGCATGGCCCAAGGGGCGACATCCCGGCACCCCAGCGGCTCCAGAGCCGGGAACATCCCTGGATCCATGCTCCGGGGAAAGCATCAGCAGGGAGATGCCAACATGAGCATCACGGGCTCAAGGCACACTCTTGGCACCCCCAGCTCCTCCTGCCCGAGCCAGCCGGGGGGGCTGCGGGCTCCCCCGAACCCCGCGGGCTCCCCCGAACCCTCGGTCCCGGGATTTTTCCTCCGCAGGGACAGGGGATTGATGTCCCGCTCCAGGCTCTCCCGCTCTCCCAGCCTGTGCTGCAAATGAAGCAGCACTTAATTAACAGGCGTGTTGGGAGTTTGCAAAGCTGTCAGGATAAACCCACCCCTTTCCCTGGGCCCCCCTGGCCGTGCTCGGGGCTCCGCAGCAGCTCAGAGCCCTGGAGGCACGGACCCCTCCCCATGGGCTCCCCCCGGGCACGGCACACACGGGGGGCACAGGAGACACAAGACCCCAATGCTCACGGGTTCTGGCTTTGCCTTGCCCTGGCTCACTGCTGGAACCGAGTGCCCATCCCTCTGCTCACCTCCCTCCTGCACAGCCCCAGTGCTGCACACGGGATGCTCCACACCCCACAGACCCTCGGGGACCCTTCTGCTCTCCCGGGGCAGCTCCACAGCCCAGGCTCCGCCAGAGTACGGCTGCTTTCCCAAAAGACTCGCTGTTTTCCCCAAAGACTCGTATTTCTTTTTTTCCTCCTCAATTAAGGGCCGGAGTGACAGCATCCGAGTGGGAAGGCGGGAGGACGGAACAATGCCGGCCAGGCTGGGAGGGGACAGCCCTGGAGGACACAGCCATGTCTCACAGCAGTGGGGTCTGGGGGTGCTGCTGGGCCCCCGGAGCTCCAGGAACACTCCTGGGCTGCTGCCATCAACAGCAGAAGAGCAGGAGGCTGCAGGCTTGGTAGGGAATCCCTGAGCTGCTTGTGGGGCTCCAGCAAGGAGGCAGCTACTCCAAATGGGATCCCCTGGGGCTCCCCGAGGCACTGGCAGGACTGGCTAGGTTTTGGGACACACCTAGAGCTGAAAAATCAAGGAGGGACTGGACAGCAGGGAAATGGGGAGGGGGACAGAGCCGAGGGTCAGCAGTGCCCTGGGGAGCAGGGGGGACAAGCCAAAGACCCTCGTGGTGCTGCCTGCAGGGATGCTGGGCTCCCCCAAGCTCCCCGGGCTGGACACATTGCCTGCTCGGACTTCTGGCTCCCACAGGGTGCAGAGCAAGACCCCCTGGACGAGCAGGGGACAACAAAGCCCCGGGAGCCAGGGCCCCTGCAGATGGCCAGGGAGGGGGGGTTAAGCCTGTGGCCAGCTGGGCAACTCTGGGAAATGGGGCAGCCCTGGGCCCCTGCCCCATGGGGAGGGGGCTGCAGCCAAACCCCCCGTGCTCTGGAGTGCAAACACACCCCCGGGGAGGCATCTGCTGCCCTGGGGGTGTTTGGGGCTCAGGGTGTCCCAAAACCAGCTGCCCAAGGCAGGACCCTCCTGCCCCAGGACACGGCTCCCCACGAAAATCTGCTCGGCCACTCGGCACCCCTGCAGGGCCAGGGCAGCCCCTGTGAGGAGATGCCTGAGCAGCGCCTGGGACAATGGCAGACAAGGAGAGAGGGAAAAAAAACCTTGGCAATTTTCTGCAGGTTTCTATTTAACCTGGAGACAAAGAGCGGCTTTGTGCGAGGGAGGGACAGAGGCTGCGCATGGAAATTTCTTGGCTTTTCCCCTTAACCAGGGTTTTTTCACCACCTCCAAATTTAGGTAACTATAAAATGCAGTAAGTGCCTGTTAATATTTTATTTGCTCCAGATTTTTTGGTACTGGGAGGGAGCCTCTGACAAGCAGAGCTCCCTCCCACACCACAAGGAGAGGGGGGCCAGAGCTGAACCCCCCTCCACACGAGGCCAGGCCACTGACCGGCCGCGGGGGATTACTCCTCCCTGAGAAGGGAGCTTAGCTGCCTCAGAACCGGGAGTAAACTGAAACCCCATAAACATCCAGAACAAAGTCCGGGAAAGCTGCTGCCTCCAGCACGGAAGGGACCGAGCACGGCTGCCCCCAGGGTGATGGGGGGACACTCCTGAATCAGGGGGAAGGACAGAGACCTTGGCCCCCAGGGTGATGGGGGGACACTCCTGAATCAGGGGGAAGGACAGAGACCTTGGCCCCCAGGGTGATGGGGGGACACTCCTGAATCAGGGGGAAGGACAGAGACCTTGGCCCCCAGGACACGATGGCCTCAGCATGGCAGCTGAACCTCACTCACACCCCACGGGATCCCAAAACCCCTGGGTCCAGGTCGGAGCCTGCCCCTGAGAGATGCTGGTGGCTCAGCCCTGGCTGCAGGTCCTGGCCCAGAGCTGGCTCTTCCCATCCCACACGTCCTGCTGGGAACATTTTGTTCCCACCAGTCGGTTCCCGAGCCAAGGGACGGATTCTGCCCCAGCCGGGCTCCTGCTGTGGCACTAATTGGGCTGCCCTGGTGAGAACCGTGTCGGAAAATGTTTCCAGAGGTTATTGTTAGCCCTGGCATGAGGCTGGCGAGGAACCAGCTCCCTCCTCTCCAGCCTCTCCTCCTCCACTGCCACCGCCTGACGCTGCTCCCAAACCCTCCAGGGGCTGCAGAGCTCCTCACACACCCCAAAATTCACCTGTGCTCAGTCAGCTCCCTCAGCCTGAACACCCCAACACCTTTCTCAGCGCCACAGCCGGGGTTGGGGCTGCAGGTGCTGCTCTCCTGGCAGCACAGAGCCATCCCCAAACGCTGCCAGGAAACCTCTTCCAGGAAGAGCAATCTCCCGAGAAAAACATGTTTACCACTGTCAACCGCATTGTTTACAGATGCGGGGAGCAGGCACGCCAGTGAAAAAATCTCAGCAATGTTTCCTGTGAGTGCAGCTCTGCCCGGGCTCCTCTCCGGAGCTGCAGCTCCCCAGGGACCACGCATGTCCTGGGGTGTCACCTCACCCTGTGACCAGGGTACCTGCGGGGCACTTCCAGTCAGAGGTGCCAACCCTGGCAGCCAACAGCATCACCCAGGCATCTCCCAGGGGTCACCCGCCACCAGCTGCCACCCCCAGCCCTGAGGGGACCCCGGGGCACCACACAGCCCCGAGCCCGAGCTGGCCACACCAGCGATCTGCCTCTCAGGGCTCTGCTGGGAGGAAGGGGGAAGGGGGAGCGAGTCTTAAACAGCAAAGCAGTGCCCACAGCCCAGACATTCTTGGGTAATTAGAACCAAAAGGAGTCAGAGCCCCGCGCGCCGTTGCCGGCTCTGGTTTTTCTCTGCCTCGCCGAGGGCCAAGGCTCTGACGTGCCCCAGCACGGCTCTCTGCCAGTGCTGGCTCTGCCCAGGGCCAGGCGACCCACTTGGCCCATCCCTGAGCCTTGGGGTGCCCTCACCGGAGCCAGGAGCACCCCTGGCCACTGCCACCAGCCCTGCACTGCTGCTGGGGGACAGTGATAACAAGGGAGGGATGTGCTGGTCAGGGCTGTGCTCCCCAGACCCAGGGGAGCAGAGATTGGGACAAATTGCACAAATCACCTGAGCCAGCCCTGGCTTTGAGCCCCCACCTTGGGCATTCCCAGCTGGGAGCAGCACTGGAGCATCCCGAGGGTTTCTGTGGGGTGCATCCATCCCTGGCACTGCCAGCTGGCAGGAGCTGAACCAGTGCCCTGAACCCAAACCTTCATCCCCACCAGCTGAGCCCAGGATCACCCCAGTGGGGCCAAGCCTCACACACATCCTGAGTCATAGATCATCAAGTGCTGTCACACACAGTGACCCCCGCAGGGGACACAGCCCCCAGGGCTCTGTATCCTCCTCCAAGCCAACAGGTCAGGGTTTGTCACAATTTTTCTCCAGGTTTAAAATGTCCCCAGGCACTGCTGGAGCCACATACCCACTTTTGTGCTCACACAAACCACTCTGGGGACAACGTGTGCCACGTCCCCAGCTCCCAAGCAGCAGGGTGACAACACAGGTGGCACCACGTGCTGGTGGCCCCAGGGCTGGAGCACACACCAGCCTGTGCTGCAGGGAAGAGCAGCTCGTGCTGTCAAGAGGAACACTAAGGACAAGGAGTGGCCACACCGGGCTGTGCTCTTACCTTGGTCGGGCAGGGTGGGGGCCGGCCGGGCAGCGGAGAGCGCGGCTGCGACCAGCACAGCCCAAAGGATGAGGCACCGCCAGGTAAACATCCCACTGCTGCAGCTACTGCTCCGCGACTGGGCTCGGCAACTCCCACTCCATGGGGGCCCCGGGCGGGCACGGGGGGGTCTCCGCAGGGCTGGCAGCCCCTACAAGCTGTGGAGGAGGAAAGCAGAGTCAGGGCAGGGCCAGCTCCTCACATCCCACCACCCAGCACGGCTGCTCTTGCTGTCACTGGCGATGCTCCTCCCGCATCCAGCCCAGCAGGATGACAGCCCTGGATCCAGGGATGTCCCCAGACTGTGGTGGCAGATCTCCACAGATCCCTGGGCAGCCAGACACGACCTGGCACTGACTGGCAGAGTTATGTTTCCCTGTGTAAAAGCGCTGATGTGTCAAGAGTGAAACCGCTGGCGAAGCAGAACCAAATGCAGCAAGATCTCCCAGAATGGTGAGAGAAACATTAACGTCAGTTAAAGAAAGGGAGATTCCTGCTCTCCTCTTCTTTGTCAGGTGTTGCTGACCACAGCTTCACTGAGGGAAATCCCTTACCCAGAGCAAAATCTGATGTTGTCTGTCCCACCCCTAGCAAAGCAGCTCTCACTGCAAACTCCAGCCCCCTCCATCCCTAGGGGATCTACAGGGCACCCCCATGGAGAGGCCTTCCTGGAGCCAGAGGGTCAGCCAGCTGCAGCCCATCTCCTTCCACCAACAGCTGTTTGTGAAGTGGCTGTGTGGGGAGAAATCCCCCGGCATCCACGGCCAATTCTGCAGCTCGCTCTCGTCCCTGCCAGCTCTCACGCTGGGCTCTCCAGCACACCCATCCCCTCAGGTCCCCATCCCTTCCCAGGGGACTGATCCATGCAGTCTGGAGCTGGGTTCTGGCACAGGGAAGCCCAGCAGAGCCTGATCCTGTCTCAGGATGCTGAGGGGATGTGCCCTCCATGGCCCTCATCCCTCCTTCCCTCTGACCATCCCTCCCTCTCTCCGTGCCAGGAGCATGGAACTCTTCCAAGACACGTTCCAGGGGAACGCTGGAGCCCGAACCCAGCCGCCCCCAGCCAACTGCTCCGAGCCGTGTGGATGGGAACCAGCCCCGTGCTCCACCCCCGCACAGCCACATCTGCACCTCGGCAGCAGCCGGGATGAGGTCCCGGCTCTGGCCATGGCTGTGCTCCCGCCGGGCTGAGATCCTGCCCAGCCATTGCACAACCCCGGCCAGGGAGCTCCGCCGCAACCACAAGGACCAGGACGGGGACAGGACACCACCACCCCCCAGACCCTTCCCCAGGGCAGCTCCCGGGGCACAGCTGTGCCTCCAGACACAGCCCCTGCCGAGCATCCCAAGCTCACCCGGCTCCTGTCCCGCTGCTGCTCCCAACCTGCCGCGGGATCAGGCGCTTCCCCTCGCCCAAAGGCGTCAGCCTGATGTACACACTGTTAAAAACAGTGAGTAATAATCGTAGTGAGTAATAAATGTGATGCTACTCATCCTCCCCACGCACTCCATCCATGGAGCTCCGGCCTCTGCCTTTCCCACTCCGGTGTGAGACCTGTTCTCCCTGTGCTCGCAGTGGGGCTTTTCCCCAGGGATGGGCTGAGCAGCCACAAGCCCCAAAGGGCTCAGATCCTCCAAGGAGCCTCTGCACCCAAAGGGAGCCCAGCTGGGCTGTAGCTGTGGGGGCTCCAGCTGCCTCCTTCCTGCCCAACTGCTCTGGCTAGCACAGGAATATTTGGGACCCAAACTATTGACACAAGGAGTGGGGCAGGGAAAAGGGCACCCAGCAAACACTGGTGTTATCTCCAACACCAGCGCTTCCAGGCACTGGGCAGTGCTTGGAAATAGTTATTGAGTGTTCAGGATTTATCAGGGTTTGGAAAGGGGAGGTGGAATTCTTTGAGGGGGGGTAAAAAAAAAAAGTCTTTGGTATTTCTGGAAATTATTTTCTGTCTCTCCGTGGCTTTGTTTATCGACAGCACATGCTCCCCGGAACATGCCCTAATGCGGAGCGTCTGCGTGGGCCTCCCGAGCCGGCCCCGCGCCGAGGGGAGGGATGGAGGGAAGGAGGGAAGGAGGGATGGAGGGGAGCCCAGTGCCTCCAGTTCCTGAAAAATGAGTCAGTGCTGGCTCGTGCACAGCAGAGCCCTTCTCCAGATACACCTCGGAGCGGGCGCCTTCCAGCTGATTCAGGGGCCTGACAGCAGGATATTTCCATGGCGTAGGGATGGCTCGGCAGCACAGAGCTGTCCCGTGGCTGAGGGGGTCACTGGGAGAGAGGGAGGGACAGCGGGAAGCGTGCCAGGACCCAGCAAGAGCACACAGACACGGTCGCTTCCCAGGGCAGTGAGGGGGGGTGCAGCAGCCTGGCTTTGCTGGAGGGCAGCAGGACGGGGACACGTCCTGCCTGCTCCTTCTGGACAGGTTCAGCAGCACCCGAGGGAATCTCAGTGCTCAGAGACGCTGAAGAGGTAGCACAGACCTCTTCCTCTATCCCAAGGGAAAAGGGGAGACTGGGGAACCCCAAGACATCTGCCCTCATGACTCCTTGGTGTCCACACGGGAAGGAGGCAAGGAAGTGGGGAGAGAGCTCCTACCTGTGCAAACAACAGCATGGCTCTTCTCCGTGTTTATCCAGCTTTTATAGAAATCCCAACAGGAAACCATTTGCTCTGGAGGATGGCAGCTTGGGCAGGGTGGGTCTCTGGCTCCTGCCGGGCTCTGGGCACCATCCCCACTCCCCGTGGCCCCAGCACACTGCAATTTACTGCTCCGGGGTGGATTCAAACAACTAAAAACGGAAGCAGTTAGAGAGGAGCCAGGGCCAAGTGCCCCTCGGAGACCTGCCTCCAGAACTGCAATTACCACCAGCCATTACACCCACGGAGCTATTTTGGAGTGGGGATGGACAGCCCTGTGCCCATCCGTGCACCCTCCAGGGGCACACGCTCCGTGTCCCAGGGAAGGTGTTCTCACACTGCCTTTGCACACCAGTATGTCCATGAGAAGTCTTGTCCCCCCCACTGTCCTCAGGGACCCTGAGGGCTGCACTTTCACTCCTCGCATCTCCCACACCCCTGAGTCACAGGGCTGAGCTGTCCCAGGGACGTGGCACAGACAGGACCGGCCCACTTGGACAGCAGATGCACCCCATGGTTCTGAGCTGAGTGGTTCTGAGTGGGGAAGCCCCTTCCTGCCCCGTGGCTCATCTCTGGAATGCATCCGAGGTGCCAAACGCAGGAGCTGGTGCTGGGGAAGGGTGTCCAGGCAGGATTGGAGCCCTGCAGTGCTGTGACATCTGCAGGGGAGCCCCAAAGTGATCCCGGTGTGCCCATGCTGGATGTGATGGGGGTGGGCTTGGTGGGGCTGGGGGGCTCTGGTTCCTTTCTCTGCCTCCCTGTTGGGGCAGAAATGGCAGAGCAGGCAGGAAAAGAACAGGGACAGGCCAAATCCAACAGGGAGAAGAGTCTGAGTTCAACTCCTGAGTCTGCACAGCATCAGGAGCCTGAGGTGGGCGACTGTGCCCAACCAGGCACGGTCCCTGTCCCTCAGGAGGGGAGGTGGTGTCTGCCAGCAGACCACCCTGCCTGGAACAGATGCCCCCCAGCTCCAAAGCACATGAAAAGAGACTCCTTTTCCTCGGAGGCACAACAAGAGCAGCCCTCCAGCTGCCCTTGGGGAAGAAGGACACGCCAAAGGCACAATCCGTGGGCGACAGGAGCAAAGTCTTTCCCTTGCCCAGTGCTCCGTGCCCCAACCTGTGGCTCAGGTCAAGAACCAAGTATTTGCTGAAATAAAAAGCAAACACAACTGCACATGGAACTGTAGCGAAAAACTGTAATGCTTAAAGCAGACACATGCTTGGAAAAATAAATATCCAACTGTGCAGCACACAGAGCATATTAACCCTTCCCAGCTGGCCGCCAGGACTTAGGGGCTACCAGGGGCTACCACAGCACTGAGCTGCGGGCAGGCATCCAGTGGTGGGAGAGCCTGGGACATGGGGCAGAAAGGACAGGGAAAGGCCCAGCCTCACCCACAGATCTCCATAAAACCATCTCAGTTCTAGAAGCATCCTCACACTCAGAGATTCCTCCCTACCCGAAGACTTGATTTTCAGATCTACAGAACAACCATTGGTACCCGAAAATCTGTACTGGGCTGGTCCCCCTGACTGCCTTGGGAGGAGACTGGTCAAGGATAGGGATTGGGACACGGCCACAGCCTGCCATCCCCTGGAAGGGACAGAGACCCATTACCCAGTCTGGGAGGAAGCTGGATGGGGTTTTCACTACACTGCACTCCTCCAAGGAAAGCTATCTCGAGGGGAAGGACCCTCCATCATTCCCAGAAGCAGAAGGTCCCCAAAGGGGCAGAAAGTTGGATTTTCAGGGTGGGATGAACATCTATGAGTGGCCACTTCCAGGGGCCAGGACTTGGGTGCCTCCACCCGCGGCTGGAGACAATACAGCTCCTGGCTCAGTTTATGTTTTCAGGTGGGTAAATAAAGAGGGAGCTCCAGCTCACATCTGGAAGTGACCCTTCCCACACGGCCAGGACAGGCACCTCGTGTGCAGAACAGCCCAGACGATGCCGCCCTCACCCCGGCACCACTCGTGCCTGCACCCTGCCGGGGCAGGGGCGATTTATTTTAATCCTCTCGGAGCAACACAAGGAAAAGGCAGCAGTGCATGCCAGCCAGCACAGGGATTAAGGGAGGAAGTGCTCCTGAGTGGGGAAGATGGCTGCTAGCCAGAGCAGGGGGCTGCAGAGCCCGGGCTGCGCGGGGGGGCTGTGCCTGCGCCCCGCTCCTCTGTGCTGGCATCCAGCCTGTCCTGCCGGCACCGGGGACTCCAGCCGGGACAAACCCAGCCCCCCCAGCCGGGACTAACCCCGCTCCCAGCCGGGACTAACCCCCCCTCCACCTGCGCACAGCCCCGGCCGGGACCTGGCAGGCTCCAAGCCCGACTGGGAGCCGCTGGGTTCACTGAACTGTTCGGGTTTAAACATTGCCGGGGAGGGAGCAGCCCCGGCCAGCTGTGAGCCAGGACTCGGGGCAGTAACTCAGCAATCCGGGCACAGAGGGGACGGCGAGGCAGCTCCTCGGGTCACCTGAGCACGGACAGGCTCGGCTCCGTCCTCCCACGAGGCCAGCGGCCACCTCCCGGCGCCAGAAGCCACAAAACCCACAACCAAACCCCTCCGCAATCAATCCCTGCGGGTGCCGAGTGCCACCGCACCGGCCCGGCGGTGTCCCCCGCCCTCGCAGGTGTCGCCGCCGTCCCCCGGCACTGCCGGCACCGCCGCCGTGGGCGGACGAGCGGCTCCGGAGCCCGCACAGCGCTGGGATGCGGCGGCTCCGGGAGCCGCTCCAGCGTGGACACACAAAGGCAAGCACCGGCTCTGGGACGGCGTTATTCCAGCGCCTCCATTCCCGCTGACCCCGGAATCCCAAAACTGAAACACAACCAAACCCAACTCCTTCTCCATTTTTTTCTGGAAGCCGCAAGGCTCCCGCTCAGGTACTTTTCGGGAATAGGGGCCAGGCAGCGACTCGGAAAACGATTCCCGATTCCCGCCAGGCTCCCCCGCGGCCGGGAGGGGTTTTGGGGTCGGGACGGTGGGAGGGGGGGTTCCAGTCTCGGTTCGGCCGATGGACGGGGTCGGACCCGCCGCCTTCCGAAAATGCTGCCCGCCCAGCGGCTGCACCCCGAGAACGGCCCCGGGGCCCCCGAACCCCGCACACCGGCCCGCCCCGCAGAGCCCCGGGTCCCCCAAAGCGGAGCCCCCCTCGCCCCGGTGCCACCGTCGAGCCGCCCCAGGCGAACCTTGGGGGGGTTCGGCCGCGACCGAGCCCCGTGCCAGCCCCGCGGAGCACAAAGCGCTGCCCCGCGGTCCCGGTGCCGGTCCCGGTGCCGCCTCCCCCGCGTGCCGTTACTCACCGGAGCCCCACGGGCGGCGGCGGCGGCGCGGTGCCGCCGCTCCGGGAACAATGGAGGGGAGCCCCGGCCGGGGCGAGAGGCGCAGCCCCGCCGCCGCCGCGCTCACAGCGGCCGCCCCATGGCAGCCCCGGTCCGGCCGGGCCGGCGGAGGCGGCGGGAGGCGCTCCCGGAGCCGCTGCCGGACGCGCTCCCGAAGGCGCGGCCGCCCCGACGCCGCCGCTGCCGCTGCCCGCCCGCCGCGTCCCGCCGAGCGCCCGCCGCCGCCGAACTGAGCCGCTCCCGCACCGCCCCGCCGACGGCCGCGACTCCTCCTCCGCCTTCCTCCTCCTCCTCAGCGGCCTGATGGGGCTTGTAGTCACAGCCGGACCGCCCCCCGCCCTGCAGACCCTGCTGGCCTCCCGGCACTGCGATTCCAGGCGTCCCCTCGGCGCTTTGCGCAGCGCGGGCTGCGCTCGGGGCAGCGCAGGGATGCTGGCCGTGATGCTTCCCTCTCCTCTGCACTCTTGCTGGCACCAGGGGAGCCCCAGTCCCCGTGGGTCCCGGCTGGGGTGAGGGGACAGCCTGCACCCCCGTTATCCTGTGCAGCACCCGGTCTGGAGGCAGGGGATGCAGGCAGCAGAGAGGACAGAGCAACCTGAAACCCCAGCCAGTCTCCCCTGCAGCACAAGGGCAGATATTTAAAGTCATCAGCCCCAAGTCCTTCCCAGGAGCCAGCACTGCTGCAGTCCCTGCCCTTCCCAGGTGTTTCCACTGAGGTTTGGAGCAGGAACATGGCAGCTCTAACACAGAGCTCCCCAAAATTCTCAACATGAGTTTTTGGCTTAGTCTCAGCTGGGGCCACGCTCGGTCCCCAAGCCAAAAGGCAAAGTGGGATATTGTCACACCAGTGAGCCCAGCCTGACTTCTGTGCTCCCCAGTATGGAAGCCCAGCTCACAGAGCCCCAGTTTGGGCACTCACTCCCCCAAAGCTGGGCTGGCTCAGGGTGACACGGGTGGTGCAGGGCATTCAGCCTCCATGCAGGAAGCACTATGGGAGCAGTCATGAGTCCAAGCCAGGGCATCCCAGGATGAAGACATCTCCAGTCAGCAGGGAAAGACCTGCCGAGGCAATGTGTAAGTGATTAAGTTATAAGAGGGAAGAGGACAGGCTGAATTAGCCCTGTCAGTCACTGGTGTTAGATTTGAACCAAATGCTGGGCATCCATCCCCAGGAGCAGCCTCCTCCTGCTTCAGGCAAGCGTTCAGCTCCCCATGCCAAGACCTACGGAATATTTCCTTTTCAGATTTGACAGATTTGTGGGCAGGGAGAAGGGGGGAAGGTAGCACACCTGCAAGCTGGAGATGGGGAGCGTTTCAAGGATGGCAGAGCTGACTCCAGCCCTACACAAGCACAACTCACCCAATGCACATTTCGTGCATCCCACTGGGCTTCTGTCCCAGACTTCTTTATGCTGGCCCCAAAACAGACCTTACAGGGCTGCACTATAGCCCCTCATGAGGGACAGGCAGCACCTCTGTGGCTGCTGGTCCTTTGACACGGTTTTCTTCATGATTGCATCAACAGAGCACAAGTTCTTGGGCCTTTATCAATAAAGGTGCTTGGAAATGGCAGAAAATGGGGAAAAGCATCCCCTGCTCTGGGAGGCTCAAGGATATGGCTGCATCCTTGGCCTCAGCATCATGTCAGGGCTCAGCATAGAAGTGACCATGAGCTGTCACCATCTGTGCACGAGCAAGTCCTTCAGGATGGACAGGGAGAGGAATGACCTCCTGGAGCAGGTGGGGGTCTGCAAGGGGCATGGCTGCGGCTGAGGAGCAGCAGAGACCATGGAGCAAGTCAGAGCTCACTGCTGGCACTTTCAGGGATGTGCAGGGGCTGGGGCAGTTCCTTGGCATCAGCAGCCCATGCTGGGCCCCTGCCTTTCTCCTGGACCAGGCAGGAAGCGTGTGATGTGCAGGGTTCTTCCACAAACACATTTGCATTGGTGATGCAATTCTGAGGCTTGTGAGGCCAGAGCTTGGAGAGTTTTGTCTTGGCTGAGGAGGAACAAAGGCATTTGGGGAGCAGCTTCCCTGGGACACGGCTCCCAGAGCCCACATCTTGCACAGCCTCCTGCAGCACAAGCAGGGGCTGTACCTGTTGGCATCACCCATCTGTGCCCTCCCACAGGAGCATGTCCATCCCAGCTGTGTCCCTGCACGGTCACACACGTGTGCACACAGGTAGCACCTCCAGCCCCGTGTGCACACACACAGCCCCACGCGTGCCCCATGTGCTCACACACAGCCCCTCCAGCCCCACGTGTGCCCCTCTGCGCACTCAGTGATGTCAGACTGCCCGCCCCCACTTGCCAGCCCAAGGCCACGGGGTGGCCTTCATCCTCCTCCTCCTCCTCATCTGCTGCCTGCACATGCCGGCTCCCAGCTGCGGCATCGGAAGCAGCAAAATCCAGCACAGGCAAAGCCGCGGCATCCCCGCAGCTGGGAGAGCTGCCCGTCCCACCGGGCTGGTTCCCCCACGTCCCAGAGCGGTTCCAGTGGGAACCGGACTGTGAAGAGGGGGCACAGAAAGGGCTGAGCCGGCAGAGGAGAGGCCCTGCACAATAGAGAGGCTCCCCCCTGACCTTGCCTTCCCCGTGAAAGATCTGCAGCTCTCCCCTCCTCCCCACTACAAAGGGGCTCCTTTCAGTCCCTAATTCTGCATTTAGAAAACAAAAGCAGATGCATCTAGTTTAGGTTTGGAGAGGGGGAGGCAAGAGCAAATGCTGAAGAACAAAGAGCTTTCCCTGACAGATCTGACTGACAAAGACTTTGTCAGCTCCATCTCTCCCTGAAAAGGCTGGAGCACATCAGGGCGCGGGGCTCCTGGCAGGCAGCTGCGGCTCCAGCCCGGCCAGCACAGCACAGCACAGCGTGTGGGACGTGCCCCAGCCCCCTGGGCAGAGCCGAGGTGCAGTGTGAGCCCTCGTGCCCACAGGGAGCCAGCCTGGTGCTGGGGCTCGGGCAGGACACGTTTCTTTGTCCTGGAGCCAGCAGCGAGGGCAGGCTGTGCCCGTGCCACCCTCTGTCCCCATCCCCAGGACATGGCTCTTGTCTTTTCCCACTCTCCCCCCAGGGCCAGGCTCGGGGTTTGCCCTGCACCCTGCAGGGATTCCAGGTGTGCTGCCCAGCCTTGGCAAACCACTTCCCATCATCTGGAACATCTGAGCCACGCAGAGAGGCCTGGCACGGTGTCCCCAGGCTGGCAGCTCGGCAGGGATGGGGTTTGCTGATGCCACCTCTGAGACAACTCCAGCCCCTCTCACGGGCCACTGTCCAGCCAAGACTTTGGAACCAAACTGGCTTTTTCTTTTCTTGCTTTCACTTCATCACCATAACCTCCCCCACCCGCCACAGCTTGGCTGCTCCTCTGGGAAACACATTTTTTAGGAGCCCCTGCCTGCCAAACTGCCCAAACATCTTCTTCATGGAGGTGAGGACCTGGTCCAGGACCAGAAGTGCTCGGGGCACCCACAATTGCAGTTTTAGGAGACCGATCAAGCAAGCTCAGCCAGGGAGAGCAGAACTCCAGTGCCACCCAACCTTGCCTTCAAAGCACCCAGCCCAGCTGTTTTTGCCATTTCCTTGACGTTAGTGTGGTATCTCATTTTAAATCACAGCTGATAAAACTCTCTGCCCCTGCCCCATCACAGGGCTGAGTCCTGGCAGCCTCTGCTTGGGACAGGGCAGCTCCTGCTGGTCCTCACTCTGAGACCCCTGCACTGGGACCAGCCCCTCCAGCCAGGCAGGAGCTCTGCCCCCCTGCAATTGTCACAGCCGAGGGGCTCATTAAGACATCACATGATATTTTATTGTCTGCAGACAGCAGGCAAGGCAGGCAATTCCACGGCGGTGCTTGTAGCCAGGCCAGCACCCAGCGTGTCCCCACACTGGTGTCTGTCCAGGACAGGCAGAGGGGAGATGGGGCTCAGGGCTCTGCATCCCCACAGGCGCTTCTGGCACAAAGGCAAAGCCTTCCCCACACTGCCAGAGCTGCCAGGTGAAGGGCTGAGCCATCCAACCCACAAACGTGCTGTCCAAGAGTCTGCCAGGCTCAGCTCCCTGCCCTGGGCACTGCAGGCTGGTTCTCACTGCTGATCCATCCAAGAGAGCACAGAGATGTGCCCGAGGGGATGCTCAGGTTTGTTGGGAGGTGAATCGTGCCCGAGGGATGCTCTGGTTTGTTGGGAGGTGAATGGTGCCCCAGGGGATGCTCTGGTTTGTTGGGAGGTGAGCAGGTGCCCCTGGAACTGCTGCAGGGATCATTATCCACTGCAGTGTATCTCCAGTGCTGGGAGAGCTTGACTTCTGCCCCCGATTGATTTGCAGAGGGAAATTAATTATGTTTGTTTGACATTGCCCCTCTGGCACTGAGGTTGAGCTGCTGTATATAAATGTCATTCTGTTCCAGCTGGGCCTGGGATGTTTCATAAGCTGTCCCAGGGGACCTCCAGCTCTTCCAGCAGTTTCCCTGATGCTCGATACATGCCGAGGCTTCTCGGGCTCCACGGGCGTGCCCACACCCCCAGAGAGGTTCAGAGACCTGGGCATGGAGCAGTGCATCCCTGGGCTTGCTGCTCTGGGCTGGAGAAAGGACAGGCTCTAGAGCCAGGGCAGGGCCAGGACAGTGCCCATCCTGTCCCCTTGGCTCTCCACCCTGAGAAATCCTCCTGTTATCTTTGGCTTGGCCCCAGAAGATCTCCAGGGGCAGATAAAGGTGCTGAAGTCCATCAGAGCAACAGCAGCCACCCCCTCAGTCTGTTATCTTGTCTTCACAGGGGGAAAGACTCTCCAGATAAGAAATGTCAGTAATTTACAGCCTTTATAGTGATACAAGCACAAGACAAATCACTCGGGGGTTTTCCTCAGATGAGGACTCAATCCCTTTATCACACCCCTCCAGCAGTACCCACAGCACCCACAAATGTGTGGGTCCCTCTCCTGAACAGGGACTTGGGGACTGGTCCCTGGACCTGGTGGGATCCCTGTGAGTGTCCAGGGGAGGAACAGCCTGGGCTGGTGCAGAGATCTGGACGGACATGGGATTTGCCTCTCCCATTCCTGTGTGGGACAGGGCTGAGAATGGTGCTGGCAGCTCCTTCTCTCAGGGCCAGATGCATTTCACCTTCTTGTTCCTGCAAAGATTCTTCAGTTGGATGATCTGCTAATGGCGTTTTCTGCACGCTGTCATTTGGAAGCCCAACAGCAGCTCCTTCCAGTGGGAGAAGGGCTGTCATTATGTGTCATTACCCACGGGCCATGATTCCTCCTCCACTAACTGGAGCTGTTTTTTTTCTTTCAAGTACTGCTTGGATGTTTACAGGGAAAAAAGCCACAGCTGGGGACAAAACAACCAGGATGAGGACTTTCCCTGCAAGAGTATAAAGTGAAAGCAAAGCAAAACAAACTCCAAGAGGTTTTAGTGCCTGGAAAGAAGGACCCGAGCAGTTGTGTCCCTGCCCAGGCTCTGATGAATGGGGATCCAGTGGATCCCATCCCTGGAGCTGCTCTGCAATGGTCAGCATGAGGCAGAGAGGCCAGGGCAGGACAGAGGGGAGGTTGTGGCTGCACGGTGTAACTGTGCTGCTTCCCCATCTTCCTCCCCCTCATCCAGAGCCTTGGATCCCCTGGATGTGGAAGTGAGCAGCCAGTGTTCCCTGGGCTCCCAGCACAGCCCCAGTCCCCTTTAACTCAAGGAGTTTTGTCCCAGTTCTCAGGCTGTTTCCTGTCTAGACAGCCCTGGAGAAGCCACTGTATTTATAGAGCAGGGCAGAGAGCTGTGCCCACTGGCTCTGCCAAACCCACATGAGCCTGATGCTGCTGGCAGGCCGGATGAAGATGCCTCCCACACGCTGGAAACAGGAGGAGGAGGAAGGCAAAGGAAACCACAGACAGACCCTAAACTCTCTCACCCTTCCAGATTGTAAATGGCTCCTCTCACCATCCAGGGCTGCTGGGCTCCTCTTGCCCTTTCCCTTATTCTCTGGCAGCCAATTTCCTCCTGCAGCATGCCCGGGGGGGGCAGGGGGTGGGACTCAGTGGAATGACTGCAGGGCACTGCCAGGTAAAGGTGACTCAGTCACCAGCTCTCCCCAGGGTCTCATCCTGACCAGCAGCTCTGGAGCAGGTGACTGGTGTATATATAGAGCAAGAGCTGCACAAGTGCCTAAAAGCTTTTTAAATTTGACTTATTGATTAATTCATTTGGGCTTAATTTGCCGGGGAGGAGCATCCTCTGCTACTTCCTCCTGCCAACGCTTGACTTAATTCACCCTTGTCTTGGCTCCTGAGCTGTGGAGGCATTGGAACCTGTTTTAGCTGATGCTAGAGGACACAGAACACAACCTGGCACAGAGGATGGCCCTGGCAGAAGTTCCTGGCGCACAGGGAGCTGTTGCAGGGGGGTTTGGAGCTCCCCTTCCCTCTCTGGGTGCTGAGAGGGGACTGCAGGACTCAGGGGTGGGACCTGTGAAACCCCTTCAGCATTCCCAGCCTTTCCCAGCCTCTGCACCGCAGCCCTGCGGGCTCTGAGCATGGGGAATGAGAGGAACAGAAGCCAAACTGGGTTTCCAGGAAGCTTCCCCGTGATGGATTTATAGACACGGTGCCCTTTTTACAGGAGTTCATCCTGGAAACAAGCTGCAGATGCTCTCCTTGGGGTCTCCAGCACCGAGTCCAGGTTTGCTGCTGCCGCCTCACAGCTGTGCTCCGGGCCAGGGGTCGGTGCCGAGCCCACCCCTGCCGGTGCTGCAGCTACTGGGGACAGTGCCAGGGAGCCGAGGCAGCCGATGGCACTGCCGGGGGCAGCCCCGTGTCTGTCCCCTCCCGGCAGCCCTGGCCCCGTGCCGGGAATGTGACCGGCTGCCACCAAGGCTGGGCCCGGTGCTGGAGCCAAGCCCCGTGCCCAGCCGGGGGCAGAGGTTCCCCCTGTTGTTCCTGAGAGGTGCCAAGGTGCAGGGAGAGTGTGCTGGGCAGATGCAGGGCTGGATTTGGGACATGGGGTGATGGCTCGGCTGTGTCGGGTTAGCAGCGGGACTTGATGATCCCAAGGGTATTTTCCAGCCTAAATGATTCCTGGATTCTGTGAACTCCCCACGGAGCTCAGTGACTGAGCTCGTGTGGCCACGGGGGAGGCAGGTGATGTTCCACTCTCGGAATGCAGAGTGCCCTGTCACCAGGCTGAGTGACACCAGGGTGACCCTGCTGCCCTGCCGGGTGTCACCTCGGCTGCAGCCCCGTCCCGGGTGACCCCTGGCTCGGAACCAAAGGCAAATTCGTGCCGAATAATCATGCAAATCTCTCGCCCAGGAGCCCTTGGGCGGTGCCAGCTCTGGCTGACAGAACACTGCTCACCCTGCAGAGGGGCAGCTCCTGAGGATGCAGCAGAGCATTCATTGCCTGCTCTGTGTCCCTCCCTGCCCCACTCTGCCCCTCCTTGGCCCCGGGCATCACCCTGTGCCCAGCCACAGGATTTTGGGTGGTCTCAGGGACCGGGAGCTCCTCAGGAGCTCTGTGTGTGTGGACTCCAATGTTTGGAAGGTGTTCCCTGAAGTATCTGGGGACAAGTTCCATCCCAAGCTGGTATTTCCCATGCTCCTGCCATGCAGTGAGCAGCTGCAGCCCGAGGAAATGCTGAGCTGCTGGCAACCCCCAGAAATTCCCCAGAACTGCTGTTTTGTCCTGTGGTGACCAGAGAAGCCACGGAAAAGGTCCCTGGAGAATGCCAAGTGCTGGGACAGGGCTTGCAGAGTCTCCTGCTTACCCTGCCAGAGCTCCAGCACCACCAGCACGCCCAGCAGGCCCCCAGGCTGGATCAGGTCGGGAAAATTTGGAGGCTGGGCCCAGGAGCATCCTGCCTGCCCTGCCTGTGTGTGGAGCTGTCAGTGCTCTGGGCAAACCAAAGAGATTAACTCTGGGATTGGAGCCGGTGTGAAAAGTGACTCCCATTCTGAACGGATAAAGCTGCTTTTCTCTCCTATGCTCCGGGACTGCAGAAGCAGATTCAAGGTTTAATCCCTTCCGCCTGATCCTGCTCGTTAGACATAATGTAATTAACAGGCGAGGAGCTGCAAAGCTGTTTGTGCTCCAGGGTCACATCGGAGAACAACAGGGCACCAACTGCCGCCAGCAGAGCACAGGAATTCGGGGGGCTCGGTGCATGGGGGGGCTCCAGGCAGGGCACGGGGGACACGTGGCATGAGGAGAGGGACCCTGGTGCTGACAGATGGGACAAAGAGCCACCTGCAAACCCAAAGGCGTCATCCCCATCCCCGCTGCTGCCTCTTGGCATTTGGCCTCGAGGCTGGGCCACCAAACCCTCCTGGGGCTGGGCTGGGGGTCCCAGCTCCAGGACCCCCGTGGGGGGATGCGGTGACTTCTCCCCCCAGCAAAACAGGGGGGGAAGGTCTGGACTGGGCAGGGAGCCCCCGGGCTGCCCCCATCGCCCCGGCCCCTCCCCACCTGTCACACTCGGGCTCTGTGGCCCTGCTGGAATAAAAGGCCCCATTTATTTGAGTTGTGCTAAATAAGTCGGCACAGCCTCACTGGCCTGGCTGAAGACACCCCTGGCTGTCCTCGGGAATGTCCCGGGGTGCCAGCTCCAAAGGCAGCTGTGGTGGGCCTTAGATCTTTATGGCCAGTAAAGGGGTCCGTGGCTAATTTATGCCCCTCCTATAATTTACAGCCTCTTTACAGCTGCTGTAAAATGACCTATAAATCACAGGCAACATCATAGCGCAGGGACAAAGCCCCGGCATCGTCACCTGCCAGTTGGCCGAGCTGGCGGTGGGTGGAGCCCGGGGCAGGTACATCCCAGTGCAGGCACTGGGAGCACTGGGCAGGGCTTGTCTGTCAGCTGCAGCCCACTGGGACCCCGGCGGTGTCACTCAGCATTGTCACTCCTTGTCCCCAATTCTCAGCTGCCTGGGGTCCCCATCGCTGCTCCGGGAGAGGGGGGATCCCGGCGATGCCGGCCACAGGAGCGGCTGATGCCGTGTCGGGGTCACTTGTGCTACTTGGGGTCGGCTGGGGCTGCGGGAAGCTCGGTGGCTTCAGCGAGAGGCGCTGGCAGAGGCTGCTGCTGATCCCGGAGCCCGCAGGAAGGGCTGAGTCAATCCCTTGTGGGGAGGAAACTCAAACAAACCCCCGGAGCCGCATCCGCGCTGGCAGGAGGTGGTTTGGGCTCGGGCTGGAGCCGCTTTGTGCCCGGTTTGGAGCCGGTTCATGCTCGGCTTGGAGCCGGTTCGTGCCCGGTTTGGAGCCGGTTTGTGCCCGGTTTGGAGCCGGTTCGTGCCCGGTTTGGAGCCGGTTCGTGCCCGGGTCCGGCCGACCCCTGCTCTCGCTCTGCCGATGCTCACCCGGCACAGCCGCTGCTTCTCTTGCCCAAATTCCCGGCGCGATCGAGGAGAGCTCAGCGGCGGGGAGGGAGCCTGGCACAGCCCTGATTTTGTGCCCAGGTGTGAGGGCAGAGCAGGGGCCTCTGTGGCACCCCCGTCCTGGCATCCCGCACGTACCAACACTGAACATTGCCGGGTCCAGAGCTCCGGGTGCTCCCCAGGGCCATCCCATCAGATGGAGGGGCAGAGGGTTACCCACAGCTCCACACAGCCAGACCTGGCCACTGCACCCCACGGCCAGTGGTTGTTTAAACTCCAAACCCCATTTACACTTCAGGATGACGGGTCCATGGCCCTGGCTCGCAGCCAACAGCCTGGGGCCGTGTCCTCGGCTTGCACCTGTGTCCTTTCCTAAAAGCCAGGCTTGGCTCTGGTTCTCCTCCTTGCCCAGGCTTTAAATAGTGGCCTGCTCACTGTGTTTCTGTGTATATATATATATTTATGCGCACCAATTACAGACTAAAGCAGTGTGCAGGAAAACACAGTGGGTGTTTTAGGTGACAAACGTTCTAGAGGGACAGTGGCCCAAGTTTACATCTGGTGTGACAGCTTGGAGGCACCTGGCTGCTGCCTGGTGGTGTTGGACCCCAGTTTGAATAAAGATGCTGAGGATGGGGGCTCGTCCCAGGCCTGGGAAGAGCAGGGACCTGCATTGTTGGTGGGTGGAGGGACAATGGGAGTGTCCAGCACGGGACTGGCAGAGGGACTGGGAAGGACTGGGGAAATGGAATTAAACCAGTGCCACCAAGGTCCTGGTGCTGCAGGTGCTGGAGGAGTTCTGGCTCTGCAGAGATGTCCTGCCTGGCTGCAAGAACGTCCTGCCTGGAGCAGCTGAGGCTCCTCAGGGATGTCCTGCCTGGAGCAGCTCTGGCTCTGCTGGAGCTCTGTGCTGAACCCACCCGGGCTCTGCAGCAGTGCCAAACCAGCGGCAGTGGGAACAGGGAGAGGTTTGGCTCTCAATTGCCAGACCACAAAAATATCAGGTGGGCAGGAGGGGAGTGCCAGGGACACGTCCGGTGCTCTCCAGCCTCAGAGGGCTGCGGTTGCAGCCGGCACTGGGGACACTGGGGAGGAGCGGGATGGGGCTGCTGCAGTGAGGATGCTGGGAGGCATCTGGGGCTGGGCCATGGAGCACATTTCTGAAATGTTTTAGGTTATTCTGGATAAAAAACAACAAACCAGAAAGTGAAATTTCATCTGTGAGAGAGAATGTGAAGTTTCAGTAAAAAATCTGCAGATGTCCTGTGCGGGTTTGTTTGACCCAAAGGCCAGATCGATGTGGGAACAGCCCAGTGCCTTCCCACTGCTGCTGCTGTGCCCCATCCTGCTGCGATGGGACCCATGGTGCAGGAGCAGCCTGCCCTGCCCCCTCTGCCGTTCCCACACAGCCTGGCCCGGGTAGCAGCTCCTGGCCTCCTCCAGGTTGTTTTTTTCTTTTTTAAATCTGGGTGCTTTGCTTTTTCCTTTGTTAGGACAAAGACTCCAGCAGTGCCAAGTTATCCCTGCAGATGCTGCAGCTGCCTGGGCACCTGGGAAGCTGCCACTTGGCTCCAGGCTCTGGCAGCTCCAGGAGAGGGAAGCAGCCAAACCCATTCCTGGCACAGCTGCCCAGGCAGCGCTGCTGGAGCAGGGACTGGTTGTGCTGCACAGCTCTCATGGGGCTGTGAGGCCTGGAGGGGACCCAGCCCTGCCGCCCTCCCCATCACAGGATGCCACCTTCCCTGCCACCAGTGCCCTGAGCTGGGCCCTCCGGGGTTCCATGGGCAGGATGGGCCCCTCTGCCTTGGCTTGCCCCCGGGAGGAGGAAGCGTGCCCAGGGCGTTCCTGCAGGGATGTGCTTCCAGAGCAAAGCTCCTAATTACAGGGGTCGCCCTGCACTGTAATTTGAGATGAACTCAACAGACATGTCTAATTTGTGGCTGGGAACGGATTTAACCTGCAGGATGGGCACCAGGAACCTGCCAGCCCGGCCCCAGGGCGAGCTGTGGGCGCCGTGTCACTTGGCTGTGGGTTGGAGGCACAGCCTGGGCTGGTGCTGGCAGCAGGGATCCACACCCCCAGCCCCGGGGTGCAGCCTCTGCTCAGGGCTCCCCCAAACACTGAGCGAGGTAAGGGATGCCCCAGAGCAGCTGGGCTGTGGGCAAGGCTGGCTCAGCCTCCCCCAGGGCTCTCCAGGGCTCTGGGGAGGCACTGGCTGTGTTGGCTGGGCTGGAGGAGCTCCTGCTGCTCTCCTTCCTACCCTGAAATAGAAAAGGGAAAGAGGGATGTAAAGGGCAAATGATGTCACAAAAGTTGCAGGAGGGACAGAGGGAAAAATCAGCAGGCATGTTATTGGAAGTGATGCCACCCAAAGTTTTCCAAGCAGCTCTTGCCAGCACTGCTGGCTGTGGGGTGGGGACCACGCTGCAGCCTGGCACTCCAGAGGCTGCTCACGTATTCCCACTGCTCCCAGCTCTTGCCTCTGTTTGGCCTTTTCTGATGAATTATTGAAGAGTGACGCTGTGACACCCCAGTACCTGCTGTGTCCCTGGCAGCTGGGAGCTGATGAGCTGCTACGTCCTGATCCCTGGATCACAAGGTCGTGGGTTCCAACAGCAGAACCTGTTTTCCCTTCTCTGCTTTGCCTCACCAGCAGACAGCTGCAAACACTCTTTTCCCTGGAGCGTGACCCACACTTCTGGAAACGTGTCCATCTCCCCGGTGAAGCTCTCTGTGTTTTGCAAAGCATTGGCAGCCCTGCTTGGAGCATGGCAGAGCAGGGATGTGTGGATCCAGCCCAGGAAAGGGCTGGCATGAACCAGCACTGTCCTGGTGTGGGGCTGCACTGCCCCAGGAGAGCTTTGATCCCCTGGGGAAGGCAGGGGGTCCCACGGGGGCCTGCAGCTCTGCTGGCCCCCAGCCCTGACAGGACGGGATGTATCCAGCCAGGCTCGCTAGACTGCTCCTAATGGGATCATCTGTGCCTAATGCACAGGGCACTCCGAGACAGGCATCATCCCTGTGCTTACCAGCTCATTAAATAGGAAAAGGGAAATTAAGAGCGGAGTTTGTGGGCAGGAAGGAGCCCGGGGTGGAGGGGGGGTGCTGGGCTCTGTCTGCAGTGGGAGCAGCCCCCGGAGCAGCAGCCACAAACCTGGGCTGTTTTCACTCCTGTAAGTGAAGCTAATGCATTATTTACAGGGCATGAGTAAAGCAGCCAGGGAAGCACTCCAGAGCAGCTCTCTCCTTAAATACAGGAAATACTTTGAAAACACCTGAAGTCCGTGGGTTCACAGATTTGAAGACCAGAAACACCATGAGGTCATCGTGTCTCCTGCAGCCCCCAAACACCCAGAGTTGAAGTCACTGCTCCCTCGCCCTCCTCCCCCCATCATCCTGTCTCTCACAAGCATGTGCTGGTCCCCAGGCAACCCCCGAGTGCTCCTGGCTGCTGGCTCGGGCTGTGCCAGCTATTCTGTGGTGTGATTGAAGAGCTCTCCAGTGCCCGGCATTTGCTGCCCACGGAGGCACTTACTCACTGCAATCAGGGAGGCACTTGAGCTCCTTTTGATTAGCTGAGCACAGCTCTGCGGTGGAGTGGGGCCCTGCCCGGGCTCATCAGGCTGCAGGCAGCACCCCGTGGAGATGCAGCACCCCGTGGAGATGCAGCACCCCGTGGAGATGCTCCTCAGCACCCCAGGGACATGCCCTGGGTCCAGGGATGCTGCTCCCACTCCCGCTGCCTGGGAGGGAATGCTGTTGGCTGCTGGAGGGGTCCTTGCCTGTGCTGCAGCTCCCTGGCACAGGCAGGGAGGGATTTCTCAGCTCCCTGGCTTGGCTGGGACGTGGCTCTGAGACCCCTCAGCCCCAGGACACTGCAGAGTGACCAGACTTGCTTCTATGAGCCAAACCCTGCAGGTAACAGACCTGTTGTTGGCAGAGAACAGGCTCAGGGGTGTAATTAGAGCACAGATATCGCACCTGCCATGGTGCTGGAGATAGCAATGACTCCCAAAATTGTTGTGCTCGTAGACCCCCCCCCTCCCCAGGAGCTGGCAGCCGTCTGCCTCCCCAGCCCCCAGCAATCTGCTCCAGCACACTCAGTGAGGGCAGTGAAGGGCTGGGGGCAGCCAGCAGCCACAGACTTGTCGAAACTAAAAAGCAGGAAGGGTTTAAAGCCTCCCCTCGGAACAAGCACAGGCCTCCGGGTGCCGCCCAGACACGTTACCTATAAATCAGGGTGATTAGGGTGATTAGTGGGTTTCTAAAGCCGGGAGCATCGATCCAGGCGGGAGCACTCAGCCAGCACTCCAGGACACCGACCCACCGAGCAGGTAATGGACACGGATGTGTTTGCAGGAACATCCGATGAGATTGTTGCTGTGGGGTTTTTGCTTTTCCAGGACTGTGAAATCAATTCCCTTGAGCTCGTGTCCTCATCCCGGGGTCCTGCACTGCCTGCTCCGGGCCCACAGGGCTCTGTCCCAGCAGTGCTGTGGAAGATGATTTTGGGAATATGATACAGAAATGGCTGCCTCACGCCAAGAAATGGAAAATTGTTATAAACCTCCTCCTGCCTGTTGTGCCCATGTGATGAGAGCCTTTCCCCATTCCCACTGGGAACATCAGCGGGCCTGTTGTGGGGGGATGGACCCTCCTCCTCCTCAGCACCATCTCGGGAACCACGAGGGAACCCTGCCAAAGCTGGGATTGATGCCAGTACCCTTTGGTGAGCACAGAGCACATTATCTCCTTTCCTGAGGTGTAATTAGGGTCTGGAATGAAAAGTATATTTCCTCTCACTCAATGGAGCTGTGAGAAGTCACAAAAGGAGATTTTTGGTTACAGCACCCGGATGAGGAATGACCACATCCCTGAGCTGTGGTGGCAGAGCCTGCAGAGCCTTGGTCCTGGAGCTTTTAAAAAGGATTTTCATCCCAACTGTGTTCAGGCATCTCAATAAGATGCAGGATTCCCAACAGGATCTGGGCTGCTGCTGTTTGGAGTAGGAAGGGAACAGAGAAATTCTCTGGAGCTCTGGATGGGAACGGCTGTGTGCTAATGGTGCACTGGAAACCTGAGCCCACCCCACGAGGAATTTGCTGGCAATAGCATAAAACAAAGGCTCTGTCCTGGGAAGTCAAAATGCCGGCAGAATTATGGAGATGCGTATTTCAGCTTGTCTTCGAGAGAGACACTCCGCAGCGACCGGCCCAGCGGTTTATGCAAAGGCAATGCAAATGAGGCTGATAAATATGTAAAAGGATGGAAAGGCGACAAAAGGTGGCTGTGCGAGGCTGACAGTGACTCCGGCACATGGCCCGGCCCCGCAGCCCCGGCTCTGGAGGGGACGAGAGCCCCGGCAGGGCTGGTCTGAGCCCTCCTGCCCCATCCGTGCTGCAGGTGAATCGCTGTGCCCTCCCGAGCTGCGCCTGCACAGCGAAATGCCTGTGAAACCCAGCGGGGGCGGAGGAAAAATCCCAAACAACAACTGGATGCTGCCAGAGGATGCAGCAGCCGGCTCCGGACAGAAATGCCTCCCCACGCCGGGGACACCGAGTGCGGCCACCAGCCAGGGGCTTCTGGCTGCTCAGGTCCGCGGGGAGCGATCGCTCGGCTGCGATGGAGCCGTCAGGAGGAAACGCTGTGCCAGCTGAGCCCAGCGCTGCCCGGCTGCCTCCTCTGTGCTTTCCAGTAATCTGTTAAAATAACTGGAATAAATCAATAACTGCATGCTTGATCTCCCCCTCCTGCCAAGGAGCCCTTTGGACGGGCTGAGGGGAAGGGATGAGGGGAAGGGCTGAAGGGCTGAAGGGCTCTGGGGAAGGGCTGAAAGGCTGCAGGAATTCCTGGCACAGCGCTGCCGGGTGTCCCTGCTCCTGGCAAGCCCCATCCCCGCAGGGTTCGTTCTCTTCTCGCAGCCTGTGCAGCGCTGCCTCTCCTCCTGCTCTCACCCAAATCAGGAAGGAGCTTTTGTTCCATTTGCCCGGCCTCATTTCACCGGCTTTGTTTTTCTTGCAAAGCCAGAGTTCGTGATTTCTGCTGAATTCAGCTGCCGGGTAACAGAGTGTGTTTGCAGAATTTATCTCAGCCCAGCTTCACACCCGGAGGGCTCACGAAGGTTTCAGCTCAAAGCAGCCCCTGCTCCTACAGATGCCAGAGAAAACACGGCTCCCTCGTCGGAGAGTGATGGTGTGAGCAGGTTTTGCTGCTCCTAAATCAGAGTCTCCCTAGAAATCACGCGTCTGGTGTGTGGCCTCTATTCCCGAGGGTCCCGAGCCCCCCCGAATGCCGCGAGTGTCGGTCAGGGGTGGCACCACGGCCCCATCCCAGCTCGGGGCCTCAGGGCTCTCCGGTGATGCCGTAGCTGCCCACCCGCCCTGTGGATCCTGCAGACAAGGATTTGCTCACGATCCAGGGCACGAGGCTCCAGCAGCAGCCTGAGTCCTGCTCGCACCCCAGCTTTTCTCCTCGCTCTCCCCTCTCCTCTCGCTCAGACATTTGTTTAAAAGCGCGTGGCCCGGGGGCAGCCCTCCGGCAGCTCCTCTCCCTCCCGCACCGGTGTCATTTTCCCTGCGACTCTTCTTCCCCATAATTCACGGCTGGATCCCGGGTTTTGACACTCCGATCACTCCAGATAGGAATTCGCCAGCATTATTATGCAGATGAGCTTATGAAAGGCTCGGAGTGCTTCTTGTCTGTGCAGCGAGGGGGGTTAAAACAAAGCGGTGTTTATTCCTCGGTGTGGGAGGAATGCCAAGTGGCATCTCCGGGCTGAGCATCGTCTGCCCAGGAGCAGAGACGGGGCTGCCGCCACCCCCAGATTGCTGCAAGGGGGAAACCGCCTTTTTCCTGCTTTTTTTTTTTTTTTTTTTTTTTTTTTTCCCTTGGAAAACGGCATTTCAGCCCTCTGAGTTTGGTTATTCTTCTATGAGTTTGAGACAATGGGGAGGGGTTTGAGTTCCAGCACAGGCGGCTCTGGCCCCCCAGGGCAGGTGCCTGCAGCAGGGACAGGGGCGATGTGAATTTAGTCTGGAGGGGGATGGATGGATGGATGGATGGATGGATGGATGGATGGAGTGGGGATCAGGTGAACACGCCTGTTCTCTCCTCACCGCCGTGTCCCTGGCTGCATTTCCAGGGAACACCTCGAGCTCTGATCAATAAAGGAGATCTCTGCATCCTGCGGGCGCGGAGCTGCGGCTGCACCGCGCACCGGGAGCGGCGCTGACAGATGCCGGAGATGGATGGCACTGCCGGGCACTCCATTCCGGAGAGATGGGACAAGTGAAAGATGTGTTAAATGGCAATCACCCCTCGATGAAGTATTTCTCCACATCAGACACCGGTAAATGATGGCGTTTGTTCTCAGCCTTGATTGTTTCACGTCTGCTTGCAGCCTCCATTAGAAATCGTCCGTGCTCTCTAATCCTGCTCCCCTGCCCATATATTACCTGTGGGGTCGATGCTCTACACAAATGCCTGATAATGAAATTATAAGCAGAAGAAAATCACATTTTAATAGAAATCCTATTGGGTAACCTGCCCTGCCAGAATCACATTACAGGGCAGATTCGGGGGAGGGGGGAGACTCTTGTATCATGTTGGGTTGGAAAAAACAAACAGCCGTGGTGGAGGGGAGCTGCATTTCCTCGAGCCCACAGCAATGTGCTTGGAGCAGTAGTGGAAGCTACTCCAGCTTTTGGGGGCACAGCATCCCTGTGGAGACAATCCCATCCTAGCAGGATGATCTGGCTGGTGGCACAGTGCCTCTGCCAGGATGGTCCTGGGCTGGGACTGGGAATTTCCACTTTCGAGGGTTTTTGCTCTGTGCAAAATCATTTAGATAATTTTCATTCAATCTAGATAATTTTCATGGAAAGTTTTGCTGCGACGCCACATTCTCCTAGAGCCAACCTGGACCCATTTTCCAATTTTCCATCAAAAAATTGGGATTTTTTCAAGTAGAACAAGGCCGATTTCCAAGGAATATGGGCTAGGCTTTGGCCTGTTTTCCAAGAAAAAGGGGATTTTTGCTTTAAAACCATGCCAAAAGATTGTTTTCTCAGGCTTTTTCTTCTGCATAAAAATGGCAGTTTCACTGAAATCGAAGGAAGAAGGGAATGAGAATCCTTATCCAAGGCTCTTTGAAAGAGATGAGCTGCAGTGTGGGGCTCATCCTCCCACAGCCACCACCCCAGAGCAGGGCACGGGATGTCTTTGCTGGACATGGAGTATGGGAATGGACACAAAGCTGCCCCGAATTTTCCTCAGCTCTGCCCTTCACCTTGTGCTCTGAGTGGAGCAGTGGACACGGCTGAGCACATCCTGCCCGGCTGCCACCGCCAGCGTCAATAATTAGATCCATTTCTGCTCCAGCAGGAACTTTCTCAGCCCACGTAATCGAATCACCCTGGAGGTGCAGGAGACGTCAGGGCCGTTGCCATGGTCTGGGAAGGGATGGAGAGGATGGAGGCCAGGAGAGAAGCAGAGGGGCAGGAGGGGACAGAGAGCATGGACAGGACAGAGAGCAGGGGACAGGAAGGGACAGGGAGCTGCGTGCCAGCAGAGGCAGCAATGGAGCATTAACTCCTGGCAGTGGGGACCTTGGCCAGGGATGTTCCCCAGCTCTGCTGCCCCTCCGTGAGGGATGTGGGGAGCGAGAGGCCAAGGCGAGAGAGCTGCAGCTCCCCTGGGTAGGGGAGCCCTGCCCCAGTGCTGCCTGTGCGTGTGTGGCCTTTACGGCCCGTGACCAATGGCCCCGCTCAGCCCGTGCCGGCACCGGCAGCCGGGGGCTTTCATCCCGGCCAGGAATGCCAATTAAACTTTGACTTTCTCGGTGTCGCTTACCCAAGAGCTCAACTCTAACCCTTCGCCTTTCATATCGAAAATCGAGCCGTGCCACGCCTGTTAACATCTGCACAGATGTTTGGGGAGGGAGAGGAGGGATCCAGCCCTGGAGCGACCTTGCCGGTGCCGCTCCTCTCCTCAGCCCCACCGATGTTTGCCGGGTGTGAGCGTTTGTGAGCACCGAGGTCAGGGGGAGCTGCAGCAGCTGGCGCTGGTGTCACACGTCAGTGCCCTCCCGTCAGTTTTGGGTTGAGCTGCTCTGCCCAGCGCTTGCATTATCCTAAAGTGACCTTGATGCAGGGGTGGGAGAGGAGCCCCCCTCAGCAGCACTGCAGGCTGTGCTGAGCGAGGTGATGCTTATCAGAGTTATCAGAGTTATCAGAGGGCACTGCTCCTCCATCGGGGAGGAGCAATTTCCAGGGATGTCTTCATCCTTGTGGGGCTCTGGGCTGAAGGGTGCCAGGCAAAAAAAGAGCTGTCATGGGGACTCTGGTGGAATTCCTACATCCTCACACCTCTCATGCCTTTATCTCTCGAATCCCAGCAGAGCAGATGTTGTGTGCATGACCATAGGCAGAAACTGCCGGGCTGGATTTGCAGCCTCAGTTCAATTAACCACCTGAGCCCCATTCTCTCTGCTGGCAGCAGCCTCTCACTTTAATTAATCATCTCACTCTCTCTGCAGGGAGGACACGCTGGCTGCTGTGGCTGGCTGCAGCACCAGCCCTGCCCGTGTTTCTGGCCAGGGCGAGTGCAGGGCAGGTACTGCCCCTGTGCAGGCACTGGGGGGCAAAGGGAACGGGGTGCCCAGGGGACCCTGCTGCCCCTGTGCCTGGCCCCAGCCCCACATCTGCTGGCTGTGGAACTTTCCACAGCTAACAATGTCTTCAGGGGAAAAGCAAGGAGGGGGAGATGTGAGAGGAAGGCTGGGTGCTGTGTGGGGAAGGGACTGGTGGCCATGGCTTGCCTGGGTCACCCACACTTGTGCCACTGGCTGCAGTTTCCCACTCAGAAGGGAGGGAATGAAAGAGCAGCAAGTGCTGTCCAGCCTGGGGGGCTGCAGACCCCAGGCACAGCCTCACCTGCTGGCCTGCTAAAGAGTCCTTGGCATGCCAGGCAATTATTTCAGCCATAAAATCTAAATTCAGTTCCTTTATTGACCTGGCCTGTAACTGGATCCAGTATGCAAACAGTACAGAGCCTGTTTCCACAGACCTCGTTTTCCTCGAGCTTTCCAAGCTACCCTGGCTCTTCCTGGGGGTCCCCTGGGCTCCTGCAGCCAGGAGGGCTCCCCTGGTGCTGCCTTGGGCACGGCAGCTCTCAGTGGTGTTTCCCAGCCCATCCAAGCACTTTGCCTGCAGCAGGTCAGGGATGCCTCAGCCTTTGGAGCTGAGCTCCAGGTCTAAGCCCAGAAAAGTGGTGCTGGCCAGGTTTGCAGGTGGCTTTCTGGGTCAGACCTTGTGCCAGGCCTTCCAAAAATAGACTCTCTATTTTAATCCATTCATTATTATTTCTTCATGGCTTTCACAAAGCCCTTGTTGTTCCTATGTACCACGTCTATTTATCTTCTCCTCCCAAACCTCCTGCTCCAGACCAGCAGCTGGATGGTCCATCCCTGCTGCAGACAGCACTGGGGATTCTTGAGAATGGGGCTGGGACCTCGTGCTGGACTCTCACTGGTCCAGAGCCTGCCAAGGCAGCAGCACTGGATTCTATTTAGATGCTTCTGTGCCCGAGTTGGGCATTTTGAGGAAGCTCCTGCCTCTTTTTCCTTCTCCTACAATTGCAGGATGGTACCCAGAGATGCTTTGGCAAATGGATGAGGTGAGAATGGGATGAGAGGGAGCTCACTGATGCAAGGAGTGTGGCCTGGAATGGTTTTCCCTTCCTGCACAGGAAAACCCAGTTGCTGCTGCCTGCACTGGGAGGAGGCAGGAGCAGAGGTGCCCTCGAGTAATTCCCCCTTCCTCCCCAGCAGCTGCCAGCACGGGCTTGCAGCTCTTCTCAAGCTTTCATTAGTGCCTGGTACAGACCCAGGCCTCCTGCCTCTGCCGAATTGTCAGGTTGCTCATAAACCAGAATGGTTTTGGAATAACTAATGCTGAAACTATTCCATATCATAAAGGAACAAGGGCTCTTTCCCTGCCAGAAACGCTCTGCAGGGATGGTGCTCCTGAGCCCTGGTGAGCTACAGAAAACACGGAGCACTTAATTAAATGGAAAAGCATCCCCTTCCCGGGCACCAGGGGGTGGGCACAGAGGAAACCAGGGCGGTGTGGGGTGTGCTGGGGTGACAGGGGGTTTACAAACATGGGCTGGGCTCACGGAGATGCCTGGCCACAGGAGGGAGATCATAGAATCCTGAAATGGTTTGGGATGGACCTTAAAGCCCATCCGGTGCCCCCTCCCTGCCATGGGCAGGGACACTTCCCACTGTCCCGGGTTTTCCAACCCTGCCCCACCTGGCCTTGAACACTTCCAGAGATGGGGCAGCCATGGCTTCTCTGGACGTCTGTAGTACTGAAATGGGCTCTAAGATCTCCCTGCAATCTTATCCAGGCTGAAAAACCCCAGCTCTCAGCCGGTCTCCAAATTAGAACCAAGTTCCTCGGGAGCTTCCCCAGCCAGCGCCCCTCCTGCTCCGCCTCACCACGGGGCTCAGCCCCGTCCCTCTTCCCAATTTCGTGCTGGTGCCGGGTGCTGCCCTTCCCGGGAGGGGCTCAGGTTCGGGCAGGAGCCAGCTCGTGGCAGGATGCTGTTCTCGCTCATCTGCTGTGCTGAGGGCGGGAGGAGCCGCTGGGGCAGGGATCGGGTTCTCCTCTCTGCGGTGCAGTATCTCCTTGAAGCGTGACAGCCACGATTGCTTCCAGATGTTCGCCTCCTCGCCTCCAGCCGGCTGGGGGGGATGTGGTAAACTCCACGATGGAAACCAAAACGCGGAGCAGATGTAGCGTGTCAGCCCCAGCGAGGCGCGCATCTGGGCGCGGTGCGCGGGCATCGCCGCTGCGCCCGCGCAGCCGGGCCGGGCTCAGCGCAGGATCCTGCGCGGGCACCAGCGGGAGCCGCGCCCTGAGGGGCTCTCAGGAAGCCTCTGGGGAGGCTGTGCAGCAGCTGCCCCGCTCTGCCAGCCCTCCTTAGTGCCCCTGGGGCTGGCATTGAGGGGTTACCCTGCTGTGGGGCAGGGCACGGCCGGCGCCGCCTGTCCTCCCCTGCCCACCCCGCTGCCACGCCGGGGATGTGGGGAAGGACTCGGAATGTCGCTGGTGATGTCAGGATGGACTGGGATTGGTGACGTCATAGGATAAATTGGGCTGGAGGAGGGAGCTCTGCCTTCAGAGGCTCTTGGCAGGCAGCAGCAGTTAGGGAAGAGCAGAGGGGAGCCTGAGGACACGCTCAGCTCTCGCCCAAGGAAAGATGTTCGGAGCTGGGAGATGCCACGACCTTGGCTCTCAGCTCTGCAGTGGCACCACAATGCCCACCTGGGCTTTGCCTTCCCCCGAGGAGCTGCAGGAATATCAGGAATATCAGGAATATCAGGAATATCCATCTGGGATGGAGCCCAGCAGCAGTCCTGGGGGCCTGCCCTGCAGCCTGCACAGCCCATCCTCTCCAGCCAGGGCTGTGACGCCTTGGAGCTCTGCTTTTACCTTGGATCTCGCTTCCCCCCTCACACCCAGCACTCATAACAACTATCCTCATGTTCCTCCTTCACAGAGGACTCGGGAGAAGCAATTAATCTCAGTAACAGGCTTTGAAGAGCAGAAGTGCTGCCTAAGCACTGTGCTGTCTCCTTTTGATGGGGTTAGCCGTGCTGGAATATGAGTGAAGACATTTGGAGTAAATTAATAAAGAGTTTAATGACATCCAAAAGTTAGGGGGATGGAGCATTTGAAAGGGGTTTATGGCTTTATGGGCAACGGAGAGCAATGCACGGGGCGTGTTTTCTACATCAAGTCTGCTCTTTGGGCTCCCTGAACACGATAAAACCTTTGTGTTTTTTACCAGGGCTCGTCTGTCACCCCAGCCAGGCCACACTCCACATCCCAGTGCCTGGTGCTCCCCTGGCAGAGCTGCTGGTACAGGACACGGATGTGTGGTCATCTTCTGGAGCTCTGAAATGGGAGGATTTGTGTGAGTGTGGCTGGCACTGCTGATCCTCGGGCTGCCAATGCCATCACGGCATGTGCAGACTTTGCCAGAGCAGTGCTGGGAAGGTCAGGGCACTGCAGGACAGCCATTTAAATCTCAGTTTCCCTCCAGGTGATGAGGAAGAATCATTACGATGCAGCAGGTGCCATGGGCTGTTTTGCTCTGAGGTCTCAGTGCTCCAAGAGCACTGCAGAGATGATGTGTTTTCCTGGAGTGTATTTATGAGAGTCGAGATACGAGCACTTGGCCGAGCTCCCGGAGCGAGCGTCTGATGCCTCACACCCCCTAGATGGTGTTTTTCATGTTGTTTTTATATTTTTAGCCTGATTAATACCCTTGTGGTGGCTGGAGCATGGAGACTGCTTTATGTTTTGCCAGCAGGTTCTGAAGCCAACGTGATTTACGCAGCAGCTGGTGGAGCAGGAGACACTGATGCAGCAAAGTGTTCTTCAGGCGCTTCCTCAGCACCCTCCTGGTGGGTGTCCCTGCCTGGGATCAGCTGGCCACGGCCTCCAGTGGGACCTGACACTAAGTTTCATGACACAGCCTTTCCAAAAGATGCACTTTGCTGAAAATCCCCAAGGGTCCCAAAGCAGCACCTGGGGCGTGGGGAGATCTGCTTGGGAAAGCAAAGCAGGGAGCACCCAGGGCTCAGTGCCTACAGCTCTGCATGAGAACCTGACACCCAGGTGGGGGGGGAGAAAAGCCCCAGGGTGCACCCAGGCTCTGGGGCTCCTCCAGAGGACAATCTGACATTAATTAGCTGTTAATTAGCAATCAGGCCCCTCTAGACTATAAAAGCTCTTAGTGACTGTAACAGCCCAGCTCGAGGCTTTGAGAGCTGGGCTGGGGCTTTGGGTTTTTATTTCCACAGGCAGAGCCTGGCACAGCCCCCAGTGACACCCCCAGACCCGAGCTGCTGGCACCAGGATCTGTGGAGCTGCCAGTGGGACACGGATGGGGATGAGGCCTCTCCAGGGACAGAAGCACCTTGCAGATGTCAGGTAAAGCATGGTGGTGCAGTAAAACCATGTTAGATCCTTAAAGCCAGGCTGAAAGGCACATGTACATCTATATAAACACAGATCTGTGCTTGCACATGGACACAGCAATCTCTCACAGAGTCCTGTCCTCGTTTTCCCAGCAAACACATCTGTCTTCGCTTGGGCTGGATCGCTACCATGTTCCATGTTCCTGCTGCCCTGCTTTTGGCAGCACATCCTTCCCCTTCCCAGCCTGGCCCTGGCTCTTGTGCTGCTCTGAGAGGCTTCCCTGGGCTCTGGGACTCTGCACTGTCACTGTGGTGCCCCTTCCCGGTCTGGTGGGCTTTTCTGGCTTAATCCAGAGGGAGACCTGTGATGGGATAAGTGCAGGACCAGGGCAGACCCCACTGGAACTTTCTCTCAGGCTTCAACACGTGTAGGGCAGGGGCAGAGCTGTGCAGCCAGAACACACCATCCTGCCCTTTCCATGGGGCTGAGGCACTGCCCTACAGATCTGCAGTTATTCCTTAATTCCAAGCTGCAGCTACACAATCAAGCTCTGCAGTGCAATAATTCCAAACCCTTTCTTGATTCCTGTATTAAATAAAGTACATTTACAGAGTATATGAATTCCAGATTCAGCCCAGGACTCCAGGGATGCATATTCCTCTCCTGGAACTTGTATATCCGGCCTGAGGATGAAAACCCCCCGAAGCCCTGAGCATAACAAGCATTTCTTGTATTTCTCCTGTCTCGTCACATCGGGCATGTAGCGAAGGCTCGGGCTGATAAACAGCATCTGCTTGGAGTCAGGTAAGGACCTCTCTGGGGATTTGGTTCGTGGTCAGCTGCCAACCTTTCTCTCCCTCCTTAATGTGCTTTTGCAGATGGATGAGAACTGCAGCCAGTCAAGGCTGTGGTTTCAGATAACGCTGGGGAAGGGGAGGGGGAGGTCGGGCTCAGGCTCGGTCCTGTGCCGCTGCCAGGGCTCTTGCTCAGTGCACGGCCCACGGAGCCCCCTCCCCTCCTTGCAGGGGGCTGTGAGCTGAGCATGTGGAAAGACCCCAAAGCCCATTTCCCTCTCTGCAGCCCGCGGTGCAGCAGGAGGTGCCAGGTGCTCCTGGGTGCTTGCCCTGCTGGTGCTGTCAGAGCAGTGATGATCCCCTTGGTCTTTGCTGCAAACCTGGAGGTCCTGCAGGCACCTTCTGGGATGCCTCGGAGCCCCTGCCAGGTTCTGGAGAACTGAATCCATGTTTCTTACACAACTTTTTTTTTTTTTTTTTTTTTTCTGCAGGAGGCGGAGGGAATTCTTGTACAAAAATGGAAACGCGCCCCTTCTGCCAAGCTCCAAATTCTGCTTCCTATGGAAACGGAGGGGTCCCCGCCTTTGTGTGTGATTCTGCACTGAATCCCAGGTTCATTCTCATGCCCAGATTGGGCAGAGCACTGAGGGCTGAGGGTGGTGTCAGGTGTGAGCTGAGGTCTGTCCTGCTCTATCTGAAACAGGCACGTGCTCCAGCGAACGCCCCCGCGCCGGGTTTGTTCCTTACTATGGGACTTTCTTTTTTTGTCCTTGCCAAGTTATCGTCTGCTTTAATTAATTTTGCACAGTGAGCCTGGGAGCTGCTGGTGGTTTTGAGCCTCTGGAATAGTCAGGGAAGCAATTTAATCAGCATGAGTGAGCCAAAGTTACTTAAGCGATTTGTAATAAGTTCCAGGCTCTTCCACACCAAAGGGGTTTCAGTTGAGGACAGAAACTTCCTGAGCCTGTTCTGCAGGACGAGCTCTTCATCTGCATCTGATGGACACTTGTGTGGGGATGTGGAGCAGCCCTGAATGAGAATTCAGAGAATCACAGGGTGTTTGGGGCTGGAAATGACCTTTAAAGTTCATTTAGTCCAACCCCCTGCCATGTGTAGGGACATTTCAGCTCCAGCAGGGTGCTCAGAGCCCTGGATATGTACAAAAGGCCACAGCACTGTCAAAAAGTTATGAGTGGAATTTCACCTCCAACCACAAATATAAAATATTGGTGAGCCTTAGTCTGAATTTGTCAGCCATACACTGACCAAGCCAATGGTGGTTCTGTTTTTTCAGAAAACATAAAATCCAAGAAATTCCCCAGTGACTAAGCGGGCACTGTAAATCAGCTGCTATTGTAAAGCTGTGGGTTTAAAAAAAAAAACATTTCCTCAGCCTTGAACAGATCAAATATACAAGAGGAGAGTGGAAAAAAGACAACTAGTGAGGAATGAACACAAAAGGCTGTGCCTTTAATTAATGCTGCTGTTTTCTTCACCATTTCCAAGGAAACTCACTCCTGGTGTTGAAAGTAGATTTAATATTGTGACTTGTACAACAAGATGGTGGATGTTAACGTGTCTGAATTCTTATCACCCTCTTGGACAGGATAAGAGAAAGGAAGGGTTCAGGGAAGGGTTCAGCAGGTGCTGCTGGGTTTTGCATCCCCAGTGACGGGGCTGGGTTTGGGTGCAGGAGCTGCTGCTCCCCCCCGCAGAACAAACACAGGAGGTTCTCATTCGGGCTTGGCTTTCCTCTGCCATCAGCCCCGCAGGGAGGGAGGGCCAGGAGGTTTTGTGGCAGCGAGGGGACCCTCGTGTCCTCCCGCAGCCGCTCGGGGCCATCCCCTGCAGCAGCACCGGCGGCTTTTGGCTTCACGGATTGCTGCACCTGAGATCTGTGATGAAAACACCATTTCTCCCTTTCTCCGCTTGCTGGCAATTTCTCGTGGGTATGAACATCTCTGTGTCTCGCTGGTTTTTGCAGCCTGGCAGCGCGGTGCCCTGGCTGTGCGGGTGTCGGGATGAGGATGCTGCGGTCCCCGACCCCGCCTGGCCCCGGAGGCGGCCGTGGAGCTCCAGGAGCCTGGTCCAGCCCCTCGGGATGTGCCGGGGGGCTCAGCGGGTCCCACATGTCCGTGCTGCGATGTGGCTGCGGCATCCGGCACAGGGACCCACCCGAGAGCAGATGCTGCTCCTGGGGCTCTGCTCACGTCCCTGCCCTGCTCCTCATGTGGGGCTGGGGGGATCCGGCTGGGGCTGCAATGCCTTTGTCCAGTGGAGCATCCCGTGCAGGGCAGTGCCGGGGGCTGGCAGAGCTCAGAGCTCCCACCCGTGGGATTGGGGTACCGGCACGGAGAGGATCCCAACTGCTGGTTCTGGCCCCCAGCTCCTGCGCTTTGGGGTGTCCGGACCAGCAGCTGGTCCAGGTGCCCAGCAGGGCTGATGCTCCCTGCCCACCCACAGCCACGTTCCCGCTTTGCAGGGGAGGCTGGAAGGGAGTGTAAATTAAACCCACACAAAAATCAACTTAATTACTGGGGAATAAAGATCCCATTATTCTCTCTGCCCTGAAGCAAGAAAATGAAATTTCCCTCATTTCCTTCCTAAATTCAAAGGAGAGTTTATGGGGAAGGTGCGCCTGGCACGGGAGCAAGAGCACCAGGAGCTGGTGCTGCGTGGTCCCGCAGGTCGCGGTGGCCGATGGCACAGACCTGGCCCCAGAGCCCCAGGACTGCCAGGGAGAAGCGAGGTGCTCCCAGGACAAAGCTCCTCTGGCTCCCAGCGGTTCTGGGGTGATCCTCTCCTCGAGGATCTCGTTGTGCTGGCGCCTGTCTCACGATCTGGGTCAGGTTTGCACCAGCCTGGGCAGGAGAAGGTCCCGCTCCAGGTCCCGAAAATGCAGCTTTGTTCAATGGGAACAGATGTGTCCCCACCAGCCAGGCAGCTCCAGAGCTGTGTCCTGACTTTGTGGTGATGCTGGGAACCAAGTGCTGCTTTTTGCAAAGGAAGTGTAATCTCCCAGTCTAAACCAGTCCAGCCTGCACCCCTCGATCAGCAAGCCCTGGAGCAGGCACACACCTGGGCTGACAAGAACCATCAACTGGGCAAAACTGGTGCTTTGGGGAGGAAAACAGCTGAAAACGCATTTTTCTGGCAGCTTGACAGTTGCGTCTTAAACAAGACATTTTAAACTTACACTGTGAGCCAAAAAAAAGTTGTAATTTGAATATACAGCATGGCACATTCCTCCAAAATTGATCATAAAGTTCTGCTAAAACACAGGCACGGCCTGAGTAAAATAAATATTTTTGCTTCCAGAGAAGTGAAAGGTCTGGCCAGCAACTCAATTTATAATATTTTTAGCAGGTGATTCATCGAAGAGGGAAAAAAATACCCAGGGCAGCTGAATTCAGCAATGGCTCTTTGTCTCAGCAGGGCCAGCGAGTCCCAGCACTCAGTGAAGCTCCTTGGTGGGGCCCCACACAGACACGGGGTCTTTTCTGGGGTCTCTTGGAGCCCCCCAGGAGCTGCTCCCTTCTGTGGCTGCAGCTCCTGCAGGTGCTCCTGGCTGCTTTGGGAGGGGGCTGTGACCACACTGGGGCTGTGCTCCAGTCCTGCAGCCCTGGCACTGGGTCACTCCTCCCTTCAGAGCGGGAATGGGATGGGCAAGGACAGAGGCCCCTTTGAGGTTTTGTTTGCCCAGAGCAGCTTCATGAGCTGTGGGTTTGGATGGGGTTTCTTGACTGAGCTCCACTTGCTGCATTGCTGAGGTCTGAGGATGGAAAACAAACCCTTTGGCCTTTCCTGTCTCCAGCTCCAACAATAGATTTTTTTCTTTTCCTCCCCACAGGTTCTGGCTCTTCCCAGGCACAGGAACAGGGAGAAACTACAAACAAAAATGAATTTCTCCATGTCCCCAAGGCTGTGTCCTTATTTTATGCACACACAGGTCTGTGCATGAAGCCCTGGGGGGGCTGCAGAACCCCAGGCCTGGTCACTGTGGCTCTGAAGCCCAGGAGTGAGGTGCAGGCACACCTCTGGTCCTGTGGCCCTGGCCAGGGATGCCAACAGTCACTGGGAGCCCTCGCTGCTCTCATGGGTGACACTGGGGCGGTGCACAGAACCCAGAACCCACGGCAGAACCCATGGCCCCACAGGGCGTTTCTGGAGTCGGAGGGCACTGAGTGCTGGCCAATGCCTTTGGACCCCTCCAGTGCTTGTGGCCAAATGAAAAGAGTGGTGTTTAAAAGAGCTGCTCACGATGCACGAGACACCTGCTCCCAGCTATAAAAATGGATTAGTTGCATTGCATCTGGAGCCCATCCAGGCAGCAGCGCCTTCCCCAGCATCCCATTTGGCACGCAGAGCCCAGCGCCTGAGAGAGCACTGAAGAGGAGTGAGGGGACAAGCTGCAGAGTTAAAAGGAGGGTCTGGAGGCTGTGATCCTCTCTTGGTGCAGAATCAGAGAGCTGGGAGCAGCCCCAGACTCAGAGCTGTCACCAAGGCCGGGTCTTGCCCCCAGAGCCCCTTGCTGAGCCTTCCCATTGTTCTTTGTGCTGGAGCCCGGTCCCAGCGTGCTCCCAGCTGGCCGGGCTCTCTGCTGGGATGCAGATACTGACTCATTGTGCTCCAAGGGCTGGAAGGACTCCACGCTCCAACACAAACGGAGTGGTGAGATATTGAACCGGAGGGAACCCTCCTCGTTAACAGAGCGTCCCAGGCATGCAGCGCCAGAGGTGCTGCCTTAGCCCTGCCCTGGGAACCTGCACCCAAGCCCAGGGAATCCCGCAGGTCCTGCAGGGACATCTGCCAGGACCTGCTGCTGCTGGGGTGGCCCTGCTGTCCCCCAGAGCCCGCTAGGGTGAGGAGGGTCCTGCTGGCTGTGTGCCAGAGCAGCAGCTGGGCACAGCCTTGTTGGCAGGGCTCTCCTGCTCTCTCATGACCGAGGAGCAGTGAGCAGCCCTCAGCAGCGCTTAGGAATACCCCAAAGCAATGGCTACATGCATTTCCTTCATTCACCTGGGAAATCTTATTCCCCTGCTAGACATCTGCCATAATGCAGTCCTGCCTGCGTTGTCAGCCACACGTGGGGTTTTATGACGCTCTGAATATCAATTATTCCAGGTCCTCCTGCAGCAATCTCTGCCCCAAAGGATGCAATAAGGGAATTGGAGCTAAGCTGAGACTGTGTTTAGGTGATTGCTACAGGTCTGGTTTCATCATAGGCTTTCTGGTCAGTGTGCCACTTGGTCCTCAGTGCTCTGCTTTGGACTGACACACTCTGCAATTCCTTCACTCAAAGGCCAGGTGCCTGGAACCAGCTCTTGGAAAACAATTGTCAAGGTCAGGGCTGCAACCATCAGCTCAGGTTTCCAACTGATTTGTAGTGCTTGGGGAAGCTCCCAGAGCTGCAGATGGTCCTGCCCACGCCTCATCAAAGGTGGGATGATGGGAGGTGCAGGGCTTGGAGCAACCTGCTGACCAGCTGGGGAAGGCAGGAGGATGAGGGAGGAAAGGAGGATGCAGAGCTGCAGAACCAGATTTCCTGGGGGGGGACCTGGGAGCGGCTCCTGCAGCTCTCTGGGCAACCTGGGCCACTCCTGCTCCTCTACGACCCTCACCTGGAGCCAAACACCATCAGCACCCCGGGAAGGGCAGGAAAACAAGGAGGGGACGGGAAATGAACGTGGCCCAAAGGCTGAGCTCGCTGACGGAGCTGTGGCCAGGGTGATGCAACCAGGTCAATTAAGCTGCTACCACACAGCCTCACAGGGCACATGAAGTGCCAATTTTCTGCACTGCTGAAGAGGTAAAGAATAAAAATGAGAGCCAACAGGAAGTTTCAGCTGAAAAGAAAGAGCCACTTGGGAGGTGGGAGCTGAAGGCTAGACTGGGGACGAGAGGGCGAGCGCCACTGCCCGCGGCTACAGCAACCCCCGGGGCTGCAGCAGCTGGGGATGCTCCCTGCCCCAAACCCTGGCGAGAGCAGGGTCCTGGGGCATCCATCTGGGTCCTGGGGCATCCATCTGGGTTCTGGGGCAACCGTCGGGGTTCTGGACATCTTTCTGGGTCCTGGGTTCTGGGGCACGGGGCTGGCAGCACGCAAAGCCGAGTCTGGCCGAGTGTGGGTGCTGCTACAGGGGGGACACAACAGCGAGGGGGATCCTGTACCCCGTGCTTGAGGCATCGGCCCTCTGCCCTCCTGGACAGAGAAAGGGATGGATGGATGGATGGATGGATGGATGGATGGATGGATGGATGGATGGAAAGGGTGAGCCCACAGGGAGCAACAGGGAGCAGAAAAGGCAGAAGCAGTGGGGGCTCCTGGGCTGCCACTCCTCATTCTGCTCGTCCACGGAAGGTGCAGCAGTGTCCTTTCCAGCCACTGCTTTTTGCGGGAGTGAAGAGAATTGGTTCATTCCCCTGCACGGCTGCCCTGGGTGTTTTGGGCAGGGCACAGGGCACGGACCAGGGTCCGGCCGGGGAACAGGCGGCACATTTTGTTTGCGAGGGGAAGTTCCCAGTCTAAGCGGAGTTTTCTCCTCTCCTTGGAAAGCAGCACCCCTGCTGACGCTTCCCGAGGCCGAAATGGCTGCGAGGAGCCCGTGACTCATTCCCGCTCCTTGCGCTCCCTCTGCAGGAGCCGGCGGGTGCCGGGGGGACCGGGGGGGACCGGCAGGGGCCGGGGGATTCAGAAGGGGCCGGGAGGGGGTCGAGGGGGCCGGGGGGGACCTGCCCCAAGGGGGAGCGGGAGCTGAATGGGGATGAGAGGCTGCGGAGATGCTCACCAGAGCATCTCAGTGCCTGCTGTGAGAGCCGCCAGAACAAAACCTTCGAACCCTCACAGCTCCTCTGCTCCAAAACGTGTCCCCAGATAAAGCTCCTGCTGTCCCCACTGCCCCAGGGCCGGCACCCTGTGCTCTGGGCGCTGCCATCTCCTGCCCCGCTGCTCTGGGGAGCTCCGTGGCTCCGTCTGTCACTGTCACATCTCGCACGGGGCAAAGCGGCATCCCTGGGCATCAACCCCTGCTTCCAGACCTCCTTCCCCAGCCTGGCACAGCTCAGGAGCAGCTCCCCATCACCCCAGGGCCGCAGCTCCCACTCTCTCTGTAAGCGGAGAGGTTCCTTCCCCGTCAGGGCTCGGCTGCCAAATTCCAGTCCAGAGCACATTTTTACGACATGACACCAGTGGGGCCCCGGCAGGAGCCGCCGAGATCCGGGCTCTGACCCGCGAGGCGCCGGTACCGGCGTGGCCGGGACCCCCGGCCCGTGCGCCCGCCGCTTCCCTCTCCCTGCCCGTGGAAGCGCTCGCCAAACATTTCAAAACCTGCTCGTTCCTTCCCCTCCGGCTCCAGGGTGCAGACACCCGCCCGGCCCTCCCCACCCCGTCCATCCCCACCCCGTCCATCCCCTTCCTTCCTCCCGGCTCCTTTCCAGGCTGCTGCTTACGCCAGCGGCTTTCGAAGGAGCCCGGGACAGGTAGCAGAGAGTGACAGAGCTTGCGACAAGTCTGCAGCTGCCAAGGTAGGAAGGAGAAGGGAGCTGAGGGCTGGGACGCTCACCCAGAATTTGCCTGCATCGGGCAGGAGGGAGGAGGGGAGCGGGGACCGAGGGTTCCTCGGCTGCCCAAGGTGCAGAGCTGTCCCCAGCTGCACCAGCCCCCTGGCACGGCAGACCTTGGAACACACCTTTGAGCGGCACAGCCTCCTTCCCTTTGCCCTGCCAGCTCGATCTCATGGCACTTTGCCGGGCCCCGGTACCGGCACCGGCACCTGCCGGGCCGTGCGCTCGCTGCGGGCTCTGCTTTGAGCCCTCGAGCTCCCCGGGACGGGCTCTGCTGCCAGGCCGCTGTTGTGGCTGTGTTTGGGTTGCTAAGGAGGAGCTGCCAGAGCCGGACGGGCTGATGTGTGCTGGCACGCTGCCCCCGCCGCCTGCCCTCCCCCGGGACCCTCGGGAACGGGAGGTGCCACCAGAGCTGTGAGCAAGCGCAGCTGCAGACGGGCTCAGGAGCTGTGCCCAGCTCTGCCAGCACCAGTGGGCAGAGCCGAGGTGTTCCAGGTATGCCCAGGTACGCCTCGCAGCCTGCTGGTGCCAGCTCCGGGCGGGCTGGGAGCTGGTGGCATTTAGAGGAGGCATTTAAACACCATCCATGTGACAGACCGGGCTCTTAGTCACAGTCCCTGGAAACCTCTGCGAACCCCTGCCCCGGGCAGCACAAGGGCTTGGCTGCCTCTTTCCCAGGCACATGGAAATTTCCATGGAATTAGCACAAGGATGATTTTTTCCATCTGCCCCTTGCAGACCAGAGCCGTCCTGCCGGCCGGCTCCAGAGCGCCTGGAACTGCTCTGAGGCTGTGGCTCACAGATCGTGACACTGATCCTTGCTGTTGTCCTGAGGGGCTGGGAAAAGCTTAATCAGTTTTTTTTGCTAGTTTGTCAGGTTGAGGGAACTCTGGGGAGTGTGGTGAAGGACGTCACCGTGTGCCCTCAGGGCTCTTGGATTTGGAAACTGGTTTTCTCTACTGGTGTGCTACATAATTGTCATTTAATTTTGGTGCCTTTCCCCTCCTGACTTTCCCTGCAGTGTCTGCCCGGAAATCCCGCAGTTTCCCAGCAATCTGTGTGTGTTTACTCCTCACAGGGTGGGACCCTGCCAAGGAGGGTGGGGGCTGCGGCCAAAATTGCGGAGCATGGAGCCACAGTGCTGGCATGTCACCCGCTGCCTCTTCCTGGCTTGTTTGGCATCCGTGGGCCCTGCCCAGAGTTTTTAATGCTGGTTTCTGTGTGTGTGTGTGTGCTGGAGCCCTGGCTCCTGCTCAGATTCACCCCTCCAGTTTAAATCCCTGCTCCCACAGGATGGACGGTTGTAGGAAATGCTGAATTCCTGCCGCTGGGTAGCGATCCTCGGCTCAGCAAAGCCTCGTGGAAGCAGATTTCTGGGATAAGCTGCTGAAGCCTGGATAAAACGTCCTAGAGTGCAGGCAGGTCCTGGCAGCTCCTGTCCAACAAATACAGATGTGTGAATCCCAGCTTTGCCCGGCCGGGCAGGGCAGCATTTCCAAATTTCCACTCAGAAATGGCTGAAGGAAATTCCTTTGAAACCAAAGGCACAGGAATGGAAGGGCCAAGCCCTGGGAATTCCATGGCCAGGTTCCCCAGCAGGGAAAGCAGAGGAGCCAGAGCAGGGCCCAGTGGGAGCTGCCAGGCTGTGGCAGGGATTTGGAGCAGACTTTTCCCTGGGCCATGCCCAGAGCCATCTCCTGATGGGTTTTCCTTCGCCCATGTGGCCGTGGTGCAGTGCCAGGACAGGAGTCACCAGGGGTGCAGGCAGGTGCCAGCAGTGCCCAGGCTGCCCAGGGGGGCTCAGGGTGCTGCCCAGCCCCTGCCTGCACGGCTGCCCTGGTTATCTGGCCTCATGCAGCAGGCAGGGCCCCACGCCAAATTGTCACCTGCCCCAGCCCTGGTGACCGACCGCAGGCTCCGACTGCTCCCCTGGCAGGCTGGCACACAGGTAACACTCGCCCCCTCCAGGGGCATTTCAGGGCTCCGGGGTGGTTGTGGGAGCCCCTGGGCATGCAGAGGGGTTCCCATGGGTGTGCAGGGTCGAGGGCACAGCCACAGGCAGGGGAGCAGTTGAGCCTGGCAGGGCATTTTTTCACCCAGGGAAAGTTTGGTGGCTTTTTGTTTTGTTTTGTTTTGTTTTTTTCCTTAGGAAAGTATGAGCTTTCAAGGGCATTGACACTTTTCTTGCCAAAAAACACTGCAGCTCCAGCCAGAGAACCCTGACTGACAGGGGAAAAAAAAGAGATTTATATTCCAGTTTTCAGTTTCTCAAAAGCAAAAAGCTCCAAATGTTGTCAGAAATGGATACTCAGTTCTCAGGCACTTTAATTAAAGGACTCCAACCCGGACGTTTCCTTAGCAGGGTCACCTCTGAGCTTTAAAGTGCGACCTTAAATCTTCCTCCCGTGACGGGGTCTGGCTGCTCCTGACATCGGGGCCGGCTCTTTGGCGTCCCCTGCGAGGCGCGGTGTGGGAAGAGCCTGTTCTCAGGGGAGAAATGACAGCAGCGCTTTACCAGGGCATCTTGGCAGAGATCAGGTGCCCTAGGCAGGGGCTCAGACCCCAATTTCTCGTTGAATGTGCAATATGAGAGGCTGTGCTGGGGGCTGGTGAGACCTGGTAAATGAGCAGGTTTGGGAGCAGGTTTAGCTTGGCGAGCAGGGAAAATTTCTTCATGGGAAGAGTTGTCCAGCCCTGGCACACGCTGCCCGGGGCAGAGGTGAAGTCACCGTTTCTGGAGGGATTTAATAGACGTGGCACCTGGGGACACGGGGCAGGGGCAGTGCTGGGTTCTCGTTGGACTCGATGGTTTCAGAGAGCTTTTCCCAACCCAAGCGATTCCATGGATCTCTTATTCCCGCTGTCCCCAGACCAGGCACCCGCCCAAGCCCCGGGTGTGCCTGGGCTCTGCCCGGAGTGGCGGTCCTGCCCCCCCCGGGATTCCCCTGGCACACCGGGCACCCAACACCCCTCTCCGGGCACACCGGGCACCCACCGCCCCCCCCCCCGAGCCCGGCCCAGCCCCCGCCCTCGCTCCCGCCCGCGGGGAGGGACGCGCCGGGACCGGCGGAGAGGCGGCAGCGAGCCCGGCCATGGGGGCGGCGCAGAGCCGGGACCCCCGAGCCCCCCGGGACCGCCGGGACCCCCGGGAGCCGCCGCAGCGGTGAGTGGGAGGGGGTGCGGGTCGCGGTCCGGGGTGGGTCCGGGTCCCCCCGCAGCCCCCGCGCCGCCCGTGGGACTGGTCCGGGCTCGCTGCGGTGAAGGGGGAAAGGAGAGTGACATTGAATTTGCGGGGAGAAAGTTCCTTTTCTTTTTCCCCTTTTCCCTTTCTCCTCCTCCCCAGGCACACTTCGCTCCCCATCCAGGGGTGCCGGAGCTCCCATGGCACAGCAGAGCTCCCAGAGCAGCTCAGCCCGGGGGGGAGCCGGGGGGCTCTGTACCCCCAGTGTCGGGGTGGGGGGTCTGCAGGCTGGGGGGAGCCGGGGGGCTCTGTACCCCCAGTGTCGGGGTGGGGGGTCTGCAGGCTGGGGGGAGCCGGGGGGCTCTGTACCCCCAGTGTCGGGGTGGGGGGTCTGCAGGCTGGGGGGAGCCGGGGCTGGGGGAGCTGCTCCCCACCAGCTGCTGGGCACTGGGATCTGAAGGGGAGACGCTTGCTGGGATCAGAAGGATTCTTATCTGTGAATCAACAGAAAGATTGTTGAGAACAGACATATTTCCTTGAAGTGGGGACCCTGTAAGGCTGTTTGTTTGCAAACAGTGGGCTCAGACAAGGAAAACAAGTGTGTTGTGCCCTTTATTTCCCTGCAGTCTTCTCCTACCTAGACATTGGAGGTGTTCTCAGGTGAAAATCCATCCCAGTGTTCCCTTCGTGGTTGCAGCTGCTCCTTTCTGCCCCGTTGGACTCAGCTGTTTCTCCTTCCCACCTGTTTGCTCCACCTTGAGCAAACTTTGTTTTGTTCCTCCTGCCCTTTATCATCTTCCTGGTCGCCGTCCCTGTCCTGGCTGTTGTCCTCACTCTTTGCTGTCTCCATTCCTGCTGGCCCCCAGGTTATGGGTTAAGGTGCTGCCTGCATTTCCCAAAATGACTGAGTCTGGAGCAAACTCAGGGATCTAAGGCCTAACAAACACCTGATAAAAGCATTCCTGCCACATAGCACAGATATTTTTAGCAAACGGAGCACAGGAGTGGAAGGGGGAGTCAATAAGCTGCATGATGAAGGCAGCTGCTTGTGTTCATCCGGCATCAGTGTGGAGATGGGGCTGGAGCCTGTTCCTTTTGAAATGAGCTCGCACCCACACGAGTGCATCAGCGAGATTAAGCTGTGGTTGGCATTTTTAAAATGCAGGAATAGCAGAGCATTCATTATCCCATCGGTCCTTTTCAGTGCAACCACAAATGTCTGTATTTATCCATTTGCTGGCAGTCTGCTGGGGAACGGCAGCTGGAGCCCGGGGCTGGCTGCTGGTGACCAGGCTCGTGTGTGACAGTTGTGTCCTTTATTTCTATTTCTGTCGCGCTGTTTTGATGGAATGCGCAGCGATGGGAGCGCTGTCCCACGCTGGGCTTTGCTCTGGAGCTCCGGGGCGCTGTGACACCCGGGCTCCCGCTGTGCCCTGGCGAGCAGATGGCACAGCCCGACATGGGAGGGGTTGGTTTTGTCTGCCTTGAATTCCAGGGCATTCGGTGCCGTTCTGCTCGGTCCGGGCTGTGCCCAGAGGTGTCCAGGCTGAGGCTCTGCCAAGGTCAGGAGAAGCAAAAGGAGCCCCGAGCTCCGGGGCAGCCTCGGAGCCCCAGCCCTGCGCTCCCGAGGCTGGAGGGCTCAGAGCCCTGGGAAACCCATCCCGGGGAGCCCTGGGAAACCCATCCCGGGGAGCCCTCGGAAACCCATCCTGGGAACCCTCGGAAACCCATCCCGGAGAGCCCTGGGAAACCCATCCTGGGAACCCTCGGAAACCCATCCTGGAGAGCCCTCGGAAACCCATCCTGGAGAGCCCTCTAGCGAGAGCAGCGTCCGCCCGAGTCCGCCGGGCTCTCGGGGTTGCGGCTGCGCCCGGGAGAGGTTCCGTGGGGTTGTCACACCTAGGGAATGCTCCGGGGTGCTCCAGATGCTGCCGCACGCAGGGGATGCTGATCCCCGATCAATAGAATAGGTTGGAATAAAACGCAGCAATAGAAAAATGCTCCTGAAACACCTTGGACCTCCTTTCCTGCAGGAGATAAATGCTATGTGGATAAAGTGCTTATTACAAGCTGTGGGGGAGATTTACAGCAGTAAATATGAATTAATGTTTTTCTCGCGTGCTGATCTCTGGGTTGTCGCCACCATCCCCTGCTGTCCTTGTGCCCCGTCCTGGCACTGCCTGCAGGGAGCTGGACCCTGGTCCTGGCAGGGGAAGGAAAGGCCCCACTGTGGAGGAGCAGAGAGGCAGGAGTGGATAAGAGAAATGAAATCCTATAAAAGATCTGTTTCTGAGCTAGAAGTGTCAGTGCTGGCTGCTGTGCCGTGCCCAGAAAAGCCTCACAGCCAGAAATAGATGTTCTGCTAATGAAAGAGCTGGGAAGGGAAATTCCAGGTGCACTCCTTCCTCTGGCCTGGGGCACTGCAGCTCCAAATGCCACAGGTGTGGCTGTGTGGTTCCTGTTCTGCCGCGTTATTCCCTGCGCCCTTCCTGGGCACCGAGGTGCGGGGACACAGAGGAATTGTGCACGCTGTGATTTTGGGGTCAGGCAGAGGCACTGCTGCCAGGAGGAAGTTCAGTGTGAAGGGAAGGCTCATCTGGATGAGAGCTGTTATCCCTGGATGCAGCTGGCTTCTTGCAAGGATAAACATGAAAAGCTAAGCAAGGTTTTGCTTCTTTGTGCAGCTTCTGTGATGACAGGGCTCTTCTAGTTCCAAAATGTTTGTGGCTCCACCTGTGGTTTGTGCAGCAGGGGCCGCTGCTCTCCCCCTCCTGGAAAGTCCAGGCGGTGAGTGAACCGTGGGTGGGGGGGTTTCTGGATAATTCAGCACAGCGGCTGCCAGAGACATCCACGGGCTGTACATCCCCTGTCCCTGAGCCGCTGTGTGTGCAGGGCTTGGCACAGCGAGTCCTGTGACAGCAGTGAGGGAGGTGACAGCGCTGCCAAGGACAGCCCGTGAGCTGCTGCCTGCGTGGGCTGCACCTCCCTGTGCGGATGCAAACTGCTGGCAGGTGCTTTTAAACAGGTCAGCGCCCTGGCTGCTCTGCAGAGATGTGTTTGCTGACTGTGCCAAGCAGCGTTTGGCAGGCAGAGCCCTCGGTGTGACTGATGAAGTCAGGTTATCTCCTCGGTGGTGATTTGCAGCCAGTGCCGCTGCCAGGCTGGGTCAGGTGCCAAGCAGGAAAATGCCACTCGAGGCATTTTCTTAATTGCTCATCGGGAACAGCAAGTGGAAGCAGGCTCTGCCCCTGCACTGCTCTGGTATCTTCCTGCCCCAGGGCCCTGCAAGTCAGGAGCTCCGCAGCCAGCGTGGTTCAGTCCTGCTGCTCCCGCTCCTGCCGGCTCCTTCCGCGGTGCTGGGCGGGAGCGGGGGGGTCCCCGCTGGTCGCAGTGTGCGTGCACAGCCTGTGCGAGTGTAGGAACTGATGATTTCCAGTTCCCTCATCCAACAAGTGGGGGCTGCAGGAGTCCGCAGTCACACGCAGCTGCTTTCCCTCTGCTGCAGTGGCTCGTTCCTGCTGCTGTGCCGCTGCTGCTGTGCCGCTGCTGCTGCACTCGGGTTCCCCTGTCCCCTGCGCGGTTCCCCTGTCCCCTGTGCGGTTCCCCTGTGCGGTTCCCCTGTCCCCTGCGCGGTTCCCCTGTCCCCTGTGAGGTTTCTCTGTCCCTGGCAGGGCTCCTCAGCTGTTCACAGCGCGGCGATGCCGTCACTGCTGCTGGTGCTTGGGTTCAGTGGGAGGTGGGAAGGGGAAGCGGGAGCAGGAGCAGGAGGAGGAGGAGGATGAGGTCAGGCTGCTGCAGCGCGGCTCCTGCTGAGGATCTTATGTAAAATTCATCTGCAGAAATCAGCTCTGCCGCCGTGGAGCGGGGAAGTGGGCTGTGCTCTGCTCACAGCAGCCATGGGCAACAGGATGTTGAGCTTCTGCTTTTGCTTCAGACTCATGTTTTTGGCTAAGCTTCAATAAGGGTCCCGCAGTCCCCTCTTGCTCGGTGTCCTCTCCATGTTAGCAGGGCAGTGTGCTGCCTTGTCCCCAGGCCCTGGGGACGTGGGGGCCAGCCCAGTGCAGGGGCCGAGGTGTTCCCTGGGGCCCTGTGCTTCTCCTGACACCGAGCTGTGGTGGGAACTGGCAGCACCTCAGCTGTGGTTCACCCAGAGGAATCTTTGGGGAAATTCACAAGTATTGCAGAAGGGGGTAAGAGATTTTCTTTTCAAGAGGATAGGCAGTAAAAGCACACAGGAATGACACAAATATCCAATAAGGACACCAAGAGAGGGAAGCTTGGGAGAAAGGATCCCTTCAGGGAGGTTATTTGAGATGCTCAGCGGTGAGGAATGAGCCCTTTGAAGCTTCCGACAGAGGCTGGTGTCAGAGGCAGCCAGACCAGATGGACGGGTCTGCTCTGGCCCAGGGGCCTCTCTGTCCATGCAGAGGCATTCCCAACTCCCAGAGCTGGCTGCTGACTCACGGGGAGGCACCGGCCGTGGGCTCAGCCTGCCATGGCAGCTCTTGGCGTGCTCAGCAAGGGCCAGCAGCTTTCTCTGCAACGGGCCAGGCTTGTCTCACAGCAGGACAAAGCTGTCTGCCATGTCCCAGGTCATCCCTGGGACTGTTCCTGGCACTGGGATAAACCAGTCAGGGTTCCAGGGAGCTGCCAACTGTCCGGAGCCAGCAATGCCACTGCCCGTGACAGATCTGCTGCCAGAGCCCTGGACATTCCTCACGGTGTCAGTAATGTTAGTGTCAGTAACGTTATCCTCCTCTCTCTAGCAAGCGTGTGGGAGGTGATGAATTTGGGAGTGGGAGCCCTCGTTAGGGGAAAAGTTCCTGAGGGAAAGTTCCTGAGGGAGGCCAGCAAGGTTGATTTCTATAGGAACTGCTGGCTGTTATTTTTAAACAACAATAGTTTATTAAATAAATAAACTTGCTGCCACGGAAGGATATAGCATCAGCCAGGGCTGTTGAGGCCACTATTTCCTTGGAAAAGGGAAAGGACAGGTGTTTCCCTCCCCTCTGCCCCTGCCCCCCGTGTTTTGCTCCTCAGCTCTGGGAAATCCCTTCCCTGGACAAGGCTTCTCAAGGGCTGGAGGAGCCTTCCCGGTGGGGCCGAGTGTTCCGGGTGGCAGCGAGGATTCCCGGGAGCTGCCTGTGCCCCGGGGCAGTTCCCCGCCCGCGTGGGGTCTTCTCTGGCGCGTCCAGAGTGGAAAGAATCTGTGTCCTGCCAGCTCTGTGACAGCACAGGTGCAGCCAAATCAACGCGGGACAAAGCGGGGGGGATCTGGTTTCACTGTCCCCTCTCTCGTGGGGGCTCCCTGTGGCGGGGGGGGATGGCAGGGCGTCGCGAGGGGTGACAGCGATGTGCCCCGGCCCCGCCTTCGGGCAGAAATTGGAGAATTTGGGAGTTCGCACGCGAAAGAAGAGCGGCGGCTGTCACCCCCGGCCGGGAGGGGCGGCGATCCGGGGAGCCCCGCGTCCATCCCCGCGGCCGGGGGGTCCGGGAGGCAGCGGGGGGGGCTCCGGGCCGGCCCCTCCCGGTGCGGGGGCGGGCGGTGCCGGGGGCGGGCGCTCCCCGCCGGCAGCAGCGCGGAGCGGGGGCGGCCCGAGCGCAGCGCAGCGAGCGGAGCGGGAGCGATGCGGGCGGCGGGGCCGCGGTGAGCCCGGGGCGAGCGGAGCGGGGCCGGGCCGGGCCGGGCCGGGCCGGGCCGATGGCGTTCAGCGCCTGGCAGATCCTCTCGCCGGTGCAATGGGCCCGCTGGACCTGGTCGGCGGTGCGGGGCGGAGGCAGCCCCGAGGAGGGGGACGGCGGGGCCGCTGCTGCCGAGGAGGATGATGAGGAGGACGACCAGGACCCTCCGGCGGGGGGCTCGGCCCTCGGCTTCAGGCAAGTCACCTTCCCCTGCCCGCCCTGCAGCGGCGCCCGCACCGCGCGGGGCGTGCGGGGCTGCGGCCGCGTCCTCCCCGGCCCCGTCTCCATCCGCCCCTCGCTGCCCCTCGCTCCCCGCTCGCTGCTTGGCTGCCGGGGATCCCGCACCGCGCCGGGGGGGCCGGGGTCGGGCGCTGCTTCTGCAGGATGCTGGGGAGCGCAGGGCTGGAGCAGCCGGGCTCGCTTCCCGCAGCAGCCTCCGGAGCCGCGTGGGAGATGCTGCATGTCCTTGGAGGCCCGTGCTGCGTGCTCGGCTCGGGAACGAGCTGGCAGAGCCCTCCCGCAGGGCTGGGGATGCTCACGATGATGTTTCACCTGCTCTCCCTTTTCCGTTTGCTAGCATGTCCCGCTGGACAGGAGCGAGTGGCCGCCCCGGATGCCCACGGCCAGCCCCTGGCCTGGCTGGACGTGTAGGTGTTGTGGAGGATTTCAGAGGTGGCCTTGAAAGCAGTAATTCCTCACTCTTTTCCCCCCCTCGGCAGCTCGGACTCCACTGATAATTTTGAGACCCCTGAAGCAGAAACACCAACCTGCTCGCCACTCAAGGAGTTCTGCGAGCCACCAGGATCAGCAGAGTCTGGGGCCGGGACCCAAGGTAAAGAGCCAGCGTGCACCTTCTGCTCTTGGTGCTCTGCTCCTTTGGCAGAAAGGCAGGGTGGGGTCAAGGAGTAAAACTCTCTGACTTTGAGTAATGCCCGGCACAATTTGGTGGTTAATGGCCTGGACAGTTCAAATGCCAGGGCTGGGCTGGGCACTCCACAAAGGGCTGTGATGTTTGATTGAGAGGAACCCGAGGATGCCGTTGGGTTATCGGGGCAGGGCAGGGCGGAGAGGAGAGCTCCCCTTCCATCGGGGCAGGGCGGGGTGGCTGGGCAGTGCCGGGGTGTTGGTGAGCCTCCGGGGTGGTCTGCAGGAGAGCAGCCTCCCCAAGGCACAGGGCAGTGTGTGGTGGGTCCTGAGCATTCCCTGCCCTCTCCTGCCCCTCCCTGCTGCAGGCCCTGGTCTGTGGTGTGCAATGTTGTGTTTTCCTTGAGTGCTCACAGCAGCAGCTGGCAACTTTTTGCAGGGCTGGTTTCAGAGCACATGGGCTCCATCCAGATCGTGGGTCCTTCTGTGCAGGAGCCCAGGCAGTGCAGACCGGGGCAGTAACAGGATGATGTGGCTCTCCATCTCCTGTGGTGTTGTTCTGCTGTTGGGTGGGTCTGGGTGCTCATCCATCCCTGTGGAAAACTCGTGTTTGTTTGCTGTGATGGAGGGAGTGCTCGGTTCATGCTTCCAGCAATCACAGCTCTTGGAATAATCCTTTTAAGAAGGGGTGATAGAGACATCTTTACTTTGGGGATAATGCCTGGGGAGGGGGGCAGGAAAAAGGGCTAGGAAAAGGCTTTCCCAGCAGGTAGGAGGATCATTTCTGGTACAGCTTAGGGAAGGGCATCACTTCAGACTCCGGGTGTCACAGTTCCCGTGTGTGCCTGTGCCCCTTGTCCTGGGATGAGCAGCTCCTGCTCAGCAGTGAGGGAGTAGCTGCTCCTGCACACAAAGCTCTCAGTGTTCTGGGGACGAGGGCATGATCTCCAGCAAAAGCTGTTTTTCTGTGCTGGCAGGCAGAGAGTGGGATGTTGGAGCTGGCAGAGGCAAACTGCAGTGCCACCACACTTGGCTCCCGCCCTCCCCTGCCCGTGTCTGTGGCTGTGTCTTTTCAGTTTGTCTGGAATGGTGGAGAGGAGGGATGTGGATGGGTTTGCAGGGCGCAGGATGGGTGCAGAGACACGCTGGGCTCTCACACCTCTGTACCAGTGTAATCCCTGTGTCAAGGCCTCATCTTTGCATCCTTGGGTCTGGCTCAGCTCGGGAGCAGCCGTGGGATGGAGGCAATCCCGTGCAGTGCCATGGCTGCTGTCAGCTCCAGGAGAGCTGCAGTCCCTGGGGAATTGCTGCTGGCCGTGCTGGGCTGTGTGGGGCAGTGCCAGAGCTGGGCCTGGGGGCAGGGACAGCACTCCTGGCCGTGGGGGACAGCAGGCACTGTCTGCAGGCACTGTCTGCTGTGGAGCTGCAGTCTCATCCTGCCTTGGGAATAAATAGGGTGAGGAATGACAGAAGCTGCGACTCCAGGGCTCCAGGCACAGCCAAGAGGTGACCTGGGTGTGTTAAACCCTGTCCTTAGAGACAAAAATTCAGCCCTGGAAGGAGCTGCAGTGAGGATTTATGCCCACTCAGGATCACTCAGTTTCCTCGGATGGTGGGACTAATTCTGTCCCATTCTTGCTCAAGTTATCTCCAGCGATCTGCCAGTAGATGTTTTGCACAAGGAAATGAGCAGAAGCAGCAGATCTAGAGCCATCAGAGCTGGGAGCAGGCTGATGCCTGCACGTGTTTTCCGGTGCGTTAGCAGCATCCTTCGCCGGTATGCTAATTCTTAACAGAATGGATTTAAAAATAGATCAACGGCTGTTAAACACGAGCGGAAAGCCAAAAGAGGAAAAGAGAGATGTGGGACTGAGCTGGGTGTAGGGGCAGATATCCTGTGTGAGACAGAGAAGGGTGTGAGTCACTGCCCTGAGCTGGGGGTTGTTCTGGCACAGGGGCCCGGCAGGGATCGGGATTGCTGCTGCTTCTCCTGGGGGATGGAAGGGGCTCTGAGCCTTTGCCTTGCAGTGCTGCCAAGTGCTCCTGGTTCGTTTGAGGGCTGGCATGTTGGGAAGCTGTTTAAGTCGGTGTTTGTGTTTCGTTTCAGCCCGAGGAAGACAAGCAAAGCAATTACAATGCAGAGGCACAAAGTGTCTATTACTGTGGTGCCAGACTGTCCTGTCTGTTTTTCTTTAGAAAGTAAAAAATCTCTGTTTTCGCTTTGTAGCATCCCCTCCAGGTACTCACCTGGATGTGGAGCAGGTTTGCAGCCTGAGCAGGTGTTCCTGAGCTCCAGCCCTGTGCTGGCTGTGTGCTTGGGACTGACAGTGTCTGTCCTCATGCTGGGACTAAACTGTCCCCCTGCAGGGCACAGTGCCAGAGCTGGAATGGGAGAGCTCGGGGTCACCTTTCCAGGATGCTGCAGTACCTTGAGGCACCTGTGGGATGCCTGTGGGAAGGGCGGGTCTGGGGGGCAGAGCTGCGCGTGGCCCGTGGCTACCAGCCTGCCTTCTCCTGGGGTGTTGAGCACAGATTTGGCCCAGAAGGAGGATTTGAGCAGTGAGGGGGCTGGGGGACAGCTGCAGGCTGGTTTCCCTGGCAGGAGCCGTGAGGAGGGGAGGACGTGCAGAGCCAGCACTGCTGCTCACAACGTGACTGCCTGGGGCTGGGGATGGTGCAGCACGAACAGGAGGAGCTGGGAGAGCTGCAGGCAGCGTGCAGGGCTGGGGAGGGCTCTGGGGGGAGAGCCGGGGCTGGGTGGCTGCAGGGGTTGGGGCAGAGAGCTCGGCTCTTTCTGTGCACCCCAAGCCCTTCAGGTCGCTGTTTTCTGCATCCTGTGCAATTGTTCCTGCAGGAACACACACTCCTGTCACGCTGCATTGGAGGCAGAAGAAATGCAGAGGGCGAGGAACTAAGGGGAAACCCCCCTGAGCTCAGGAGGGACATTTCTGCTGCAAAAGATTTCCAAAGCCATGGGCGAGCACTTGAGCTCCTGCCTCCGAGCAAATTCCAGTACATCCCAGTTCCTTGCTCTCAGACTGGCTGGGGATGGGCTGTGCTGCAGGAGGGGCTCAGTAGCTGAGCACTCTTGGGTGCAGAGAATGAGGGAATCACAAAACTGAAGAACCTGGGTGGGTTGTTCTTCTGATTTTTGTGGGAAATTGACTCTGAGCTGTGGCCACATGTGCCAGCTCTCCTTTCCTCCCCACCCTGTAGCCACCACAGCATGGAGAAGTGGTTTGTGTGCAGACTGCTTGTTATTCAAGAAGTAATTACTCATTGCTTGGGTTAGAAAGCAGGATGGGCTCATGTCTGTGAGAACAGCAGCTGCCAAACCTTCCGCTGGGAACACAAAATGCACTTAAATACTTCTTTTGCCCTGACTTTGAAGTCTGTTCTTCTATTCAGGGCTGTCTCAGGAAGGCTTCAAACAGCTGAGCAACACAGCAAGTGTAATAAAGTTTTCTTTGGGGTCTGTTAAGGAGGTTTTCCTGGTTCCTAATGATGGGGAGGCCTGCCAGGCGCTGCCTCAGACTGTTTCCTGGCTGCACTCCAAGTACTCATCCACTGGGTTTGTGTTTACTGATGCATTTTCTGGGGCATCAAGGCAACGTCTACTTGGAGGGAACTTTTTTTTTTTTTGCAGTCAGAGGAAGCATTTTTGCAGTCTCAGGGAGGACACAGACCCTCATGATTCATTTTCATGGCTTGTAGCATCCTGGGGATCAATTATGCTAACCACGAGCCATCAACTGAGTCAGGATTGTTGGCTCCACGTCCTGGATTAGTCCTGGGCCCAGATATTTGCCTGGTTCCCTCTTCCTCTGCCAGCCTGTGACTCGCTCTGTTACCAGCACACATGAGCTGGTTGCAAATGCCTGGTGATAGGAAAAACCTGTCCTGGCCTCTCGGGGATGGGGTCTGTGGGAGCAGGGGGGATGCTCGAGGTGACTCCCCTGTGCAGCTCTGTTCCAGGGCAGGGCTGGGGCAGGGACAGGCAGATTTCCCTGGCACAAGCTCTGCATCACCCAGGCTGCCTTTCCCAGCCGGGTTTTCACACCAGTTTGGTCCCTGGGGGAGAGCATTGGTTGTGTTGTGCCCTGGGAGGACCTGGCTGGGCTGTGTCCCCCCAGAAAGGTGCCTGTGAGGGCTGCAGGTGCCACAGGCTCCCCGATGGCTGCTGGGCATCCCAGAATGCTGTTTGCAGTTGTCCCTGGCTGCAGTGCAGGAGGACACCAGATGTTTTCCTCTTGTGCCTTGGCACACCTGCACCACAAGCCTGGCTGTGGGTGCTCAGTGGGTGCAGCTTTAGTAGATAAAGGATCTTCTGCATCCCTTGATTTCAAAGGAAAGATTAAAGAGTGAAAGGATTGAGGGGAAAGGATTGCAGTAATGGTGATTAAGTCATGGATCAGGATTTGTCATTAGAGGATGCTGGCAGCAGTGTCAGAGCCTGGTGTGACTGCAGCAGGATTTCTGCAGCTGGAGAATCTGCCTGTGTTGGGCAGCTTCTCCTGCCTGGTGCACGTCCAGCTCTGCAGCCCCAGCACTGGGCGACCCCCAGCTCCCTCCTGCACTGAGCACACCTTCCCATTCCCCATCTCCCTGGGGCCTGCTTGCCCACATTTTGTGGTGTTGTCTCGTGCCGTGCATCCCTGAGCTCTTGTCACGAACTGGAGCTCTGCCCAAGTGAGCAGTGACTCCCTGTCCTGTGGCAGGAGGGAAGCTGAGTTGTGAGTCAGTGGATCCCCCATAAAATCCGACCCTGGAGCAGCTGCGAGGAGGGAACAGAAATCCTCTGGCAGGGAGTGCAGGTCAGGGTTTAACCATCTGCTTTTATCTTTTCAGAGCCAGGTGGCCATGGTGACTTGCTGGTAGGGGAAGCCCACTGGGACAGCTCTCCTGGGAAGCACCCCAAAGATGAGGCTCAGCCAGAGATTGGAGCCCCTAAAGGCAGTTCGGATGCTAAAGGGGAAACTGGCCCCGACCACTCGCCCCTGATGCAGCCCCTGGCTGGGCTGGGCTGCAAGGCTGACCCTGGGCAAGCCCCTGTGCCCACCGTGGAGCCAGCCCCCGTGCCCCACGCGGGCACAGCCACCGGGGCCATGGCAGGAGGGGACACAGAGGACACTGGCACGGGGCTGGTGGAGCTGAGGGCTGATGCCCTGGCCCAGGAGGAGCTCGGGAAAGGGAAAACACCTTCACTGGGGAGGAAAACAGATGAAAACACAGAGGAGACCCAAGCATCCTGCCAGCCTGACCCTGAGCAGCATGACAGGAGTGTGAAGCCCTTTGTGGCAGGGACCTGCCAGCTGCAGAGCCTTCCCCAACGCCTTCCCCATCCCGCTGAGCTGGGGGGGGACCCGGCTCTGGAGGCCCCAGGACAGGTCCCAAAGCCTGGGGCTGATTTGACAGAGGCTAGAGAGAGCATGGAGGCCAAGCCAGCTTCACCCAGGAGGGGCAGCAGGATCCCAGCCAGCAAGCTGACACCGAAGAGACACAGGGAGTCCCCCAGGAAAGCAGCTGAGGATGTGGAGAGGGGCCCCACAGAGCCTCGGGGCTCCTCCCAGCTGGGCCCCCCGTGCTGGGACAGCCCCGGCCTCAACCCTCACAGTGGCAGCTCAGCACTGCAGAATTCACCAGTTCTCCCCAAGGGCTCTTACCAGTTTGACCCCGATAACTTTGACTCCCTGGATCCATTCAAGCCCACCAAGAGCCTCGCCAGCACCGACGCCGACTCCTGCTCCACCGCAGACAACAGCCTCAATGAAATCCTCGAGTCCCAGACCCTGGAGATGCAGGAGGATGCCCTGAAAGGCAGAGACTCCCCCAGGAAGCCCAAGTCACGCCTGATAACGTGAGTGCCAGTGTGTGCAGGGCTGGGGCTGCAGCCCCCTCCGTTCTCCCTGTGGGCAGAGCTGCACTGGTGATGGTGATGATGATGATGATGATGGTGATGGTGGTGGTGGGAGTGCTCCTGCCCTGGTGCCTCCTCAGCGAGCTCCATGCACCTCAGGCCCTGCTGGTGCCTCAGTTCTGTGTGCCTGTTGTCCCAGCTCCCCTGTGCCTGTCAGTGCCACTGGTGGCTGTTCTGGGGCAGTGCCAGTGTCCTGAGTGCCAAGCAGAGCAGGGAAGGCTGCACTGGCACCCTCTCGCAGGATCATTTCTCTTTGGAAACCCCTCGGGGTTCCAGCTGGTGGCTCAAGCTGTAGATGTGGAGTCAGAGGAAAGCTGGAGTGGAGGCTGGAGCTGATGTGTTTGCTGGACTTGTGCAGGGATGTGCAGGAGCTGGTGGATGCAGGTGTGGTTGGTCAAATGTAGCTCAGACATTTTGTGAGCTGCCACTGAATTTATGTTTTATGTCAGAGAAAGAGAACAGGTTGGGCAGGTAGACTCTGCTGTCTGATTCTCCAGTGAGAAAATTATATAGTGGGTTTTTACAGAGAAAGAGAAAACCTCATGGGCAAAAATCAAGCTGTGTTGGATGTTTTTGTCCAGGAAATTCTTTAGAGAGTAGATACACGTTTGTGTGGCTGTGGGTGAGCACAGTCAATGGGGAGGGGAGGCAGCAGGAATTCTCTGCAGGATGCTGCCCTGGCAGTGAGGGCTGTGTTTGGATCTCACCCCACTGCTGTGGGTAGCAGATGCAGGATCAGAGCATCCTGTGTGTGTTTGTGCCTTCCCAAAGGCCGAGCCAGGCAGCTCACCGTGCTTCTCCAGAGCTGAGACAACACCCAGGTCTTTTCACACACTCTTCTTCTCTCCATCTGTCTGTCTCTCTCCCTGTCCGTGCTTTGGTGCATCAGGACTACTGAGCAAGTGAAATTTCTCTGTTTTCTGTTGTAAGTACTCTCTCCTGTACTCCTCTTCTTTTCCTTTGCTGTTTTTGTCCTCTCTCTGGGTGTGTGCTGCCCCACTCGTCTCCATGGCATGCTGGCTCCTTCTGCCCTTTGACTTGTGCTCTCTGCTGTCTGGTTTGTGTCCCTTGGCGGGGTCCCCAGGGTGGCCTGGCCTGGTGAGTGCCTGGGAGTGAGGGAGAGGAGGAGAGCTGGGCTGGGCTGGGCTGGGCTGGGCTGGGCTGGGCTGGGCTGATCTGAGCTAAGCTGAGCTGGGCTGGGCTGGGCTGGGCTGGGCTGAGCTGCACTGGAGGCACATGGCTGTGCTTGTCCTCGCAGCATGCCGCCTGCAGCATCTTCTGATGGTGGACAAGTGCTCGAAACCTTCAGCTAACGGGGGACAGCAGGTTTTGGTGCAGTCCAGAGCTGTTATCTTGGTGCTGGGGGGAGCTCAAACCAGCTGCCAGGTGATGGGATTACCCTGGCACAGAAGAGGGTGCAGAAGAGAGGAGGGTGAGGACAGGACACGTTTGACTGGCTCGTGGCAGGGCAGGAGGGAGGAGAACAGTGCAGAGTGACTCTGGGGTGTGAGCGAGGTGTGCATGGCAGAGACAGCTCCGTGTGCCCGTCCCTGTGCGCTGCTGGGATGGGATGGGATGGGATGGGATGGGATGGGATGGGATGGGATCCATAACCCTGGGAACAGCTCGCTGCAGTCCTGCTCGAGCCTTGCCTGTGTCTGTGCTGGCGAGTGCCGTGTCTGGAGGCTGGGATCCCTCCCCAGTCCCTCAGTGGCTGTTCCAGCTCAGCAAGCGTCTCCTGGGGGGTCAGGCATGGCCACGAGCCTGGGAGATCCCTGAGTGTGGAATGAGGGGGGTGAGATGCAGGAGAAAAGCTGATGCTGTCCCATTGCCACTGGGACCGTGCCCGTGCTGCTGTGCCCTGTGCTGTGCCCGGTGTGTGGGGTGCAGCCCGGCACTGATGGGCTCTGATGGTGTCTTCAGGAACACGGGATGAAGTTCCAGGGGCAGCCTCCCCACTGGAGGGCAAGGGCACCACCTGCAAGAGCTGCTTGGGCTGAACCTTCCAGCCGAGGGGCGCTTCTCCTCGGGCCAGCGTTTGTGCCAGGCACAGTTTGAGTCTCAGCACCTTGGCCTGCCCGTGCGGGTCTGACTCACACGGGAGATGTGGATGCTGTGGAGAAGTCCCAGACAAATTTCCAGCTGCAGGGACAGGGCATGGGACAGCCTGGACGTGGTTCTTCCTGCAGAAAGTCGACGTGCACTGGAGCTTGGGTGCCTTGTGCTGGACACGCAGGGCGAGGGCGCAGGGAGGGAGATCCTCCTTTGGCAGCTCCTGCCTCTCTCTCCATCAGCCCTTGGGGCCCTTGCTCTGCTCCTTACCTTCCTCAGGAATAAACACCTCACAGACAAACCCAACTTCTGTGTAGTCGTGTCTTTTGTTTGCCTTTTCCTTCTGTTCCTTCCAGAACTTGCTGTGCCTCGGTGTTCACTGGTGAGTGGGGTGCTGGCACGCTGTGGGTGCAACGCTGGTGCTGGGACTGCTCCCCCTGCTTGGGCTGTCTGGGACGTGCCCCTGCACCCCCTGCACTGCCCCTGGCCCCCTCTCAGCTGCTGCTTCTCTCTCCTGCAGGAGCGGCTGCAAGGTGAAGCAGCACGAGGCGCAGCCCCTGGTCCTGGACATCAGCGCTCAGGTACGGGGGGTCTCATGCTGGGGTGGTGGTGGGGAGAGCTGAGCTTCAGGCTGGCATCCTCCCTGTGGGCAGTTCCTGATGGGAGGGGAGGGAGGAGGGCTGGTGGGGAGCAGCACAGTGGGTTTGGAGTATCCAGCCCCACAGACCTTGCTTAACTGCATCCTTTGATGCTGCAGGATGAAGGAGTGTTGATCTCAGAAATCCCAGATATTACAAATCGGGATGGACGTGCCACTGATGAGGAGAAGTTGGCCTCCACCACCTGCACACAGAAACCAGCCGGGCTGGAGAAGAAAGCTGAGCCAGAAGAGGACCTGGAGTACTTTGAGTGCTCAAATGTCCCTGTGCCTGCAGGGAAGCACAGGCCAGAGGCAGGTGAGGAAATCCTGGCTGCCTTCAGCTGTGGGACTGTGCTGTGGCTGCAGCACGGAGCCTCTGCAGCCTCTGGTGAGGAGCTGGTGCTGTTGAGGCAGCTCTGCCTCATCAGAGTTTATTTACACTGACAGGGCTGAAGGCTGCTGCGGGTTCTAATGGAACCGGCCATTGCTTTCCTGCACTATTTCCAGTATGGAAAATGATGGTCCAGGCTGTGTTTATTCAGACTTTGGGTACAGAGCATTCTCCTCACAATGCTGCAGTGGGATGTGGCTCAGGCACGAGGTTCCCTCCCCTGGTGCCCCCTGCCAGCAGTGCTCAGAGCTGAGCCATTCTCCACCCTGGGCTGCAGGCTCCCTGCTCAGAGCCTGGAGCAGAGCTGCCAGGACTTGGTGTCCCAGCACAGGGGCTGAGGTTGATGGAGATTTCAATAATGCCTCCAGAGACCCCAATTATTGCTCCTGGTGGAGTTCTGCTGTCAGTTCCCCACGTAATTAGCCTCTCTGACCAAGCCATTACAAAATAATTAAAAGCCAGGCAACATGGCATTTAATCAATAGCCAGGTCCTAGGTGCAAGCAGGAGAGATCACCACGGGGGGGTTGCAGCCCTCCCCTCTGCAGGGACCATTAATCATTTCTCTGATGGCTGTGCTGGGCTGCCAGCTCCATGGAGAATGGTCCTTTGTCCTCAGGGGAGGAGAATGCCACAGTCAGGGGAGAGGCTGGGAGGGTTCATTTAGTGCTGCTGGTCTCACAGGCAGGTGCAGGGGCTCGGGGCTCTCTGCAGCTTTGGGTGGGAGCTGGGGGTGCAGCTGCAGGCACGGGGGCAAATGGGAAACCTGCAGTCACCAGAGTTCCATTACCTCCTTCCTCTCCAAGCTGAGCTCTCTGAGTGCACTGTTCTCTGCCTGCTTAGCACAGCAACCATGCCTGCAGTTGTGTGAGTGCAGCCCAAAAATCACCTCTCATGTTGTGTGAGGCAGCAGGGTGTCCCTCCTGCAGGTCGGGGTGTCCCTCCTGCAGGTCGGGGTGTCCCACAGGTCGGGGTGTCCCACACCTTGCCGATGGGGTCAGGTGGTTCTTATCCCCTCTCTGCTGCTCAGAGCAGCAGGGGCCATGTGGCAGGGCCTCTGGAGGGTGTTGGGACTGGCTGGCACGGGCTGTTGTGCTCTTGGGAGTGGTGTGAGCAGCTGCTGTGCTCCAGCACCTGCGGAACGTCCTGGGCATCTTCCTGTGGTCTCGGGCATGGGTGGCAGCCCCGGGGACATGGGCGCAGGCTGGGCTGCCACCAGAGGGGAGTGTTGGCTCCAGGGTAGGCTGGCAGGCTGGCAGGGTGCTTCCTGTGGCACCTGGGGACAGGGTTTGATGGTGAGTGACCTCAGCAGTGCTGGGACTCGATGGTCTTAGAGAGCTTTTCCAGCCAAAATGATTCCATGCAAGGGCAAGAGCTGGGGGCAAAGACGCCTTTGGGAGGGGGAGCTCAGGGGATGGAGAGGCTCAGAGGTGCCCTCTGTGTCTCAGAAAATCTGCATGTGCCCAGGGTGCTGTTTCCAAACCAATAAAAGGTTGTGCTTCATTGTCTTTAGGTTTTGAAAAGGAGATCTGCAAGCAGATGGAAAAGGGAGGGCCTGGCATCTTCCCTGTGAGTGCCTCTCGCTTTTTCCTTTCTGAAATGAGTTTCTTGGGGAGGTAAAATTCTTGACAAGCCCACGCAGGGACTTGATAAAAATAGCAGAGATTTCCCAGCAGGCCTGGAGGAGCCTGGCAGAGGCTGATCCCTCCTGGGTGGGCTGTGGTGAGGGAGGGATGCTGGGGACAGCAGGAGCAGCCTGGAGCCAGGGCTGCTCTGGAGAGTGGCTGAAGGACAGGGAGAGGGCAGAGGGGACCATGGGGAGGGGATGAGCTGCTGGGCACGGTTGTGTCTCATGGGGAGTGTCCAGAGCTGGCTCTGATGGCCCAGTGGCACTGGTGCCTCCTAAAGGGATCCTCTACCCTGCTCTCAGGGAGGAGCTGACAGCAGAGATGGGGAAGAGTGAAACAGCCCTGGCTCTGCAGCCACACTGGCCCTGGCACCCCAGCACTGTCCCTGTGCTGGGCCACCCCTGACTTGCCCCCAGGAGCCCCAAAGCCTCTCTGCTGTGGGGGCACCCCGTGCCAGCTTAGCAGCCCCTGGCCAAAGCTGCTTGTGTTGACAAGCAGATGACAATGGGATTAACAACATCAGCAAAAACAACTTCTCGGAGAGATTTAACTGTGCTGAGCCCCACAAGGACGTGGGGCAAAGTGAACCTTTGGTTTGGTGCCCAGGAGAGCCTGGGCAGGCTCTGGTGCTGCGGGCAGGTGTCACCCCAAAGGTACCTGCAGGTGCTCAGGTGTGCATTTTGGGACATACTGGGGGAGGCTGCCGCCAAACCACACCGGGCTGAACCTCCTCGGTGCTGGGGTGTCCAGCCCCAAACCTGCCCTGGGGGCGGCTCCCACCTTGGCTGTGAGAGCCGTGAGGGCTCGGGGAGCTGGAACTGAGCAGCAGCTGAAGCTCTGGGGAGGAGGGGAAGGGAGGGGAGGGGAGAGGAGCTCCAGTGCTCTCATTTCCACAGCGAGGAGCAGGCTGCCTCCTTCCTCCCAGCACTTCTCTATTTATGGGCTGGCAGCGTTCTCAGGGAGATGCTGAGTGGCTGTCGCTTGTCTGGGTGATGGAAGGAGGAAGAGGAGGTGTCAGCACCTGCACCACGGGGCTGAGCCTTGCCCCAGGCTGTGTCTGTGCTGCACAGGAGCTGGGCTTTGGGAAAGGAACAGTGAACAATGGGGACACAGCCACCCCGGTCCTTGTAGACACCCAAAATGGCAACAGGAGGGAACCAGGATCTCTATTCCAGAGCTCTCCTGGACACCTGGAGCGCCAGGGCTGAGTGGGGCTGTCCCTTGGACCCTGCTCTGCTGAGGGGTGAAGTCTGCTTCCCCCACAGCTTCCCTGGGCATTTGGGTGCTCAGCAAGGCCCAGGAAATGTCCCTGCAGCTGCCAGCAGCAATTTGATCAGGTCAGCTGCAGTGTTGTCCTGGTGGAGACAGGCAGCCCAGACCCTGCAGACCACCCACCCCCCTGTGGCTCACAGCCAGCAGGGACCCTCCCGGCTGGGGATATTTTTAACCAGCCATGGGATAAGGGGAGCTGGATGTGAGCACATCTCCCTTTTGGGATATTTGGGATATCCCTGGGACAGCTCATGCCCTATTGCATGCTGCTGGCTCCTGGCAAGGGAAGGCACTGAAACCTCACTCAAGCTCTGCCAGGTGTCAGATACAGGCTCTGGGCTCTGTGTGTGCAGAAAGGGAAATTCAGATGCTGATAGAATAGGGGAGGGCACTCCGAACAGGGGAGGTGGGTGAAAATGAACCCACCCTACATCCCAGCTGGGTAATTCCCCAGGACAACCCCGGGCTGTGCTCCATGGACAAGTGCCCCAGTGTGAGCAGGAGCGAGAGTCCCCTGGCTGGGATCTGCCTCAGCGAGTCCGAGAAGGCAGCAGTGCTCACACTCATCAGAGAGGAGGTAACAGCCCCATCCCTGTCCCTGCCCCATCCCTGTCCCTGCCCCATCCCTGTCCCCTGGGGCTGTCCCTCACCCCGGGACAGCAGGGGCAGCTCTGCTCTGCCTGGGAGGAGGATCTGATCCCCTTAGTGGGACAGAGAGGGGAAACCCCTCATAGCACATCCCAAGGGTCCCTTGTGTGTCTGCTGCAACCCAGATAATCACCAAGGAGATCGAGGCCAACGAGTGGAAGAAGAAATACGAGGAGAGCCGGCAGGAGGTGCTGGAGATGAGGTAGGAGCTGTGTCCTGGCAGGGCCGGGCAGGAGGAGGCTGAGCAGGACCCGAGGGGTGGCACAGGGTGGGGTGTCTTGGCAGAGAGGTTCTCCTGGTGCTGGTGCTGTGTCAAACCTTCCTTTGCTGCAGAAATAAAATCCCATGAGCTGTGCCAGCCACAGTGGCAGAGGCCACTGAAGCAGCACTGATGGGTGGTGCAGCCCCAACATCTGGGGTGCAGTGGTCACAGGGCATGGGCCAGCAGGGTCTCCTGTGGGGCAGATTGCTGCCAGTGCAGCTGGAGGTCTGTGTCCCCAAAAGCAGTGGCCTCTGAGCTGTTTTTTCTCTTTTGCTTCCAGGAAAATCGTGGCAGAGTATGAGAAGACCATTGCCCAGATGATAGGTAAGGTGCTGTCACCTGGCCAGGTGTGCAGGGCAGGGAGCTGTGCCACAGCTGTCCCCACTGAGTCACTTTGTCCCTGCTGTTCCAGAGGATGAGCAGAGGACAAACATGACATCTCAGAAGAACCTGCAGCAGCTCACCATGGAAAAGGACCAGGCTCTGGCAGACCTGAACTCGGTGGAGAGGTCCCTGTCAGATCTGTTCAGGAGATATGAAAACCTGAAGGGCGTCCTGGAAGGATTTAAGAAGGTCCTTACCTTGGTTTTCCCTGTCTCCCTGCAGCTCTGGTCCCTGGACACAGGGTTCCTGTGCAGTCTCACTCTGTGTTTCTATGCTGCTGAGCTGGATAAGGGGCTCCAGCATAAAGCAGAAGTTGTTTTTTTGAAAACCTTTTTTCTTACACTCAGAGCAGTATCTATCATCAGAGCAATGTCTTTGTGCCCAGTCCCAATGAAGATGGATGTACTTTCTTTTCCAGAATGAAGAAGCTCTGAAGAAATGTGCTCAAGATTATCTAACCCGTGTCAAGCAGGAAGAGCAGCGATATCAGGCCCTGAAAGTCCATGCAGAAGAAAAATTAGACAAGTAAGGACATGCATGAGATTGCTGGGTGCTTCAAGACCTTGTAGGGAAGAGGCTTCATTTGCTTTCCAGAGGCTGGAAGGCAGGAGCTGAATGATGTGAAAAGCTGCATTTTACAACCTCAGGCTCCAGTGTCTCGAAGCAAGGCAGAGCAAATCCCTGAATGCATTCTCTGATCTCTGCTTATTTATTTTTTAATGGAGAATGTGAGATTCATGGTCTATTTATGGTCACTTACCAAGTTCCCATCTTCCAGAGTGCTGTGTTTGTGGGACATGAAGGGGCTGTGCAGCCCTGGGGCTCAGCTGATGAGCAGGAGCTCGCCAGCACGTGGAACCTGAGTGAAGTGGGTGGTGAACGGGTTTAGCTTGGCACTGGGAGAGCAGAGTTTTGTGCAGGGGCTCGGAGGAGCTGAATTAACCTAATTTAATCCCATTTCCATACGGGCAAACCCTCTCTGTGGTACCCAGGCCAGCAGAGCCAGGCTCTGCATGGGCTCAGTCTGTGCCTGGTGCTCTGACCCTGCTCCGTGGGCTCAGTCTGTGCCTGGTGCTCTGACCCTGCTCCGTGGGCTCAGGCTGTGCCCCTGGTGCCCTGACCCTGCTCCGTGGGCTCAGTCTGTGCCTGGTGCTCTGACCCTGCTCCGTGGGCTCAGTCTGTGCCTGGTGCCCTGACCCTGCTCCGTGGGCTCAGTCTGTGCCCGGGTGGCCCTGCCTGTCCTGACCTGGCCCTGTCCATGCCCCAGGGCCAACGAGGAGATCGCCCAGGTGCGCAGCAAGGCCAAGGCGGAGAGCGCGGCGCTGCACGCGGGGCTGCGCAAGGAGCAGATGAAGGTGGAGTCCCTGGAGAGGGCCCTGCAGCAGAAGGTAACGCTCCCACCCCACTGCCAGCCCTGCCTGCAGCTCCTCTTGCTGCCCTCAGCATCCTGCTGATGCCAGACGTGTCCTCCACATTTCTGCTCCAGAAGGTGTTTTGTGGGTTTGGCTTTTGGGGTGTTTTTTTAATTTTGTGTTCTGTGGGGTTGGTTTGGATTTTTTGGGCAGAATGGGCGTTGCTGGTTTCCGTTTGCAGAGATGGGGGCTGGGGCTGGGGTGCTGCAGATCCCTGCAGGTCTGCCTGGCTGAGGAGGGGTGAGCACAGGGCTGCACACGGTGCCTGGGTGCACAGGGAGCTGTTGCAGGGCCAGGTGGAGGAGCTGGCTGCCCTGTCCCACACATGCTTGATGATGGCAGATGGGCCCAGGTGTTATCCCCCACCTGTGCCACCACAGGAGTCCCCAAGATCTGCTTTTCTTCCAGAACCAGGAGATTGAGGAGCTGACCAAGATCTGCGACGAGCTGATAGCAAAACTGGGGAAGTCAGACTGAGCCTCAGCACCCCTCGCCCTGCACTCTGCACTTGGCTGCTTTCCTGTGACCTTGAGCACCTTGCCTTACCCCGGAGTCCCTGCAGAAAAGCTCTGGTGTCCAGCTTGGTGCCGGACCTGTGGCTCCTGAGCTGCTCCCCTCGCTCTCCCTGTGTGCTTCCCACAGCTCTGGGGCTGGGATCCCTGCAGTCAGCCTGGGGATGCTGTGCTCAGCCTGGCCTGTGTGTCCCTGCCAGGCTCCCAGCGCTGTCCCTCTGCACCAATGCCACCTCTCAGGGGGGAGGTGGCACCCTGGGCTCTGTCCCCTTGCTTGGGCTGGGTCTAGCTGTGTCCCCACCACACTGTGTCACTTCTTGTCCTCACCTGCTCAGAGCAGCTCCAGCCACGTGGCAGGTGCTGCCCTGGGACGTGGGTGATGGCAGGGGGGTCCTGCTGGCTCTTGCTCTGGGGAAGGGACCTGGCACTGGGAGGGCTCTGGTTCGTGGCTGAAGCACAGCACAGCATCTCCCTGTCCCTGGCTGTGCCAGCCTCGGGAGGGGAGCTGACATCTCTGCATTCCTGCACTTTATGAGCATTGATGGGCACTTGGGCTCTCTGCTCACTCCTTCCAGTCAGGCACGGTGCTGGCACAAGGCAGGACTTGTTCCCCCAGAGCACGGGCACAGTCACACCAGCTCTGGGTGACCTGGTGTTGGACATGGGCAGGGCCAGGGCTGGTGCTGCTGGTTCCCTGTGCCGTGGTGACATCAGGGCCCCATTTCAGAGGCTGCAGGAGGAAGGAAATGAACCCTGAGCTGCCTCGTGGGTACTGCAGTAGCTGCAATGGTGGAGGATTCTCTGCCTTGAGTGGATAGGTGTGAAAAAGGGAAATAGTTGCAGTTTGGACTGTTCCCTGCCCAGCCTGTTGAACACTTTCACAAACCTTTTTGCTGCTACCTTTTTGTAACAGAATGGAGCTCTTTTCCTTCTATTTTCTAATTCCCTGTGTTGAGCATGCAGAGCAAACACCTGTTTAAGCCAGAGACATACACTTGATTATATTTTATTAGTTATATAATATATAGAGAGTTTATTCTACACTTAAGCAAAGGTGTCAGGAGCCTGCCCCAGCACACAGCTGCCCAGGCTGTTCTCCATGCCCCATTTTATCCCAGTGGCTGACACCACTCAAAGCAGTGCCCCTGGTGCTTCTGCTGGATATTCACCCTTTGCAGAGTTCACAGAAAAGAAAAACCCTTTTTCCCCTCTCTTTTTAACCCCCTTGAACTCCCCACATGTCCCCTCCTGGGCTGGTGAAAAAGCTTCAATCATTTGATCAACAAGGACAATTTCTGTTCCCCTTTGGGAGTCTGTGCAGGTAAAGCAAACCCCTGAGACCCAGAAATTTCTGGGGCAGTTGGCTTTTTCTCTTGAGGAAGCAGAGTGCAGCATTGCATAACCTCAGAGCTGTTCAGGGCTGGTTTGGGGCACTGGGGCACTGTCCTGCAGCACCCAGGGTGGAGCCCAGGTGTGGGAGGCAGGTGCCAGGTGGGGATTGTGGCAGCTCTCACCTGCTCTGCTCAGGCCGTGTTGCTGCTGTGCCTGGCTCCAGGTGAGAGTCTGAGCTCAGCCTCTCCTTGGAGCTGATGGATAATTGCAGAAGTTCAGATTTCACCACTCGGCACTTCCCCAGAGCCCTGACCTGCTCGCAGCCGTCACTGCTGCCCCTTTCCCCCGTGGGCAAAGCGTGGCTGCACTGTGATAACCAGGGGGCACAGCGCTCCATCCCTCCTGTCCCTGCTCCCAGTGCCACCCTGTCCTGCCGTGTCACCCCCCAGCATCACCTGGATCCTTCTGTGCCACCTCCCCTCACCTGGATCCTGCCGTGTCCCCTCCCCTGTCCTGCCGTGTCCCCTCCCGTCACCGGTGCTGTCGCGTTCCTGTGCCTGCCCGCATGCACCCCAGCCTGGGCAAAGAAGATTCCTACGGAATGATTTCTTAACTATAATATGGTTATAGTTACATATCTATAAATAATGCAGTGGGTATAACAATACAATACACAATGGCTATAGTTATATAAAATAGAAGGTGTGTGTGCACCTCGTGTGCTGGTGATGGTGTCCCTGTGGCTGGCACAGGGAGTGGCAGGTCCCTGTTCTGGTGTCACAGCTGGGTGTGTTTGGTGTCTGTTCTTGCAGTAAACTTTAAATGCCCTTTCTGGCAGCAGCCCCTGCTGCTGTGTTGCTGTTTGCAGTGTGTGTTTGCAGCAGATCTGTCTAACCAAGTGCCACCAGTAACCCCCAACTACTGATCCCTGCCCTGTCCCTCCAGTGTGGCCTCCCCCAGGCAGGAACTTCCTCTGCATTGACTCCTGTCCCTCTGCTTCCAGCCATGTGTGTAACTGCCATCGCCATCGGTTTTATATGTATGATAATTTCCCTTTTATATGTCAGGTAAATATTTGTAAGAGTTATACTCACACAAATGAGATTATTATAATGATTACTAATATATTTTTTCCATGTTTCATTGCCTGAGTAAAACTGTGTTTATCACTCTTGAAAGCTTTCTTGGTGTTTGTGAGGTTGGTGAAGAGTTTTTGGAGAAGTTGGCTTTACCTTCCAGAATGGGCCATGTTTTGCCTTGTCGTTATTAATGTGGTTTACGTGGCAGCTGGTTTCAAACAGGTACAGTTATCATCTCTTCCTGAAATCTGCTTTTCTGAGCTCTGGAATTCAGACCTGGGATGACTTTTCTGGCGCCATCACTCCCACCCCAGTGATGGTGCTGAGCCATGCTGATGAGCTGGGGCAGGCAGGAGAATCCTTGGCACTGAGCCTGACATCCCTCTGTGGCCTTGGGAAAATCCTTCTGGGAGGATGGAGCCCTGGGGGGTGCAGGGATGGTTCCCCTGGGCCCCCAGCCCTGTGGGGGTTTTCAGTTGTTCTCTTGCACTTCTCTTTTGGTGGGTTGGAAAATCTGGAGGGGTTTTCCCTGACTTGGCTGCTACTCGTGACAAGAAAGGGGATTTTCTTTGGATGGAGCAGGTGGGCTTGATCAAGGTCTTTGAAAGGTTCTGTGCCCAGAGATGTTTCCAAAGCAGGGTATGGAGCAGAGCCCAGCCTATCCACCGGCACCAGTTGGTGCCCTGCCCCACTCCCACTGCCCAGCCCATGCCCTTGGGGAGCTGTGTCCTGTCCCCCCAGATAAGATGGCATTATCCCAGCCCCCGATGCAGTCACCCAAGCAGATTAGCTGTAAGACCTTAAGACAAAAGAGCAGCTACCCACCCCTGCACGCTGCACACTGCTGAGAATGCCTGCCCTGCAGACCCTGCTGGCCCTGGCCATCGTCACGTCCCTGGCTGGAGAAGGTAAGTGTCCCTTGGCCCCAGGAGCACAGGGTCGGGTAAATCGCTGTAGCTGCTCCTGTGCCTGCTGCTGCCCCATCCCTGGCACCTCCTGCGGGCTGGTGTGTGCCCACCGTGCCCCTGCCCCGTGCTGCTCCCATCCCTGCAGGAAAATGATGTTTTAGGATGGAGGGCGGCTTTCTTCTTTCGGTACCACCAAGAGAAGCCCCCTGTCGTTGCCCCCTGCCCAGGAGTGCAGTGCCCAGCAGGGACCACAGAGTCTCTGGTCTCCAGCTCCGATGGAGGCTCCTGAGCCCGAACCCTGCAGCTCTCTTGGCTAGAGCTGTGTTTCCCTGCTAAAACTTGCTTCCTCCAAGGCATAATCACAAAAAGCCGATGTAAAAGGCAGGGGGTGGTTGCACTGCTCAGAGCAATGACTTGGAGTAGGGGCAGCTCTGGGCAGTGTCGGGATCTCTGGACCAAGGCACGATGAACACGACTGTGTTTTTAGTTCAAGGCTGTCCCATGCTGTGAGGAACAGCAGAGGAGACACAACACAACCCAGCAGCGGAAGCGGGGTCATGGTGGGTTAATGGAAGGCGCCCATGAAATCCCAGTTTTCCCCATCCCCGAGCTTTCTCTCCTGAAATGAAGGTGGAAGCTCGGGCAGGAGCCGGTCCCGCTGCCACGAGAGGGCTCCGCTGGTCAGCAAAGCAGGGACGAGTTTCCCTTCCAGAACCAGCGCTGGCTTATCCAGCCCCATCTAAATCAAGGATTCGTCATTTCAGGCAGGAGCAGGATCTTCAAGTTCGGGTTTTTCTGGGGTGTGTGTATGCTCTGAGGGGTCACACAGCTCTTGCAGCACTATCGGCTCTGACGCTCAGGAGAGAGAGGGGCTGGCTGCCCCACCGACCGTCGGGGCACCGGGGGCTCTGGGACGGTGCTTTGCTGTCACTCTCACTCCTCATCCTCACCCAGGTAAAGCACTGAAATGCTACAAATGTGTCGCATCCAACGAGAACGATTGCAACCAGCAGGGATCCCACAGCTGCCCCCAGTACGCGGACGCCTGCTCCACGATCACTGCCCCCAGTGAGTCCCTTGGCCGGGGTGCTGGGGGGCACTGGGGGCTCCAGGGGGAGGGGGGGTACGACCGTAGGGTCTTGGAGGGGACTGGAGGGCGAGGAGGAGCTGGGGACCTGCCGAAGTGGAGCAGGAGGTGGCGTCCTGTGGGCAGGAGAGAAATCCTTTTATTCGCCCCCGCACCGCGCTGTGCTGGTACTGAGGAGCTCCTTCTCCTCTGCCAGTGAACCCCCGGGTCCCTGGAGTCCCTGACCCGGTGTCACTGGTCCCGAGAGTCCCTGACCCCGTGTCGCGTTCCCTTTCCTTGCAGACAGCGTCATTAAGTCCTAAGTCTCGTGTCACTGGTCCCGAGAGTCCCTGACCCGGTGTCACTGGTCCCGGGGGTGCCTGACCCCGTGTCGCGTTCCCTTTCCTTGCAGACAGCGTCATTAAGTCCTGCTCCTACAAGTCCTTCTGTGACCAGGCGCGCCGCGGCGGCTCCGGCGGGGCCACCGTGCGCTGCTGCTTCGGCGACGACTGCAACGGGCCGGCTCGGGGCTACCGGAACGGCGGGGGGGCCAGCCCGCCGCCCCTGGCCCTGCTGGCCACCGCGCTGGCCGGGACGCTGCTGCTGGGCTGGCTCTGAGGGCTCGGCCGGCCCGGGGCAGCTGCTCTAGCCTAGGGACACGGGCGGGGGGGCCTCTCTGCCCGACCCAGCGCCGCCGCTCCAATAAACGCTGCCGCTCCGAACCGCGCTCCGGCCTCTCATTGCCAGGGAAACCAAAACCGCGAGAGAACGAATCGAGCCGGTTTGGCTTCTGGTGCCAAACCCCGCAGGGCTTTGCCAGGCAGAGCCCGGCACCCCAGCGCAGATTCGTCCCCTCCCCGTTGGTCCAACAGAGATGCTTTGGGGGTGCTTTCTGCAACCTGAGGCTCGGCTCAGAGCGGTTTCTGTGGCTGCGAAGACATGGGGGAAGTCTGGGGCTGTAGGTGGTCCCGCAGCTCAAAGCTCTTCTAGAAAGACTCCCAGGAGGGGTCGGTGAGGCTTGGTTTCGTGAGGGAGAATGGTAAAAGTGAGTGAGAACAGAAACGGGAATGATGAAGGGAGTGAAGGATGGCTGGGACCATGAGAATTTGAGAATCTGACCGCAAGAACTATAACGAGCAGCAAACAGCAGCCGTCTGCTGGAGTCTGCCCCAGTCAGCACATGAAGAAAAAGGGAACAGGTACCGAAACTGAAAAGAGCAAGTTTGAACAGAAGAAAAGAAGTAATTCAGCACGTGCTGGTCCAGCCGTGGAACTCGCAGCTGAAGGATGCTGCTGGAACAGAGAGCACTCGGTGAGGGTGGAGGGTGGGAGGGTCAGAAGTCCTGCAGAGCACGGACATGGTCTTGGGGAGGTTAACATGCTTAGAGGGTCGCTGGGCTGCTGCTGCTGGAGGGGAGCATGTGGAAAGCAGAATTCCCTGTCTGCTGTGGATTCTGCTCCTTCCCCGGGCCACACGAAGGGTGTTCTCCCGCGGGGGGCTCTGGCTGCTGGTGGAATCTGCAAAGGTCCTGGGGCAGAGACGTGCCCTGCCCCGGGACTTCCCTCATGCCCCTTCATCTGCTAATGGGGAGTCTCGGTGAGTGCCAGGGGCTGCTTGTACCCCTCCACAGGTTACGGCAGAAAAAACGCATTGAGGAATCCAGGAGCGCTGCCAGGCTCTGGGAATGAGGGAGAGCAGCGCTGTGTGACCCTGCACAGAGCCCAGCGCTGCCCCGGGCTCCGGCGGGTCACAAGGGCTGCGAGACACGCCTCGCTATAAAAACACCCCGTGGAACAGTTTAGTCTTTGCAAAGGCAGGGACGGGGAGAGGGGGAGGCAGCGGTGGCGGGGCAGGGCTCGAGACCTCCAGGGTGCCGGGATCAGGCAGCCAGCAGTGGGAAGGAGCGGATTAACGTGGGACGGAGAGGGCTGGAGGGTGTCCGTGAGCCAGATCCCTCCGTACCCTCGGCAGCAGCAGCGCCAGGATCGGTTTCACCCGCGCCGGGAGAAAGTGCTCCGGGGCCAGATGGAGTTTCGAAGAGAAAGCGGGGCTTCCCCTGGGCGGCACGGGGAGGGCAGCGGGTGTTTCCTGCTCCCAAATCCACCCTGAGCTCACTCCAGCAGCAGCTTTCCCAAGAGATGCTCTTGCAGGAACAGCGACCCGAGCTGGGCGGCTCATTGCCATCCGTGCCAGCCTCAAAAACCCGAGTGGTTTTGTGTCGGCTCTGGGGGGATTCACCGGGAGAGCCCCGAGCCTGGGACTGGGCGGTTCTGGGGGACGCAGAGGACCCGCAACAGGCTGGCACTGGCCCCGCACCGGGCTGCCCCCACCGCCGGCGGCGGCGGCTCAGCCCCCGGCAGGTGCGCGGGACGGACACGGACGGACCGACGGCGATGGGACGGACGGACGGACACCGACCCCCCGCCCCGCGGAGCCGCCCCGCGCCCCGCACTCACATCCGGGGCCGGGTTTGCTAATGACAGACGTAATTAACCCGGAAAGAAGCGACGGCGGAGCCAGGGGCACACCCCCTCCGCCGCCCGCCCGCCCGGCCGTCCGTCTGTCCGTCCGTCTGTCCGTCCGTCCTCCCGCAGCGCTGCCCGGCGTGCGCAGCGCCCGCAGCCCCGGCTCGCCCCGGCCCCCTGCCATGAGCCCAGGGACACCGCGGGGTAAGTGCGGGGACACGGGGACACGCGGGGCCGCCGCAGGCAGCGCTGGCTCTCCAGAGACCCCCGGGCCGGGCCGGGAGCCGTCGCTGTCCCGTCCCCATCCTCCCTTCCCCGCGTCCCCGGGATTGCCGGGCTGCGGCCGTGCCCCACGGCTCCGGGGGCCGGCGGGGAGGCGGCCCCAGCGCTGTCCCCGTGTCCCTGGCGGAGACTCCGGTTCCTGCAGCTGCAGCAGCCGTGCCGGGGCTGGAGCCGAGAGCTCCCGGTGCGAGCGGCTCCTGCCCGACGGCTCCTGCAGAGAAGTGTCGGGAGCGGGGGCAGCGAGGGGGGCTCTGCCCGGAGCCGAGGGGTCCCCGCGGGAGCTCCGGAAATGCTGCAGGCACCATCCTCGCCGAAAGCCTGTGGGGCGTGTGCGGGGATCAGGGCTTGCAGCTATTCTTTGCGTTCTCCGACTCTGTGGCAGATGAAGAGCTGTGTCCAGCCTCCTCCCGACAGGCTGATCGTTTCATTTAGGCGAATATCTGGAATTAGTGGGAGCGAGTAGCTGGGCGCTGCCCGGCCCGTCTGTCTGGTGGCTCGGGACAGATGTGTCAGGGCGAGCTCCGGGAGCTGCTCTGCCCTCGCAGGTGAGAGGAAGTGGAGCTGCGGCTGCAGCGGGCACCGCAGGTCCCAGCCCTCCTGGGATGGTGGGGTCACCGTGAGCCCCGGGCGACACCAGGACAGCTCGGGCGGGCAGGTGACAGAGGAGGAGGAGGAGGATGCGGCGGCTGCCCGCAGGTGCGCTGGGTGCTGTGCAGGGAGGTGCCGGCGATGCCTCCCGGCAGCACAGCCGTGATGCTCCAAACGTCGGGTCTCCCCTCGCCTCGGGTTTTTGTGCTGCAGAGCCTTCCTGGGCTGCTCCTGTGGCTGTGTCCTGCCGGGACAGAGCTGCACAGGCAGGGGCGTCCTGAGGTGCTTCCTGGAAAGTCTGGCTGTGTGGCTGCACACGAGGCCTCTGAGCCACCCGTGGCTGCAGAGGGGACTTGGACCGTGCCCTGCACCTCCTGCCTCTCCCTGGGGAGCACTTCCCTTTCGCTCAGGCAGGCAAGGGGGTGGTTTTGCTATAAATCTTCTTCTGTAGCCCAATTGCTTGCCATGCCATTCACCGAGTCAGGAAAGGGGTATCTTTTTTGGTGGGATATTGTGGCTGAAAAATCTGGCAAGTGAATTGCTTCAGAGGTAGTAAAGAGTCCTGTAAGTCTCTGATATGCTTCACTAGAAAACTGAGCATTTTCTGGCCCTTCTGTATTTCCTGAGCAGGGTTCCTTGCATGTTAGCATGGCTGGAGATGCTAATTTTATAATTTTCTTATGGAAAACTGCAGTTCTTGGTGGGTCCAAAGAGAGACCATTTGTGTCCTGGGGGCAGTGGGATGTGAGGGGACAGGAACCTGGCTGACTTGGTGCAGAGTGTGGGGCAGTCCCAATCTCCTCTGCCCAGAGGTTTGTGCAGCCTGAGGTCAGTGTGCACAGAAGGGCTGAGCTGGTTTGTGGTCTCCAGATGAGCCCGTGGTAAGGAAGGATGGTGGTGGTGGGACACGGAGACTCCCAAGAGGTGTCCATGGGGCTGGGGGCTCGTCCCTGTGCTGCCTCTGGCACATTCTGCTTCTTCCTCAGCCATCTCCTAAGCAGAAATCTCTGGACCTTTGCTGAAAGCAGAAGGAAGGTTTTAAGGGGTTTGGTCTGAACATGTTGGTATGGTTGAAAGTACCTAGGGATTGGCTTTCCGTGTGCTTCCCCACCACAAAAATAACCCCACAAAAAAGCAGTGAGACATGAAGTGCCCTCAGAAACCCTTGTGCCAGGGCAGTGTCATGGTCTAAAACAACCTCTCCCCCTGCAGCAGCATGGTCCCCATGAGCCAAGCCCTGATACCCATCTCTGAAATGTTGGTGATAAACTGAGATCCTGACAGCAGGTTGACTTGTTTTCTGCCTCCTCTACCTTTGCAGCTGCACCCCAGCTCTTGCACAACCCTCGCCTCCCCGGGCCCCACTCCACTGCCGCTCAAAAATAGTATTTCCTCCTTTTCTGCATGAGTTCTTTTATTTGTGTAGCTCTGCTTCTGGCACCTGCGTGATCACCACTCTCCTGCCAGACAAACCACACTGGGTTCACTCACATCCTTTGGGTAACGGCTGTTCTCATCCCTGCCCTGCCCCTGTGCCATGGGGAGAGGCTCTGCCGGGCAGTGGGACGTGTCCTGCCCACCCCAGGGCTGTGTCTGCTCCCCACAGGGCTGGCAGTGGTGTCAGTGCTCCCAGGAGACCTCCTGGCCGGGGGCAGTGCTGGGGAGGGTCCATGCCTGTGGCAGACCTGGGGACACAGCGTGGCCCTGCTGTGATGGGTCATTGTTTTCCCTGCTGACTCGACATCCTGGCTGCACAGATTTTCTGCTGGAGCTGCAGATTGTTCCCCGTTTCCTGGGAGTGTGCTCAGGCTCTCTCTAGCACGCTGCTTTGGGATTATTTCTCGTCACAGTTCTCAGGGATCCGGTGTCTCATGTCAGATCCTTTGTGGCTACTTTGTGCTGTCTCGTGGGGTTTGGTGGCTCTTGGGGCTGGCAGTGATGGGTTGGTGAGTTGTCCCTTCCATCTCCCTCTGGAGAGCTCGGCTCTGGCTCAGTGTGCTGGAACTGGAGCACCTGGCTGGGGTGGGCTGGGTGTCTGTGGATGCAGGAGCAGCTCCCTGGGGAGGGACCAGCCCACCCAGCTGTGCCCCCACCCCGCAGGGTGATGCCAGCAGGAGCCCGGCATGCCGTACCTGGACCGGCAGAACCGTATCTGCGGCTTCCTGGACATCGAGGAAAATGAGACCTGTGGCAAGTTCCTGCGGAGGTATTTCATCCTGGACACCCAGGCCAACCACCTGCTGTGGTACATGGACAATCCTCAGGTAGGCACCTGTGCTGTCAGGGAGTCTGTAGGCACATCCCAGCCCCCCTGGAGCAGGACTCCTGCGGGTCTCCCCAGGTCTGCTGGGTCAGAGCATCCCGTGGCTGAGCGTGGCCATGGCCGGGCTCCAGCCCTCCTGTGACCTCCGTGGTCTCCAGGACCGTCCCAAGGAGCACAGCAGGGCTGGTCCCACTGCTGAGGGGTCTGAGCTGAGCCAGGTGCAGGAGAGGGAGGTGGCTGAGCCTGGCAGCTGCTGCCTGACCCCGAGGGCACAAAGCACAGGCTGGATTGCCCCCGCCACCTTCTCCCTGTCATTTACCTCCCACTGCTCGTTCTGTGTGTTGCAGAACCTGGCCATTGGAGCAGGTGCTGTGGGATCTCTGCAGCTGACCTACATCTCCAAGGTAATGCTGGGGTGGGGCAGAGGGAAGGTGAGTGCTCCCGGTTTTCCCCTTGTCCTCGTGGCATTCCCGGGAGAGCCGATAGCTTGTCCTGGGAGCACCCGAGGCCAGGTCCTGGTCCTGCCTGAGCTCCCCCTGGGATGAAGCCTGAGTGGGGCTGTGGGGAGCAGGGAGGGACCCCTCAGCACAAGGATCCCAGTGCTGGGACCACGTTCATCTTCACCCGTGGAGCAGCCCAGGACGGGGTGCAAGGCTGGGTGCAGGAGGAAGAGGAGCTGTGAGGAAGGACACGGCGTGGCCAGGAATGAGTGGAACAGGAGCGTGGTGTCGGTGGGAGCTGGGCACAGGGCTGGCACTCGGCTGCTCTGTGAGCTGTCCCTGTGCTCAGAGGGCAGTGCCCTGAAGGATGAGACCTTCTGCAAACTCACTTGTGTGTCCTGAGGGTGTTATCCATTCTCCTTGGGAAGGCAGGAGTAGTGAACAAGCAGCAATTGTTGCAGGGCCAGTGACTGAGGCAGTGGAGCTGGCACCCTGCTCCTCCTGCAAGTGGCCCCTCAGCTGCCCTGGGGACTGGGGGGCTTGTGGCTGCCACAGCAGGCACAGCTCAGCTTTATCCTGGAGCTGGATTTAGCATTGGACAGATCTCTCTGTTCCTGCTGAATCATGATTTATAAATTAAGTGCAGATGAAGCAATGCTGAGAGGCTGAGCCTTCCCCATTTTGGAAAGAGCCTCACAAATTATATAGGTTTTAGTTTAAATGAAAATTGCTGCAGGACAGCATTTGGTCACAAACTGCGGGGTTGGGTTCTGTCAGTGGCTGGAACTACCAACAGTAAATATACCAGAAAAATGGAGGTTTGCTTGAGAAAACATATTTAAAGCATTATGGACTGGCTTTGAAGGAGGAGGACTGTCAGAATAAAAACTCCATGAATGCTGTTTGTGGAGCCTCAAGGAATATTATTCTTATATAAATGATTCCTACTCCTCAGGGAAAAACCACCACTATTTTCCCTCAATTCTCTTAATTGCTGATGAGAGTGACTGTGTTAATCCAGAAGAATGGATGTTTTCAGGTCCTCTGAAAGCTTTCTGTCCTGTGCTGTGCAGCTCAGCCAGTGCCTGAGGGGATGCAGGGGATGGAAGTCCTGGCTCCTTGCTGACCTTGCCCTGGCACCCTCTGCTACATGTGGCCAGTGTTGTTGTGACAGGGGCCAGTTCCCTTCAGGTGCCACAGCTGGGCTTGGCTCAAGCTGTGCTCATGTCTGGGGTCCTGTCTGGGGAGGCAGAGCCCAGGCAGGGAGCAGGGTGGGTGAGTGGGTGGAAACTTCCAGCTCTTGTGCCCACCACTGCCATGTGCTGTTGGCTCTAATTCTTCCCCTGATTTGCTCTGTCACAGGTTAGCATTGCCACCCCCAAGCAGAAGCCTAAAACTCCGTTCTGCTTTGGTGAGTGAGTGGGGTCCTGGTGGGCTCTGTGGGGGGACCCCCTGCCATGGGAAGCTGCAGTGTGGGTGCTGCCCCACGAATCCTTCTGCCGACTCTCCCTGTCCTTCCCTTCCCTGGCAGTTATCAACGCTCTGTCCCAGCGCTACTTCTTGCAAGCCAGTGACCAAAAGGACCTGCAGGACTGGGTGGAGGCACTGAACAGGGCCAGTAAGATCACGGTGGGTCACCTAATGCTCTTCTCACTTGTTCCTTCCACCATCCCCAGGGATCCTTATGCTCGGGGTTCACTTGTGCATCTTCCTTGCCCCTCCCAGCCCAGCTGTGGGGGACAGCAGCTGTGCCCCTGCAAGGTCCTGCTGGAGCCACCCACATCCCCTCCTGCTCCAGGCCCTCCTCCTCCTGTTGCTCCTGGCCCAGCCAGCTCCTCATTGTGGCTGTCAAAGGGTGGCTTTATTGTGCTTCAATAACTTATTTATTCAGTTTTTATTCTTCCTGGAACGCCGGCTCTTGTGCTGAGGCCAGCGAATGCCCTGCACTGTGGGCACGGCAGGGCAGGCTGTGCCAGCATCCAGAGGGGCTCATCTGCCATCTCCTGTCTGTGTGTGTGCTCACAGAGCCGTGAGCTGATGCTCACTGACCCAGCACCTCTGCAGCTGCCCCAGGGATGAGCTGTGCTCGCTCCCTGTCCCAGCCGGGGGGGGACACTCAGCTGCCAGTGCCTGCACCGGGGGCTTGGGAGCTCCAGGGAGCTCCTGCCTGGGTGGGGGGTCCCTGAAAGGGCTGGGGGCTTCTGCTGAGCTGCACTGAGCAGTGGGGCCAATGCACAACGCGAGCAGAGTTTTACTGGGGCATGCACTGATGCGTGTTGTTTATGGTGTGTAAACTGAATGTAAGGAAAAATCATGTAAGCAGTTTGATTGGAGCCTATCCATGAGTTTTTTCTTTAAAATCCCTGGGGTGCCATGTTGTAGTCTCTGTGGGAAACTCATCTTCAAGAGCAAACCTAGCTTGTATTTTCTTTCTTCCTCTGCAAATACAGTAATTGTGACAACCTTTGCACTTGCAGCTGCCAGACTCTGCTCTGGCTCGTGCCTTCTCCTTCTGGGTCCAGCTGATTTTGGCCACAGACTTCACCTGCAGAGCTGTGGCCAGAGCTGTGGCCAGAGCCTGCCTGGCTCTGTGTCTGGGTGAACTCTCAGCAGTTTCCTGCCTCTGGGGCAGGGGGATCCTGGCAGAGGGGAGAGCTGGGGTGGCAGCAGAATGAGATTCATCTTCTGCAAGGAGCCCTGGTGATTTCCATGCCCTGATTTTGGCCAGCCCTTCCCGGCTCTGGCTGTGTCCCAGCTGGACCGGCTCATCCAGCCCTTCAGGGAGGAGCTGTCACGGGCTGCCTGGGAAAGCCAGGGCTATGGGATGGGGGTGATGCTGCCACTCTGCCCTGGCTTTAGGGGAACTGAAGTGCAGGGCTGGGAAGGGAAACTTGGGAACTCCCCTTTCTGTCCAGAGCCGGGTGCCAGAGGGAAGGGGAGGATGCCAGTGCTGGATTTGTGCTGCTGCAGCCCAGCCTCTGCCCAGGGGTGTGGGGCCACTCACGGGGGCACGGCCAGCGCTGGGGTCACGGCAGTGGCCGCCTGCTCCACCTCGTTAGCCAGACCTGCTCCTCATTAAGCCTGGCTGTAAGTGGAGCAGGGACAATTAAAGGAGCAAGTGTCCCACAAACTCACTGAGCTGCAGAGGCAAATCACAGGCGCCTGTGCAGGGATGTTTAATCACTGAGCTCCTCTCACCTCTCTCTGGGTGTCTCCTGTCACCCAGGGGGTTCCACACCCTCCCTATCTGGGGTGCTTGGCCAGGGGTTGTTTTTTAAAGGGATGTTGCTGCATCAGACAGAATGGGGTGCCCAGTGCAGGTGTGGGGATGCCCAGCACGGTCACCCTGTGCCCCTCATCCCTTCCCTTCTCCCACAGGTGCCAAAGGGTGGCAGCGTCCCACCGGCCACGGAAATCACGAAGCCTCCGGTGGTGGCCCAGGCCCAGGAGAGGAAGCCCCAGGTGGCCTACAAGACCGAGATTGTTGGGGGGGTGGTGGTCCACACACCCATCTCCATCAACCAGGTGAGCTGGGCTGCACTTTCATTTCTGTGTGCCTGCAAAGCCTTCCCCCTGCAGGCATCAACGGCTGCTTGAGCACCCTGAACAACCCTGCTCTGTCTCACTCTGAAGTGTGAGGGGACCAGGGGGTGTGAGGAGGAGGAGGAGGAGGTCATGAACCTGCTTGGCTTCCTGGCCATGGCCATCCACCCACGTGTCCTGGGTGCAAATCCCCTCTTCAGGTACCCAGGGCAGAGGAGCAGCTGTCAGGGACTGCCACCCCCACCACAGCAGGCACAGGACTGTCCCAGGGCTGGTGGCTGGCACTTGCCATGGCCCTGTGCCCCCTTCCCTGGCACGCAGCTGGGTGTGCACGTGGCCATCAGCGTCTCCCACGTTCAGGCACTTGTCCAGCTCCGGGTCTCACTTCAGCTCTTATCAGTGGCAGCACTAAAAATAGAGTAGAGAATTAGAGCATTGCAGCAGTTCCTGCTGGCAGATGCTTTTAACACTTCCCTGGCCACAGGGTCTGGCAGGATGCAGAGGTGTACGGGGGGTTGTGTGGTGCAGAGGGGGTTTTTTGGAGGTGGTGCATCAGCTGCCAGAATATTTCCGTGCTGTTGCTGCCTCCCCTGTGTGAAATGGCCATTCCCCTGCTGCAGCTTCCTGGGCGTGTCCGTGGTTTCCTGGCTGTGCCCCAGCCAGTGCTGCTCCAGGACTGCACTGGGGAGTCCCACGCTCTGGCTGCACCCCAGAGCGGCCAGGAGCATCACCCTGGGCATGGGGCAGTGTCCTCACCTCTGGCTCTGGACACCACATCTGTAGTGCCCGGCAGAGCTGGCACAGCTCTGGCTGTGGGTGGCCTCCCCATCGGATGCAGGGGATTACCTTCAGCCCTCAAACTGCTTTTCTGCAGCCCTTCTAATTTCTTGTTTTTAACACATGGCTGCAGGGCAGCAGCCCAGAAAGCTGCACACAATGAGAGAGCATCAGCTCCGGGCTCTGGCTCGTTCCCTGCCCGTGTTCAGCCCTGAGCCCTCAGCTCACACCCTTCACTCGGGGTTTTGTGTTAGGTGGCTTTTCCCTGCAGCAGGGATGGGGTGTCCTGGCTGGGGCAGGGATGCCCTGGGTGTCCTGGCTGGGGCAGGGGTGGGATGTCCTGGCTGGGGCAGGGATGCCCTGGGTGTCCTGGCTGGGGCAGGGGTGGGATGTCCTGGCTGGGGCAGGGGTGGGATGCCCTGGCTGGGGCAGGGATGCCCTGGGTGCTCACGCTGGCTCTGTTCTCTCGGGTGCAGGACGCTGGGGAGGGCAGTGAGGTGGCTGCACACCCTCTGCTGCGGCGCTCGCAGAGCTACATCCCCCCCTCGGCCACCAAGCCCCCCACAGGGCCCCCCGTGCTCAAGAGTGGCTTCTGTGTCAAGCAGGGGAACGTGGTGAGTGCAGGGGAACGTGGGGAGTGAGGGCAGGGGCCGGGGCTGCTGCTGCCCTGCGGGCTGGGGGTGCTCCAGGGGAGCTCTGGATGCAGGACCTGGACAGAAGAGTGTCAGGGCTGAGCACTGAGCAATTTCCTTCTGTTTTCCAGAGGAAGAGCTGGAAGCGGCGGTTCTTCGTCCTGGATGAGTTTTCCATCAGTTACTACAAGTGTGAGCAGGTGAGCAGCTCCCCCAGGACCCCGAGCAGGGCTCTGCCCCGCTGCTGTGCTGGCACAGGGGGCTCTGGGGGAGGCACATCCCAGCCCCGGGGCCAGCCAAGCCCACCACTGCCTCCTCTCCCCTCTGCAGGACAAGGAGCCTCTGCGTTCCATTCTCCTGAAAGATGTTTGCAAGACCCACGAGTGCCTGGTCAAGTCTGGGTAATGCTCCCACTCGTGTTTCCCTGCCCTGGCTGGTTCAGGCCAGGGCTGTCACAGCAGCTTGGGCTGCTCCAGCTGCTCGTGGGAAGTGGATCTCGAGGTGTTTGCCTCAAACTAGCCCATGCTGCTGCAGTGTCTCAGGAACAAGTTATTGCAGCAAGCACTGATAAAATCAAAGTAACCTAAAGACTTGCAATGAAAAATAACCTAAGAAAACAAAGCTCTTCATCCAAAGTAAAAATATAATGTATTCATGTGTCTCTGAACAGTTTATTCCTAATAAGTAATAGCAAGCTGATATTTAAAAGGAGCTGGGAATGCAGTGGATTATGCTGGGGGAGGGCAGGGGTTTTCTGGCTGATGGTAGAGCTGGAGGGGTTCTGGCTGAAGCTCTCTGGGGATCTGGACTCTTCTCAGAATCCCAGTGAGATCCAAGGCTTGCCTTCAATGTGTTTCCTCCCCAGCACACTCCAGAGATGAGGATAAATACAGGGTTTTTGTTTTTTTTCTGTCCACGATGGCTGCTGGGGTGTGACTTTCTCTTCCTCGCTGTTTCTAGTGACCTCCTGATGCGAGACAACCTCTTTGAAATCATAACAAGCTCCAGGACCTTCTACATCCAGGTGAGCAGCTGAGGCCAGGATCATTTTTGGGGCAGAAGGTTCAGCTCTTGAGAAGTGGCTGTTCCCCCCAGCCCTTCAGCAGTGAACACGAGCAGATGGGGCTGTAACACCTGAGAGTGAGGGAGAACTGTGGGGGGATTCACTTCTCCCCTGGCATTATTTATGATAGGGGCTGTTTGTGAGAGCAGGAGGCAGAGCTGAACCTTGGGAATGCCAGGAGAGCTGAGCCTCACCGGGGCTGCTGTGTTTGCAGGCAGACAGCCCCGAGGACATGCACAGCTGGATCCGGGCCATCACAGGGGCAGTCCAGGCCCTGAAAACGCGCCCCAGGGTAGGTCACGGGCTTTTCTTTTGTATTTATTGTCAAACAGAGATGATGCCAGCGTACAAGATATTTATTTAGCGGGTTATGTCGCCGTCTCTGTCCCTGCAGGAGATGTCCTTTGTGCGATCCAGCTGCGTGGCCCGGCCCGGGGGCTCCTCGGTGCCGTCGCAGCCGCGGCCGGCGTTGGAGGAGCGGCGAGCGTCGGGCAGGTCGCCCTGCGCGTCCTCCTGGCAGCCCTGGACGCCGGTGCCGCGGGCAGAGGGGCAGCTGGGGGAGCTGCCAGCCCCGCTCGGGGACCCGCTGGCCGCGGCCCGGGAGCGCCAGGGCAGAGCCGTGCCCGGCACACGCCTGCGGCACCGCTCGGAGCCGCAGCAGCTGCAGGAGAAGCCGTTCTCCTTCGACCTGGACGATGAAAGCATCCGCACCTCGGACGTGTGAGCGGCCCCGCTCGCCTGCCGGGGGTCCCTGTGGCTGGTCTGGGGTGCTCCAGGGGTCCCTTCCCTCCAGCACAGCCCTTCCCTGCGCTGCAGGATCCGCCTGGACCCTCGTGCTGGTGCCCTGCTCTGCAGGGAGCAGGGGTCCCTGGCTGCTCCTGCCCAGCCTTGGCCCCAGTGGCTCCGCGGCTTGGAAAGAGCTCACTGTGCAGGGCAGGAGATGCTGGGGACCTGCATGAGGGGACATCTTCTGCAATTGCATCCTTTCCCCACAGTCCAGGTCTGGAGGAAGTGGGCAGGAGGTCTTGGAGGCATGGGGGGGAGTGTGGCCTTTCTTGTGTTTGTAAAATGTTTCTCTCCCCTTTGATGCTGCTCAGATTCCCCAGGGCAGAGCTGGGAGACACCAGCCTGCAGCTGCCCACACAGGGGACTCACTGCAGCTTCCCCTTACAGTGACTTATTCCCTCCTGCCCACACAAGGGTTTATCAGCGATCTGCTGGCTTTTAATTATGTCTTTTTATATCTGTGGCTCCTATTGAACCCCAGCCTGGGCAGGTGCTCAACCCCTCCCAAGGCTTTTGGTACTTCCTGAGCATGAGCCAGGGCAGGCAGCCAGAGCAGCAGTGGCTCCCAGGTGGGAGCATCCTCAGGTGTGCTGTCGGTTTTGCACTGCACACACCTGGGCACAGGTAGCCGTGCCAAGTGGTGAAGGGCTTTCAGTAAAAAGCAATGAATTCCGAGCACCTGATGGAACTGGGCAGACTTGTCCGGCCAACTCTGCCACGGCCTGCCCGAGATGGAAACCAGCAGGAGTTTCTAGAGCAATGTGAATCGTCATTTCCATAACCAAATGAGCTCCTGTAGGTGTGATAAATAGCGTGTAGAAAACCCAGGTGTTCCCTCGGCACAGAGATTGTCTGATACCTTCACCCCACACGTGTGTGCCATCCCCACGTGCTGAGCCAGACCTCGGCCTCCCTTCCCTGGCCATGGCACATCCTCTGCTCTGCTCAGCCCAGTGTGTTCCCCAGGAGCAGAACATCTGGTTTGTCCCAGCCCTTTTGGGGCCTCCAGCTGTTTGACAGCTGTGCCTCAGCCTGAGCCTTGATTAGCCTGATCGACCTTAATGTGATTCCAGTTGTACCTTCCTGCCTCAGTCCCCTGTGGGACCCCTGGGGTGCTGCAGGGTGGCACAGCAGAGGTACCTTTGTGCAGCTGGGGGAGGCAGCAATGGGGGAACAGGGTCTCAAAGGGGATTGTGTGGAGGTGCTGGAGAACACAGAGACCATGAAAATGAGTGGGAATCGTTGCAAACGGTACAGGACGAGTGTTAATATTATTTAATTGTAGTTATCTAGATCCTGCTGTTGTTCCTTTTTCTGCTCCTTTTTGCTTTATTTGCACTAGAGTTTGAAACTTTCATTTTTTTAGGCTGACTTGCTGTTTGGCTCCTAACACTGTTTCGGAATGTTTTAGTAGTTTGGTAAGCCCATCCATCAGGGTCAGTAACAACGTTCTGATCTCAGTTTTGGAGAGCAGGGAATGCAGAGGGATGATGGTTCTTTTGTGCAAGGCTTTGGAACCACAGACTCCTGAGTATTCCTGATGCTGGATAATTGCACAGTTTCCTCAGGCCTGGGAAGGTAAAGCAGAGGCTTGTTGCACAATTAAGGTTAATTATCCGGGAGCAGAAACTACCAGTGGCTCCAGCACTATTGCAACATTGCTCCTGCTCGTTCCCACCCTCCTGCATCCCCAGGACAGCACGAAGGCTGGAGGTGAGGTTCAGACCAGTGTGGAGCTCAGCTGGGCTCCAGAGCCGTCCATCACACAGGTGGGGTTGGGAGGGAGAGATTTCCTTCCTGCTGGGTGGGTGCAGCCAGACCTTGTTGGAGCTTTGGGGTTCTTTTAGAGCAAACTGGTTTCCCCTCAGCCCTGCATTCAGTCCTGGCTCAGGTGTGGGATGGACACATCCCCTCGAGCTGCTCCCTCCTGAAGTGTGTGCTGTGGGGCTGTGCTGGGGTGCTGTAGGTTTGGGGGTGCCTTGGGGGCAGAGTGGTGGGAGAGACGGGTTTGCTATTCCCACGGGGTTCCAGATGTTTCTGGAAGTGCTGGCTGGGGATTTCAAGTGCTCTTAGGGCTGGGGCCCTCGTGTGGGCAGTGCTCTGTGGCTCCCGGGCTGGGGGCTGCCTGCCTCCCTCCCCTCGCCTGTAAATGCTGCAATGCCCTTTCCCCCTGTGTTTTTAAATAAAGAAGGAAATCCCAATTGCTTTCCCGAGCTGTCCATTTGCACTGTGTATTTTGGGGGACAGAGTGCAGCAGGTGGGGAGATCCCGGTGGGTGCTCCCCCATGCTCAGGATGCTGCCCTGCACAAGGAGGGGCTCTGGGCTGGGGAACAGTGCAAGGTGAGGCCGGGACACCACAACTCCTTCTGGACCGAGGTCCTGCTGTCAGCTGGCAGTGGGGGGCTGGAGACACAGGAGTTGTTAGTGACAGCACATGGTATTTTTTTTTTTTTTTCTTTCTGGGTCACTGCAGAATTTTTTCCCCTCCATGGACTCCAGCCCTGTTGTTCTGCTGAGGAATGGCATTTTCAGAACAAAGCTGCCCCCCGCCCCCAAGTCGAAGCTGCCAAACTGGGAGTGTGTGTTTGCCGTTTTATCTCAAATGTGACTGGGCATTTGCATACACAGATTTTGTGTCTGGCTCTGGCTGGGACTTGTTGCAGCTTCCTTTTCCCATTTTATTCAGCTTGGCAAGTTTTTAACCTGCAGCTGGTGAGGCTTCCTCTTTCGGGTGTGAGGTTCTTGCACCCTTTGGGTGCTGCAGGTGCCCTGTGCTGGGGCTGGAGCCAGAGGCACAGACAGGAGCTGCCCCTCGGCCGCTCTGGCCCTTTCCCAGCTCCCTGCCTGCTCCCAGATGTCAGGTCATCCATGACGCCAAGGTAACCAGGGCTCAGGACTCTGGATTAAAGGGATGTTTGGGGGTGGCTCAGGACTAGACCTACTCTACTCTCAGGGCTCTACTACTCCCCAAAGTACGTGGAGTCAGCTTCTTCCAGATTTTATTAATGTTTGTTTGACCCTCTGTGTTTGCAAGCTCTGATTTCTTAAGCTGTCACTATTTGCAGTGGGAAGCCAGAGTATTTTAAACAAGCAAAATATATACTTAACACCTTTGTGTCCAAGGTTGGTACAGTCATTACCAAGAGTAACTGCTGTGCACCCTGAGTGACAGTTCTGTAAGTCCAGGTTGTGCCAGGCAGAGCCTGGGCAGGTGCTGGCAGCGAGCAGAGGCATCCAGGGGCTGCAGCTGGGGCCAGCCCTGCCCCTGCTCAGTACACGGTGCACCAGTTGCTGCCATCACTGGGCATCAGCCCACCGGTGATCAGCAGAATCAGATCCACAAACCACCAGATGCCGAGGCCCCCCAGCGTCAGCAGCTTCCCCACGGCCGTGCCGGTGTGGCCCAGGCAGAACCGATCCACGCCGAAGCAGCCCAGGAAGAAGGAGTAGAGCAGAGTGGTGATGAAGTAGTGTCCGGTGTACCTGCGAGAGAAGACGCGGCGGGGTCAGGGAGTGTGAGCGCTGCCCGCCGGAGCAGCCCCGCTCCCGGGGGCTCGGTGCGGTGGCTGCCGGGGGGACAGGGACTCTCCTACTTGACGCAGGGCCGGCTGCCCCGCAGGAAGCTCCGCGGCTCGGCGCACTCGATGCCGTCCAGCGCCCGGCACTGCACACGCGTGTGATCCACCTCGGCGTGGGCCTGGCCGCCGAACTGCGGCGGGGGCAGCGCTCAGCGCCCGGCGGGGCCGGGGGGCGCCGGCGCTGGAGCCGCCCCCCGCCCCGCCCTCACCTTCACGCAGCCGTGGCCCAGCTCCTGCTGTGCCGTGGCGTTCCCGCCGTGGTCCACCGGCTCCTCGCACTCCACGAACTCATCGGGGCTGCGGGGAAGGAGCGGGCGGTGAGGGCGGCGGGGCGGCCGCGCTCCCCCCCCGGCCCGGCCCGGCGCTCACAGGTAGGTGCATAGGACGAGCGGCGCCCGCGGATCGCTGTAAGCCCAGGCGGCGGCGGGCGGCCCCGGCGGCAGCTCCCGGGGCTCGGTGTCGTTGGCCGGGAGGCCGCGGCCGTGCAGCAGCAGCAGGTTCCCGAGCAGGAGCGCGGCCTGCCCGCACAGCAGCGCGTACCCCACGGGCGGCGCCATGGCGGCACCGCCGCCCCGCTCAGTCCCGGGCCGCGCCGCCCGCAGCCAATGGGCGCCCGCCGCCGCCTCGGCCCGCCGCCCGCAGCCAATGGGCGCCCGCCGCCCCTCAGAGCGGAGGCGGAAAAAGCTGCGGAAGCGGCAGCGGAGGGCGTGGCTGAGGGTGTGGCTGTGGATGAGGATATGATTGGCTGCCGGGGAGGGCTGGCGGCCAATGGGCGAAGGCGCGGGGCGGGTCGCTGGTGCGGCGCGCGAGCCCTTCGGGGTGCGCCGCCCTCCGCGCTGGCCGGGCCCCAGTCCCGGGGCTCGGGGACCCCTCCCGGGCTCGGGGACCCTTCCTGGGCCCGGGGACCCCGCTCAGGCGGTGCCCGCCGCGCTCTCCCGAAGAGCGGATACCCTTAGCACCGGAGAAGGGCTCTCAAGGGTCTGTGTTGTCGGTAACGGGCAGCGGGGCGGCTCAGCGGCCGCACCAGCGGTTGATTCCGTCCGAGCTGGCCGTTGTGTGCCCAGCTCCCAGCAGTGTCACCTCGCCCTGTGGGAATGGGAGGCAGCCTTGGTTCGGGTGCATTTGTGCTCTTTTCCGTAGTAAATTGACTCCACCGAGCTATTCTCCGTGTCTGCCCTTCGTGTCGATTTAAGGGAGAATTGTTCCTGTCTCAGGCATGAAAGGGACAAAATGTCTGTGCTTGGATGTCAGGAAATCTCACTGCAATGGGTTTTCTCACAGTGTTTTACTCTACTTAGAAAGTCCGTGCTGGAGCCAGCGAACAGCCCTAATCCAGTGCTCTGCTCCGAGATCTCATTTGTGGCTTCAGACATTGCAGACCTCCAGGATTTATTGGTTTTACCTGGTTCTTCTTGCAGAGCAGCTCCCACCGTGCCTGCTGACGTGGGTGTCCCGCTGGCCCAGCAGATGTGCAGGGATTAGATTTGACCCGAGCCGTGTGCTCAGAAGCGGCCACATCGGTGGCGTGTCCGGAGCCTTGAGGTGTGTTTGCAGTTCCTTGTGTCGCGGGGCTGCAGCAGTGGTGCTGAGTGACAGGGGAAGCTAAGGGAGATGGATGTGGCTCTGCTTTGACCCTGGGAATCTCATGCCCCTCAGGCAGGAACCACAGGATGATTCACGTTTGTGCATTATTTGTGCAGTGCAGTTTTTTGGCAGCAAAGGCCAGCAGAGCCGTGGCGGCCGCGGTCCGTGCTGACAACAGCTCCCTTTGCGGGCGATTCCTTCGGGACACCGCCTCCTGGTAACCGGGAGTTTTTAGTCCAAAAAAGCACTGGAAAGGTTGAGGCTCTTTCCGACCTCGTCCGGGCCGTGCCCGGGCGGTGCCGCTGTCCAGGTCCGTGCCCGGTGCCGGTCCATGCTGATCCTTGTCGGGCCCGGGCGGTGCCGCTGTCCAGGTCCGTGCCCGGTGCCGGTCCATGCTGATCCTTGTCGTGCCGTGCGGGGCGGGCGGGCCCGGGGCGGGCGGGCGGACGGGCGGCTCCGCCCCGGGGCGGCGCAGCGCAGGCCCCGGCCCGGCTCCATAAGGCCGCGGGGCCGCCGGCCGGACCCAGCGCCCCACCGGAGGGGCGATGTGGGCAGGGGGTGTCATGGCCCGGGCCTGGAGCTGCTTTTGTCGCCTTCTCCTCTTCCTCATCTTCCTCCTGCCACCGCCGGCCGCGCCCGGGCCGCCCGCGGGTGAGTGCGCGGGGCCGGGCCGGGCCTGCCGCCCGCGCCCCCTCTGCCCCCCGTTCCCTTTCCCGGACAGCGCCGTTCCCCCTTCCCTGTCCCCTCCGGAGCGTCGGGCCCCCCTTTGTCAGCCCTCCCCGGGGCCGCCCGGGCAGGCTCTGGCAGCCGCTGCCCCTCCCCTGCCCTCGCAGGGTGGCCCTGGGGCAGAGACCCTCCCGTGGCTTGGCCGGAGCGGGGTTGGGCCCGCTGGCCCCGCCTGGGTCCCGGGGGTCACCGGTGCCAGCAGGAGGGGCTGAGGGTGCGGCACCACCTGTGCCCTACCCGGCGCCGACAGTGCCAGCGGGCTCCCGGCCAGGGGACAGCGCGGGTCCCCGCTCCGCGCCCCGCAGCTCCGGCCGCGGTCCCCGCTCCCGGCTGTGCCCCCGGTCCGGGCACACCTGCCCGAGCCCGCAGGTGTCCCACGAGCCCGGCTCTGTGCCAGGTACGGCCGAGCCCTCGCCGGGAGCCCTGCCAGGCTCAGGAGCAGGACTCAAAGCAAAGCCCCTGGAGGTGCAGGGCTGCCCGGGCAGTGCAGGTGCCCTTGGCCATCGGGGAGCTCGGGGATGGGGCAGAACTCGCAGGCTGCCGTCCCCAGGGAGGTAGGGCAGCACTCGGTGCCAGCGTTCTGGGTTTTAAGGAGCAGTGCTGTCCTTAGGGAATGTTGATGAATTGAGATGGGTCTGTTCATGGGCTCTTACGGTGCTGATTCAAGGCTGTACATACACGACAGGCAGAAATGTCTCCTCTGTCTGTGTTTGCCCCTTCTGAAGGGAGACGTGCCCTGTATAAAACTTTTGTGTTTGTCATTAATGTGTGTTTTTATAGTCAGGTCTTCCCAACTGAGGAATATACAAATTGATACTGGTGCTTCCTGCTGAGGACAGTGCTTGTGTGGTGTGTGCCTCTCCCTGAGGGATGCTGTGCTGGAATCTTTTCCTCTCACTTGCCGTGTCTGCTGGAGGGTGTGTGAGCTGTGTGAGGTGAAGGTCGGCTCTCAGAGGTGGCTGGTGGTGGAGATGGCACAGCAGGTTGGGAACTGTCTGAAATTCTGTATCTCGGAGATGCCAGGTGCTTGTGCTTCCAGGGGGGTGGTTGGTGTATTGAGGAATAAGATTTTAGTTCCTGCCTGTAGGAAAGAAACACTGGTGCCAGTTCCTGGTGGTGGATGGTAGTGTTCCTCTCTGCCTTTGGAACTCTCTGTCCTTGCTATTAATGCCAAACTTGCCATGAAGTACAGTGAACTTCCCTTGCCTGAGGTATGAGCATGAAGGAGAGGGTGGAAACCTCCAATTTTGGGTTATAATGTAAGTGCTTTTGACACATAGGGATGTAAGGCAGAAGTGAAGTGTTTACCAGAAATTATTATTTGAAAATTCCTGAATTACCATAATCGCATAGTGATGTGTAGCCTTAAGGGATCTGTGTGTGTGGCTTTTCCTCTCCTGTTTGTGTCCATAGGAGCCTTCAAGATTTGACTGTATGAATTTAAAAAAATTCATGGGCAGCAACTGTTTTGTGCTAATCAATCTCTTTCTTGATACTTGGTGTCACCCGCACACTAGGATGTTCCAGCCAGGCTTGGCCACAATTCTTGGAGTGTCTAAATGCTTGGGTTTAAATTTCTGGGGAGATAGGGTGTTTGGGTAAGATAATTCTTTTGTTCACAGCACAGATAACAGAACATTGCCTCATCCGTATTGCAACAAATCTGGGACCATCATTCAGCAAAGAGCAGGTTTGTGGTTATTTCCTCCATGTGAAAAGGAAAGAGAGGAAAGATATTTCAGTGTACCTAAAATTGCCTCTTCTTTGCTTTTGGAAAAAGGAAGTTTGAATCATTACTTTAGAGCTTCTGCATGTCTTGATCATTCTTACTTCTCAAGCTAAAATTAAAAAAATGTAAGAATGTGCATTTCACAGTTCCCTTTGGTGGCCAGATGTAAAGCCAGCGATGTCCCCAAAGAGGAGGTTCCCACAGGCTCAGCTGGGAAAGCAGAGCTGACATTCCCAGCTGGTGAGATGGGCAGGAAGGGAGTGGGGTGGGCTCAGCCTGCTCAGCTCCTGGCCCTGGGCTCACGGCTGGAAGGGACTCCCGTGACCACAGGAGGCTTCACCTCGCTGCAGAGGATGGGCTGGCTTTGCCCTGCTGCTCCCTGTGACAAGGTGCAGAGGATGTTGTCACAGCACCAGAGGACACGTGTGGCAGTGCTTTCTGTGGAACAAGGGGAGCTGTTGTCTTGCAGACAAGTTAGGCTTTAGGAAGGGCAGAAGGAATGGGGAGAGTCTAGACAGGAAACACTTACAGCATAGGTCTGGATTTCAGCAAGGAGTGTAAGAATTTTCTAGGAAATGTTTCTGTGGAAGAGCTCCGTAACCTGATCAATGCCCAACATCCCCTGGGAAATACCAAAAGAAGCTTCACGAACTCTCTGGCCAGGTTTAATGTTGTACAAATATTCCAGGTGAGCAATGCATACAGATGAATTCACTTCTCTTGCCATGATAGTTGATTGTCTCTTCCTGCCGTCTAAAAGGCCCTGGCACAGTGGGACACCCAGCAGGTGTGAAGACTGAGAGCAGGGGAGGGAGAGATGGAAAGAAAAGGCCCAAGGAGTGGTGCCCATAGAAGAACAGCTGGCCAGATGTTCCCAGGTGTTTTGAAGATGAAGCACCACTGAGGCACTCTTTAGTCTTTGAGGTATGGGAGGAGCTGGAACTGCTGGCTCCACAGAAAACATTCCTACATTTACAAGAAGACTACTTTGTGTTTTGTATAAACCTCTAAACATTCTTAAGTGGACTTGGATAATATTTGCATAGTGAAAGTGAAGGAGGTTTTTGCTTGCAGTAGTCCAAATAGTAAATCCTACTTCAACTGTGACCTTAGTGTAAGAGTCAAGTGCACCAAAAAAAAAAAACCTTTTCCTGGTGTGTCATTGCCTGGAGAAATCCACCAGCAGTGGTTCTGCTGTTTTGAAGGACATATGTAAGTAAGCCAGGTCATGGAAGTTTCTCCTCAGACACTGCTTGGCAAACTCCTGTATGATTCTGAAAATAGGATATGGAGAATGCAGACTGAGCTGGCAGCTGGTACCTCCCAGTCAGGTGTGAGTCAGGCTCCATAAAGGCTGGGATGGGAATCCCAGTGATCTGAGCATGAGAGAAGGATCTGTCATAAATAAGTGGCTTTGAAAGGATGGTGGAGGGTGTTCTGCTGAGGTGGAAATAATTGTCTATACAGAGGGTGAAAAATGGGGGGCAGAAGCATGCTGGTAGGAAAGGAAATGAGTGTCAGAGTAGGTAAAATGACAAATGAATGAGACATGTGCTGTCTGTTTTGAAGGTGAGATTAACCTGTGGAGATGCATAAACACACACTGCATGTGTGCCTTGGGATGTGAGGCCTCACTGGGCTGTTGTGTCCTGTTGTGCTTTTTTGGGATAGATGTATCTGCCTGGAGATGGAGCCAGAACAGCCTGATGTGACCAGGCAGAGGTGTAAGGAAATACTGAATATTGATGCTCCTTAGTTGCGGGAAAGGAAAGACGAGTGTGACAGCACACTGGAAATGTGAAGGTTTGGAGCTGGAGAGAAGGGAATCTCTTCAGGGATGGTTGCCCTGCTCTGGGATCAGAGTGCAGCTGGAAGCACCCTGAGCTGATCCAGGGAGATCAGGGATGCTCGGTGGAGGTGCTGGTGTGGAACTGGTCCTGCCTGGGCCCTGATGGGCTGCATGGCTGTGTAATGCTCTTGGTGACAATGTCCTGCCAAAGTGTGGAATGACTCGTGCAGCTGACCTCAGCTATTAACTGTAATCAATTGATGATAACCACAGTTAACTTAATGGGTTTTGTATTAGCTGCTGACCTGCTCACATGCTGATGAGCTGTTTTTATAAAATTAGCTTGTTCTGTGGTGTAACAGGCCACGGTCTGAACTTTCCTCTTTTTAATTTTTTTTTTTTTCTTCCTCTGAAGTGTATCTTTGACCTTCCGTTGTAGGCTTGGGAAGGAGTCAGAGCTCAGGAAGGATGCTGATTGAGGGGAAGTGTGAGTGTGGGTGTAGCAGTGTGCTGTGATTCTGTAACTGAGCCAGTGACCCGTGGGCATGCCAAGGTCTGCCAGGACAGGGGATGCAGTCTGACGTGTGCTGAGCACAGATCTTACCTGTCAGGCGCCCCCTGAACTCTTACCTGAGCACCCCCAGAGCTTCCCTCGGTGTCTGGAGAGTCCTCGTGGCTCTGATGTGTTCCCGTGGCTTTCAAGCTGCCACATGCCATGGAGCATGCATGGAATTCCTATGCTGGATTTGGGGTGGGGAGGGGAAGATGATTCACATCTTCCTAGTTGTCTCCCATGCTTGGTAATTAATGGCAGCCTTTAATGAGATGAGATAAGTGTGGTCATGGATGCAGTTGTGTTTTTGTGATCGGAAATCTCAGCCCGGACATGGATCATGAGCATGTCATGTTCTGAGCATGACGTGGTACAGCTGCCAGTGGCAGAAAGGCCCTGAGGATTAGGAGTCCTGTAGCTGCTGAAAATCTTACTCCAAACTGTTCGTGGCCTTTGTAGGAGGAAAATGTGGGAGCAGGGTTGGCTTTCTGCTGGGCTGCACTCATCCCTTGGGTGGGATTCTTGTTGGACTGCTCTGTGCCCTCTGTGAGGGTTGCTGGAGATGTGTGAAATGCTGCACAGGGCACTTGGCATGGCAAAGGTTCTTTGGGCAGTGCCAGGGGGGTACCTGCTGGAGACTCCCACCCCATCACCTCCCAAACCAGGGGTGGTGAGGGAGGGCAGAAAGTGAGGAGAGAACTCTCAGAGCATTCAGAGATTTGAAAATTGGCCTCTTTTAGTGCTGTGCTCTAAGAGGATCCTCTTGGAGTTTACTCTTCCCAGAAATCCCTCCCAGTTCTGCTTCATGTGATGATTCACTGATTTGTTTTCTGCTTCCAAGCTTCTCTGGGGCAGACGTGTGGTGCTGCAGGCAGTGCCAAGGCTGGCTGTGTGCTGCTGTTTGTGTAACCTGTGCCTCGAGAGCCTCCAGTGTCCCCTCCAGTGTCCCCTCCCCACTGCTGCAGCCATGAAGGGGGACGAGTGGCACTGGGGAAGGAAGCAGAGCAGTGACCTGAGCGTGTGCTTGGAAATGACAAATGTAGAGAAGGCATTGCTGCAGTGTGTGCTTTTGGTGGCTCATTCCAGGGAAGGAAGCAGCCCTTCCCTCCCTTGTTTTCAGGCCAGGGAGGTATTGACACTGTGTTCTGGAGCCAGTGAATGTAAGGGGCTCTTTTCAGGAATTTTATCTCTGCTTTTTTCATACCTTTTGCCTACAAACACTGTATTGATGAAAGTTCTGCTGCAGTATGTGTCCTGTGTGATTTCCTGAGGAGCAGTGGGGCTGTGCCTGTGCTCAGGTGACAGAAGTGCTGTGGCAGACCAGGACAGCACAGTGCAGCTGAGGCCTCCTGCCAGGGACACGTGTGCTGTGATGGGAGCTGGAAGTGATCTGAGGGCTTGTTCCTTGGGGACAGGGCTGGGAAGGGACAGCTTTTCCCTTGGGATGCCTTGGGGAGTGCTGAGTGCTGGTGATGATGTGTGTCAGCTTGCCAGGGGTGGGCACAGCAGGGGAAAACATCTGGAGGAGCCCGAGTGTCACTGCAGCCTGGTGTTTTCTGGGGAACCCGTGGCATTTAAAATCTGTGTGGGGGCTCCTGCCTGTTTTCCAAAGGATGGAGCAGGCCTCTCCTGGAGGCTTTGAGCTCACAGTGCTGTCCTGTAACTTGGAGAAGCCAAAGGCCCTTTGGAGATGGAGTGTGAGTTTTGGTGTGCTCAGAGGGGCTGGTTTTAACTGGATGCAGCATCTCAGTCCCACTTGAGAGATTGTGGAGGATCTTGGACACCAAACACTTGCTCACCTGCCCCAGATGTGGTGATGATTCCTGGAGACAGACAGTGAGGTAACAGTTCCCTCCCCCCTGCCTTTGCTGGCAAGCTCAGACTCCTGTGATGAGCTCATGGATTCCCCTGCCATGAGCCAGGAGCGCTGGATACAGGAGGACACTGCCTGTGCTCTGGGCTGGGCAGCCTCCTGCTCCCTGGGTGAGCAGCTCTGGGCCCGGCACCAGCAGATGCCACCACTGACGGGAAGAGTCGTTTGCATGCACAATTTATTGTTGTTGACATAGTTAATAATATAAAACAGTTGCTTGCAAAAGCTGATAAAGGGAGCTTGGACTGTGGACTTGTTTGGTTTAGGGGATGTGTCTGATGTTGCATATGCAAATAATACTTAATGGGATCTGTGATGGCTTTGTGGCAAGGATTTGTCTCACCTCAGTTGTTTCGATGAGCCCTGGAGGGCTCTCTGAGAGCACAATGAACAGTAGCAGCAGCCTCAGGTCAGGAGTTTGGCTGTGCTGGGCAGGGTGTGAGGCTGAGCTGTGCCATGGGGAGCTCTGGAGCTGCTGGAGCTCTCAGAGGCTTGCTCTGAGGTTTGCTCTGTGCTCTTCTGTCTGTGGACTTTTCCTGAAGTCGTGTTTTCCTTCCTTTTGATTTTTCTTTTGATTTTTGATTTTCATCCTTTTGATGGCATTGTTCCTTTAGCAGTGTTCCTTAACAGTGTTTCTGTTCTGCTTTCCAGGTTTCCAGGAGATTTCCCTGCTCACTTCCTATGAAGTTGTAACCCCACAGAGATTGGGAAGGGAACGACGAGAGGCTTCCAACAGCTCCTCAATACAGGTACTGGGCAGTCTTAGACATCTCTTCAGTTTAGTGTCTACTTCCACATCAAGTCCACCCAAAACTGGTCTGAAATGCCCATGGGATGCTGCTGGATTCACCTGGCAGCAGGGAAATGTTTCCTTGCAGAGAGCATCACCTCTGTCACTGCTGCAGCTGAGGCACACCAGAACCTTGCTCCTCCAGAGGTCATGAGTTGCTGCAGTGGATTTTTGATCTGGGTGTAAAACTTGCATCATGTTCAGTAAAAAAATGTGTTGTCCTTTTCTGGCTCTGATGTGGAACTTTTTTTTCTGTGGAAGTTTTAGAAGGAAAGAATAAGAAAACCACAGTTGTGTTTTGAAACCTTTTCCCTCATGTGATTCTTCCCCAGTCACACAGGAAGGGATGCTAGGTTCTGGAGGCAGGGACAGTTGTGAAATAAATTTCAGGCTCATCCACCTTTGTTGGTTTCAAAGACTGTTTTTATTCATTAACTTGAGTAAAATGCACCTTTCTTTGTATTCAGGACAAGGTGTCCTATGCTGTTGAGATTGAGGGGAAAGAATACACCATTCATCTAGAAAAGAACAAGTAAGTGATGAATTTCTTTACATTATGAACTTATTCAAACTCTCGTGTCCAGATGACAAGCTGGCAGGCAGCACATGAGTTTTGTGTCCTGGGGCTCTGTGGGAAGTGCAGGTACATCCCAGCTCTGCAGAATGGGAAGAGATTGAGTCCAGAGATGTTTTTTTCAGTTCCTGCAGCCCTGGGGAACCCCTTCAGAGCAGGAAGCTGCAGATTACTCCAAGGAGACCCAGGGAATCTATGACTCTTTCTATTCACAGCTAAAAATAAACAAGTTGAACTGCATTTCAAGTAAATATTTTCACTTTTGTCTAGGACTTGTTTATTGCTTTAGTTCTATGTTTTTTCCCATCTCAGTGGCACAAGGACAGTAATAAATGAGGAAATGACTTTGTCTCCAGGGTCTGAGCACTGACACCTCCCAGCTGATGCAGATGCTGTCTGCCTGCAGGTTTAGGGCCACTTGCAGCACCAGCACTGTGCTCCAAGCTGCCCTGTGATGGACACACAACTGTGCAAGCCCTTGGGGAGCTCCAGCTGCCCCTTGCCAAGCCCTGACCCTCAGGAACGTGGGAATTTAGCTGCACCACATCAATGGAATTACCAGCATGGTGCAGCAGTCGTGGTCATGGGAGACTTTCCCAGTGCACTTCCTCCTTAAACTGAGGAGGACAAGGCATGTGCAGCAGACTGAGGGCTAGAATTTTTTCCCTGTTTGGAAACAGGCTTTTAGCACAATTTAATGGGTTTTGTTGCTTGCTCTACTCTCTGAGGTGAGGTAGTTTATTTTATTTCATTAGCAGTTCTACCATTCTGGTCTCTTGAATTTTGCTGTGAAAATATACAATTTCTTTGTTAATTTTGTTTTTTTTTTTTTCCCTTTCCTTATTGAATTGCAATTTACCTATTTGTCACACTTTTGATTAGGGCTGTCTTACTGCTCTGCTCCAATGTCACAATCATTCCATGAAATTCCTCTTGTTTCATGGAATGACTCTGTATTCCTTTTCCCTTTCATTGCCAGAGAACTGCTGCCCAAAGATTTCACAGTTTATACCTATGACAAGGAGGGAAAGTTGCAATTGGAATATCCAGATGTCCAGGTGGGATTTCCTTCTATTCATACCCTCACTGAAGCTGAGTGGAACAGAGCACCTGGGGGATGAGGGAGTCAGGATTACCAAAGGATAGTTGTATTTTCTGCTGGGCCACCTTCAGTACCCACTGCCCTCTTCCTGGAGAAAGTCCTTAGTTTTGGATGAGGATCTAACCTGGAAAAGATCTGTATTTTCTGATGTGGAGGTGAGGGCTGGCTGTTAGGGACTAACAACTTCTGAGAGTGGGTGTTAGACTAACAGCTTCTGTTAGTCCTGCTGGGAGGGATGGATGGGATCAGGTCTGAGGGGCCTCTGAGAGGGGTCTGTGCAGTGTTGGTTATTCCACAGAAAGCATGCCTGCAGCCCTGTTCTGTACAAGCAGCTGCCTTACTTGTTCCTTTGGAAACGTAGAGCTAAAAGCAGGATGTGTGATACAAAATGCATGAGAGCTTTTCTAATGGCTCCACTCTTAGGGATCAGTGTTGTGCCTTTTAAAGGGAAGTGTTAGTCATACATGATTCATAGGATCTTGTTCCTGAAAATAGAGCACCTGAGTCAAGTGACTGTTTGCTTCCTAGTTAAAAGGGATTGGTTAGAGGGAAAATGCTTTTTCAGCATTAGGTCCCAGAAGTCACACTGCCCTGAACAATTAGCACAAACTCTCTGTGCTTTCTGCATTCCTTGCTGAGACACAGGTGACAGAATCTGTTATAGGTCCTGTATCAATATTAGATCTGTGTTATAGGCCCTGTATCAATGTCTAGGAGTGCCCTTGCCAGAGCAAGTGGAGTGTTTGCCCCGTTGTATTTTCCAGAGGATGTGCAGAGTGCAGGCTGGAGTCCTCCCCTCTGCCAGGGCTGCTCAGGGCTGGGCTCTGCAGGAGGCTCTGGCAGTGCAGCTCCAGCTGGCCTGGACAGCAGGGCTTGTCCCTCCTCCTCCTCCTCAGAGGTGACAGACAAGCCAGAACTTTCTGCCAGGAGACTGAAGAGTAATTTGGCCCAAACCTGGAGGGAGGGGCTGGCCTCGAAATATTTGAGGCAGGGTGGAGGACAGAACAGGAGAGGAATAGCCTGGGTCAAGTTAAGAAATCCAGCTGTGGTAAATTTAACTTCATACATTTTGTGTTCTTGAGCTGTAATCACTGCTGGCCAGTGGCAGACCAGAGATTGCCCTGGGTGTGCAGGCAGGCCTGAAGTGTGTGTGTAATGCACCCTTGTTTTCCTGTGCAGGATCACTGCCATTATCAGGGGTTCGTGGAGGGCACCCTGGATTCCCTGGTGGCTGTCAGCACCTGCTCAGGCTTCAGGTAGCACAACTCCTCCTTTGTGTCCTGGCTGCCTCACTGTGGCTGCTGAACCCAAAACCCATTTCTGCTGCTTTTAGCTGTGCCTCAGCCAGCAAGGGAGTCCCTGGCTGCACTGAGCTGTTGTCCTGTGGCATCTCTTATTCAAGGAGTTCACAGATATTTGAAATACCATCCAATAAGTTATTAATGCAGTTTGTTACCAGAGTGCAGTAAGTTGCACGTATTTTGCTTATGTTTTAACTTGCACAGGTGGTCATGACAACTGTACCTATTGCAGAAATGGAATATTGAACACTGATCTCCTAATTTCACAAAATTTGCCCTAAACCTTATGTACCTCAAGTCTGATGGAATTATTTTTTACTTTGGGCTAGTTGCCACATATTCTGTGCCATTGATTTTTTGCAGGGCCATGCCAGGCACCAGAGTGGCAATAGTGTATTTGAACTAAAGCATTTCTGCTTAAGCCTGTGATGTAATTCCTGGGGCATTGCAGAGCCTTACAGAGATGTTTAATTTAGTGCACTTGTAAGGCCCTACTGAGTGAAAGGCTCCTGCCAGGCCTGAGGGGCAGTGTGCTGGTTCACCAGAGCTGAGCTATAGGCAGGCTTTGGTCATCCAAGAATAACTGTTCCTTTGTTGAGCTGCAAAAATTCTGGGTGCTGGATTTCTCACACACTGCCATATTTCAGGGGTTTGGTGACAATGGGGAATGTCACCTATGGGATTGAGCCCATGGATCCCTCTTCTGGCTCTAAACACATTTTATATCGACTGGATAATGTGAAGAAAGAGCCCACAGCGTGTGGAGTAAGCCCTGAAGGGCAGGAAGGGGAACGTGCAGAGGGAAATCTCCAGCCCAGTATGACCCAGCTGCTGCGGGTAAGTCCCCCCCAGTCCCACATAAGGGATTTTGTGAGTTCATTTGAGAGTGTGGAAGCAGCTTATCAGATTTCCTGGGGCTTAACACATACCTAAAGGTTTTTAATTTTGGGGGTTTCTGCACTACTGGACGACTCAGTTTCTTCTCCAAAGCAGCCACAGTTTCCTCCTGCTTCTGCATGTGGCAGGGAAGGTGGGGCATATATAATATTAGAATATTCCTGGGCTTTTTGGGGGGACTTTTAAGGGTAGGAACATGACTGTCCTGGAGAGGCTTGTTAACAAAGTACTGCATCAGGAGCCAGGAGAATATTGTCATGTTTATTCCATCCTCCTCAAAGTAGCACTTTTATGTGAAGTCCCCCTTGTCCTTCAAGGACTGTCTGTACAAGAACAAAATTGAAATGAAAGCAGAAGAACGAAAAATCTTGTGTTTCTCTTCAAGATCATTGGCATTTGCTTGTAGAATCTTGCTGCCCCTTTATGAAAGTGTGTGCTGACTTTCCAAAGCAGCTTGTGCAGAGGTGCCTTGCTTTGAAACAAGGGAAGTCTTTGTGCAGCTGAGTTTCAGTGTAAAACACAGAGACTATCATTGCATTGGATTACAGTGCTTGGGTTTGGCACAGTGTGCTTTGGGTGTGTCTCAAACCACCGGTGGTATCAAGTGAAATATGACAATGTCATGATGGGGTTTTTTGTTTACACTTGAATTAATAAATCTGAAGTTGTCTAAAATTTTTTTTTTCCCCAGAGAAAGAGGGCGGTCCTGCACCAGACAAGATATGTGGAGCTGTTCATAGTTGTGGATAAAGAAAAGGTGGGAGTTGTGTGCCTTTGCTTTTTCTTTCTCCTCAGGAGAGGGTCTGGAAAGCCCTCAGGTTTCATTACTCCCAAGTTACAGTTTACCCATGTGCAAAGATGCTACCCGAGAAGTGGAGGCTGAGTGACTTACCCTTCATGAGGCTGAGTTTCTTTGTCTTGCAGTTTGAAGATTTTGGGAAGAGTGAAACAGAAGTAAGAGAGCATATGGTGCAGCTGGCAAACTTCCTTGACAGTGTGAGTAGGAGGGGTGCTGTGTGCTGCAGCCCTGCTGCCTTTTGTACGTGTCCACCTTGGGGTCTGCTCTGGTACCACTCTGGGAATGCACAGTGGAAGCTTTTCCACCTCTAAATTAATTTGCACTTATCCACCTTGAGAATTACTCTAGGAATTCTTCCAACTTGTGCTACATCCAGTGAGTGACAGGACAGGTTTTGCTGCAGTTATTGCAATTCTTGTCTGTGTAAAGGTTAGAGAAAAAGCATGTTTATAGCTCCACTATTTCACATGATATTTGTCAGAACTGAGACTTCTTTTCATTTCTGTTGGGTATTGTCTTACAATGTAGCCAGTGTGGCATTTAAGCATTGATCCTGAAGCTAATGAAGGCCTAAATCACAGGGAAAATGCATTCTGGTGGTTCCAATTGTGTACTAGCTGTGAAAAAAAAATCAAACCCAGAAAAGATGGATACCTGCAATAAGATCTATAACACCAGGCCATCTGCTTTTGTGTGAATATTAATAAATGTTTGTGCTCCTTTTCCTCCCCAGATGTATGTCATGTTGAACATCCGCATTGTGCTGGTGGGGCTGGAGATCTGGAAACACGAGAACGTCATCAGCACAGACGGGGGGGCCGGGGACGTGCTGGCCAACTTCGTGCAGTGGAGAGAGAAGAACCTGGTCCTGCGACGGAGACACGACAGTGCCCAGCTCGTCCTGTGAGCACAGCTCCTCCCCTTTGCTCCCAGGAATTCATTCTGGTCCTGTCCTGTGAGCACAGCTCCTCCCCTTTGCACCCAGGAATTCATTCTGGTCCTGTCCTGTGAGCACAGCTCCTCCCCTTTGCTCCCAGGAATTCATTCTGGTCCTGTCCTGTGAGCACAGCTCCTCCCCTTTGCTCCCAGGAATTCATTCTGGTCCTGTCCTGTGAGCACAGCTCCTTCCCTTTGCTCCCAGGAATTCATTCTGTTCTGGTCCTGTGAACACAGCTCCTTCCCTTTGCTCCCAGGAATTCATTCTGGTCCTGTCCTGTGAGCACAGCTCTAGTGCCTGTGCTCTTTACCTGCACAGGGGTGATGTGGAAGAGGCTGCTTTCCTCTGTAAACTCTGTCTTAAATGAACAGAGTAAAGGAATCTTGAGCAAAGACAGCAAAGCTTAACTGGTGCCACTTGTGCTTGCAGTCAGTAGCCGTGCTCCTGTGGCAGCCTTGCAAAGCTGGAGCAGCAGGATTTGTGCCACAGGCAGGGGAGATGTGCTGATATGGGCTCTGTGTGTCTGCACAGACAGATGATGGCCTTTCCTTTCTCTTCATGACTGTAGGAAGAAGGGTTTTGGTGGCACAGCTGGAATGGCCTATGTGGGAACAGTGTGCTCCAAGAGCCATGCAGGAGGCATTAACGTGGTGAGATTTCTTCAATGATCTCTGAATGTGATTGAGGTCAGAGTTTGCACTCTGAAAGTCTTCCTGGAAGCACAGAGTCTTTCATAACAAAGCTGAAGTGGCTTAGTGGGGCTCTTATCTTGTCTCCAACAATTTCTGACACTTCCAGGATATCTGAATCACAACTTCTCTGTAGTCTTGTGCTCAGTGTGCAGTACTCATGCTAAAGGATTTCTCTGTGTTGTTTTAAGCATCTCTGCCTCCAAATTCTGTGGGAGCTTTGGGTGGTCTCAAATCTGTCCTGTACTGTCTGACCTGCAGCTGTGACCCCCCTGGGCAGTGCTGGTTCACTGCATGTTTTACATGGAGCTGCAGAGCCTTAATGAGCCAAGCTGTTGGTCTGATAACTGGCAATCACAGAAATCTGGTTTCTTTGGACCAGTGACAGAAGTGCTGGAATTTGCACATTTCAGGAGAATTGGGCTGGTGTGGAGAGTTCTGGTTTTTGTGTTAATGTTGCAGTTGCTCTGGAAGGTGGAGGTTGTTGGGTAGTGTCCCAGTGAGGTTTCTCTGAGGGCTCTTCTTGCTAAGCAAATTCCATGCACTTGGTTGGAAATCCAGCACTGTTGCTCAAAAGACAATGACAAAAGGGTCTCCTTTGCACATAAGTAAGCATTGACTTTTCAGTATAAGCTCTCTGCTGACTGCCTTCTGTGTCACTCCTGTGCAGTTTGGAAGGATCAGCATCCAGATGTTTGCATCCATCATGGCTCACGAGCTGGGCCATAACCTGGGGATGAACCATGATGATGAACGAGTGTGTCACTGTGGGGCAAGCAGCTGCATTATGAGCTCTGGAGCATCGTAAGTAGCTGACCAAGGGAAGGCAAAGAAGGCTCAAAATGCCCCATCCATGTGCTTTGTTTTTATGGATTACTTTCACCTTCAAATTCCCCTTGCAAAGAGTCTTGTTGTGCTTGAAATGGGGAAAGCAGAGATCCCCCTTGTTCTGCAAACACTGAGGATACTGGCTTGGCTTAGTGTGAAGCTCAGCTCATTTTCCCCATTGCAGGGGCTCGAGGAACTTCAGCAGCTGCAGTGCAGAGGACTTTGAGAAGCTGACCCTGAACAAAGGTGGCAGCTGCCTGCTGAACGTTCCGAAGCCTGACGAGACGTACAGTGTCCCGTACTGCGGGAACGGGCTGGTGGATGCTGGGGAGGAGTGTGACTGTGGCTCGCCCAAGGTTCGTGGCTGTGTTTTCACGGGGGTGCCAGGGCGTCCTGTGCCCCTCACTCAGAGGGGGCTGTGTGTGGCAGAAGGGAAGGTTTTGTGACATTCAGAACCCTTGTGTCCTCAGGAATGTGAGAGTGATCCGTGCTGCGAGCCGGGAACCTGCAGGCTGCGATCTGGTGCTGAGTGTGCTTATGGGGACTGCTGCAAAAACTGCCGGGTAGGAGACTCTGGTGTTTGCACACGGAGAAAAGAGAGCATTGGCTTAGTCAGTGCATCTGTGACAGGGAGCTGTCCTGTGTGCCCCACGAGGGCTCCAGATCAGTGCCTTGTTTGGGGCATGCCCTGGGTCAGGAGCAGTGCCAGTCTCTGCTGTTCCCGTTTCCTGATGGTTTTCCCTCCCCTCTGTCCTCAGCTCCTCCCTGGAGGCACCGAGTGTCGGGCGAGTACCAACGAGTGTGACCTGCCCGAGTACTGCAATGGCAGCTCCCAGTTCTGCCAGCCAGACTTCACGGTGCAGAACGGGCACCCCTGCCACAACCACGAGGCCTACTGCTACAATGGCATGTGCCAGTACTACGATGCACAGTGCCAGGATATCTTTGGCTCCAGTAAGGAAGAGCACACTGTTACAACCTTTCTAAGAGATGCAGCTATAGAACACACTAAGTTTATTTAAAATATATTCATTTGCTTTTCTGTAACAGAGAGCAGCTGGCTTTGGCAGAGGATTTGGAGCAGTGGTGGCAATGGTTTAGCATAATGGCCGTGCATCCTTCCTGTGTTACACTTAGTTCTGTGCTGGGGATTCGAGTAATAATTTTGTTGCACTTACCATTTCTGGTGCAGTGGGGTTTCTGCTTTATAGGGCTGTAAAGAAATACCAAATGCTTGAATTGACTCAGCTTAAGTAACTGTTTTTCTCTATCTTTAAACTTGGAGCCTTGTAATTCTGACGTTGTAACTTTTTTAGTGTTTGGATCGAGTTCCTAAGCTCACTCCTGCATGGCAAACACTTGGTGTAGCAGGGCAGCTGCTCTGGCTGCAGGAGATGTGTGTGAGATGTTTCTGTGCCTGGGTAACGTGGCTCCTCTCTCTGGGGATGGGCTGTTGTTTGCAGAAGCCAAAGCAGCCCCTGACATTTGCTTTGCTGAAGTGAATTCCAAGGGGGACAGATTTGGCAACTGTGGTTTCCATGGCCATGACTACAAGAAATGTTCCAGCTGGTGAGTTGAGCCCAGTGCATTGGGGAGTTCTGAAATACACAGCTGGGAGTCTGTATTTGGGTGCTGTAGTGTCAGTTTGGGGTGTTGTGCACACGGGAGGGATGCAGGGCTGTGGTGGAGGGTGTGTTCCACACCTCCTGTCAGGGATTGTGCTTTTCCTAAGTGGTCACATATGGAAGACGAGAAGCAAATCATCATGTTTCCTTAAGGCAGAGATTCCAACAGCTTGCAGAAAGAAGGGATACACTACTCTTGCAGCACTGGAATGAAGCCCAGTTCAGTTTTATTTGTCAAGTTGCCTCAATTTTGTTTTCAAGTAGCATCATCCAGTAGAAAGGAAAGATCACATCAAACACATGGTGGTCTCGTTCTCAGAATAAATTCAAGTGTCACTACAGTGTGCCTGTGTTGCTGTTGTAGGAATGCCATGTGTGGGAAGCTGCAGTGTGAAAATGTGAAAGCCATGCCTGTGTTTGGAATCAAGCCTGCTATTATCCAAACTCCCATCCGAGGCACCACGTGCTGGGGGGTGGATTTCCAGCTGGGCTCTGATGTCCCAGATCCAGGAATGGTGAACGAAGGCACCAAGTGTGGTAATGGAAAGGTAATTAAAATTTTAAAGTTAGATCCTAATGTAATAATTTGGGGTATTCATGGGAATAAAATTTTCAGCTGCATTGTTTCATGAATAGTTATGACCATTATTTTTTTATGCCTGTAGTTAATGTAAAACTTTTTAAATGAGTCCATTGATTCCCCCCACTGCCCAGTACTGCACTGCATGTGCACCAAACATTTAATGAGCCTTTCATTTGTAGGTGAAGCGAAAGAAATTGAGTTTGTTGAGAGCCAGAATCTTCGCTTTGTCAATGAGCAGGAAGAGCCAGGCCCACACAAATGCCTTGAAGACAACTTTCAATTAAAATCCGACTTAACTAGAGAGGGCAGAAGCTTAGCCCTAGCAGAGGAATGTGCATTCCACATGTCCTTACTGGGCACAATTTAATTGCTGTTCCTTTACATTCAGACTGGAGACAAAAGGCTCCAGTGCCAGCTCAGCCCCGTGCTGAGAGGCCTTTTGTGGAGCAGAGGATCTGCAGAGTTTGGAATTATCAGTGAGAGTGTGTGAGGCTTTGTGGCAGCAAGGACAGCTTGTGGCTGTGGAGCCCCGAGCTAGGAGCAGGGATCTGGGCAGGCCAGGGGGCCCTGAAATGCCATCATCCCTCATTGTGTGCATCTCTGTTCCCAGATCTGCAGGCACTTCCAGTGTGTGAGTGCCTCTGTCCTCAACTACGACTGTGATGTGGAGAAGCAGTGCCATGGGCATGGGGTAAGCAGGGAAGAGAGGCAGCTAGTTTGAAAATGGTGATTAGTACCTTTTTCTGTTTTGTCAAACTGTAAAACTCTCTCTAAAATGTCTCTAGGCAAGAGAACCTGTAGCAGTGTCAAAAAAGTATTTGACAAAACTCTTTGCCAGGCAAGAATTCCCAGTTCCAGTATTGCTAATGAAATTTGACTCTTCATTACACAAAGGAAAAAAAAAAACCCAAAAGCCATGGTGTGTGAGCTGCTGGGATAGCTAATCCTTGGAAGCTCTTCCTGAACACACTGCTGTGTGTGCTCAGTCATGTGAAATCTTGGGATGCCTGGCCAAGGACTGTTTGGAATTGGCCATGGAGTTACTGGGTAGAAGTTACAAGGGACAGAAGAGGCCGTGGCTGCTGCACACGGATTTCAGAGCACAGAAATGGAGGTGACTGAGTGTTTGTGTTTTGGAATACAGGTGTGCAACAACAACAGGAACTGCCACTGTGAAGCAGGCTGGGCCCCCCCGTTCTGTGAGTCCAAAGGCTACGGGGGCAGCGTGGACAGTGGCCCTCCATACAATGGCAAGTGAGGGCTGGGCTGGGCTGGGAGCTCCAGAGCAGCCCCTGGGCTGCTGAGCTTTGCTGCATGGCTCTGCACTCTGACCACAGTGGTCTGGCAGAGGTTTTCTGCTCAAGGTGTTGCACTTCACTCTTGGGATACTGGGGGTTTGAAGGTGAAATAGGAAGCCAGAGCCAAGCTGTAATTTGGAGAAAACTTATGCTGTGTCCATGTGGAGTAGGTAAAGATGGGATTGGTGTAACTTCTGTGGGCCGCAAGAATGATTTTGGAGACTGTTTTTCATAAGCTGGTGTGGGTTTGGGAAAGCTAGGCACTGTGATGCAATAACAGGCTGGAGAAACACACTGGAGCTCGGGCAGATCCCTCAAATCATCAGACAGAAAAAGGGAAAGGCTGTTGTAGTACAGCCTGCAGGGGAGAAATTGCTGCATATAAAAATGTCAAGATTAAGAACCCAAGTTCTTTGTCTGCAGCAAACAGTGGCTGGAGAAGAGGTAGATTTAACATCAGGCCAAAAGGCAGAAGCTGTTTTCCTCTCCTGTAAGATCTTTAATAATGAAACAATACAGTCATGAAAAATGAGGATTGATCTCCTAATTTAATGTGCTGTTGCAGCCCAGGGTATCAGCTCTAAAAGATAAACAGAAAGGATCTATTTGGGCATATATCCTACTGGATTCTTCTGTGTTTTTTCCTGTGAGAAATGGGAAACAGTTATGGAACTATTGCTACCAAATAGTCAGTGCTGCTGTGAGCCAGGGGGTGGTGACACCATGCCAGACTCGTTTCTTCTCCCTGGCTCTGTCCCCTCAGACAAGGACACCTCTCTGCGCAATGGGCTGCTCGTCTTCTTCTTCCTGGTGCTGCCCCTGCTCGTGGCTGCTGCTCTGGCCTTTGCCAGGAGGGACAGGCTGAAGCGAGGCTGCAGGAGGCTGATGTCCCGCTGCCACTCGTGAGTGCTCCTTGTCCCCCCTGTCCCCTCCCTGCCCCTCAATACCAGTGCCAAGGTGTGCAGGCATGTCCCAGCCCAGGGTGTCAGGGGAAGGCCCCCGATTCCAATGGCACATGCAGCTTGCCTCCAGCAATGACAGAAAAGATAAATTCATCCCAAATCAGGAGAGCAGAGAGTTTTCTCTTTGCTGTTGTGTTTGTTCTTGTGTATTGGTGATAGGGGTTTATATTTTTGGGTCCCATCTTTTTATAAAGGGGCAAAGGGAAGCTGCCAGTCTTGAACAGAAAAAGGGTTATTGTTTATGAATTTGTGGTTTCTTAGATTTCTCACACTTGATACATGCTAAGACAGTACAAATGCAGGTGCCAGGCTCACAGTGCCTGGGCTCCTGGCCTGCACAGTCGCTGTGCCAGGGTTCTGTGCTCAAACAATCCACACCCATCCCATTCCAGGTCACTCCAGTCACCTCCTCCTCGGCCAGACACTGAACCCAGGGACTACCAGCAGAGGGGCTTCTCCCGTGGCATGCCTTATGCTCCAAGACCTGTACCCATGGTAGGAATCATCTACTTCCCCTCACTCGATTTGTTACTCTCAAGTAAAGAGATGAAGGCAGTTGCTATAAGTTTTGCCCTAATAAAAGCTTTAAAGTTACTTCTTCATTTCTGAAAATTGTTTCTCCTTGATAAAAAGCAGAGAATGTTTGTTTCCTGAGACTTGGGGAGGGGGCTCCTCAGTTTCCCAGTTTAAGCACTGTCCAGGCTGTGCTTAGTTTACCTGCTTTGCTGCTCCCTTTTGCTCCTGACAGAGCACCCACCCCACATGGGAGCCCCTGTCCTTGTCAGAGCAGTTGTTCTCTGAAAGCCACAGCCAGCCTGAGCACCCTCCCAGAGCAAACCGAGTGCTGTGACCAGCAGCCTTGCTGTGCCTTTCTGTGTTTTTCAAAATCCAGCAGTTCCCAGGCTGCTGTTGCTTCTTCCTACTGAGTTCCCAGAGGAAAGAGCAGCTCTGACATTGCCAGGCTGGTTTGCAGTGTCTTGAATGTCACTTACTTAGTGACACAAATATTTTAATTCCTGTGTGCAGTCTGTGAACGTTTTCTTTATATTTTCTTTGTAGGACGTGCATCCGAACACGTTTCCTGTCCCAGCTTACCCAGTTAACCAGCACCCTCAGCAGGCTTTCCAGCAGCCCTACTACTCCCCACCACAGTACCCAGTGCAGCAGCCACAGAGGGTGCCCAGCAGGTCAGTGGGGTTCCTGCAGGTGCCCACTGGCACTGCTGGGATCATTTCTTGTTGTGTTCTTGCGTGTTGTGTGCAGGTGGGACTGGCTTCTCACTGGGAGAAGTTTCTCCTTCACTTCACCCCGAAAGGCAGAGCATTCATCCTGCTCTGGCAGGGCTGTGTGGTGATGAACGAGGCTCAGAGCATTGCTGTGGGGGCACATTAGCCCAGCAGCTGGATGAAAGGCCTGGTAAAATAGTCAGCTTAAAAGCAAATTACTCTAAAAACTGTCATTGTGCTGATTTGTGAATGTTATGGCCAAGTGCAAAACCATTTCTCTTAACTTTGAACAGAAAGTTTTCCTTTTATTTTTCATCTGACTTTTCAATGGTGATTGTAAGATGCAGTGCTGTGGAGCACAGACCCAGAAGTGCCAGGCACTGAGTGGGAACATCCTCATGTAGCTCACCTTGGTGAGGCACTTGGGCCAGGGGCCTTGACAGAATTTGGGGAGAAAAGGTGAATTTTAACAAATGGGAGTTCCCAGAGGATTTCAGGCCATTGGAGGCACAGTCTGAGCAGGGCACGTTCAGAAGGAGGGTGGGAAGAGTGGGGTGGTGGCCAGGGCACAGGGTGGGGCTGTGGGTGGTGGCCACGGTGGCACTGACCCCTCTCCTCTGTCTGCAGGCCCCCGCCCCCGCAGCAGAAGCTCGTACCTCAGGCAGTGCCAGCACAGCACAAGTGTTTACCTCAGGGACACTACTTCCCTTCCCGACCCGCACCTCTGCCTCCCAAATAGCTCCTGCCTTCCTCGGGGCCTTCTTGTGAGCTGGAATTGCAGTTCCCCTTCTGGCATCCCGTGGCAGTGCCAGCAGCCTCCCTGCTGCAGCCTGGGCCAGGGCAAACGAGAGATCCAAACCGGGAATGTAGAACTTGACACTCACTAAATACCTCGACCAAAGCTCCGGGGACTGAAACACCCAGCCCCTCCCTTGCTCTGTCCAAGCTTTGCTGCTGCAGCCAGGCTGGCAGCAGGAGTGCAGCAGCCTGCAGGGAAATAGTCCCAAAATGCAGCACGTGGGTTTGGGTTTCCCCATTTCTGCCACTGGTAAGGAAATTGTCTGATTTGTTGTTGTCTCTCTGACTGTGCAGTGAGGAATTGGAGTTTGCAAAGCAAGGAGATCTGTTAATTTGCAGTTAATTTACAGTTACTCTGCATGGACTGGAAAGTGTTTCCCATGTACACCTTAATGGCATAAATGGAACAAGATCTGGGAGGACTTTTTCAGGAAGAGAGATCTATTTTAAACATGTTTATGCATGTATATATGTTTATAGATGCATAATAATGCTCTTAAATTCTTAACTCCATGCTGACTGACACCAAGCTGTGCTATAGGGGCACTGAGTCTAATGCTTTTTAATTAGAGAGTGGCTAAATGAGACTCGTGTACTAATTCCCACTAATCCATGGCTGGGCAGTGAAGATAAAGGTACGAGAAGACACGGCCATACTCTGGTTTTAAAAAATGGGGTGCTGTTAGGTTTTAATTCGGGTCTAAAGACAGCAGCAGTCCCTGCAGAACACTGGGAAGTGTCTCTGCCTGGACCACCAGGGCTTCTCTGAGCACTTTAAATGGGAGCCTGGTGACTGAAGCAGCCCCTGTTTTAACACCCAAACCCTTGCAGTGTCAGTCAGGAAGCTCCTGGGCTACTGTGACTTGGACTGGACTGCCTTCTGCTCCTGCACCATGGGCCAGACTGGATTCTGGAACTCCTGAGCAGAGGTGCTCAGCATCCACTGTGCTGGGAGAGGGAGCTGTAGATCCTGACCCTGTGGTGCCGTGGGTAGGAGCTGGATGTCGTGGTCACAAATAGGAATCTATTGCACAACTTGCTAAAAGTGAGGTTCTATTGCACAAACTTGCTAAAATTGAGATCATGTTGAAGAGTGTGCTGGGCTGTTTTACTCTGTGCTCGCCACAAGCACAGCTCAATCTGTAAAATCCCCCAAATATTGCCAAAAATAATCTTTTCCTCTGTATATACATACATAAATATATATATAGTGTGTGAAGTAATAAAATACTTGAACTCCTGTGGTTTCCCATAAACATAGACTAAGATTTATAACACTATTAAAATCTGTAAAATGTCACCTAGAATTTCACCAACTGTAGGGAGTCTCCTTTTTGTTCCAAGATAATCAATTACTTCCTAATTATGTGTTGCTGTGTCCCGCTGTGCCTGAGCAGGCTGTCTGTCTGTCTGTCTGTCACAATGAGCTCTGCAGCTGGATGCAGCCCATCTCCAGCCCTGGTCAGAGGGTGGGGAAGGAGGAGGGGATCCAGGGAATGAAGTCATCCGGAGAGATGTACTTAGCTGTGTGTGTCAACTAAACTATGCTGAAAATGGTGCCTTTACATGACCAAGAGTTTTTGTACTCCCAGCGTGCCCGCTGGAAGAGGGGCAGGGATGTGTGGTTCTAAAGTGATCCCAGGGACAGGAAATAGCTCCAATTTTTGGTGTTGGATACTGAAGATGACTACTGGACTACTGACTTTCTTGAGTGAAGTGTACAGACACCTGTCCTGGGCAGGGCTGGAGCTGAGGGGGCTCCACAGCCTCTGGCCAAAGGGCTCTTCCCAACCCCTTTGTACAGACCCAACAAGCAATAAAGATCCCACTTTTGTACAAGCCTCTGCCTCGGCCTCTGCTTGGAGGGAGGGCCAGTTGTTTTTCCCGGTGGGGCAGTTGTTTTGTTTTTCCCGGTGGGGCAGTTGGTTTTCCCGGTGGGGCAGTTTCCCGCGGGGCAGTTTTTGGTGTGGCTGTTAGTGCTGGGCCGTTACTGGCCAGCCATGGGGCCACTCTGTGCCATGCCACCGCTGCTGCTGCTGCTGCTCCTGGAGCTGCTGCACGAGGCTGGGCAGGGCCCCCCCGTGCCCCCCAGCCCCCAGGACTGGGCTCAGCCATGGGGGTCTCTGTCCCCCGTGGGTGGGCGGGTCTGGTCCCAGATCACAGTCCCACAACAGCTGGGGGCAAACACGACAGGAGGGGCAGGGCTGAAGGTGCTGGGGGGCTCTGGGGAGGGGAAGGCGAGGTCTGGGGGGGTACAGATGTGGTGGCAGCTGTGACAGTGTCAGCACAGCAGAGCTGCCAGCACCACGATGGCTGCACCCACTCTGTGCTCCCCTCTGCTGTTCACAGCAGGCATCAGATCGTGCTGTTTCCAACTCCCCAATTCTCCCCTTCTCTGCTTTTCTGTGCACAAGGATGCAGTGTCCTACGTGCTGAGGATTGAGGGGAGGCCGTACACCATCCACCTGCAGCAGCAGTGAGTTGGCCCTGGCACTGCCCTCGCTGACAGCAGCTGCCCCCGTTCCTGGTGGCTGCAGGGAAGCTGGACAGGCTCTGGGTGCTGGATGCTGTTTTGAGTAGCTCTCTCTGCACCTCTCTCTTGTAGTGCCTTTTTATCTGATGATTTCCAGACTTACATGTCCAGCGAGAAGGGATCTTTGCCCTCTGGTTCTGCCCACGTTGAGGTAACCTGGCCTTGCCTCGGGCTCTTTGTGCTCCCGGTGTCTCTGCCCAAGGCAGCCTCTCCAGGTAAGGAGCTCACCTTCCCAGCCAGGTAAGGGGCTCCCTGTGCTCTGTCCTGTCACAGGGAGGCTGCCACTACTGGGGCTACATCGATGGCTTCCCCAGCTCAGCAGTGTCCCTCAGCACGTGCTCGGGGCTCAGGTCAGTGCCAGCCCTGTCCCTGTGCTGCCCTCGCCGTGGGCATTAGCCAGGCCTGTGCCCGTGCCCAGGGCTGAGTGGATGGTGCTGGTGCCCTGGCAGGGGTTTGCTGCAGTTTGAGAACGTGAGCTATGGCATCCAGCCCCTGGGCTACGCCCCCGAGTTCCAGCACGTTCTGTACCGGGTGAGGGGGGAGCAGATGGCAGCAGCCCCCCCTGGCCAGAGCCGCCCCCAGCCCGGGCTGCCAGCCTGGGACGTGCTGGCCCACGGGGATGACGAGGTGAGCAGTGTCCGTTCTCCCAGCGCTGCTCCTGTCCCTGCCCTGTGAGGAGGGGTCTGACTCTGCTGGGAGCTTTGGCCCCACACTGGACACGAGCTTTGAAGGGACCCTTGGGAAGCACAGCCAGCAGCAGTGAGGGGACCAGAGAGTGCAGAATCTGTGCTTGGAAGCCCATTTTCTCTTTTAGCCCCTCTCGGCCGCTGCACAATCTCCCAAATACCTCCCAGTGTACGTGGTGCTGGACAAGGCTTTGGTGAGTCTGTGCCAGCCACTTTTTCCTTGTCTTTGCCTGACTTCTGTGAGCATGGAAAGGGTAACATTTCCCAGCTTTTACATGGATTTGTTTTCCATTTTGAAGTACTGGGGATTTTGTAGGAAAGAGGGAACATGAATTTGTAGCTCGTGTCTCCATGGCTGGGTGTTGGGAATCATTTCAGTGTTCCACTGTTCAGTCATGCTTCACCCTGCTAAGCACCTTGTCTGCCCTTGTGTCCTCCTGGCTTGTTTTTCAGTACAACTACATGGGATCAGACCCGAATGCTGTGACACAGAAGATAATCCAGGCCTTCAATTTAATCAACAATGTGAGTTCTTAAATCTGGTTTGTACTGCAGTGAGATGGGGGACGAGGGAAATGTTGAGGTTAGCAGTGGCCACCTCTTTTCTAGCTGCTTTTAGGCTCAGGAGGGTTATGTAAAAAAATGCCATGTTTCCTGAGAAGGCTTTTCCTCTGGATGTGTCAATCTGCCACAAAAGAACATCTTTCCCTGTGTGATGGCCATGCCTTACTCTCAGCTGCTCGTAACCAACTTCCAGTCCTGTTCTTTACTGCACTGGTGGTCTTATGGTTCACTTGTGTAATGAGAAGTTATTCCCAAAGCCCCTAATACTTCTTGTGAAGTTGTTGGACTTTGGCTCAGACCTCTCTTTAGATGTGCTCATTCTTTTTGGCTGCAGATGTCATTGAGGCACTGACAGCAGCAATTTACTTTTCCCATGTGTTTGCTGTGTGCAGAGTAGTGACTCTGCATGAAGGGAAGGTGTGAGAGCAGATGTTTCCTCTCTTGTACTTTCAGATGTTTAATCCCCTTAATATCACCATTGTGCTATCCTCCCTGGAGCTGTGGGCAGAGGGGGATAAAATATCCACAGCAGGGGACATAGATGACCTTCTCCAGCGATTTTTACAGTGGAAACAGTTGTCTCTGGAGCCACAGGCACACAACATTGCTTCTCTCCTAGGGTAAGAAAATGGTTCATTAGTGTTAGAGGTTACGTGGCAGCAATCAGTCAAACCAATGTAAAGTTGAAATATAAAGGACAAATGCTTTTAAAAACATCTGTATTTCCTAAAGCCTTAATATTCTTAAAGTATTTCTTCCCAGACACTCCTCCTAGTGATGCAGCAGCTGCAATGGTGCCATCCATCCCCTGCCCCCACCCGGGCTGGGGAGATGGGTCCCATGCCCAGCACCAGGCACCAGCCCCCACCACACAGACCCTGCCCCAGCTCCCCTGGGGACAGCAGGACACTCAGGGGCACCAAGGGGACTGGGGCAGACCCCAGCATCCCCCACTCACCACAGCCAGAGGGTCCCTGGGCCCAGCTGGGGCACACCTGTGTTCCAGGTACAGGCAGCCAGGAGCGTTCGTGGGCGCAGCGGCTCCAGGAGGGGCGTGCCAGAGAGATGCTGCTGCCACAGTGGCCCTGGTATGGTCCCAGCTGTCCTGTGCCTGCCCCTCACCCGTGAATTCATGGCTCTGAACTCGGCCCCGGGCAGCAGGAGCAGGGCCGGGTGGGGGGATCTGTGTCTGGAGCAGGGATCTCTGCAAGGAACGCTCAGCTCTGCCAACTCATCTCTCTGGTCCCTCCAGTACCACGGGAATGTCACCCTGGAGTCCTTCTCTGTGCTCCTGGCACAGGTGCTGGGCCACAGCCTGGGCATGAGCTCAGACAGCCCCCGAGGCTGCAGCTGCCCCGGGCGGGTCTGCATCATGAGCCCCGAGGCACTGTGAGTCTGTGGGGCTGGGGCTGGGGATGGGGACAGGGGACAGGGCCAGGGAGGGCTGCAGGGCTGAGGACAGGGGGACAGGGATGGCTCAGGGCTGGGGACAGGGATGGCTGCACCGTGTCCCCTTGGCACAGTGCCACTGTCACTCCATTGCAAAAACTACAACAAATTGGAATCACAGACTCATGGAGCCACTCGGGTTGGAAAAGGCTCCACCGAGTCCAGCCTTTGGCCAGTCACCACCTTGTCACCTGGAGCAGGGCACTGAGCACTGGGTCAGGCATTTCTTGAGCACCTCCAGGGATGGAGACTCCACCACCTCCCTGGGCAGCATTTCCATTGCCTGACCCCTATTTCAGTGAAGAAATACCTGCTTTTATTTCTCTAAGAAGAAAAAAAGAGTTAATTAAATAGCATTTTAGTGCTTAATTTGACAAAAGAAACCTTTGCTCTCTAAAATGAAGGTACTTTAGAATGTTTTTCAATCTCTGTTAATAATGAGATGTAGATCAGGTGAATTAAGAGACCCCTGGGGCCATCGTACCCTGTGCCAGTGTCTGGGCGAGCTCTTGACTTGCAGGGAGCTTTGGGGGGAGAGAGGGGCGGTGAGTGTGTGACATACAAGTGACACTTGTGTACGTGTAACATACATCAGCGATACAACCCATGATTGCTTTGTTCCAGGCATTTCAGCGGGGCAAAAGCCTTTAGTAACTGCAGCACCAGGGCCTTTGAGACGTTCCTGAAGCAGGGCAGGGGTCGGTGCCTGTTCCACAGCCCCCGCCTGGCGCTGTCCCGCCGGAGCGGCGCCCGCTGCGGCAACCGCGTGGTGGAGCCGGGCGAGCAGTGCGACTGCGGCACGGCCGAGGTGCGGCCGGGCCACCCCAAAAACCGCCGGGCTCTGTGCTGGGAGTGCCTGGGGAGGGACAAACCCCGGGGACCGGGAGCAGCCCAGGGAGGGTTACCTTGGGGTCGACATGGTTCGTGTGGCACCCACCTGGTGGCAGCTTTGCCCGTTTGTTCTGCTGGGTATTGCCCAAGTAATATGGGGAGAGGAGGAGGAGGAGGAGAGGCTCGGGGGTACAACAAAATAAAATAGTTTGGGTTTGCCGTGTGTCCCCAGGAATGCCTGCAGGACCCGTGCTGCACTAGTAGGTGTAGGCTGAAGCCGAAAGCAAGATGTGCCTCTGGATTATGCTGTAAAAATTGTCAGGTAAGGCACATTTTTATAACGATTACAAAATGATTATTTATTTTTAGACAAACAGTATGTTCCCGTGCTGAGGGATCCCTGGGGGAATGTCAGTGGGAGCTGTCCCAGGCGGTGTCACACAGGTGTGGTCACCTGGGGGACCCGGGGCCGGTGTCACACAGGTGTGGTCACCTGAGCGCCGCCGGGGGACCCGGGGCCGTGGCCAGCAGGGGCTGAGCGGCTCGGGCTGCCAGGGGAGGCTGCAGAGCCGCTCCTGCTCTGCAGTTCAAGCCGAGGAACTCTCTGTGCCGCCCGGCCGCCGACGCCACCTGTGACCTGCCCGAGCTGTGCAGCGGCTCCTCGGCCTCCTGCCCCGCTGACCTGTACCTGCAGGATGGGCACGACTGCGGCCACGGCACCGGCTACTGCTACCACGGGCGCTGCCAGTCCTCAGACCTGCAGTGCAGGCAGTTCTACGGGAGAGGTACCAGGCTGTGCTCGGGGCAGGGGTGGCCTCAGCATCAGGGTGCTCGCTTGGTACCTGGACTCTGAGTCTCAGGTGAGGGGGGGCACCTGGAGAGAAGGCACAGCTTTAGGAAAGCATTTCAAGCTCTGTTTTGGCTCTGGTTAACAGAGTCCCCCAGTGCTTCACAGGTAACAGTGGAAAGAACAAAAAGCAAATTATTTTCTGTGGGCAAACTCAGTCAGAGAACTTCCCCATTTGGTATTCCCCTGCTGATTCCTGAGGTTCAGGACTGCTGGAGGTTTGGGCACGGAGAGGTGTTTAATTAAATCTTGAAAAATGAAGTTATTAGATACTGTAATATGTTCCTGTGTGTTCCTTATAACTGTAACAAATATTATTGCCGAACTTGTAGATTCAAAGAATGCTCCTGTGGGCTGCTATGAGGAGATCAATGGCCAGCGGGACAGGTTTGGGCACTGCGGGTTCAGGAGTGGACACAAGTTGCAGTCCTGTACTTGGAGGTAGGCTGGGCACGTTTAACTGGGATTGCACAACCAAGAGAAGTGCCAGGACTCCAGTTTGTGGTGAGATTGGTGAAGCAATAAATAGCTCTGTGTGTGTTCTCCTTGTTAGGGGGTCTCTCCTTCTGTCACAGATCCTCCCTTGGACTTGCCAGTGCTGCTGCTGTTTTCTCAGCACACTGTGCTGTTCAGTGTTGCAGTGTTCATCAGGCAGTATCTGTGTGTGTTGGATACACATCCTGTGCTAATTGGCTTTCCAGGGATCTCAGGTGTGGGAAGTTAATCTGCACATACCCATCCCAAAGGCCCTTCTCCTCAGCTGCTGCCGCCGTGATTTATGCCCAAGTGAGGCGGCATTTGTGTGTGTCTGTGAACTTCCTGAACGTACCAGCATGGCAGGACCCGCTTCTGGTTCCTCCAGGGACAAAGTGTGGCTCTGGAAGGGTAAGGAGGTATTTTGTAATCACCTGAAATGACTAATAGAAACTGTGAATATTAACAAGATCATAGAAACATTCGTCCCTTGCAGCAGTGTGCTTGATATTTAAAAACACTGCAAAAACTTGCAAAGGTTGCATTAAAGGTTTGGTGGGGTGCGAGCACTAAACAGGACCTGGCCCCAGGGCAGAACTGTGGTTCCTTTGTACTTTTATTTTTTATTTTTTTTTAAATAGTGTATGTTCCTTTCCCTGTGGGCCATAGCCCGATGTGCTGAGCTCTGTGTGGGTGAGGCAGTGCTGGGCTGGAGCTGCCATGGTTTTTCCAGATATGTATAAACAACACTTGTCACCCTCTGTCCGTGCTGGGATCCAACTGTGACAGCAAAGCAAAGTGCCACGGCCACGGCGTGAGTCCTGCGAGGGCTGGGGGGGCACAGTGTGCACACTGCACACCTGTACCTGCCTGGGCACACCTGTACCTGCCTGGGCACACCTCCCTGCCCCTCGCAGGTGTGCAACAACATGGGCAGCTGCCACTGCCACGCGGGCTGGCAGCCCCCCGACTGCCGGAGGAGGAGGCGCCCGGGGGGCATCAGGGACAGCGCCCTGGAGGGAGGTGAGTGCGGGCAGCGCCGGGGCCAGCGAGGGCAGGGCTGGCAGTGGCCGTGCCCAGCTGGGCTGTGTCCTGGCAGGCCTGCAGCGAGCCCTGAAGGATGGAGAGATGGCCTGGCTGGTGCTGGGCTCCAGCCTGGTCCTGCTCGTGCTCACGGCGGCCCTGGGGCTCGGGCTGTGGCGGCAGCAGGTGCTGGGCCAGTGCGGGGGGGAGCGGCCAGCGGGCACCGACGGGTGAGTGATGCCGGCGATGTGGGGGATGTGGGGGTGCCAGGGGGCTGCAGGATCCCGGGAGGGCTGGGGGATCTCTGGGGATGGGAGGGAACAGGACAAGGTGATTGCCGTGGGGACACGAGGACACTGCCCAGGACTGAGGTGACCTCAGGCTGAGGCACTCCCTGAGCCAAGTCAGGGCCAAGGCACCACTGCAGTCCCCCCACAGCAGCAGCCGGGACGTGGACAGGGAGCCAGAGCCAGACCCGGAGCTCAGTCTGGAGCCAGAGCCAGAGCTGGAGATGAAGACAGACACGGACCCACCACCGGAGCCAGGGCTGGGGCAGCACCGTGGGCACTAATTAAAGGTGTAGGGCAGAGCTGGTGTCATGGCCAATGCCCTGTGGCTTTATGCTTATGTAGTTTGTGTTTTTTGTCAGAGTTAACCCTGCTCTTGGGGCGTGGGGGCCGCAGCTGCTGAGACTGTCCCCTTTTCTCAGTGGGCACATGGTGGTGGTTGGGATTTGCCCATCCCTGAGGGCTGTGCCACTGCCTGGTGCTGGGGACAGCCCCCTGTCTGCACAGGCAGCACTCACAGGGCCGACTTTCCCCAGAAAACAGAAAGCTGCTGTTGGGGAGCCCTGCTCAGAGCAGGGGCTGACCCCCCTCTGGTGGTGGGACCCCACTGGCAGCCCCAGGGACCCCCAGCACCGTGGGGAAAGCAGCAGCAGCAGCATCCATCCACTGTGTCCCCTGCATCTCTGGCCAGGTGAGTTCTGGTCCATGAGCTCGCCAGCACGGACCACCCCCAGGATGGGAGGCTGGCTCCTGCCTGCCACAACTGGGCCAGCAGCCCGCTGCACACAAGTCTGGCATTGCAGGATGGGGGGGATCCCCAGCCACAGCAGCAGTGTCCCTGCAGCCCCTCAGGGTGGTCCTGGGAGGAGTCAGCTCACAGCCCCTGGGGACAGATGTTTGCTCCAGACAAAGCCTTATCAGCAACCTTTAGCCTGTTTGCTCAGCCCCTGTGGCCATTGGGCAGCCGGGCCCGACCCCCAGGAGCAGGCACAGCAGTGCTGGCTCAGCACACAGGGCCGGGGGGTGGCCAGAGCACAGCAGAGCCCAGCCATGGAGAGCAGCGATGGCACCGAGGAGCCCCCGCTGCCTCTGGCCCTGAGCAGGTTTCAGGTCTCCGAGGAGTTTGGCTTCCTGCTTCCCGACCCTCTGGTAGGAGCTGGCTGTGCCTCCCCATCCTCATGCCACAGCAGGCAGGCAGGGAAAGAGAGGGGTTGGTGAGCAGCAGTCTGGGGGAGCTCGCATTTAGCATTTTGCTCTAACGCTTTACAAAGAGCAGTGGGGAAGGCGGGTGCTGTTTGGGCACCGTCTGCTCCATTGGACAAACCCCTACCCTTTAAAATGCTGAAAGCAGCACAGGGGAGAGGTGAAGGAGCTCTGCCATTTCCACACCGGCCTTGGCTCTGCAGGATTTTGGGGAGCACAGGAAGGGCAGGGCTCCTGTGCCCAAAGCGGGGCTATTTATGACGGGCCTGGCTCCGGTGGGAGTGGGTGGGGACAGACAGATCGCGTTCACCATCCATCGTCAGGAGGGGGAAGCAGGCACTGGCCAGCAGTGCTGTGCGAGGCTGGGAGGGTGCTGCGAGCCCGGGCACACTCACAGCCCTCCCTCCCTCCCTCCCTCTCTGCCTCTCCCCCAGACAGAGCTGCCCGCACCCTACAGCCCCTGGATGGAGCTCGCCCGGGAGCTGCCCCAGCTGATCACGGGCCACCAGCTCCGCTCACGCGTTCACCAGGTATGGAGCTCTCCTTCCGCCTCCAGGGCTCTCCCAGTCCTCGCTCTGACACAGCAGTGTCTGTAAAACGAGCAAAAGCAGCCCAGCAGCACGGAAGTGTGCTGACCCAGCGCTGACACCAGGCGACAGCAAAGCCCTAACTTTGGCACAGAAAGAGCTCCTGCACCAGATCGAGCGCTCAGCAGCCAGCAGGGCCCCTCTAGGTGTCACAAGAGCCACGTCTCATCCCAACCATCAGCTCCAGTCAGGCACACAGGGATCAGCTGCTTCCATGGGCATCCCAGCACCAGGAGGAGGAGGAGGAAAATCCCATGGATTACTGTCCCTGCTCACAAAGCAGTAACAGTGCAGCAGAGCAGGAGGGAAGGGAGGCTTAAAGGCAGGGGAGAAGCACCAGGAGGGTTCCTCCACCTCAGGGGCCTTGGCATTGCTGGCTCTGCTCCTTGCTCCCAAGGGTTTCCCTGGCAGATGCCGCAGCTGAGCACCCAGCACCTGCAGGGACGTGAGGAGCTGCACCTGGCACACCTGGTGCTCAGCTTCATCACCATGGGCTACGTCTGGCAGGAGGGCGAGGAGGGCACCGTGCAGGTAAAGGCAAGGTAAAAGCAGGTTCACCTGCTCCTTGGGCGCTGGGACCTGATGCTGCTCCTGTAGAGCTTCTGCCATGGGAGCAAAGCCCTTTCCTGCGGCTGCAGCAGGAGTGTGCCTCTCCTGCCTGCAGATGGGCACCTTCCCACAGCCTGACAGCGTCCCCACCTTCCCTGTGCTTTGTGCCACTCAGGTCCTGCCCCGAAATCTCGCTGTCCCCTACTGGGAGGTGTCCCAGGCCCTGGGCCTCCCGCCCATCCTCAGCCATGCAGACTTTGTGTTGGCCAACTGGAGGAGGAAGGACCCCAATGGGTAAACGGGCAAATGCCAGCGGGCAAAGCGTGGGTGGGCAGCAGTGGAGAGCAGGGGTTGGGGGCAGACTGCTCCCAAACTGCTCCTGTCCTGCCAAAACCCCTTGAATGCCACCTTTGCCTCGTGGCTGTGGACACAGGAACCCTGTGGGGACACGGGTGTCTCTGTGAGCAGCCCTGGGGAGGGCTCCTCTATTCCCTGCAGAGCACAGACCACGACTAGAACCATTTATAATCTCTCTCTCTCTTTTTCTTGTGCATTTGTTGGCCATAACTGAAATGACTCCAGGCCTCTGGAAATTGAGTAAGTAGTTAATGCTCATTTATTTTCTAACGGTGTTGGTTTTGTTTGGATTGGCTCAGCTCTCCAACACTGCTTGGGCTGAACCTCTCTTGATGTGTGCACACAAGAAGAGTGTTTGTCACACAAGAACAGTGTTTGTCACAAGTGCCACTGCAACGACAGCAAAGGGACTGTGGCAGAGCCTGGCTGCTCTGGCTGCACAGAGACAGTGGCCAGTGGCCATGGGGGGGATGGCAGGGCCCCTAAACCAGAGCACTCCTGTTCCCTTTGACTCAGTGCCAGCTCCTCTCTGCACAGGGTGAGATAAGAGGCTCTGGAGTCTGGGGTGGTTTTGTTCCAAGGGCTCAGTGGGTCCCACATTGTAGGGAAATCTGAGCCACCACCCCCCAGTCCCTCTCCTTGGCCCCTTTGTGCAGGAACCTGGACACCATCATCACTCTGCCTGGGGGAGAGAGCCTGCGGGGCTTCATCCTGGTCACCCTGCTTGTTGAGAAGGCAGCAGTGCCTGGCATTAAGGTGGGCACTGCTGTGGGTCGGGCTCTTTGCTTACCTGCACTGTGAAGTGCCCGAGGTGCAGCCACAGGGTTCCTGTGCCCTGAACGGGGCTGGGGAAGGGGCAAATGCCCAGAGCCACTGTACGGACAGTGCCTACAGACCCTCCCCCTCTGTGACTCGGTGCTCTCTCTCCTCCTCTCGCAGGCAATCGTGCAGGCCCTTGGTGCCACCCAGCAGAGGGATGAGGAGTCCCTGCACAGAGCCCTGCAGGAGCTGGCAGGGGCCATCGGGGCCATGAGCCAGGCACTGAGGAGGATGCACGGTGAGAGCAGCTGCTGCCTGTGATGCTGCAGCTCATCTCCCACTCTGGTGAGACTGCCCATCACCTCTGATCTCATTCTCTTCCTCCTAGACTATGTGGATCCAGAAGTGTTCTACTCGGTGATCCGGATCTTCCTCTCTGGGTAAGTGCAGCCTGTTTCCTCCCAGGGCTGGGGGAGCTGGGAATGTGCAGGGAAGGGGCAGCCCAGGTGGGATCTGGAGCTCCCCAGGGCAGGGCAGGGACCAGCGTTGTGTCTGGCAGAGATGTTCCCTAGAACAACCATGGTCCTGTCCCTCAGGAATTCCTACCATGGATCAGCTGGGCAGGGACTGTGGGGTCCATGGGGCTGGGGTCTGTCCCCTCCAGCTTCTCTCCATCCCACGCTCACCTCAGCCCTGACAGCCCCAAGAGCCAGAATTGTGCACAAATGAATCTTTCCTGCTCTTGGCCGAGCAGTTTTGACAGGAGAAGAGGAATTTCTCTTTATTTGCACGCTGGGTACACAAAGCTGCAAAGCTGAGCAGAGGCTCTTCCCACTGCGTGTTAAGGAAACATCTGTAACAATCCTCCTGCTGCTGCCTGTTACAATTCCTTCAGCAGAAAAAAAAAAGAAAATCTCCCCAAATACTGAAAACACTTTGGGCAAGGCAGAACCAGGGCCCCAAGAGCCCAGCCCAGCACGTTCAGCATCCCCCAGCATCCCCGAGGGGCTGCAGCATCTGCAGGCGCCAGGTCCCAGGCTTCTCAGGGCGGTTCTATTTTTATTTCTCTCCATCATATCTCAGCATTCCCAAGTAAAAAGCTCCATGCATCGTGATTAAGTTTCTCTCATTTTTTTATCCAAGCTGACCTTGTCTCGATGGTCATCAGCTTGGGAAAACATGCCTTTTAAATTCCCTTCTGCTTATAAGAACTTCCCACTAGTAGAGGTTACTATAAATACAATCCTGGGAGAACTAAAAATATTCTGGAATTTGATAATGAATCTATTTTCTCTGCAGAAAATATATTTTTGTGTAAAATCTGTTCCTGTAGCCCAACAGACACTGCAGCCAGCACTGAAAGCCTCGTGGAATGGTGCATTCTGTTAAAGGTCAACAGATATTTTTGTGCCGGGCGCTTTACCTCCCTGAAATTGTAACTTGTCTCCATTTGGGTGTGAGCACTTCTGCATTTCGGCACAGGGGGGCTGACAGGCTCTGGGTTCAGGGTGTGTGTGGGAGGCAGCAGCAGCGCTGGCTCCCGACCTGCCCAGGCAGCAGCTCCAGAGGGAGGAACCCATCCTTGCCTTGTTATCTGCTGAGATAAACAGGCAGGCTGGCCTGGCCTCTATTTGTCTTTTAAATGCCTTTAAAAAAGACATCACCTTGAATAACAAGAACAAAGGAAAATCCAAACTTCAGGGGCTCAGAGGAGTGTTTGGGTGACTACCTGCTTCTCCAAACATCCACTGGCATTCAAGGAATTTATGTAAAGTGCCACTATTTGCCCAGACAAGTGTCCCCTCCCCTCCTGCACACCTAAGGCAGCTCTGCTGGCAGAAACCTTCCTGAAGTGGAGCAGGAGGTGCAGCCAGGCAGGGCAGGGTGTCCCAGCACCACGGCACAGGGTGCTCACCAGGGCATGGAGATCCCTGAGAACGCTCCTCTGGCAAAGGAAAATTAAGGATTTCTCCTTACAGCCACGGCCTCACTGTGTGCTTTGGCACAGTATTTGATTTCCAAGTTTATCTGCTGTTCGAGGAAGGCTGCCATGGCTGAATTGGAGCAGGAGCTCCATGGGCTGGGCCAGGAACGTTTTGCTCAATCTTGCCAGCCCAGGGTCCCTTCTCACAGACTGCCGTGTCTCTGCCCAGTTGGAAGGACAACCCTGCCATGCCCCACGGGCTCATCTACGAGGGGGTGTCCCCGGAGCCCCTGGCGTTCTCGGGGGGCAGCGCAGCGCAGAGCTCGGTCCTGCACGCCTTCGATGAACTCCTGGGGATCTGCCACCGCCACGACACTGGTGAGCCACGAGCCTTCTTCCCTTTGCAAAGGCACAGAGGGGCAGGGGAGGGACGAGCCAGAGCCATCCCCGTGGCTGGGAGCAGGCTCTGCCCAGTTCCAGTGAGGAAGGTTATAAACGTGCCTCTGGCAGGCGCTTCCTCACCACGATAAATTCACAAAAGCACACATTTGGCTTCTTGCATGTCAGCTTTTTGCTGAGGTTCTCTGTGGGCCCAGAGATGAGGGAGCAGAGCGTGCAGGCATCCTGCCAGTGCGAGGCCATTCATAAAGCTCCATGTTAGTCCAGCCCCCACCGGAAATATTTACCAGAAATTAACAAAACCACGTTACTAGCAAAAAAACCACCAAACCCAAACAAAAGGCTGGGAGCGGGGCTAAAGCTGCCTTTTAGGGTTAGCACCAGCCCTTTTGGAGCACTGACCTAATATGGGTTTTGTTTCTCACTGAACGGGAGGCAGAGCAGAGGAGGCTGTGCAGGCTGCCGGGGTCCAGCCCAGCTTCTCTCCTAGGGGTTCGGGGCCTTAAATCCGCTCACCCACCACTTACCCCTCGGTGTGCTGTGCCTTGCAGCTGCCTTCCTGCACAGGATGAGGGACTACATGCCCCCGGCGCACAGAGCCTTCGTGCAGGAGCTGCGGGCCGCGGTGTCCGTGCGGCAGTGCGTGCTGGCCGCGGGCGACGCGCGGCTCCGCGCCGCCTTCAACCGCTGCGTGTGCGCGCTCACGGACTTCAGGTCCCAGCACATCGCCATCGTCACCAAGTACATCGCCATCGCGGCCACCAAAGCCAGGGCCAGGCGGGCAGAGCCCAGTGCCGGCGCTGGCCCCTCTGCGGGGAAGCCCCCGGCTGCCCTGGAGGCCAAAGGCACCGGCGGGTCCCAAATCTTCAGCTTCCTGAAGAGCATCAGGGACAGCACCAGGGAGGGGCTGATCAGTGCCTGACCTACCCCGAGAGCTGCCCGAAGTGGGCGCAGGAGCTCGAGGGGCTTGGGTGTCTGTGTGCGAGGCACAAGCCAAGATCCAGAACCTGCCAGCACCAGCAGCAGCAGCAGCCGCTTCCGGGACACGAGGAAAGCGCTCGGGGCTGTTGGGAGAGAACAGCGCTGCTGCTGCTGGGGCTGGGGCTGCTGGTACTGGTGCCCTGGGGCTGGGGCTGGTGTTGGTGCTGGTGTTGGTGCTGGTGTTGGTGCTGGTGCCCTGGGGCTGCTGCCGCCTCCCCCGGCAGGCACAGCGAGCTCAGCAGCCTCCCCTGGCACCGGCACGGGCACAGTGTCCTCCCGTGGCACCGATGCCCACATCTCCCTGCCCGGGCCAGGGCAGAGCTGTGTCCCCCCAAACCTCGCTCCTGCCCCGCTCCACCCCGGGCGGGGGGCACAACTCGGACAGAGCCAGGGAGGGGTCACAGGGACAATAAAGCAGCGATTCCTGACCCAGCTGAGCCGGGCCCTGTGTCCGTCCCGACCTCGCAGCGCTTCTCCAGCACCAGAGGGCGGCAGAAACCGCGCGGGGCTCCGGAGCAGCCGCTCCCCGAGCCGGGAACGGGGGAGCGGGGATGGGGAGAGGGGCACGGGGGAGATTGGGGGAATGAGGGGCCGAGGGGCTCGGGGAACAGCGAAGGGCGAGAAGGAGCCTCCGGCTGTGCCCCCCAGCCTCTGGCGCCCGGACACGGCTCCACAGGAGAAGGGAGCCGAGCTGTGAGGTAAATGCGGGGTGTCCTGGAGGCCGCTGTGCACGGGAAGAGGCTGGGCCCAGGCACAGGGGATGCTCCCCATGGCCAATTCCATCGCCCCTCCTGGCTCGTTAAGGGCTCAGGATGGAAAAGGGCAAAGCTGCACCACTGGGGGTCACACGGGCTTCACTGTGAGTCTCAGTGATAATGCAGTGCTGTAGCTGGGGACATGGGGACATGGGGACACATGGCTTCCCCAAGGGGCCAGCATAGGGAAAAGACTCCTGACAAAGCCCTGATCATCCCTGGCTACCGGCAGCAGGATAAACCCAGCCTGGTGCCAGGGTCAGCCCAGACAGACCCTCTGCAGGTGAGCCCAGCTTGGCTGCTCCCCATGGCCCAAGGTTGCAGGAACGGGCTCCCCTCGCACCACCCAGCTGGGCTGAGTGGGCAGAGCCTTGTGCCAAGAGCGGTGCTAAAGCTTTTTTTATAACGCCAGGTGCCCATGTTGCCCTTTTCTAACAAGTCAGCACGCCCAGATTCCTTGGAATTCGCATCTTTAGGGAAATCGGGCCATATGGCTCTGTTTTGCCTCCCCAGGTTTTGCTGGCACAGGCACCAGAGGCAGGATTCACACCCAATCGGTGTCTTGGTGCAAAAATAGCCCTGGCAGAGCCCCTTCTGCACTGCCAGAAGAGTCAAGGTCCTTTGAAATGAGATGTTGTTCCCATAAGGGCAAAAACAAGCTCAGCACACTGTAGCTTGAATTATTAAACTCTTGCTAAATTGTATTTTGTGCTCTTTTTTTGAATATAGCCCTAAAACTGGGGCTTCGGAGATGACTTTAGTAAACAACCCACGGGAACATGTCGGCACCTTTAAATCTTTGCCTGGCAGCGCTCCTTCCACTTGATCTTCATTTCTGAATAGCTGCTGCATATTTCATGTAGGAAATATTTCATCCCGATGATTGTTTTGGTCTATTACATTTCAGACCATTTCAGGAAAACAGCAAACTTGGACCGGGGGAAAAATCACTCCATCTAAACGAGAAACACAGCCAGGAGTGGAGGGAGCTGGGGCAGGCTGGCCCTGGCAGGGACAGGGGCTGTGCACGGGCTGAAAATGCCCAAACCCCGCCGGGCAGCAGCAATGCCATGGCAGGAGGGGCCAGGGACCCCCAGCAGGTGGATTTTTCTCCCTTCTGCAAACTCCCTTCCCTGAACACGCTGCACCCGTCAGGAACAGGTCCTTGGGAGCACGGAGGATGGGTTTGTGCCACCTCAGAAAAGGGAGATGGGAAAGCAGAGAGGTGGCAGAGGGCTCTGGAGAGCCAAGGGAGGACACAGTCCCCTTCTTTTGGTGGACAAGGAAGGTGCCTAAGAAGCTGCAGAGAGGAGTTCCCAGGCCAGCAAACCACACAGCCCATGGGGGCTCCCCATGCCTGAGCTCACCTTACAGAATCTCTGTCACAGCCAGCCCCCAGTCAAGCAGCTGCAGCTCCTGTAGAGCTGAGTTCAGTAAGGATCTGCCACTCTGGACGTAGCAGACTGAGCCCCAGCCAGGCACAGCCCTTCCCCGTGTGCTCTCCTGGCAGGCTGGGACAGCTGCTCCAAGACAGCTTTGATTTCCCTCTGTTTTCAAACCACTGCTGTCTAACATTGATCACAAGACACATCCAAGGTCTCAGGTGCATTCTGACTGGAAGCACGTGGCATTTAAATAATTTATGCCTGTGCTTAAAAATGGCACAATGTGTTTGAGGATATCCATGTGCATCCATGCTGCATCCTGCCAGTGGGAGCTGTGCTGCCCCAGCTGCTCTGTCCTGAAGGGTTTGGGCACTGGGGGAGCCCAGAATGTGTGGGGTGAGCCCAGCCACAGGTACCAGCACCTCTCCTGAGCAGCAAGGTCCAGGCTCTGCTGCTCTCTGTCAGAGCCCAGCTGGGACACCCTGAGCACTGGAACTGGGCTAAGACCATCCCTACAGCTCTGTAATAGAATTAATGTTATTTCAGCAGGGGAAGAGCAGCAGAAGAGCAGACTCCCCTCCCTCTTTCAGAGGTGCTGCCCCAGACCTCAGCTCCCAAAGCACATCTCCACAGCAAGGCTCAGTCTGCCCAGGATCCCACAACTGAGGACGGGATTTGGCACCAACTCCCTGAGCCCAGCAGTATCTGCTGGGTCAGCTGGGACTGACACCTGCCAGGGAGTGGATGGAAAAGCAGGGGAGATGTCACAGCCCTTGTCCACATCCAGAGCAGCGGCTCCAGCCCCAAATTGGTGCCACCCAAACAGAAACCTCCCTTATCTCTGGAGCCAGGCCCTGTCCTGCAGCACTGAGACACAAATTTCCATTGTGGAGCTGCCATCCAGAGCTGTCCAGCAGCCCAACCTCTTCCAGCCACCTTTTGGAGTGTCCACCTGACTCCTGACTCCTTGCTTTTGTTGGGCAGAGATTTCCCCATGGTATCTGATGGTCAGACCTGAGTGGTGGAAAGGGAAGCCTGGTGCACACCCAAGGAGACCTCACCTGGGCACACCTTCAAAGCAAAAACCTCACAGAGCCTCAGCAGCCCTAGGACCAGGAGGTGCCAGCCCTGCCTGCCAGGCTCCTTCCACTCCCTGGCCATGCCCAGCCTGTCATGCCACCCACACTTTGGCTCAGACTTTCCATCCTTCTCAATCTCTTTGGTCTCTGGATCCCTCCTTGCCGTGCCTGGGTCTCACCCAGGTCAGCATCCACTGAGACAAATCTGTGCAAAAGTTCCTGGCTGCCCCTGGCTGCTGGCAGCCCTTTGCTGGTGCTGGGCTGCTGCCCCTCCTCAGGAATTCCCACAGCCCCCAGGCACACTCGGCCAAGGGCTCTGCTGCTTTTGTCCCCGTGAATATTTGAAATCGAACAGGAATACAAACATTTGGATTCCAGACACTTCCCAATTCCAGCCTTATTTATCATACTTGGCTCTGCTCCTGGAGCTGGGGCCAGAAGAGGCTCTGAATGATTTAAGTGATTTAACATGCTGTGCATAGATCAATCTCACTCTCCCCTCCAGCCATAGGTTTCCCTTTGTGGTTTGCTGCACACTTATTATATCCATCAATATCTAAGTAATTAAAATCCCCCATTATCTGAGTCCTGGCTCCCTTACAAACTCCTCATAAGCTATAAACTCGTCCATGATCAACCTCCCTAAAGTGTCTGGGAGTTTGCAGCCCCATCTCAGGGTCCCCAGGCTGTTGTTACATCCTGAAGGTCCCATTGGAGCCGTGGCCAATTCCAGTCTGAGCCATGGCTGCAATTCCTCTCGCTGTGCTCCTGGTCCGTGCCAGGATTGCTCATTTCCATCCCCATCTTTCTCCATCACGGCTGAGTTTCTCTCTCCTGCTTCACTTGTGCTCCTGGAGCAGAGCTCTGGGCCTCCCAGGGGCTCATCCCAAGCCTTGTCCTGCTGCAGAGCCCATTGCTGTGCCTTGTCCCCAGTGCTGTCACACCCAAATGTCCCTGCACTGATCAGGGACCACCCCGGGGCTCTTCTGGGGGGAACTTCCTTGGCACCTGCTCGGGCTCTGTTCCTGCACACCTCGGCCACAGGTGCAATTCATTAATAACAACCAATTGATTAATTAATTAATTAATGAGTATTCATTAATAACAACCAAGTTTGCCTTCTAACTGCCCATCGGGGGGATGTGAGAGCACAGAAAAGAATTGCCTTCACCTTCTTTCTGGTGCTGCCACTTGGTCCAGACCTGGGGCTGTGCCTGGAGCACCTGGAGCACTCAGGGTGGCACCAGCAGAGCCTTATCTGTACCTGGGGAAGGGCTCACCTCTGCAGAGTGACTGCAGCCCAGATATGATTACAGGCCATGACTCAAGACAAAAAGTGCTAATTAAAGCATGGGGGAGGAGAGGAGCTGCTAATTTACACCTAATATGGAGAGGGATTGGGGAACACATTGACAAGCCACCACTGCTAAGAGGATGACACAGGGCTGGGAGGTGACAAAGTCTTCATTATCACATAAAGGATGCCCAGAGGAACCTTTGGGAAGGGGTTTTATTTCCCTAAAATCCTTGGTGTCTGGCCAGTATTTGTAAAACATTGAACGATTACAGCTGTTGGTAAATAAAGAAACCAGAGACCCAAACATTGGCACTGGAATAAAAATAGCTTCGAGTGGGGCAAAGGGTGGGAACAAGACACAGACAGGTCCTGACAAGGTCTCAGCATTTCTGTGCTGCCCGGGGTGCCCAGCCAGGCTGGAGCAGGGTTTAACCAGTGGTGGCACGTCACTGGTCCACTGGAGGATGTGCCACGGCCTCCCTGTTTGCCAAGTTAGTCACCACAGCCGTAGCTGCTGGCCCTGGTAGAGAAGGGCAAACACAGATCTGTGTGCCAGGAGGCAGAGTGAACCCGAGAGGCCACCACTGCTCCATCCTGGGAGCTCCACTCAGCCCCATTTCTGAGAAAAGAGAAAAAAAAGGGAAAAGAGACAAGGCGCTGCTGTTATTGCAGTAAGAGGCTGTGTCATGCTGGGCTCTGCAGCTAAATATATTCCGTGTTTACTGTAAGCAAGGACAGTGGGAAGCCTTCCGAAACGGCACGGGGGCTGCTCCCATTTTTTTCAGCTATCAATCATGCCTGTCTTGAGCCATTTTTATCCTGACACAAATGGAAAATATTTTCCTGGTTTAATTTCTACTGATCAAAGATACTTCCTCAACAGAGAGGAGCCCCACAGCCCCAGGGAAGGGCGGGGGGGAAGAAGTCCCCAAGGAAACTGAGGGGACGTGGGACACAGCTCATCCCCCCTGCAGCTGGGGCACGTCAGGACACGATTCCTGAGAGCTAGGACACAGTCCCAAAGCCAGGACACAATTCCTGCGAGTTAGGACACAGTCCCAAAGCCAGGACTCCATCCCTGGGAGCTAGGACACAGTCCCAAAGCCAGGACACGATTCCTGGGAGTTAGGACACAGTCCCAAAGCCAGGACTCCATCCCACCAGCCTGGGGCCAGCTGGCCAGGCCATTGCCCCTTTCTCTTCCCAATTAATTTGCCAAACAAGACGCTTGGTGTTTGCCACGTGCCTGCCCAGCACAGTGCCAGGAGCACCTTGGCACTGCCCAGGTGTGCAGATCTGCTGTGCTGCACCAGCAGCCTCTTCCCCAGCTGCTGCTGTGAGGAGAGAGGCCTGCAGAGGGGCAGGGTTTGGGGTCAGGTATCTGTTTACTTTCTCCATAAAATTTCCCTAACCAGCATTGGAAAATGCTCCTTCCACACAGCTTGGCTGGCCGGAACTGACTCAGCTCTGTGCACAGAGGGTCCTGGACGTGAGCTCACTGCCCCAGCAGCCTGATGTCACACTCAGCACTGTTTACTGACACGTTTGGTTTCTATTTGTGCCCGTCAGAGTGGTGACAGCAGGGCTCCCCCCGTGTGCCCTGCCCTGCAGCCCCCTGGCTCCCTCACAACCCCAGTGATGGGCAGATTCCTTCCACAAGGCACAAAGTCAAATCACATTTATTTCTCCCAGGCAGATGCCAACAACTCCAGAGGACAAACTGCTGGCTGGGCTCTGGTTCGACCCTGGCTCAGAGGGCTCAGAGCCCTGGAGCCGAGTGACTCCCGGGAGTCCCTGGGAGCTGTCAGAGCCCAGGCTCACCATCAGCCCTTTGCTGCTGAGCCAGAGGGAGTGTAAAGCACTGCTTGCTATACACACAGCATCCCCCCTCTCCCCTTGCCTCCTCTCCCACACACAACTAAAATCTCCTGGCAGCTCTAAACTGGTTATTTTTTGTCTGAACTGCTGCATAAATAGCCCAGCAGACAGCCTGAAGCCCCCGCACGCTGACACCTGACAGCGAGTCAAGGGCAGATCTCGAGAACAAAGAAAGGCTCCCATGTAAACAAGGCATCAGTCAGTGAGACCGTGACTCTGGGGAAACATCCAGAAGGAATTTTGGAGAGTTCAATACCTCTGAGAGCAGGGGCTGTCAGTGGCTGCTACCCAGCGTGGAGGTGGCAGCACCTGGGCTGGTGGCTGGGGCCAGGACACGGGGGCAGCTCTGTGCAGGACAGAGCACTCCGTGCCCCACAGGTGATCCAGGCCTTGTGGGAACCTCCCTGCTCCAGTTCTGCCCAGCTCAGACCTGTGGCAGGCACTGCTCTGGGGCTGGAGCTGCCAGCCTTGTCCCAGAGATAGGCTTTACAGCCCTGCTGCTGCTCTTTGAGCAGGGCTGACGTGTACAGCTGATGCAGTTTTCTGGGGAAAACAACCACTGGCAAAAGTTCAGTTACCTGCCATGACCCACAGGCAGTGGCCTTGGGGACAGCCAGAGCCCAGGCACAAACCTGTGTGACAGCCCTGGAGCAGCTCCCATGCCCCACAGCAGCAGGGCACAGGCAGCCTCAGCTGAGCCTGGGGAGGATCTGCAGCAGGGCCCGAGCATCCCAAAATACCTGGATGCAGCCAGCAGCCCCCGTGGCTCAGGCAGGGCTGCGGGGATGGGAGGGGGATCACAGAAATTGCTTTTCTAGCAGCTACAAAGCGAAGTTGCTGGGCCACCAGAGACATTGGTAGGAGCCAAACACCATCTGTTCCCTCCCAGGAGCTCTTTTGTTAGTGGAGAAATGAGCTACCAGGCTGATAACTCTGCAGTGCCAAGCTCATCTCCCAGACCATCAGTGCAGCATCGACTCTCTGATAAATCTCCACAGATGCAGCTTTGCTGTTTCCCTCCTTCCCTTCCCAGTTTTCTACTCCCAGAGTTACTCAGCTACACGTACCCAAATCTCAGCTGTTCCTCTCCAAAACACAGCCAGGTCAGGAGCTCCCTCTGCCACATTCCACTTTGCTTTGACACAAAATTAAGGAGCTGAAAACTAAATTCTGCTCAAGAAGCCCGTGCCTCTGACTTTGGACCTGGCTCAGCTCTTTCCACACGAAGCCAGTGTTTTCCAGGCTGGACTGCTTGTAGGCTCCCAAACATTGCACAGAGGTCACCCAGGCTTTTCCTTGTGCCTGGCCCCAGACAGACCCACGGGCCTGAGCCTTTGGTGTCCCCTGCCTAGCCTGGGATCTCCTGTGCACCACCATAACCCTCCCCAGGTACCCCAGGTCACCCCGAACACCCCTGGACCCCAGTGCTGGCACTGCCACCACCCTGCCTGCGCCCTCAGCACCCACTCCCATCTCGCTCCCCCTGTCCTGATCCAGCACCGACCCCGGGGGCTTGGGGAGCCCCGGGGGCACAGCAGAGCCCCAGGAGCCGGAGCAGCACAAAGGCACATCCTGTCTGCCACCTCTCCTGCAGCAGAGGAAGCGGCTGGAGAGAGATTAGAGCGGGGCACTGCGGCGCCTGCACGTGTGCTGGGTACGGTCACTGGGAGCCCGGCTGTGACAATGAGCCAGCCCAGCCCTGGCCCAGCCCCAGGGCAGGATTTCCGTCAGTCTGTCCCCTCGGCAGCAGACAATGAGCTGTCTGACAGCTGGAGACGGCTCTGCCTTCGCCCCTCTCCGAGACGGGTCCTGGGGACCTTCTGCAAGGTCAAACAGGAAATTGGGCAGAGAAAGGAAAGGGTTGTTCGTGCTCCGAGCTCCAAACTTTCATTGCTGACCTGGGAGGAAGATGCTGAAGTCAGGGTTTCAAAGACTTTCCCCGGCTCCCATGGGAATGGCAGGACATGGTGGTGCCATTTCAGGTGCTCCCACCTGAGGGGGTGATCCCAGGGAACTCCTGGCCTGCCCCACAGCCCCGGGCACGGCTCTTCTTTTTGTGACCATGCTCTGGCTGCCTGACTCTGTATTCCAGGAGTGATCTCCCATGGCACGTGGGGAGCACCACAGCCCGAGGTTCTCTTTGCAAGATGGATTTTGGAAGTCTCAAGCACCCAGAGACTGCACCTGTGGCTTCCCAACACAGTGAGCCCTTGCCTCCCCAGGCCCTGCAGTCCCCTGTGGCAGCAAACATCCACACCAGATGTGTCCTCAGCTCTGCTTTGCTGCGTGCAGGGCTCCTTCCAGGGGGTTCTGCCTGGTAAAAGTGACAGAAGTTTCTGTTTCTCTTCTGTTTCTTACCAGACATGATTTACTTACTGTAACTGGCTATCCGTTATGTCCTGCACTGCATTATTAACTCGGTGATCGTACATTTAACAGAGAATTTATGAGAAATGAGGAGACATTCATTATCAGGAACACCACAGACTTTACTCTTATATGGTCTCCCTGCACACAGCAATGCTTGGCTCAGCCAGAGCTCACCCAGCTCCAGCCATTCCCTGGGCCAGAGCAGGACAGGGCTGCTCTGCACAGTCCTGGGGCTGCATTCCCCTCACTTAGCCCAGGCCTTCTTTTTCCTGTTAAAATATTTTCTGCTGGAATCTAACTGGCTTAATTGTGCAACTATGCCTTCTGTTGTCTGAAAACTAGTATGTTTTTTCTGTTTTGAGACAGGGAGCTGTGTGAGAATTGTCTGAGACATCTGTGATTCCCAGCAGCTGAACTGCAACAGAAATGCCCTTGAAATACCCTCCTTATCCTGAACATCTGACCTGGGCACAAACATCCCCTCCTTCCTGTACCTCTGACCTGGGGACAAGTACCTGCCCTGTCCCGTACCTCTGACATGGGGACCACAGGAGGAGTCACAGGGAACACAGATGGCCAAGTTAAACTCTTGGGGTTTTTGTGAGCAAAGGCTGCAGCATCCTGCCGTGAGATTTGTACAAGTGTTCCCAGATGTTCTATCAAAGAAACGACAACCACAGAAAAACCCAAGCAACAGCCAAACAAACAGAAATCTCAGGTGGAGTCCCAGAGGCACACAAGTCCCAGTGGGGAGAGGCTGCAGGCAGGTTGGAGCCAGGGCAGGCACTGCCACTCGCACGACCTGGGTGTCCGGAAACCTCCCAGGAATTTGGATCCCAAGAGCAGCACAATGAACCAGCTCCTCCTTGACCTCAGAGCCATGCCACAGCTGTGTCTGCAGAGCACTCCATCTCGGAAACCTTTCCCAGCACACAGTGGCATTTGTGGCTCCTGAGAAGGGCTGAGGTTCCCCAGCTGCAGGCCGTGAGGAGCCAGAGTTCCCGACCATGTAAGCCAGGGAAGGGATGGGAAGAGCAGAGATGGCTGGAGGCTTCTGGACATTTCCCATTCTTAGGTTTTCACTGAATGACCTGAGACAGAGCATCTATCTATCTATCTATCTATCTATCTATCTATCTATCTATCTATCTATCTATCTATCTATCTATCTATCATATCTCACAGGTATCACAGGCTATTCTGAGTCTCTCTTTCTCAACGTCCCACACCTGGCTGGGAAGGGCTGGGCAGCACCGATGCTCCCTGGGGGCTGCTGCATCCTCTGATCCTCAATGGGTGTTCCAGACTTCGCAGGCTTTGGCAGCAGGAGTGGAGGAAAGTTATGCAAAACATGCCCGAGGGAGCTGCCAGGCATCCCGGATTACCTTCTTTGGAGCCGTTCTGGAGGTTACATTAAGGCAAAGCAAGTTCTCTGCAGGAGTTGGTGGTGCGGGCACTGTGTGCCCCCGCACCCAGGGCAGCCCCAGCCTCCCTCCCGCTCCTCCCGGGGCTTTCCTGGCAGCAGAACCCCGAGCTCCCCTCGCCCGTCACGCCGGGAGAGGCACAGCACAATTGGAGATGTGGCTGCGCCTCCCTGCAAACGGTGGGGATGGGAATTAATCCTCCCATTAACGGGTGAAATGGAGCGTTTGCGTCTCACAAAGCAATTACACAATAATAGCAGGAGAACGATGATAGAAATCACATCTTCTCTGAAGTTGCTCTCCAATCCAACACATGAATAATTCCTCCTAGGCATTACTGGGAAAGCAGTATTAAAAGAGCCATATAAACAAAAATTACTGGAAAAAAAACAGACGAGGCATGCTTCATCGCTCTGTCAGAGCCAAGCACAACTAAATTTATCCAAAGTGGGCAGAGAAGCTTGAAGGGGCAAAGACATTTGTTACTGCTCTGTGCGAGATGAGCTCACAAGGAACGCGTGCTTGATCTTGGCAGCTTTCTGATGTCTTACTCCTAAAGCATCAGCTTCAGTCTCGGTTTCCATGGCAGATACTTTTCTGAGCTTGTATCTTCCACAGATATTGCTAATTTATGCTGTCAGCCACATCTCTGCAAATACCTGCAGTGATTCCAAGTGCAGTGGGAGTGGTAAAAACAAGGAGCACGTGAACCTGCCTCAGCTCTTGTTTTTGACTGGGGACAAGAAGGGGTTGTTTTCTTCAGCCACAAGATCCTGACTGATCTTCTGGCACTGAATTTTGCCCCAGGTACCCTGTTATCTGTCCTGTGAAGCAAAGCACTTTGAGCATTTCATGCAGACACGTGTTTTGGGCTTGGGGCAGCACATATAGCCCTGCTTCCTTCTGCTTCCCCATCACATTTCATGTTAGCAGAGTCTATAAACCGTGAGATCTTTCCCAGGCACAGATCCAGCCACACCAAAACTGTTCTGTTTTCAGGGTGGATTCATCAGCCCTGCAAATGTTGAACAAGCAGCTGATGAATTGGTCTCACCAATTTGGCAAGACCACGGCAAGGTGAGAGGCTGCATGTCTGCCTGGTGGAAGAAGAATCCCAGAGATCTGCAAAGCTGTTATTTATACACCGAAGCACGGAACATCCAGCACATACAAAAAAATTGTGGAAAACTTGTAAAAAGTAACTCACACAGTGACAGAACCACAGGAAGCAATGGCACGTGCAGAGAGAGCTCATGCCAGAGCAAAGTCCTGGCAGCAGTGGGGAAACCCAGGTCCTGGCAGGATACGGTGCCTGCAGGGTTCAGGATGTGCCCAGCAGCACCAACGAATGAGTCCCGAGTCCCAGGTAGGAAAGTGGCCAGCACTGAAATAAGACCCCTCCCTCTCCTAAGGAGAGAAGCCTGGCAGGTCCTGGCCAGCTGGAAGTTGAACAGAGCCCAGAGGGAGCTGGGCTTGCCAGTAATTCTGGGCCCAGGCAGCCATGTGCCCTGCTCACACTTCACCCGGTGAGCAGCAGCTCACAGGTGATCCCCTCCTCCCTTCTGAGCCAGCACAAACATCTCCACATGGGCTTCAGGTGTGTTCAGCTCTCCACTGGCTCCCACTGACCACTGCAGAGGGGTGTATGGCTCAGACACATCCCCTCCCTGGAGCCAAACAAACTGACGTTTTAAAGGGAATGTGGAATAAAAAACATCTGGGTGATGTTTCTTTGGGTCTGTTCTTCAGTGTGGTCAGAGGTAATTTCCACAGCTGTCTGGTAAATAAGGGAAACCCCTGGTCCAAGTGGGATGGGGACAGAGGCAGTTCCTGGAGTCTTCCAGCAAGGGTGAGTAACAGGGTCAGCAACAACAGTAAACATGCAGGAGCTTGTTTTCCAAACAGAGCCTCTGCAGCATCCGGCTGCTTTAAAACATTAACCAAAATACACTTATCTCTGGCTCCTGGCCTTGAGTGACTTTTGAACCCCAGCTATTCTGGGCCAGGTTTGATTGTGCTCAGTAACACCAGGGGTCTGAGCCCAGCAGGAGCCCCTTGCTGGCAGCTCTGCCCTCTCCACAGTGTACCATCAAGTCCAGCTCCTGCTCCTTCCAGGAGCCAAAACTAACCCGTGTGACTAAGACAGAGTCCTTCCAGCCCAAGGGCTTTTCATTGGCCAAGGGTGGTGTGGAGAGCACAGGTTTTGGAGCAGAGGTGAGTTTTCTTTCCAGCACTAATGAGAAATGTAAGCAAAAGGACTGGAGGCAGGAGCAGGGCAGCAAACAGAGTTTTGTGCTCCCCTGAGACCACTGCCACGGGCAGCTGAGGGTGTAACACCCAGGGAAATCACCTCACAGGATGTTATGGATCAGCTGCCTGCCTTTGGGACAGCACTGGTCAGAAACTGCAGCTCTTTGTGCTGAGGATGAGCTGCATCTGCTGGGAAGCAGCAGAAAGGAACCCATGCCCAGACAGGAGCAGGTTTGCAGTGTTTGCAGTGCACACAGAGCCTGGCTCTTTGCACAGGTTCCAATGCAGCAGCTCTCACCTGGAGTTTTACCTGTTTGTGATCTGATACATTGTGCACACAGTGCTTTCCACGTGCAGCAAGGGCAGGAGCGGGGTTGGGGATGTGCTGGCTCCGTCCCACCGCGATGGTTGAAGCCTCTTCTGTGGTGGGTCAAAAAAAAAGAAAAAAGCCATTTCCATAGCAGAAGCAGAGAGAACTTTTCATCTCGTCCGCACGACAGGAAAGTTGGCAACTTAAATGTTAAACTTGCCTGTGACTGCTGGGTGTTGACATCATGGTGATCTCACCGGTGTAACCGGAGCCCTCCAGCTTTTCCTCCAGCCTGCCTTTAAATACCAGCGCTGGAGCCAGCACAGCACCCATTCCCCGGGCTGGAGCGCAGGGCAGCACCCGCTAGATGAAAGCAAAGCCGAGCTCCAGCCCTGCAGCCATGTCCACGTCCCTGCGGGTGAGCCCCTCGGTCCACGGCTACCGCTTCGACACCGCCCTGCGCAAGAAAGCCGCGGCCAACATCTTCGAGAGCATCAACGAGGCGGCCCTGCAGAAACTCTTCAGAAACTCCGGGGACAAGAAGGCGGAGGAGAGAGCCAAGATAATCCTCGCCACCGACCAGGACATGGAGGAAAAAACGAGAGCGCTAATGGCACTGAAGCAGAGGAGAAAAGACAAACTGCTCCAGTTCCTGACATTTCGGAAATACTCCATCAAAGTTCCCTGAGCTGGCGGAGAGAGCAGAAATGGAGAACATTCTGTGACGGGACTTTGTGACCTCCTACCGCACTCAGCATGCTCCGCTGCCCCGTGGGGACGTGACAGTGCCCGCACAGGGCACAGCCCCACGGCAAACTGCGAGCCCGCAGCGGCACCGGTGCCCACGGCAGCGCTGGTGTGGCCAGCAGGATCATGCCCACGGCACATGGGTGAGGACGCCAAGATCATGCCCACGGCACATGGGTGAGGACACCAGGATCATGCCCGTGGCACATGGGTGAGGACACCAGGATCGGTGCCCGTGGCACAGCTCGGTGCCCGTGGCACACCGGCGTGGCCAGCAGTCCGCTGGCCAGAGGCTCGCACAGAGAGCAGCTCCCAGCAGAGCCCGAGCCCCCCGTGGCACCGAGCTGGGGGCTCCCACACGCCCGGCTGTGACTCGGGGCCCTGTGCTGGACTCGGTGCTCACGGACCTGACGCGGGTGCTTTGCCTTTTCATCCTGAGCCCCGGTGCTGTGACCTCTGGAGACTCCTCAGCTGCTGTCACGGTCACTTTGCATTTGTTAAATGCACCCAAATGCACCACGGGGTGCAGTAAGTTCAGCACTGGCTCCAGAGACATTCTGCACAACTGTGCCTTTCCTTCCCAAGCTGTATGTGTGCAGTAAAAGTCGTTTGCACAGAAGCAATAATAATGAGAGATTTCCTTGAATTTACTGTGAAGTACCCTAATACTGTGTTCACTTACCACTAACACTAAAAATCTAAATATAATGGCTACAGTTCTTCTCTGTGTAGGTTACAATCACTATTAGATGAGTACTTACTTCATGGCAATATTTTATGACAATGTTATTATGTCGACTATAATTTATTGCATACAGTGGCGTGAAAACTAATAAATTATGAAATAAATATAAATTATCTTGTCTGAAATGCTCAGTTCTCCTGGAATGGTGGGGTCAGACTTTTTTGTCATTTCATAGAGAAGAGGAGCAGACTGCCTGCACCTCTCCTTCATGCCCCAGTATGGCTTTGGCAGCCCAAGCTCAGGACAGCCCCACTGTCCCACCTGGCAGCACCAGGCTGCCATGCCAACCTCATCATTCCCCAGAAAGACCTCATCAGATTTATTGTTAATCAACTCCAATGCCAGATTCCCCTCCATAATAAAGGAAATGAGATCTTCTGCAGTGAGGAAAGAAAGGTGTAGAAAAGGATGGTTTGGGGCCAGGCTCGTCAGCCTTTGACATTTCTGCAGAGCAGAGAGGGAACCTGGGCTTGGCTCCTCATCACTCCAAGAAGCAGAAGTAAGTTATGAAGTTTGGCAGCAGAATTGGGCTGTTTTTCTGCAGGTTGTGCTGTACTATCATGATAGACGATGCTGAAAGTACTTAAAAATAGCAAAGACTGGTTATTTATAAGTCTGTCCTCTAATAACCTGATGGCTTAGATAAAAACATTCCCATGACCCTGCTTAGAGCAACAAAGATAGAGCAGCTTGGAAGAATGATAGCCCAGCTACAGTGTTTTTTGCCTACAGTAAGAAATCCAAATTGCCAATAAGTCAAGGAGACTGAAAATAATCTTTTAAGTCACCTAATAGAATGGGCAATTATAATTATTTATAGATGGAGTGGGATGCACAGTGATTTCCCCTCCCAGGGAGACCAGAGAGTAAACTGTTTTGGGATGAACCTGATGAAAGAGCTTCCAAAGGCTTTGCAGAACTGCCCTTGCTCAGAAAAATCTGTCTCAGAGCAGGTTTGTTCCAGAGGAAGCTGCCAGTTTTCCAGCATTCAGCCTCTGGAGTGATGTCCCACACTCTGCAGCTGCTGCACCCATTCCTGACACATCCCAAAAGCCCCACAACAACTGCCTCGGAGGGGCTGTTCCCAAAAAAGCCAAACAGGGGCACTCAGTGCCTGCCACAGCCCAGCCCTGCTCCCTCCAGCCACTCTGGGTCCTGGGGATGTCACAGAGCCCGTCCTGCTCTGCTGGGTGCTCCCCAGAGCAGCTTCCTGTGACAAACACAACAGGAGCCAGCAGGGCAGGGAGCCCTGAGCCCTCCTGCCTCTGGGGTGTGTGACCTGCCAGGACCCGACCAGGCAGCTGCTAAGGGTGCTCTGAGAACACCCTGCAGGACCAGACCAGCTCCTCACCGTCCTGCTGCTCCCCAGCCCTGCTGCTGGGGCTTTGCTCCCTGCTCCCCTGCCCTGGACATTGAGGTGTCCACAGTGCAGGATTTGCCAGAGCTTTGTCACTCTCTGGTCCCCACAACCAAGCCCAGCTCCCCAGTGCTACCAATGACCCGGGCAGCCTGGGGTATCCTTTGCCAACAGCCTTTCCTTGAAAGAAGGAAGCAAATCTGGCAGAAGCCGTGCTTGTGGCAGGCTGAAATCAACACCCACTGAAGTGGCTGCTGCTGGCATGTCCCAGGATTGCCCAGACAGTGCTGTTCACAACATTTGCATAACATGATTGATAACATCCGCTGACTTGGGGATTTTACAGTCCCTCTTGTCTCCTTGCATTGAAATCATTAGCCAAGTGCCATCCCTGATAAATAAAGGCCACTTACTAAGGAGTTATGTGATTATTGGATATTTACAGTGAAAAAAGGCAATTTTCCTTGGTCGTAGCCCGTCTGCTGCTTTGGCAGGGTTGTGCTCAAGGAAAGTCTTGCAGTGGGCTCAACAAAAACTGCAATGAACACTCATGGAACATGTGCCAAAGAGAGTTTGATGTACAAATGTCCAACCATCCCTTGCACACACTGCGCTGCTGCTCTGCTTATCCCCAGGGCTGCACCTGGGTGGCTCAGAGCACCTGGACCCACCCAGTCCGTGTTTGTGCAGCCCACGTGTCAGGGAGGGCACGGCCGAGCCAGGAAGGGAGCCCAGGCTGGGCTGGGCAGTCTGTGCAGAGAGCTGTGGGAGGGCATGTCACCTGTCAGTGCTGCCACCCGTCAGTGCTGCCACCCAGATGTGCTGTCACCTGTCACTGCTGCCACCCAGCTGTGCTGTTACCTGTCACTGCTGCCACCCAGCTGTGCTGCCACCCAGCTGTGCTGCCACCCTCAGCACTGTCACCCCTCACTGCTGTCACCCTCAGCACTGTCACGCCTCATCACTGTCACCCTCATCACTGTCCCCCCTCACTGCTGTCACCCTCACCCCTGTCCCCCCTCAGCACTGTCACCGTCAGCACTGTCCCCCCTCACTGCTGTCACCCTCACTCCTGTCCCCCTCACCCCTGTCCCCCCTCAGCACTGTCCCCGTCCAGCCGGTGCCGGCCCTTCCTCTGTCCCCGGGTCCAGACTCGCCGCCCGTGCCCGGCCCGGCCCGGCCCAGCCCGGCGCTCGGGCCATTGTCATCCTCCCCACACAACAAACAGAGGAAACGCCGTTCACGGAATTTCCTCCCTCCAGGAGCCGGGCGTTTCCATTAATTCTTCTCCGTGAGTCAGGCTGGCTGTACTGGGTGTCCCCTGTCCCATCCTGAGGAACATGCCCCTAAAAGCTAATTTTACCCAGCCTGTCCAACGCCCTGCTCAGCAGCCGTGCTGGGGGTTCCCCACTACCACAGAAAGGCAGCACAGAAAATAAAGAGGACTTTTGGCAGAAGCTCTGGCTTAACAGACTGGGGAAGGTGAGGAGCAGCTCACAAGGTGCTGGAAAGAGAAACCCAGAGCAAAGGGGGTGTCAGTGACAGCAGAGCACACAGAGCTCCCACCCTGTGTCCCCTCATCCAACACCCATCCCCATCTCTCCAAAAACTGTCCATGAAAAGATGGGGTTGGAACAAGTCACCAGCCCGGCTTAACCTGACCACAGTGTTCAGGAGATGAGGATTGTCCCAGTGTCTGAACAGCCAGTACTGTGACCTTCAGTTCCTGCTGCAATCCAGCACACCAGGCATGAGCAGAGTCCAAAGCAGAGCTCACCCGCCCGTGTTTGTGTGTGGGGAGACAGAGTGCTCCGGTCAGCAGCACCTCCCTGGCAGCCTCCCTTCCACACCATGGAGCAACAGCGAGTTAAAAATTAACACTGAGCCGAGCTCCTGCCCGGCTTCACCCGGCGGGGCAGACTCTGCTTCGCAAACCAGCAGAGCAGCCTGGGTGCCCCTGTGCTTGTGAAAACAGGCACGGATGAAGCATATTTCATCCGCAGCTGCCGAGGGAAACCTCTGCTCTAAAGCAGGTTAAATGTGAGTGACAAGCTGTAAAGTGTGAGATTTGTGGATGTGTTGGTGTGCTTTTCACAGAAAAGAGCTGGTCTGGGGTTTCAAAGCACGGGTGCCTCCCATGCAGCACAATGATGCTCCAGTGTCACTTTGAAGGGACACACAAGGCTATTTATGGGAAGAAAAGCCACTAAAACACTGCAGGCAACAGGAGATGGCACAGTTACCATTTATCTTTGCTAAAAACCAAAAGTTGGGCCGTGACCAGAATCTCAACGCAGAGCCCTGAGAAAAGCCCTCACTGCCGCTGGAGCGGTGCCGGTGGCGGGGCTCGGGCACGCTCTGCCGTGGCAGGCAGGGACATTGTGTGGCTCTGGGCTCCCAGCCGGGGCCCGAGCACTGAATCAGAGCTCAGGGAGCGGCACCGCCCGGCTGCGGCTCCTCCGAGCGCCCCCGCAAAGGGAGCATCACCGGGAGCATCACCGGGAGCATCACCGGGGCAACCATCGGGGCAACCACCGGGACACTCATCGGGACACTCATCGGGACACTCATCCGAGCGAGCGCAGGCAGCTCCGCGTCCTCCTCCGCGGAAACCCCGCTCCTTCCAAAGGCTGAGCACTGATTCATCCCCAGCCATCATTTCCCGAAACACCGCCTGGGAACAGCGCGGAGCACACCCGGCAGCTCCTGGAGCCCTGCCCGCTCCCTGCCTCCCCCCGAATCATCTGCAATTGGCCCTGGGGGCCGGCACCCATCACTCCAGGGCAGGGAATTCCCTGGGGTAGCAGGCAGCTGTGTGAAAGCTGCTGCTCTCCCGCATCGGCAGAAAATTCCGGTTTTAAAACACCCATGCACATGAAAAACTGGATTTCCATTGTCTTTGCAAAGCAGAGATGCTTTAATGCCTCAAGGAATTAGGGAAAATCTGACTAAAAGTACTTTCTCCACCTGCTGTTGTTTCTCTTGGACCATAATGGAAAGGGAAGAGAAAACTGCCATACTGTGCTTCCCAGCCTGGCCGTATTCCAGCTGGGCTCTGCTTAAAATTCACCTGCCATCCCAAATGCTGAAAATATTCCAATCCAGACACGGTGTTTTCTCCTCCTCTTCCTGAATGGTAAAGTACAAGGCACAATTTTTCATTTCGAAATCTGCTTGGGAGCCATTGGATCCTTTTCTTCCACCAGACTTTCTGGGAGGCTCTGATTTGCACCCTCACCCTGGTACCATTTTCTGAGCCAGTCTGCAGGATGGCAGCACACGCTGCCAGAGAGGACAAGGACAAATGAACAACTCTAAGGCAAATTGAAACCTTGAGCAGAGTGCAGTCCATGGAAAAATTCCAGGTGACTTGAAGGATTTTATACAGAAGTAAAAAACCTTTAATATATTATGCAGCAAGTGCTGCCAAACACATGCTGGTTTTATCCCGATTCAAACAATAAACTTCTTCCTAAACACCGAATGTTTTAGCTACAATAAAAGTATGCAAAAACACGGTATGAGGTTGGGGAGACATTTAGCACAGCCAGGGAGCAGGCACACCTGAGCCCACGCCGAGGGTCTCCCCAGGTTTACAGTGGTCAGTCCCTGCCTGTGTCCCCTTGGCCAGGCACATCCCCTGGCCCCAGGAGAGCCTGTGACAAAACCCTCACACACTCGATTGCAGAGCTTACAGTGTGCCATAAGCAAATAAATTAGGTATAATTTAATATTTGATTGTAAGATTTACTGAGCTACCCTTTACAGTTTCACAGGTGGATAGCCAGTAATTGAGCAAAGGGAAGAGCCCCATTAATTCTCAGCAGTGTGGACAGGCTGGGGAAAGCTCCCCCCACCTGCAGCCTGAGCCCAGTCCCCGCTGGGGGAGATGAGGAGGCTCCTCCTGGCTTTAGGGGGGCAGTTATTGCTCTTTGATGCCCAGAGCCACACACCCATCACGGGGCAGTGCAGAGTTCAGAGTCTCCTCACAGAACCTGCCTTGGTCTGGCACAAAACTCAGCAATGACCCGAGGCTGCTGCTACAGAGCAAAATTCAGCTTTGCTGTGACTTGAAACCCTTTCATTTTGAATAGTGGAACCTAATTTTTATAAGATATTAAAGCTCAGTCAGAACCTGAACTTGAAGTAGTGCCCCAATATATTTTAGCAACCTCCCAGTGCTAGATTGCATCACACCCTTGCAGAATCTGGAGGCTGGGGCTCACCTTCCTTCTTGCTTTCAGCTGTGTAGAGAAGGTTTTCCCTACTACAACATTAAAAAATCATCCTTTTGTGTAGGGTTTCAGATAGAGTGCTCCTCAAAATTCTCTAATCATGTTGTCTGTTGCAATACTAACCTCTGCAATCTGTTGTTTAGTCAGCATGTTTGGGCCCTTCTCCAGCATGGGTTCAGACACACTCTGATTCCTCAAAGTCCCATCCTTTGGGAATTACATTTGAAGTGTGAGCTCCTCCCACACAGCTGCAGATAAAAGCCTGCAGGTGTCAGTGCCAGGGAAAAGCTAATACAAGAATTCCATTCTGTGCTCTTTTTTTGGGGTTTGGCTAGTTCAGGTATTGAGTCCCAAATGCTGTCCCTTGTCACTTTGTTTAACCTTGAGGGGTTGCAGGGATCTTTCTCAGAAACGTCTCATTTCCACCAACCAAACGAGACTTTCTGGAAGGTAATGTCCTTACCCTGCTGCAGCTCTGATGAAGAAATGATCTTCATCTGCAGCAAACGTCCCCGAGGCTGGCCTGAGCCTCACACACCCCCCAGACAGGCAAATCCCATTCACCTGAGCAGGATTTCAGGTTAAACATCAGCCCAGTGCTGAGAGCTGCAGAGCATGGCAGAGAATTGCCAGCAATTCCACATTTCAACATCATTTATTTAACTTTTCCCTTATTTAGTAAAGCAGGAGCTTTAAGCCCACCCCTGGGTGCTTCCCTGTGGCTCCAGGCACCTTTGAGCCTTCTGACCCCACAAAAGCTGTACCCAGACAGATCCACTGCTGAGACATGGGGCTCAGCACCCACTCTCCACTCATTTTCTCTTTTAATTATCTTCCAAGCCACTGTAAACACAATCCAAACAGCCACCAAATTAAATCTTTACCCTTGGAAAAGAGATATTTGAAATGGTAAATGATTCGTGAATGACTCGTGCCTTATGGCACTGTCCAAGTCTGTTGCAGCACATTTAGACCATGGAAAGGTGCCAGGAAAGTCCTGCTGGCTTTTTAGCCCCCCCAGCTCTGAGAGGAAACAGGGTGCTTTTGGCAGATCACTTCATGGGGGTCTAACCTTCTTTTGATACTTAAAAAATGATAAATCTTGCTTTGAAAAGTAAATACTATTTCCCCCAGGATTGGCACAAGAGCTGGGCAAGGGTTCCCCCGTTCCTTCCTGTTAAACAGTTTTATGTTTGCTTTTGCAATATACACATGTATATACATGTCAGTATATTTTTTTATTTTTCTAACAAAACCGAGTTGCCAGCACTTTGGCAGCTTGTGCTGGTGCCGCCCTCCTGTGGCTGGAGACCAACTCGAGTTGGAACAAAACCAGCTAAAAAATCTGATGAAATGTCACTGAGTCACCAAAGACATAAAACCAAGAGCACCAGAGTAAGGTGGGCATGAACAGCCTGGACACACCAACCGGTCCCAGTAACTCCCACCGAGGGCTATTGGCTCTGTAAAGTTCATCCATGCCAAAAGTTTTGCAGGACAGGAGGTTTGGGATAAATTCTTCACCCCAGTGAGTCACCAGCTCCCACCCCATGTTCCAGGCTTCCTCCATGTGCAAATGCAGCACATTTTGTGGGGTGTTTCCTGTGCCAATCCCCCTTTGCTGAAGGGACACCAGGAACACCATGGAAAAGCATCAGCAGCAGATCCCAGCCATGGGCAGAGCCCCCAGCTCTGGCACCAGCCTGGCAGTGATGCACAGCCCCACAGACAGCAGGCAGGGACAGCAGCAGGTGAGCAGGGTGAGCAGGGTGAGCAGGGTGAGCACGGTGAGCAGGGTGCCAGGGCTGCTGTCACACCTGCAGAGCCACCTGGCAGTGATGCACAGCCCCACAGACACCCGGGAGGGTGAGCAGGGTGAGCAGGGTGCCAGTGCTGCTGTCACACCTGTAGAGCCACCTGGCAGTGATGCACAGCCCCACAGACACCCGGGAGGGTGAGCAGGGTGAGCAGGGTGCCAGAGCTGCTGCCACACCCGGGCGTGGGGCCAGGGCTCGGTGCTGGTGACGCAGCTCCAGCTGCAGGACAGGAAATGCAGGAGTCAAAGAACAAGAGACAGCAGGGCCAGGGCAGCAGGAGGCTGTGGGAGCACCCTGGGCAGTGCTGCTGGCACCCCCTGCCCCCCACCGTGCCAGGGCCCTGCAGCCACTGCACCAACATCTGTGCAGCAAAACCCATGTGCCAGAGAACCCGTGTGTGCCAGAGAACTGTGTGTGTGTCACAGAACCCTGTGTGTGTGTGTGCCACAGACCCTGTGTGTGTGTCACAGACCCTGTGTGTGTGTCACAGACCCTGTGTGTGTCACAGAACCGTGTGTGTGTCACAGAACCGTGTGTGTGCCACAGACCCTGTGTGTGTGTCACAGACCCTGTGTGTGTGTGACAGAACCGTGTGTGTGTGTCACAGACCCTGTGTGTGTGCCACAGAACCGTGTGTGTGTCACAGAACCGTGTGTGTGTCACAGACCCTGTGTGTGTCACAGAACCGTGTGTGTGTCACAGAACCGTGTGTGTGCCACAGACCCTGTGTGTGTGTCACAGACCCTGTGTGTGTGTGACAGAACCGTGTGTGTGTGTCACAGACCCTGTGTGTGTGCCACAGAACCGTGTGTGTGTCACAGAACCGTGTGTGTGTCACAGACCCTGTGTGTGTCACAGAACCGTGTGCCAGGTTCGGCTCCCCCGTGTCTCCTGTCACAGCCAAAGTTGGCAGCAGAGTCGGGAGTGACGAGGGCAGTGACGCAGGTGCATTGTGACTCTAAAGCCCCAAATACAGGAAACTGCTCAATCCATCACCAGCCCAGCACACGAGTCCTGCCTGTGCACTCCTGAGCAATGTCCAGAGCCAGCATTGTGACACTGAGCTGCATGTCCTGCACCAGCCTTGGCACCCCCACTGCCAGGAGCAGCAAAATCACACCCACACTGCCCAAAATGTGCACAATTCTGAGTGCTCCAAACTGCGAGGGACTGCTGCTGCACCAACAAAGCCCTGGGCAAATTCAGAATTAAAGCACCCTTAATTCACTTAAAGGGATATGTCAAAGCCTCCCTTAATTGTGATAAATCCCATTCCTTCATCTGAGAAGGTGACATTTCATGGCAAATAGTCCCAAGAAATGGAGTGGAACAAGGAAGAGTTTCCTGTTTTGTAAGTGATGCCCTGTGATGACAAAGCCCAGCATGGGAGCAGTTGGCTGCATGGCTGCTGCTCAGGTTTTTTAGGTCTTTGTTGTTCCCAGGCAGACAGATGGAATTTGTCACAAGAAACTAATCAGGGACACTGAGACCCAATTGCATTTACAGGGATAAAATCCCAGACTGAGGAGTCTTTAGAAACCTGCCTGTCACAAGCACTCTGCCTGCTAAGTCACAGACCATTTCCCATTCACCATTTCCTTAGGGCCTGCAGAATGGCTGGGAGGGGACAGTGACAGTGACCAACCCTGCCTGTCCCTGCTCCCAGAGCCCCAGCCCTGCCTGTCCCTGCTCCCAGAGCCCCAATCCTGCCTGTCCCTGCTCCCAGAGCCCCAACCCTGCCTGTCCCTGCTCCCAGAGCCCCAACCCTGCCTGTCCCTGCTCCCAGAGCCCCAATCCTGCCTGTCCCTGCTCCCAGAGCCCCAATCCTGCCTGTCCCTGCTCCCAGAGCCCCAGCCCTGCCTGTCCCTGCTCCCAGAGCACAGAGGAGCAGTCACGGGGCTGTGGCATTTGGGAGGGAGCCAGAAGGAGCAGTGGAGTAACCTGACCTTTAAACCTTCCCTCTGAGGCACACACGTCCCCCAGCACCCCCAGTTTGGAGGACAGGTTGAAAATCTCCTTTCTTCCCTAGAGGGGGACAGAGCCTCCAGCACCCAGCAGCCAAGCTGAGCTTCCAGGCCAGCAGAGCTTTGTGGTGCCTGTGCTGCAGTGCTGCTCCCCTGGGATGCACCAGGAGCCCCCAGTGCCAGCAGGGAGATGCCCCTGCCCCCCGAGGGGCTGCCAGCAGCACCCGGCTGCCTTCAGGAGCATCTCTGGGGCTCTGAAAGGTGGAACTGCAAACAGGAAATTGCTGAGCCAGCTGGGAACGAGCTGCTCGCCTGCCCCTGAGTGCGTCCCTGCCTGCAATGTTTGAATTCAGCTCAACCTGCCAAGAAAAGGAGCTCCTTAATCAGCACAGCCTGAGGAAGGGCAGCTCCGTTCCTGCCTGCCTGGCAGGGTGTCCCTGTGGCTGCTCCCACCCTTCCTTCCCCTGCAGCCGTCCTGCTTGTGGCCATGCCTGTGCCTGCCATCAAAAATCCCTTCCCATGCCCTCACAAAGGCCAGCACACCCCAAACCTGGCAGATCCTGCTGCAGCCCTTGGTGCACCAGTGAATGTCCCACAAGAGAGGCAAATTTCCCCGAGTTCTGCTCTTCCAGAAAACTTGGCCTTCATGCATCCCAGTGCATCCCAGTGCATCCCAGGCACAGGGCTCATCTACCCCAGCTGTGCTTTGCCATTTCTCTGATTTTTCCATTATCCCCGCTGCAGCACCCAGCAAATTCTCCCTTGTACCAAAAGCCATTTCTGTCAAATTGAGTTAAAAGGAAGTGGTGAAAAACTAAAAACTCTGTATCAAATCCTGCCACCTGGAAAATCAGCAGAGAAATATAATTTTGTGGTCTTTCAAATTAAATCAGATTCCGGGCACTCTTCTGTTGGGTTTATCCAAAGCTGAGTGCAATGGCTCTGCTCAGCCATGACTAGCTTTAGGTTTAGGTTTAGGCATGTTCAGTTCATGGCAAAGCAGTCCCAGTTCAGAGATGCTGCTTTTAATTGCACCCTCACGCGATATTTTACGATGTTATAATTTGCTCAGGCATTCTCCGTCAATGAGGCCTCAGCAGGAGGTGTCCTTCCATGCAGAGCAGAGAGTGCAGGGAGCTGCAGTGGGTGCCAGTGTCCGTGTTCTGTGCAGCCTTTCCCCTCCTGAGCCCCCTGGCTCCAGCACCCACCCAGCCTCCAGCCCCGCTCAGGACTGGGACGGCTCTTGCTGCTTTTGCTGGGTTCCCTGGGTGCTCTGAGCTCTCTCCTGTGCCAGCCGTGCCCAGGACCAGTCACTCCCTCCTGTCTTTGATGTTTTCTATAAAACTGACCTGCACACGTGTCTCCCTATTCTCCTTTCAGCATATCAAGTACAACTAGGAGTCTCTCTGGACTTTGCTTTATTCTACTTTTTCCCCTGATTGCTTTTCACAGGCAAAGTCCAGAATGTCACATCTGATCTCCCCTCGTTTTCCTGCAGCTTTTCTGGGGAAGTTTACACCAGCTGCAGGAGGAGTGCCAAGAGTGATTGCAAGTGTGGTGGTGCTGAGCTGTCACCCGGGGCTCCTTGTCCCTGGAGCCTCGGGAGCCACCAGAGCTGTTTGGGACAGCCAGGGACAGAACCCTGTGACAGGCTGTCCCCTGTGTGTCACCACACCTGTGTGTCACCACACCTGTGCTGCCAGCACCCACCTCCCCTTTCCAGGCCTGCTTTCCATATTCCCCTGTACCAGTTCCAAAAGGGCAAACACCTGCAATTCTCTCCTCTCAGTGTGAGCTGAGTGCTCTCCAGTGAACTGCTGCTGTTTCCTGAAGGAATTATAGACTGGAATTCAGTAATTATGGGCTGCATTCATCCCTCCTTAACTAGCTTTCTCTGCAGAGAAAGAACAAATCAGGCTGAAGAAAGCTTACCTGTGGCTGCTGAGATTTCAGTGTGAGACTTTTCAAGTTTTACATTTAACAAGTTAAAGGATTGTGAAATGTTTCTCTTCTTTTCCTGGCCTTGGAAGGAGCAGGGCTGCCCATATTCCACCAGGGCTCCAGCTCTGCTGACCTCTGCAGGCAGTGAGGAAAGGCTGCCAAGGTGACATCAATGACAACAGCTATTTGTATAGAAAACCAGAAATTACATCTTTGTCATTTCTTCAAATGAAAAACCCCAAACAAACAAGAGTAAACATGAACGAGGTGGTTCACTCTGAGAAGCTTTTCTGGTATCAAGAGATATGATCTTACACAATATGGTGTTTTGGTTTGGTTTCTCTCTTGTTTTCCTAATTTACAATGTGTTTTAGCATCTCTGAAAAATATCCCTCAGGCTGCCAATGGCAACAGGACCTAGAGTGGTGATTTAACACGAGAGAATATGTTCTCTTACCCCATTTCCTCACACTCTTCCCTTCTGCTGTGATGTCATGAAACCGCTTGAAGAGGTTTGAGAGGGGGAGGCTGGATCTCCATCCTCTCCCTCTGGCGGTGGCCCTGGAGCTCTCCTGTCACACTCCAGTGCTGTCCTGCAGCAGCATCTGCCTCTTCTGGCACCTCCCAGAGACCCAGTCCTGGATCACAGCCTGCGAGTGACCCGAGGAGCTGGGAGGAGACAGGGACGAGGAGGTTCTGGTTCTGGTTCTGGTTTGGGAAGCATTGCCCCGGGACAGAGCACACCTCCCGTGCTTACCTGAAGGCATTTTCACCTGGAGGCATTCGGGGATCGTGACATTCATGGCACGGGCACGCTGACAGCACCCAGCGGGCACTCAGTGCTGCCCCAGAGACTGAACAACCATTTCAGAGCCAGTCCAAAGCCAAGGCTGTGCAAGGGCCAGCAGCAGCCCCAAGTGCTGCCAAGCAGCACAGCTGTAGGGGCACGAGGGAGCCGAGCTGCTGGGCTCACAGGGAGGGCGGGGAAGGAGAAGCTGAAACTGCTCCTTTGACCCAAATCTGGCACTTCTCCATGTGCAGGGAGGGCAGTTTGCTCTGCTGCTCCAGATTAATCTATTGCTCCTCTCTGGGCAGGTGCTGAGGAACTGTGTGGAACTGCAGAGTTTCCCCAGACCTGAGATGAAATCAAAGCTCCAGGAAATGTTTCACTCCTCTCTACAGGGCTAGAAAAGGCAGGGCTCAGGAGTGTGGCTCTGCCTGCCGTCACCTGCAGCAGTTTTGGTTTCCTCTGAGCAGGCTCAGGAGTGCAGTGAGAGGCTCCAGAGGGCAGGGCAGGATCCGAGCCCTCTCCATGGCCCGTGGGCAGTGCAGGTACACAGACTCGGGTTACACGAAGTCACCGAAGGCAGCACACAAACCCATCCCTGCCTGGATTTAGGGAATTGCCACCTTTGGAGGCAGCAGCCAGCAGAGCCCCTGCTGGGGCACATCCCCTTGGACTCTGCACAGACTGACAGAGGAGGAAGAGGAGGAGGAGGAGGAGGAGGCTCTGCCTGCACAGCTGCAGGAACAGCTCCATCCCTGCCCTGCTTTAATTGTCTCCATCCCTCTCCCCTGCCCAGGGACAGACATCTGGGCACTGGGCAGCGTGGGGGCACCTCTGGGCAATACCAAGCTCACCTGCCTTTAACCCCACATTTTGATAGCCAGACTCCACAGCACTGCCCCTTGCAGAATTTCTTACATGTCACCTAGTTTTAGTGCTATTCTATTTCATTTGCTACCTTACCTTAATAATTTTTTAGCACTCATTCAGCTTGCATTTCTCTCTCCTTTCATTTTCATCTGTTCCTGATATTTTATTTTTCCAATAAACTAAGTAATTTAATGGCCTTAATCCCAAGCCTCCTATTTAGAGCATGGATGTGGAGGCTGCAGAAAGAAGCCCCAATTTAAATCTGTCAGTCAAACATAACTTAATCTATCATCTTCTTTATATCTAAAACTGCTCCATGGGAAGGAAACCATGACTGGGATTCAGCTTAACTTTAAAATATCCAGCTTTACACCTTTCTAATGCTTGCTCTTCTTATGCACAGGCTGTTCAAAAGTGAGAAAGTTATACAGGCCTTGGACAACACAAAGTCACAACAGCTCAAGTCCAGAGGAGATTGCAGAGCCTTTGAAGGGCCCAAAGCCACAGCCCCAGTGCCATCACCATGGCACAGGCACTGCTCTGCAGCTCTGATGCTTTTCTATTGTTTTTCTATTTCTGGACCTCTAAAAAAAGTCAAGGGAATTAAAGATACTGAAGAGAACTGCTTCTTTTTGTTACCTTTCCTGCTGTCCATGGATTTAGCAGAGGCTGTGGCACAGGGAGCTTGGACAGAGCTGTGCAGGGAGGTCACTGAGCAGGGAATGCTCCTCCCTGCACTTTGTGTGGCTCCAGGTCCTTTGCTGGACAATGCTGCAGTGGTCAGCCCAGGACGAGCAGCACCTGCAGATCCCCCAGCACAGCAGGAAGGCTCCTCCCAGGCAGGTCATTAATCACTGCTGGGCCCAGTGCTATCAGGCAGGAGCAGAAAATGTTCAACAAGACGGGCAGCAGGAGAAAAGAGCTCCTGAAATCAATCATGCGAGACAGCAGCTAATTAACAGAGTCGTGCCTTCCCAATCCCTGCTCCCAGTCCTGGCTCTCACGGGCATGGCCAGGGATTTTCAGGGGCTGGAGCCCCCTGTGTCCCCAGGCTGCTGTGTGCTTCAGCAGGACTTCGGTTTGGCACCTGAGGCTGATTTACACCTTCTCCATTTCACTGGGCTCACCTGTACACACAAACCCCTGTGTCCTCTGCCAGGTGGGGTCAGAGCCTGGGGACACCTGAGCACTGCCTGTCCTGAATGCAGCCCTCAAGAGCTGTGCTCCCACGGTGGACTGGGGTGTGTCACTGAATGCCATTCTCCATGGATCATTCCAGAACTCTGGTCAAAGTTTCAGCCCCAGCTGGGTGCTGAGCGTGGCTGAGGGGTCCCTGCACCCCAGAGCAGTGCAGGGCACATCCAGGGGGACACTGCAAGTGCCAGAGCTCCAGAGCTGGGGGGATTTGTCTGTCCCACACCTCTGCTCATCTGGGTCTATCCTGGGGCAAATCTGCAACGCTGAACCAAGAGGTTTCTCCTCTCCAAAGCTCTCACGGGCTGTTTGTTCCTTTGTGTCTGGCCCATCCCTGATGGTTCTGAGGCTCAGAAATCACGGCCCAGCTCTGCCCTGAGCTGGAGCACCCAAAAGCTGCCCCGGTGTATTCACGGCTGCAGCAACCATCCAGCACAGAGCCACGTTTTATTCCCACCCTTATTCCATCCTGCAGCAATCGGCCAGGACAAAGGGCTGCAGCACACACTCATTTCAGCCTCGTTTAGGGAGGCAGAACCCACACACAACTTCAGGATCCCGAGTAAAAACACCATTGATGTCTGCTAGCTCACATCAGCTTCACAGCTACGGCATGAGGGGAAAGCTACTGCTGGGTTTAGCCACCTTAGAGGATGATTTTGGACAAATGTGAAGCAATCCAGTGAGCCCTGTGAGGCAGCTGCACTCTTGGCAGGGCAGTGCAACCACCCTGGCCTGGGGATGAGCCCCCCACCAGCACTCAGACATTTACTGCATGTTAGGTCCTTCCCTTTGCTCCACCTTAAAATAAAATACATAAATTTGATCTCCATATTCTAGTTTTCTGAAATGATATCTGTCCCATAAATATCTTCTCAATGGTCCCAACCCCAAGCCCAGCTCTAATAAAAGTGCTCTTTATGGTTATTAGACAAGTGAGATGTCCCTGGACTGAACAATTACCTTCAAATATCTGTCCAGAACTGGCTGGGAGTGGAAATCAGCTTCTTCCTCCCCAGGTACAAATCCATAATGAGGATTTATTTCTGAGGCAGTGGAAATGAGGTAATCCCTCTCCTTCTTGAGGTGAGATAAGGAGAAAGAAAAAAAATAAATAAAGAAATAGTACAAGTTAATAGTGAAGCATCTGGAAAAGCAAATGACTTGCAGGAGGTAGGGGCAGGAGGTCAATGGCACAGAACAGCTTAGAGTAATGAGGGATAAATGATGGATTTGCTATTGCTGAGCTGTGTGGGGGCACGGGCAGGGGGCTCTGCCTTGTGTTCAGCCTCCTCGGGGCTCCTGCAGTGCCTGGGGCACACACCAGGTCCCAGCAGTGTCTCAGTTATTCCTGGCTGCTCTAACACCCACCAAAAATAAATCAAATTCTGAAATCACCCCAGGAAGCACTGAGGAGCAATGGAGCAAAGTTCCTGGCACTGACAGACAAAGGCTGGGGACAGACAGACACTGATGGGCCTGCAGTGAGCTGGGCTTAGCCTGGAACAGGATAAATCTGCATTTGTGGGGATGGCCCTGTTCTGCCCGTTGTTTCAGCAAACTCTTTACTATAATAACCCTATTTCTGTAAAGAACATAAGATTGCCATGAAATGAAGCAGATGAGAAGAAATTGTATCATTGTGGGAACCAAAGCAATGTCTCTGCTCCAGCAAAGCCACAGCAGATCTGCATTGCCCCGTGCAAACACAGTGATTGAGAAACTGCAAATTATGATAAAGGTGTGCATTTAGGGGAGAAATTGAGGAAAAGCACCTTGGCTGTCTCCTGGGATTCATACTCCAGGTTTGCTATTGGCTTTGCTCTCTGCCAAGCCCCAGCAGCTCAGAGGAAGAATCTGTTGATGCTACAGAAAGCAAAGTCATGCAGAGCAGTCAATGGGAAATAATGGATATCAATTACACAGCTTGAACTGCCGACTGGATCAGGTTTTATAACTCTTTACTCTCGTGGTCTTCTTAATAAATCCATTGGGAGAGATGTCATATCCTTTATAGCAATATGATTCCATGTTTTATTTCCTGTGGAGGAACAAGTGGCCACTTTACAAAATGCTCCTTGGAGTCTCCAACAGCCCCAGGAAGGAATCAGAATTGGTGTGAGGTGAACATGAGCTGTTTGTTCTCTGATACAAGGACCAGCTTGCCATAAGATTCAGATATTGCCACTGGAAATCAGGTGGATTCAATCCTGTTTATAACACAGGGGCAGCTTCTGAAGAATGTGGGAGCCTCACAATGCTCAAAGCTCAGGTCACCTAAAAGAAAATCACACCTTGAGGAGAACCTAAATTTTTGTGGCAGGGAGAAAACAGCACCAGTCTGCAGGGGTGTGAGATTTTCCAGCTTTGCAAGTGCAGGGAAAGAGCAGACATCACTCAAATGAAAGTAAAAACTTATATTGAGCAGGGGTATAAAACCCCCTCATCTTTATCTATCACTTGCATTCTTTTAGCTGCATTTTAATTTAAACCAGCACTAGAAGCAGAAATGCAGCCTTCTTCCATGGCACCTCCCCTATGGTAAATCTAATTAAACAGCCATTAAAATGTGTCTTAGCTCGATTGTATCAAGGTGACCTGGAGCTCCTGCTAAATGTTAGCAGCAGCATTCCCACAAACTGGCAGCCGAGAGGGAACAGGCAGTACTGCTTCTCCTGATGTGCCCTTTAGATGAATGTGGTTATTAAAGTGCTTTGTGTACAGCAGATTTCCAAATAAATGAGTCTAATTTTCTGGCAGCTGAAGTGCTCCGTGTGCCCCCCCAGTGCTCCCAGCCAAGGCTGGCATCCCAGGGAGCATCCTGGCTGGCCCCTGGCTCTGCAGCACTCCCAGCTGGATGCCAGCAGCCACGGGGGCTGCCACACGTGCCCAAAAATGCACAGGGAGCATCACTAAAAACCTGGCCAGAGCAAAAGGGCTAAAATGTCAGAAAGGAGAGCAGAGAGGGCAGAGTCTTACCTGCAACAGCCAGGGCAGCTTCCACCTCAGACCCTCCACCTGCAGGCAACAAGGCTGATTGTTTCCCAGCCCAAGCAAACACCTGGCTAGGAGTTTAAACATCTTTAAATCCCGAAATTGCAATTCAGATTAAAATCTGGAAACATTTCCTTGATTTACACTGGGCCGACCTGCAGTGCCAGAACCACACACAGTTCATATCCATGATAAAAAAATCTGTAGATCAAATTCCACATCTCTCCTCACAATTAGACCTGCTAATGCCCAACAAAGAAATACCTGTTTTGTAAGCAATTTCTCATACAAAGGTTAATGATGGCAAAATGCTAATGATGAGACTGAAAACTGAGAACAGTGTCTGTTGATTACTGCAGGTTTTTATCATGCACCCTAAGAAATATCATTATGCTAAAGAAAATGTTCACCAGGTACTAAATCAGACAGATCTGCAGCTCAAAAACTACTTCCTTTGGTTTTACCTTATGTTTGACTTCACAAATTTATTCCTTTAACTGCAGCTACAGTTAAAAATAGGAACTATCCCACCAAGCTGCAAACGAGCTGAACAGGTGGGAAATGTCTCACTTCCCCCTTGCACATGTCAGCAGGCACAGTTTGGGCACTGGGGCTGCACGACTGCACAAATCTCCCCCCACGCCCTGAGCAGGGGCTGCAGAAGCTGGAGGCACAGGAGTGATGAATTCCCAGGTGCACTGAGACAGGAATGAACTGAGTTTAAAAACAAAACAGAACAAGGAGAGGTGGAGGCGGGCAGTGGCACAGAGCTCTTGTTCCCCGGGTTTGGAAGCCCTGGAAAGGCAAACACCTTTTCTGTGCAGCCCACACACCTTTGCTCAGGGCACCTTGGCACTGTCACATATTAAACCCTGGCTCAGCCCAGGCTATGACAAACAAAAGGCAACGTGCACCAAGTCCATCCTAATTTGGGAGCAGCTTTCCCCAGTCCCTGCGAGCCTCTGGAGCAGCCTGGCCAGTGCCCTGGCCAGTGCCACCACGTGTCAGAGGAGTGGCTGTGCCACCCAGCACGAGCTGGCCCAGAGCTGGGAGCAGCTCACTGGTTTGCTTCTAACAGCAGCTCCATGTGCCTGTGGCACTGAGTCTCCTCTGGGCAATTTTAAAAATTCTGTTTTTATTTTCAGATCTTTGTTGCTCTGTCTTGGTTTTCATTTGAATTTCTGATTAAAACATGTTTTTTAATGAATCCGTCAGCTATTATGATACATCTCTGCCGAACAGGGAAGGCACAGTAAAACTAATTAAATGCCACCCAAGAACTTTGCCATTTACAGCAACACATTAAACTATGAGGAACAGCTCTTTCAGAATCATTGCAAGGGGTGCACAACCAGCTGAGTGTTCCCACGATGGGCAGTCAGGAGGGAGCAGGGTCATGGGCAAACACCAGACAGCACAGCACAGCACAGCACAGCACAGCACAGCACAGCACAGCACCCTGCCTGGCAGCTGGGACAGGACACGGATCTGCAAGTGCTGCTTTTGGGCAGGGGTGATGTGCACACAGAAAATGGGGTGATGTGCACAGAAAATGGGGTGATGTGCACACACAGAAAATGGGGTGATGTGCACAGAAAATGGGGTGATGTGCACACAGACAATGGGGTGATGTACAAGAGGGAAGGGGGTGATGAACACAAGGGAAGGGATGATGAACACAAGGGAAGGGATGATGACCCCAATCCCGGGTCACCATCTGCTCAGCTCCAGCACAGGACACGCACACACTGTGGGGCTCCCAGCCTGTCCCCAAGGCTGAGCTGGGCACAGCACTGCTCCACCCACCCCCCTCACCTGGGGCACTGCATGTCCCACCAAAGCACTTTGGCCCTGCCAGCAGGAACACCGAGAGGAAGAAGAGCAAAAGCGAGGAAGGGCCAGCACGGAGGATGGTGCTTGGAAGGGCCATGGGGCATAAAGGAGCAGCTCTGAGCAGAAATCTTCTGTCACAGGGGGTAATGAATTAAATGAAGTGGAAAGCATGGCATGAACGGGAGATTTGCTGTAGTGACTAATGTAATTAACCTCTGTTGAAATAATTAAGCCTCCTAATTTGTGCTGCATGAGCAGTACAACCACAAGGGCAGGTGTGGGCAGCACCCACCACGCCGAGGGCTTTGGGATCTCCTCTGCTCTGTGGAGCTGCTTGGCTTGTGCTGCAAATAAACCCCACAGCTTTGGGAAGAAAAAGTGGTGATCACAAATATCCCACAAAATGCTATGGCCCATTTCTCTTGGGCTTGACCTGCCTCCTCATAAACTGTGACATTTTTCTTCCTTCAGCACAGGATTGCTTTATGCCAGTCAGAGAAGCAGAGTTTGTTGTCTCTAGTTATTAATTTACTTTTATTGACTGCAGTGCCTTTCCTGGTTTTATTACCCAATAGCTCACACCAGCAGAACAGCTTTTCTTTTAGGTTACACATAAACATTTGACTTTCCCAAGCGGGCACCAAGGGGAGGCAGAACCACTGCAGCTCCTGGCCTGGCCCCTGCTGACCCCAGGGACACCTTCCCCCACACCATGTCTCTCACAGCCCCTTCCAACCAGCAAAAATGCTGATCCCCCTTTCCCCCTTTCCACTGCTCAAGGCATATGATGAAAAAGCATAAGATTTAGATTGATTTTTTTTTCTGTCCTAAAAATATGCTCTGAAACGCTCCCATTGTCCATGTGCTGCTCCCTGTGATAAGGCACACTTTCCCTCTGTAGCAATTATTTTGAACACCACAATTAGACTGACTGTGAAAACCCAAGAGCACCACAGAAGGCTCTGGGGATGTTAAACCATCGGGTTCCCTGCTGCTGATGGACACATCCTGCTGTGGCCAGGACAGCAGGGAGCTGCAGAGACTTCCCTTTTTTATAAGAAAACAGACAGCTGAAATGAGTCCTCCACTCAAACAACTATTTGTGCTAAAGCTAGAAAATAAAAATAAAAATATCTCAGGTGCTTGGCTGACTTTGAAGCTCAAGAGAAGAAATTCCCTGCGTGGCTGGGACAAGGTGCCCAGGGGCTCTGTCCCACCTCCCTCCACCTTCAGGGATGTGCAGGGGCCGGCTGGGAGCTGAGCTCTGGGGGAGAGCCCCACGGGGCAGTGCCAGGCTCAGGGGCAGAGCCTGGTGGTGGCCCCGTGCTGCTGGTGGAGTGTGGAGCTGTGCCAGGGCTGGGTGCTCACATCCCCACGGGGATTAACGAGAGGCAGCATCAATTCTAACTCACTGCATCCCTGTCAGCAGTGCTGAGCAACACAGCTGCTCTCTAAATTTGATTATAACTATTTCATCCCTGATGATAATTGGGGGATGTGCCATCAGTCTTCCATCAAGTACAGCATGGATTTTGTCTTCCAGTCATATTTACTTTAACTTCACAAAAGGATTAAATGAAGTTTACAGTGATATGCAACAACTGTTGTGAGAAGGTGAGAATTCGACTGAGAAAATGAAAGAGAAAAAAACTCCTACAAATAGAAAAAAAATGAGCTCAGGAGTGTGCTATCCTCCCTTTCTCACTGTGCTGTCGATGATTTCCCCAGTTCTGCTCATGACCACAGAGGAATTCCTAAGAGGAAGTTTAGGAGAGAAACCTCCAGGAGCACCCGGAGCCTGGGTAGGAAGCAGGAGGTGCCCTGCAGCCCTGGGCACACTGGCATGGGGACCAGGGCTCTGTCCTGTGCTGCAGGAGCTGGCCAGGCCCAGGTGGGTTCCATTTGCACTTACCTGGCTCCCAACACTGGCTGCAGCCAGGTGCAGCTCGTAGGAGAAAACCTCTCCGGTGGAGATGCTCACCTTTGGGACAGCCATGCACTGCTCAGCTGTGCATCTCCACCTCTCCCTCATTCTTCTTGCTTTTCTCCTGAAGCGGGGACAGCTCTTTTCCATCGGGCAGTCTGTGTTTGCACAGGTAGAGGAGCAGAGAGGTGCAGCCAAGCCAAGCCCCGGGCAGCAGCTGCCGGTGCTGCTGGAGGACGAGGCAGGGCACGAGGAATTCCTGGTGGGGGCAGCTGAGGGCCAGCACGTCCATCTCTGGCATTCCAAGCCCAGGACACCGTGCTCAGTGCATTTGTGGGTCTGTGCTGCAGCACAAGGGGTGAGGAGCTGTCCCTCAGCCCCAGACCAACAGGCACAGCCTCTCTCCTGGAAATGCCCTTGGCTGCTTCTCCAGAGCCCCCAGCCCTGCTCTAGAGAGAGGCAGGGCTGAAGATATTAAAGGTTTGTTCATTTGTTTGGGGGTTCATTTCCCTGGAAGATTGACAGGCTCCCACAGAGTGTTTATATGAATCCATTGAGTCTCTACATTTAATTACACTTGACTGAGTGCATTAACACAACCATGAATTTTTAAAAGATACCAGTTTTATTCTGTTTGACTCCAAACCTGAGAGTGTGAGTTGCTTTCCAGCACATCCTTTCCTCCAAACCCTTTTCCCAGGTGTCTCCAGCTGAGCTCTGAACCTGGGGAGACAGCCCCCAACACCCCCTCCAGCAGGAAAACACCAGTTCCAGCCCACAGGCCCGTGGGGGATGATGCATGTGCCCTGAGTCATGGCAGGAAAGGCTAATTACGAGGGAAGAGATGCATTAATGAGACTGAAGTGGCTGAAAGAGGAGCCCCATGCACTGGGTCAGCAGCACCTCCCTCTCCAAACCCCAGGCTCCATTAGAAATGGACTTCATCCAGGAATACAGAATTCAATTCCAGCTGGTCAAGCAGAGCATGGGACAACACAAAACTCCTCCAAGAGACCCCAGAGATCAGCAGGGTACCCCAGGGGAAAGCACCCACCCACCACAAACACAGAGGTACCTGGATTGGCTTAAAATTGAGTTTAGAGCAGGGTCTCACTCACCAGGCTGTATCCCAGCCAAGCTCTTGGACAACAGTGCTGCAGACATTTAACCAACTTGGTTGTGCCTGTATAATTTGCTCCACTCTGGCTCTCACACACCTATCATTTTCCTGCAGTTTGTTACCAATAAGTATTCACATATTTCATTTCTGTAAGGGCAAAGCAGAGTGTTACTGATGTTTTGTTTCTCTTCACAAACACATCAGGCATTTACTGACTAAAGCCTGGGTAAGTAGGTGCCAGCAGGGCAGCGTTTGACACGGAACAACGTGCAGGTGCTGCCAGGCTGGGAGCAGCACCGAGCCCCAGCAGCTGCACGGGGATGCTGAAGCACAGGGCCAGCAGTGCACAGCACGGATGTGAGGCACACTCAGCTCCCCCGGGACGTGTCTGCCTGCACAGAACATCCCCACACAGCACCCACGGGCTCTGCCAAAGCTTCTGCTGGCCCTGCAGGGTCTGGGCTCCTGACACAGGACATCTTCACACTCCTCCACCAAATCCTTCTGCTGGAAGACATAGCACGGTGGAACGGAGAAGATTCCTCTGACCAGCTCTTCTTGGTTTAGATTTTTTTAAAATGCCCTCCTATTTATCACACACACAACCCTGGCTGGAGAGCTGCTTCCTCCACACGTCCTAAGGAGGCTGCAGAGCACAGTGCTGGGAGATTTTATTTCCAACAACTCCTCCTGTGTATTCAGGAGGGCACACAGGAAACGCCAGGGATAAATCCGAATTTTTCTGATGGTGAACAACAGACTGGCATCCCACAATGAGAAGTCATTCATTAGACACTGCAGGAGGAACTGCTCTGCCTGTTAGAGTCTGGATTTTGTATTCCTCCACCTTGCAGGGTAAGTGTGGGTCCCTTAAGGTTTTCATAGCTGCTCTGGATAACTTTCAAGGGGTTTTTACCTGTAAAGCAGGTTTCTTGGAAGGATTTCACTATGTGGATGAAAGACTCTTTCATCCACCTATTATTTGGAATTTATCCCTGTGCTTGCCCCATGGAGAACTAGCAGATTTCCAAAGAGTGAACAGCTTAAACGCTACTGACAACACACACAAACACGATAATTTAATTTCAATAAGCTGCCAATTTAAAAAATGAAGTGGCATGAAGTACAGCAGGAGGGGAGTCTGGCATCAGCAGGGTGGACAGGGAGATTTTCCTGTCAGCTGGAGCCTTTCCCACAGCCTGGAGAGAGGCAGCATCTTGTGTTATTTTTAATCTGCTCAAACACATTATTTTAAATGCTGTGAACTTTAAGTCAAACAGGAACATCTCACACACATTAGAAAAACATGCAAAAGGCAGATGAAACCACGTTCTGGAGATGAACAGCACCTGAACTTTGGAGAATGCAGAATGGCCGTGGAGCAGCAGCTCCAGGCTGTGCTGCCTGTGCCTGGGCAGCCAAGTCAGGCTTTAAATGGGTGTTTAATGGGGTGGTAAATGGGGCACTTTAGTACCTGCAATCCTGCCTTGCACCTGCACTGCAGCAAAGCAGCACCAGTGCTGCAGCACAGACCCTCTGCCCTGCACTCAGACACCTGCAGGGGAGTGGGGCAGGTGAGGACCCACCCTGACACCTCAGGAAGAGTCCAGAGGGATCCTGGGTGCTGCCTTGTCATCCAGTGCCAGCCCTGGGGTAACTGGAGCCTGATCTCCTTCATTAACACAATCAATTCACCCCAAATCCTCTGATCTGCTCTCACTTGGTCTGATGACAAGAACTGAAACCTGGCCTTGGAGTCCAGATTAGAAAGCCAGTCCTCTGCCAGCGACAAGGTGATGCTTGGGGTTTTTTTAAAAATCTATTTCAAGTTACAGTTCATGCACTGTGGTTTAATTGCATTTGCCCTCCAGCCTTTCCATTAAAAATAGAACAGAAACCAGCACTTCCAGGACAGAAATGAGAATGAGAAAAAGCCCTTTTGAAGAGGAAAATGCTATGTTTGAAGAGGAAGAATAATTATTGCCCCAGGTATAATAAAGAGGGAAGGATTCGGATTCTGTGTCATATCCAGGGGCCAAATGCAAGTTATTCAGACCTTTCAGAATGAGGTCACACTGTTGCTGGAGGCAAAACGAGAACCACAGGTGATGGCAGAGCTCACAGACTGATCTGTTTTACCTGAAACTCTGAGATGCAATGGTAAAAACCCTGAGCTGGAAAGAATTCAGTTCATTATTTTAGGGAACCTTCCCTGAAATTCTGCTCCATGACATCACTGACACTAAACAAGGGCACTCAGGGAAAGCTGGGCCACAAGGCAGGAGCCACAGGGGGACTTCAGGAGGACACAGCAGGGAAACTCTCACCCAAAAACCCTCCCAGGCTGAGCAAGCCAAGACCTGCCCAGAGGTCCTGCAGCTCAAATGGTCAGGCCCCAGCAGGACCATCAGAAAGGACAGGGGGACAAAGGACAGGACAGGGGGACAAAGGGCAGGACAGGGGGACACTTCCCAGCCCAGCTGTGCCTGCCACTCTTCCCTCACGGCTTCTCTTGCCTCACACACTAAGAAATGGCTGTGACTCCGAGTCCTGGAGGCTTGTGGCCCTGAATATTAACCAGCACATTCCCTGATAACTACAGCTCTGGAATGTTAAAAAAACCCAGCTGATTGTACCTTCAGGTAAATTGTACACACTTTCTGCAGTGCTATGAATAGAAGATATTTTCCTAAGAAAACCAGAAGGGAAGACACCCATTCTTGCTATAGGAACAAAATACATCATCCCAAAGCCAGAGCTTGGAGAGAAGCCCCTGCACAGGCTCAGAACAGCCTCACACCAACGACGTTCTCACCCCTCTCAGTGTCTTGCTCCATGCCCAGCTGTTCTCTCATTAACCTGGGACTTCTCCCCGTGCAGCAATGGCCCAGAGGGGTGTCCCACCCCACACTCCAGCCTGGCTGACCCACACAGGACCCCAGAGCCAAGGGAAGGCTCCCAGAGCTCCAGGGGACACAGGCACATCCCCCTGGCCAGGCTCCCTCCCTGCTGGTGATGGCAAGGGCATTGGCAGCACCTGCAGAACAGCCCCTCCAAACTGGCTTCTCATCAGGAGAGTGTGCTTAATTAACGCAGGAGGTTTAATTAGCTGCTATTTCTGAGAGCCTGGCGTGAGAGGCTCTGGTCCAGCAGCAGAGAGAGCAGCACCTGCAGGGCTCAGCCCTGGCACAGGAATAAATCTGCCCAAAGCTCCAGTGGCCTCACCAGGGCTGGGTCCCTCTGGGGAGCAGCATCCTCGCCCTGCTCAGCAGGAGCCACAGAGCAGCCCCCTGCAAACTGCAGCTCTTCTTTAACTGCGTGTTTAATTAAACACAATAGCCGTGTTTTACATTAAACTCACACAGCAGCTGACTATTTAAAACACACATATTGAAGCCCACCAACAGGGAATGGCTCCAGAGCTCTTCTCTAGATTGACTTGCAAGAGAAATTTCTGCTAAATGTCTCTGAGGCCTTTCCAAATGCTCCTCCTGGGACAGGAGCCTGGTGTTGCTATGCAGAGAAATGGGTCTGAACCATTGGGTTTGAATTTAAAATATTACTTTATTACTCATCCCCATGAATATACCGAGGCAAGGAGGGGAGGCAGGGCTGGGTGTGCTGTCAGCACGGTGCTCTCAGTGCTGAGAGGGTGATGGATTATTTCCTGAGCTGCACTGGCTGTTCCCAGCACGGCTGCCCCGTGTCCCCTGGCAGTGGCACACTGGGGGATTTGGGCTCCTGCTCTAAGGAAACCTCAGGGAGGAGCAGGTGGGAAAGACTGGTGTGACCCAAAGAAAGCATCCTGCTGTGCCAGAGCCTCTGTGGGGTGAGCAGGGATTGGCTGGGGGAAAAGGGACACAACTGAAATAAATCCAAAAATCAATCCAACTATGCAGCACGGTTTAAAATATTTTTATTTTGAACATTCTTTTTGCAATGCACGTCTGTATTTGTGCTTGCTTTAGAACTGGCACAGACACAAATATCCTGTTCTCAGAACAGCAATCACCACGTTGGGCATTTTCACATACGAGTGCATGACACTGAATGGCAGCAGAGGCTTGAACAAGCCCCCAGACACAACCCCCAGCCTGTGCAGCCTCAGCTGGCAATTGGCAGTTCCAGCCTTCTGTCCAATGCAAAACAACAAATTTATTTCAACCCCTGTGAAATTAGGTGATGATCTTAACACTATTTAAACCTCCCAAATTTGAAATAATAAATTAGGTTTATACTACTTAATTTTACAGGGACTTACTTGCCTTCTCCCCCACACTGTCTAATTTGTTGCCATAATTACATTAAATTGAAGTTTGTTTTTTTTTTCCTAGTCTAGAGCTGGCTGGAAGCTTGTTGTTTCTATTCCAGATCCAAAGAAGAATCTGTTGCCCTAAAGCCTGTCTGGTCACTGAATCTATTGGGTACTCTAATTTCACTGTAAACCTTATTATCCTAAAGCCTGAGATCCTCACTGCTATAACAGAGAGCCAGTGGAGCTGGGCAGTGCTTTCTCCTCGGGATTCTTCCTCGGCATTTTCTATTTCCACAGCTCTCCTTTGTCAGGGTTTGCCCTGTCCATGAGCTCTCCCTTGTCCCAGTCCTCCCGAGCATCCTCTGAGGAGCAGCAGCCACGCTCCACCTGCCCCTGTGCCAGCAGCACCAGCACAGCCAGGCTGGCCCCGAGCTGGAGCCAGCACCTGGAGCTGTGCAAGGCTGGGGAGCAGAGCCACGGCTCATTACAGCAGCTTAATTACTCTTCTGGGTCAGCTGCAAGAACGGCTCCCAGAGCAGGGCCACCTTTTGCCATTTTACAAGTCAGAAACACTGAACAAGTCTGTTGTGTTTAGCTTGGAGCTGTCACAACAGGCACAAAATCCTGTCCCCATCTCTTGTTAAATGATCCTTGTTCTAAGGGGAAAAAAAGAAGTTTAATGAATGCATCCATATGAGCCATTAAGAGCAAAATAAAGGCAGAGATAAAGGAAGATAGAGACAAAGAATGGACGATCCTCAGACATGTTTCTGCCAATGTCATTCTTCACATAATAGATGCAGTTCCTTTCTTTCCTCAGATGGGAAGATGGGCTTGACACCATCTCATCAGCAGCAGCTGTAATAACAGCTCCTTGCTATTAATATGCAAATTGAAATGCACACACTGATTAAAAACATGTTAGACAAAGGCTTTTGTCAGAGACTGCAAGTGGGTGACAGGGCTCAGTCAGGGAGCAGTGGCCCTCTGCAACACTTTCCATCAAGTCTCACACTTGAGCCCAGCGCAGGAACTTCAGCAGGAGCACTCTGCAGGTTCCTGGACATTTGCTCTCCCCCCGGAGCTCCCCAGGGCTCAGCCCCAGGGCCTCCAGCCCCGGGCATTGCTCAGCCTCTGCTGCAGGAGCTGGCTGCCGGCTGCTCAGGTCACTGACCTCGGGCAGGTGCAGGGAGCTGCCAGCACAGCCCACAGGAAGCCTCCGACTTCCACGCACTTAATTTGAAGATTATGGAAGGTGGTTTTAAAGGTCAGGACTCGCTATTGAAGTTGAGGCAATAGGAACTTAACAAAGGAAGCAGCACTGACGTAGCAGGAGCATTCTTGTCCCATGATTAATCTCTGCATGTCTCAGGGCAGCCTCACGTTAACCCTGCTGCCACTGCCTGCACGTAAGGAGCCAGATAAAACCAGGTGTTACCTGGACTGAGCTATGTCTGAGCATCAAACACCACTGAAATCAGCGTCCTGCCCCTGAAAACAGCCTGACACACCTGAACCTGGAGAGCTGCACGAGTCTGGGCTAAAACTACTGAAACACACCTAAAACATCCCAGTGTCAGTGCTGGCAGCCACACCTGCAGCTGTCTCCAGTGCCACCTGTACTCCAGTTAGCACTGACTGTAAAGTAAGTCTGGGGAGACACCCAACCAGACTGATGATAAATTATTGAGATTTACTTTCTTTACAGACACAGAATTTTAAACCAGTAAAACATCTGGCCAGAACAGACAAAATCAAATTGTTACATATAGATGTTCTGCATGAAAAATGCTGAGTGTGTTTATGATTTTTTTTAATGAAGAAAATATACACAAATGTTTTCACCCTTCAGTTTAAAGTGGCCTAGAGGGATGCAGTGGTTGCACTGAACTATTTTCAAAGCTCTCTAATACATCCTCTCACACATTTCAGCCTGGGGCCATTGGACCAAGCTTGACATCAGAGATGTGGCAGCACTTCTGCAGGGATCACTGACTTACCATGAGGAGATTTGTCTTTTTACGTCTTGCTTTGAAAGCCTAATGAACTTAGGAAAAGCAAGAGATTAAAAGGATTTAAGGACCAAAGCCTGATTGACTGGACTGGACAATATTGGCAACAAATGGAAATATTGTGGTGCTCTGTCACTCCAGGCAGGAGCTGGAGAGGCAGGGTGTGATGGGGCCCCTCACCTGCCTCCCACTCACCTGGGCTGTGGGAATCCCCCAGCAGTGCTGACCTCCTGCTCTGCAGTCCATGACACACCCAGGAGCTGCAGAGTGACACCAGCCCCAGCCCAGGGGACAAGAGCCAGCCTGGCACAGGCTGGGCCAGCCCAGCTCACTGCAGAGCCATCTCCACACCTGCCTGGGGAAAGAAATTGTGTTTGTGCTGTAATTAATTTGCTGCAATTAGCTTGCAGTGATTACTAGAGCACACAGATTTTTGGGTTTGTCTCCTGACAAAAACGCCTCTGCAGCAGCCTGGCTGCTGCTTGGGGGAGGGCTCCTTTGGGGAAAGGAGGCTCGGAAAAGTCAGGCCTGAACCCAGATGACTGATGTGCCCCATTTGTGTCAATCATTCTCTCTGTAAAGAGGCAGTTCAGCTTCAGGAACACTGGCAGCTTGTGTTATTACCCAAAACACAATAAATGAAACTGCCCCACAGCTATGAAACCCAAGGAGATGTTTACTCATCTGTGAAAAACCCATTCTCCTCCACACATGAAAGGCATCGATGCAGGAGCACAAATTAATCACAGGGAGGGAAGGAGGGGATGCTGCAGCACAGCCAGCCCATCCCTCCGGAGCACGGCAGGCTCAGGCACAGCCCGGGGGCTGAGGGTCCCGGCCAGCACAGCTCTGGGCACCCCGGGGCTGCAGAACGGAGCAGATCTCGGCTCTGACCCGGGGCTGACTCTGCTCACTCCCCAGAGCAGATCCCAGAGCACGAGCAGCGAGCTGGGGCTGCTGCTGCAGGGCAGAGGCACCACTCCGTGTCTGCTGCCCCCGTGCACCTGCACAGGTACAGCCTCACCTGGGGGCTCAGCCTCTGCTCCCCCCGTGTTCCTGCACAGGTACAGCCTCACCTGGGGGCTCAGCCTCTGCTCCCCCCGTGTTCCTGCACAGGTACAGCCTCACCTGGGGGCTCAGCCTCTGCTCCCCCCGTGCACCTGCACAGGTACATCCTCACCTGGGGGCCCAGCCTCTGCTCCCCCCGTGCTCCTGCACAGGTACAGCCTCACCTGGGGGGCTCAGCCTCTGCTCCCCCCGTGGTCCTGCACAGGTACAGCCTCACCTGGGGGGCCCAGCCTCTGCTGCCCCCGTGCACCTGCACAGGTACAGCCTCACCTGGGGGGCCCAGCCTCTGCTGCCCCCGTGCACCTGCACAGGTACAGCCTCACCTGGGGGCCCAGCCTCTGCTCCCCCCGTGCTCCTGCACAGGTACAGCCTCACCTGGGGGCTCAGCCTCTGCTCCCCCTGTGCTCCTGCAGCTCCCAGGAAGGTTTTGGCTCCCAGCAGGGTCCAGCCTGGGGCTCACAGCAAAGTCAATAAAACAAAAATAAAACAATAAACCAGCTTCTGCTGAGCCTGCAGAAAAGAGAACTCACACTTTCTTTTCAGTGTTCTTTACTCATGGAACCGTTTGTTTCTCCAGAGACAAAGAGGGAAGGAAGAAATTCATCCGTTACACAATCCCCACGATTCACTGCTGTTGTTCTGTATGTGCTGACACAAACCATGCTGGAGAAGGTGAAGAAAGTGTGTTTATTTCTGATTGAAGACTGATTACATCACTATCATGGATAATGTAGTAGAATAATCTTATACTCTTGGGAGAAATCTAGGAATAAATATGAAGAAGTAAAATAGTTTGTTTCCACTGTCCCTGAAGATGGCTGATGAGTAAGTGCTGTATTTACAGGATAGTTATCATACTCTAGACTCTGTGCTGAATAAATATTGTCTTGAAAGGGTAAAAAAATCCATCGAAATATTTTAACTCACCACAAAATTAAAATAAAAAAATCCATGTATTTGTCCAAAGCGAAGGTTAGTTACATGTTAATTATTGAATCCACATGGGATCACTGTCCAAGAATCCTCTCCTGCTGACCCAGAGAAGCAGTGTTAGTGCTCGTCCTCTTCTCCACTAAAGAGCCACTATTGGTTCTTCAGGCTGCAACAGAGAAACGAAGCCCAAGTCACGTTCCACCCTGGTGTATTTTATGAAAGAAAACCACCACAGAAAATTGGAAAAAGTCTCCTTTCTTTAGGTTCTAAATTTGAATTTAAGAGCCTCACAAATCCTGCCCAACTCCGTGGCCCAGCACAGCTCAGCTGATGAGGAATTCCTCACTGGAATTGGCTTGGCAAGCTCAGGATTGTGCAATTAACCCAGTGTTTGGGTTTTACATTAAAATAATTAATCTGCACACCCAACACCACAACACAGAGCTGTACAGGCCGCTCCTGGGGCTTTCAAATTATGATCAAAACAGAAGATATCAGAGATATCTTCATTTCCACTTACATTAAAAGGGAACAGAGACAAGTTAGATCTCTAATGAGGGGAAGTATTACATTCACTTTCTTCACAGGCAATGTAATTATTCAGCTCCCTGGAACTGAAACTATGACAAATTAAAATGCCTATCAATTCCATCTACCTTTTGTAACTATTCATCTTCTGGAATTGTTACTGCTCTAAAAGCTTCTTTCCCATAAGCCACTATATATTACAAAAATCACACAGAAGTGCTACTATTACCAAGTGTTACTGCTGCCACCAAGGTAAGAAGAAAATCCTTTGATTTGGGTGTAAAGTGCACAATACAATTCATTTACTCTAATTTACTGGAAATCTCCTGTCAGAGAACACCTTCATTCTGAGTGAGGATGTGCAGAAGGAGCCCAACCTTCTGGCACCAGGGACAGGAGAAACAGAAACACCATTTGGCACTAAATCTGACCCAAAAATTCAGTCTGAGCCAAGGCAGCCCCAAAGCTCCCCCCGTGTTGGCTGTGCCAGGCACGCAGATCTTGGGACATGCTTCAGCCACAACAAGCTGTCAATATTTGTTCACACCTTCTTAAATAGATGGGAAAAGTGATGTAAACGAAACCATGGGCAAGGGTGACATTTCTCCAGGCATGATATTAACAATATTTTGATTAGATCATTCCTGAATAGCCAAGCAGCTTATGTTGATAAATATCCTGTTCCAATTAGACATCTGTGTTCTCAGCCTGAAAATAAAAAAAAAAGAAAAGAGGAAAGAGCCCACCCAGGCCCAAGCCTGCTGTCTCTGCTCCTCAGCAGGACATCAACCATCTGGGTTTCCTGAGGATGCAGCCCAAAGCCAAGGCCAAGAGCAGGAAGGGCTGCAGAGCCACCATGACCATTCCTAAACGCCTCAGAATTCATTTTGGCCGTTCAAGTGGTTTTACCCCAATGATGGCTGCAGGATTGGGTCCCCTCTCTGTGAAAATCTTGATATTAACCAAGAAAGTCTGAAAGGGAAACCCTTACATGTATTAGCATCTATGAAAGTGTAAATGAGTGATGATAAAACCCTGGAACACACGTGTGAGCTCTGGATGTGGCAGAGAGGTCTGGCTGATCAAAGAGACAAAATGAAGGCGAGAAGACAAAATTGTTCTTTATGGAACAGGGAGTGGTTATCCCCACAGAGTGAGAGTTCCTTACCAGAGCTCAGCTCTCAGCTCATTGCTGCTGCTGGGACAGAGCCACAGCTGCCTCTGGGCTCTCTGCTCCTTGCACACTCGTGCCCAGAGGGTCCCTCCCGGCCCGATCCAGACCCTCTGCGGTGCCTCCCCCAAGGGCAGCTCTTTTCTGCAGCCCACAGGGATGACCCAGCCTTTCCCAGCCCCTCCCCAGGAACCTCCTTTTGCCAAGCCCAGGGCAACGTCCTGCACAAGCATTGCTTTGACCCCAGACACTGAATATCCTCTGTCTCCTTTCACAACTAGCTGCGACTTTAATCCCTGTTGTTTGCTGCAAATCGCTTCGAGCAGTGATTTTTCATTTTCACAGTTTGCATAAAGCAGAAAAGAGGGAGGTTTTGTTTCTGCCAGCCCATGGAACAGTGAGGAGCGAGGCTCCCAGTCTCTCAGAAGCACCATTCCCACCTGGCATTCTGGCTGCTGCTGGTCCCACGGGAAGGAGCTCAGCCAAAGGGGGCACTGGCCCCTGGCTGGCACCTGCCCAGCTCTGCTCCTCTGAGCTTCATGGGGGGAGGAGGGAACGAGAGAGGAGATTAAAAAAAACCCCATCTATTTCTGGAAAGCAAATCAAACAATGACTCAATCATCTCTACACAGTTCATAAATCCCCAATTAAAGGTTTAGTGCTCCTCCCTGCTGCAGATGTTCCAGAGTCCATCCACATTCCAAAATTGCTCCATGCCAGCACGTGCCCACAGCCAGGGGCATCACCCATCCGAGCCTGAGCTCAGCCCTGCACTCCCCACACATCCAATGTGGCATTCAACCTTCATTTTCAAATTAAGCTCAAGTACCTGCACCCTGGAGAAAAAAAAGGGAGCTGGCAGATTATCTGCTTTGTGTATGCATGGGCTGGAGGGATAAAGGACCAGCTCAGTCCCAGCTCCCTCTTCCTGCATCTTTTATTCAACACCAAAATACCAGCCCAGACACTTCGAGCTGCTTCCTAAGCCCTATTCCCCCCTCCTTTGGTCAAACAAATGCAGTCAGGAGCACTCGGGGCAGCCCCTGAAGTTCCTACGAATGGCTCACCTCTCCTGGCCACACCACTCAAGGTGCTCTCTGCTCTCTGCAGAGCTCTCAGGAGCAGTGATAAATAACCACAACACAAATCATTCCTCAGAAAAGTTCTTCCCTCCTGAACTCCTGAAGCAGCTTTCCAGGAAACTCATCTGCCTGCTATTTTTTGGGTGGTATCAACTTCCATCCTGCAATCACTGTTCCCTGTTCTGCTCTTTGTCCCAGAGCAAAACCCCTGTATCCCTTTACCCCATCCCTCACCAACTGCCCCTTCTTCAGGTTTGTTTAGTCTTTAACTCTATGAAGTATGACAGCTACATAAAATGTTTTGTTGCCTTGGCAACTGCAGTCCAGTGGCTTCAGCCTGAGTTGGGAGGCAGAGGACAGCCTTGACATTAACCAACAATAATGAGAGCAGCAGAAACCAGGGGGGGACACTGGCTGAGGTAGGGGACAATCCTCCCTGCCCCCTGCACGGAGCACACCTGGAGCCACACCTGGAGACACACCTGGAGACACACCTGGAGCTTCAATGACCCAGAGGGACATCACAGCTGTGGAAACTCAGCAAAGAACCAGGTCTGGATTTCCAGAGTCCCTTTCTTTGTATAGAAGAGGTAATTGCTTGGAAAAGCTAGAGAGACACAGATGCAGCCCTGCCAAAATCTGTTTGTGCTGCCCAGCACATTCCTTTGCACTGAGAACAGGCAGAGCCAGGGCACACGTGTCATCTGTCACTCCTACCAGTCCAAGCACGAGAAACTTCCCAAGGTGTTCATTCACATCATGAGAAATTCAGATTTCTAAATCTCTGCTAATTGCAGGAGACTGCACAACAGAGCAGAAGGTGTGGGGATAACCCAGAGGACCAGGCACCTTTCTGGTGTGGGGAATTGGTGACACATCTTTCTGCACATCTCTATCTCCCATCCATAAACTCCTTTATCCTACACAATAACACCAACAGCAACCACAGCAATAATCACACAGACTTGGAAGGACTGGCAAGGGAAGGATGAATTACAGCTCTGGGCCAGGGCAGCATGGCACAGATGCTGTCATTCCTGTTCCCAAGAGGAAGAGCTCTCAGCTCTGTTTTCCAGCAGTGGGAATTTGTTGGGTATGGATCCCAGCCCTGGCCCAGCTGTTCCCACATAGCCTGGCTGGGCAGGGATCCCCCATCAGGGAGATGGAGGCAGCAAAGGCCACAGATTGCTCCTGGCACAGCCCAAAACCAGGGCTGGCTCACTCCCTTGGCCCCAGCCCACACCTGCAGTGCCAGGTGTGCTGATCACTGCATGGGGAAGACATTACTCACATTAGCTCTGTTCTCTTTATTCAGGGAGCATTTGAGTACCAGGAACCTGTGAAGGTCTGACATCAGCTGGGGAAGGGCTGAGTTTATCCTTGGCTGGCTTAAGCAAAATGAGCCATTAGCAGCCATTGCTGGTTCTGCTCGTTCTGCTCACTTTTCACACTACCCTCGAAGCTACCTGAAGCACTTCAGGTACATCCCTTTATATTCCTCTCCTAATCTGGGCAGCTCCAAGTGATTCAGCCTGAAATGGTTCCCAAAGCTCACATATAAGTGCATTAGGAGCAATTAGTTCATTAATCTAGTCTCTGGTATCATGTATCTCCATCGCTTCATTTTAATAATTTGTAGTAATTGACAGAGCAGACTCCCCCCAGTTGTCATAGCTGGGTAATGCATAATTACTCTAAATCACAGCAAAAACTGTTTCCCTGGGAAACACCTAATCCCCTTAGGCTCATGGTATCTCTTCTGAGGTTTCACACATGAAAGAAGCTGCAAACTCAGTATCATTATCCACAAGTCAGTGGGACTGCACCAAGCCCATGTGGGCTCAGCCCTGCATTCCTGCACCTGGAGGTGCCTCTGGTGGCTGTGCTTTCCCAGCATGGGGCACAGCTGGAGCCCTGGGAACAGCTGGAGCCCTGGGGCACAGCTGGAGCCCTGGGACACAGCCCCAGTGCAAGGCTCTCACACCATTCCACCCTGAGGCTCAGCAATACTCACTTGGCCTGGTGTTTGGAGCCCTTCAGGTGTGCATGGTACTGCTCTATGGAGTTCAGGGTGACGTTGCAGATGTTGCAGGTGTAGCTGCGCTTCAGGCCTGTGAAGAAAAGCCAGTGCTAATTAACTCTTAAGTGTTAATGAACTCTGTCTGTGCCACACGGGGAGGCCGAGGGAAGCACAGGGCTGCACCAGTGGTGCCTGGCTATGGACTATTCAGAGTCAAAATGGCAGCTAGAAAATACAAATAAGTGAGAATGACTGAAGAAAGGGGGAGAAACGGGGAAGAAAAAAACCCAAACTGTAACCTGTGCTCCATGCAAACTTCTAGTTAATTAAGTTAATTAGAAAGTACTAGGATGCCACATTTCATTTCCAGTTTCAGAGACATTTCTCTTTACAGTGACCCATCTATTTACTGTTCCGGACCACAGTATCCAAGCATTAGAGAAACCTACAGGAATATTTTTAGAACTGAGCAGAAGAAAGCCAGGTTCAAAGGCTAATCCCTCCTGAGAGTGTGGTGCTTCTCCCCTGTGCCCTCCTCAGGGCATCAGTGCTGTGCTCACACCAGCAAGCACTCGAGGCATCATTTATCCCTCTGGTTTCTGGTAGTGATCACAATTCAGAGCAATTCCCTGCTAGTACATTCAGCAGCCAGATCACTTAGAACTCTCTTTTCCCCAAAGGGATCCGCTCTGATTTATGCAGCAAAGGGAACCAGCCTAGCACAGATGCTGGTCTCTGGCTGAAGGTCAAGGCTGGCAGCCTGCAGAGCACCAGGCAGCCACCCAAGGGCAGAGCAGGAGCTCTCTCACCTGTTGGGCTGTCTCTGGCTGCAGTTCAGGCTGTCCCCAGCACAGCCAAGGGCTCTGCTCACAAACACTGCAGCCATGGGATTCCTAGCAGGGACTGCTGTGCTCCCCAGGAACACTTCTAATGTTCCTTGTAACAGTCTCTTCTGGCTTTCTACACTATTATTTCTTTGCCAAAATTGTAAAAACAGCTCATTTAGAACAAATAACCTGTGGCATTCTCAAATTTGATCAGTCCATGCTCACCATAATTAAGTGCACAGGTAATAAACACACTGACCTCTCCCCAACTAAACCTACAGGCTTCCAAAAAACCCCTTGTGTTGTTTTGTGCTCCAGACACCAGCTACACCAACAGCCCCATTTTTCTCAAACACTTCATAATATCTCTCACCCAGGATTTTGGCACAACATGAAAATCATCTTTAAATTGTATTTCAAAATCATTCAGATGAGTGCTTGAAAACAACAAGCCAGCAACTGCAGAGGTATTTAAGCAGTTTCTGCATTTCTATGCCATGATGTGGCACAGAACAAAAATCAATTTGCAAATGTGCATATGGATTTTCTCCTTACAGAATTTATTCCTGATGGAGCAGTGATGGTTTCACAGTCACGCCCTTTGTCCATTGCTGGCAGCTCCTGTTTCCTTCACTAAACCAAGAGAAGCCAGGTGGATCCAGCAGAGTGCAGGAGAAGGGATGGGAAGGGCAGTGCATGGCTGGCACGGTGTGCCTGCACCTCAGCAGGATCTCCACATGGCAGAGCAGGACTGGGGAACTAAGAAACAGGTAATACTTTAATTTAAGGTAATAAGGTTGTGCTGCTCAACCAATTTAGCAGCAAGTTAACAACAGCCTCAGTGAGTCTTAATTACTGGTGTAGGTGGGAACGCCTTCAGCAAGCGCAGCTCCTAACTGGGGATGATGATTTTCTCCCTCAGCATGTCAAGGCTACTCACAGTGATGAACCAGGGGGAATCCTGTTCCCCCCCTGTGTTCTGTGCAGGGAACTCAGTGCTGTTCCCTGATGCAGCTCTTCCCACAGGCTGGAACCTGCAGCCACAGGCTGGGCTGATTCTGTGAGCTGGGATGGAGACAGAGAGAGGAAATTAGCCTCAAATGAACAGCAGGATGAGACCACAGGTGATAATCACTTCCAGGATATAAAAATTACCAGAATTTGACCTCACTGGAGCTCATCAAAGGTGCTACTTGGCTGAAACTGGTTTCATAAAACTCCCCAAGCAGTGTGCTGGGGCTGAGCTCAGCCCCATCTGTGAAGGGAAGGGGGTCCCAGCCTGAGCAGTCAGTCCATGCTGGCTCTGCCTGTATTCACATCCCCTTTTGCATCCTCAAGACACATCAGCATTGCCTCCCCTGCAGCGTGACATGCATTCATGTAAAATTGAATGTCCTCCTATCCCCATTAGATAAAATATTAACAAGTCAAGTTATTAATGTCATCCTGCATAAAATGCATTAAAACCCATTCCAGGGGAGTTCTTGTTAAACTGCTTCTTACTAACCACAAGTGACAGCACAGAATGAGAAGTATTTATAAGGCATACAAAGAAATTATGAGCTGAAATGAAAAAGGAAACAGCTCTTTGTCTGATTCTGGAAGAAAGCAACTGCAGCACCACCAATTTACCTGAGAACACAAAGGCTCCAAGTGACACCATCTCCATGCCCCTGTCCATCTGTAGTGCAGAGGCTGCTGTGCTTTATTTTAGGGATTCAGAGCTCTTGTTGCAGGGTTTGGCTTGACCCCAGCACCAGGCAGAGCCCATCACAAACCACCTCCCTGGAGAGCTGGGCCATGGGGGACACCAGACATGAACTAAAACTGCTGAGATGTGACTTGGAAACTTTCCCTTCCTCCTGCCTGGTAGAGGCTGGGGAGGCCAGAGCTGTCAGGGGAGCCCCAGCCAAGCTGTGGCCCCTCCGTGCTGCTGAACAGGCACGAGTTGTCAGAGCAGAGCCTGGAATTTGGGCTGGGACCCACCAGGCTGTGCCAGGGTGCAGGGGCAGCAGGGATTCCAGTCAGCCACAGAACTGCTCTGAGAGTGGCCTGGACCCTGCACCCCAGCCAGCCAAGGAAAAGGGATATGTGTGCCCTGAGCTGCAGCTTTAACTCAGCACAGACTGCAGAAACAATGCTCATTTCTCTTTCTTTTTTTCTTTTTTCCTCTCCTCATTCTTATTTCGGAGAAGAAAATAAGACTTCAAAATTGGTGAGCAGTTGGTGAGAAGAATCAATGTTTTTGTTTCCTATAAATATCAATTGTCCAAAAATATATCTCTATTCTTGTTTCTCCAAATATACATTCATATTTATCAATAAATATTTTATTACAGCCATTATCAAAACATCAAAGGCTGCTGAAATGTTGTACTTCAACTGACACTGCCTATTCCAGGCTCACACAATGCATCAAATGTTCATCTCCCACACTAGTCAAAATAGAATTAATATTTAAGCTGTGATGGGAGAAGCCACCAGGGATGCAGAGGAAGGAGATGACTTTGCAATCCGAGGAAAACTGAGGCAGCAAAGACCCTGTGGTGCAGGGAGAGCGTGGGGATGTGTCCCCACCACAGCCGTGCCCTGCAGGCAGACATGATGTCACCTGCCAAGGTGAGGCTGCGTGCTCGGGCACAAGCTGGAGATCACTGTGTGTATCTCTCCCTGCAGAGACTGCTTCCAACAACACCTGCAAAGATCTGCTCGAATCTTGCAGCATCCAGGAGAGCAATTTTAGATGGACACAGATGGACAGATGCTCACGACCTGGTCAGGAAAACTAAAAGAGATTTCCCATGTCGGCAGGCTCAGGACAGCCTCCCTGGGCACTCCCTGGGCTGGGGCACTGCAGACAAGCCCTGGAACTGCACCCCGAAGTGTCCAGCCAGAGGAGCACCCCTGGTCCCCTACCCCAGGCACACACACAGCTCTGCTGTCCCCTCTCCTGTCATCCACACACACTGGCACGACCACACTGCATCCAGTGCAAACCCCAGCCATGCCCAGCACCACCCTGAGGGTAAAACCCAGCAGCTGATGGGGCTGAGAAGGCCTCCAATTTCAACTCTCCCAGGAGCTAAATGAATAAAACACTTCACAACTGATTTATTTACAGTTAATGACATCCTCAGCCACTCCTGAACCTGGCAGAGTTCAAAGTCCTGTGTTATTGTCCCAGGTTTTATTCCCACATACTTCCAGCAGCGGGCAGTGACTCAGCCAACATGAATCATTGATGGCACCATGAGTCACTCTAGGTAGCACAGGAGGATCAAGATAACCATTACAAGGTTTATGGGAGATCAAGAAATGCACAATATACTGTACAGTCATTAGTATCTAAAGAAGAATTATTTAATTTATCAAGGAAGAAAACCCCAGGTGTATCACAATGTTATTGCAAAGCCTCCCTGCCAAAGCAAAGCTCTCCCACATGGCTCTGAATCAAACCTGTCCTTCCTCAGCGGCCTCAGCCAGGTACTGAGTGCACGTGGGATTGTAACCAGACCATGGACACAAAAGGCTCCAGGCTGGGCTGTGCCTACAGCTCAGAGCAAACAGGTACTTGCCAAAATTCAGCCCTGGACACATCCTCAGCCAAACTGCACCTCTGCACCACAAGCTCTGGGGGATGCTGGGGGGCTTCAGCTGCTGAGACTGCTGCCCTGGCTGTGGCTCTGCTCTGCTGGAGGGTGGCAAGCCCAGGGCACAGTTCCCACAGGGATCCTGAGCTGCCAGAGCCCTCCCCGAGGGGCCACCACGGACACATGAAGAAAGGCTGCTGTCCCTTCAGCAGGAACACAAAAAACTTGTGTTTAACATCCCTGTGGCAAATGCTCAGCTCCTGTGGCTGCTGCTGAGCCAGGGCCATCGCAGCATTTTACAAGCACTAATTAAATCACAGGAGACAGTTTTCCTGCTCTCCATCAGGGAGATGTAGGGAGTGCTCTGCCTCCAGCAAAATCCTTCTTCTGCATGGGGCTGAGCTGTGCCGTGCTCTCCTGTCCCAGGCACAGGCCACACTTGCTCAGGGACAGGTGTGTGCACTAGTGGACTGTTTTAGGAGGAGGCAAAAGAGACACCTAGGAAACAGCTCCGGAAGGATGCTGCTAAAGCTGCAGGCTGGCATTCAAGAGCAGGGGAGTTTTTACAGAACCGGGAACCTCAGGAAGCTGTAGGGGCACCTCGGGCTCCTGCACCACTGCTGACCACAGCGGGCAGGGGTCCCTGGCTCCCACAGGGACAGTCCCTGCTCCGTGTGCAGCTCTCACCTCGCAGCTCCCCCAGGTCCAGGGTCTTGCCCAGCTGCTCCAGGAGGTCGGCCCTGGCCGCGTTCTTCTTGTGCTTTTTGCCGTCGTAGTGCTGCTGTGCCATGATGGGGTTGTTGAACCAGGCCGTGCAGAGCTGGCAGTGCCTGTCCGAGTCCCGGCGCTGCTGCGGCGGCGGCGGCTCCGCCCCGGCTCGGTCGGAGTGCGGTGCCTGGAGAGAGCCCAGGGCAGCTCCTGCGAGAGAACGGGCACAGGTGAGGTCTGAAAGGGAACGGGAACAGGGCAGCTCCTGCGAGAGAACGGGCACAGGTGAGGTCTGAAAGGGAACGGGCACAGGTGAGGTCTGAATGGGAACGGGCACAGGGCAGCTCCTGCGAGAGAACGGGCACAGGTGAGGTCTGAAAGGGAACGGGCACAGGTGAGCTCTGAATGGAAACGGGCACAGGGCAGCTCCTGGCTCTGAAGGGAACGGGCACACAGCTCCCCTGGGCTCTGAAGGGAAGGGGCACACAGCTCCCCTGGGCTCTGAAGGGAAGGGGCACACAGCTCCTGGCTCTGAAGGGAATGGGCACACAGCTCCCCTGGGCTCTGCCTGAGCCTCAGCAGACCCTGGGGCACACCCCACATCACACACGGGCAGGATTTAGCTGCACTTATACCGTGCCAATGGGTATTTTGGATGGTGCTGCTTGGAAAGCTACCATTCCTCATTAAAAAAAGCATCGTGAAAGGACAGCCCAGGACTGTTCCTCTGCTTTCTGCACTTCACCAACTGGGGAAGGAGGATGCTCTCAGTGCAGTTACACCTCTTATCACTGTTCTGACTAAATTTGCTAAACTTATCCTGCTTGAATTGCTACTCCCAGGAAAATTCGTCAGTGGAGAATAAAAACAACATGCAGAGCCATCTTCTCAGGATAGAGACACATTTATCATTATCCCAGGATTCTTATTTTTCAATTTAATTGGTCTCAGAATGAACGGGGAAAGCCATAGTCATTGCAAACTGTCACAGATGAAAAAAAAAAACCTCGTCAGTTCCATCCCTCAAAGATCTTCACAATGTGAATTGTCAGGTACCAGCAACATACTACCTTAATTTAATTCTATTTTCCTTCAGATTCATCAAAAGTCCATCTGGGAACACAAACACGACCCCCAAACCATTCAAAAAAAAAGTGAGTGATTATTCTTTATATAATGGAATGCACTTTGTTCAACAGTTTTCCAGCTTTGTACAATCCAAGTCACAAACCGATGGAAAAAAGAGTTCGAAGTAAAATAAAGTTCAGGTAACACTGGGACACAAAAATATACAATGACTAGCACTTAATTATCACACCTCATTCAAAAATTCCCTTTTATGTAGCTTTCCTTTTCTTTTCCAGATGAAGTGTCTGCTCTTTAAATAATTAACAGCCTGCTCTCTCCATGGTATTGGAAGAGGCACATTTGGAGGTGGCAAGGGGTGTGTGGTGGCTGTCTTTGATCAGGGGATGATCCAGCTGAGCCCTGATGAGTGCACAGGGCAGCAAATGCCAAACCCACCTCAGTGTCTGACACCAGGAACAACAACACAGGGATATAATTAGATATATAATTATGCCTGTGATTGACTCCATGGCTTGAGAAAGTTAATATTGCTATAAATCTTCTGCTGACCTCCTCAGTAAGGGACACCCTTCAAGGAAATTCTACCTTACATATAACATTACTTACAACCTTATCAATTTCCAGGGGTTTATAACCTTCTATTGTTTTTGATGATGACTGCCAAGGTATCAGAGTTCCAGCAGTGATGATGCTGCCTCTGAAGAGCTGCTCCAGGCAGGGCCAGGCAGGGTCTGGCTGGATTTTGCTCCTAAAAAAAAGTCTTTTCTGTGGTTCCATGCCCCTCCAAGGTGCATGCAGCAGAACTGCCAGTGTGAGCCAAGAGCAAAGCCAGAGGCCAGCACAGCCACTGGGAAGAATATCAGGGAACTGCAGTATTTCCAGTTCCAACTGGGATTTATTAGGGAACTGCAGTATTTCCAGTTCAAACTTTGCACGTGTTTGAGTCATGAAAAGCAAGCACAGCTTGCTCTTGCAGACGTGCTCCTGCAGTCCCCAAGGAGCTCCCTGCAGGAAGGGTCCATGCCCAGAGCCCAGTGGTGCCACCCAGCCTTGGAAGAGCCCTGGTGATGCCGGGGGGACCCAGCCCTCTGCAGCAGCCCGGGACGGGGCTGAGCAGGGAGCCAGACGGAGCTGCGGGGATGTTTGGAGCATTATGAACAACCAGCAGTTTCAGCAGCCCAGGGGCTCTGCGACAGATCTGGCTGCTGTTCCACAAGCCCCAGGCTATGAAGTTAAATCTATCCAATCTTCTGGGCAGCCTTCTCCTTGTTTCTGTGCACGCTGCTGCCCGAGGGGGACCAGGGAGGCTGAAGCTCACGGAGCTGGTGATGTCCACAGGAGTTCCATCTCTGCTCGCTGAGGGAACCTGACAGAAGCATCTCTGCTCTGTGAGCCTGGGGCTTGTGCTGCCCCACACACACTGCAGGAGGGAGGCTGCCAGGGGCCTGGCACCCCTGAGAGGAAATCCTTGCCCACCCCAGCCCTGCTCCAAGCCCACGTCCACACCTGGCTCCCATGAGACAACAGCTCCACAGCAGAGCCCCCTCCTGCATCACATGGGGGCTGCCATGGGCAAGCATTTCCTCTCAGCACTCACAGGACAAAGCGTTTTCTTTAAAGTCACATTCCTCAGGTCCCACTGACAACCCCCACCAGTCCTAAGGTGTGCTGAGCCCAGCCTGGCAATTAATGAAAGCATCCCGAGTCTACCAAATTCTCCCAAAGAGAAAGAGATGAAAGTTGACTTCTCCACAAATGTGAATTTATCATCTTGATATGCACTACATAACTGCTACAGAACAGCAAATGCCATCATTCCCTGAGCAGCGACATGAAAATTAATAATAAACACTCACGAAACGTCAAAAGTTAAAAATGTTTCTCCATCTAAAACACAAACATAAAAGCTGTGAGTTTGACTATTTCAAGTATTTCAAAATGCTAAATAGCTCATGACAGTCTGCCTTACGTTCCCTTTCGCTGTGGGAGGGAAGTGAGAAAGTCTTACTTTGCTGCAAGAGGCAAAATACTAACTTAGAAACACTTTAGCACTCCAGCAATGAACTAATGTTTGACTTCTTTCTCACATCCAAAGCTTTTTATTCCAATCTGGATTTAAATGGCACCCAACTTTTTCCATTGGCACTCTCCAGAAACTCAGCAAGAGGACGAGAAAGTAAGTGAGCCACAACAAGGGGGCACTGGGAAACTTGGTTTTCCTCAGAAGAAATCCCAGAAATCTGGGACTAGGACTGGACAGATCCTTGCAGCCAAACCAAAAAGCCATTTACTCAGTCTCCCTTTTGATGTCCCAAAGCCAAGGCCACTGCCACTTTCCTGGAATGATGCCTGCAGGTCCTCACACTCGGATTGATGAAGACAGCAGCTATTCCCCCACAATTCTTTGGTTTTTAACTCGTGGTGGTGATGGGATCCAAGCTGACAGAGGATGTTGGAAATGACTAGAGGAATTCATCAGCCACAGTGGTGACATAAAGCCTCTGAGGGCTACAACCTTGTACAGCAGAGCCACAGCAAAGATCACAACGATTTCACTGTCATGATGAGACATGGTTTTTGTGAGAAACCCAACTGTTGGGTCACTTCTTCTCCCGACAGCACTGGCAGAGAATGGGACGTCTGTGTTCCATCTGGATGGAAACTGTGAAGGAGAACGCAGATCTCTGTAAGGGGTCTAAGAATAGATGTGATTTTCTTCGGGACTGATGAGACAGAAACTCCACAATATCAAGCAGCAGAATATCCCCCCCAGGAGCATCCAGCACACTCAGGGTTGGCTCCCAGGACTCATGAGCAGTGGAGTCTCTGAAACTCTCTCTGAGACACTTAATGCTGCCAGCCCCAGAGGACTGGGACAAAGTCCAGTGAAAACTGCTGGGTGACTGTAGGGAGCCCAGAAAAATGCTGTGTCCAAAGGGCATATTTCTGAGAACTCCTGGAGAGCAAGGAGGTGCTTATTAATGTATTCCTGAGCTCAGCTTCATCTTCCAGATCAAGTGTCTGTAAGAGCTGCTGAGTCCTCGAGCTGCTCCTTCCCAGTGATTAGGGTGGCTGAAGAGCCCATTACTCCAGAGCAGGCAGCATGGCTCACTCACAGCTTGTGGGGCTGATCTGGATGATTAAAAGGTGACACAAAAACCACAATGCGAGGCTGCAGCTCTCAGCAAGCCCTGCCTTGGCCAGGCCCTGTGGCTGAAGGGTGAACCCAAATCCAGCTCACACAGGAATCAGTCCCTGCCCCACCCCGAGATGCAGCACTCCTGTGAACATCAGCTCACCTGGACTCCAGCAGGAACACCAGGGCTTGTTTGTGGCAGGTCCTTTGGTGCCAGAGGAGGAGCTGCTGGCCAGCTGCACGTGAGGGATGGGGCCCAAGCTCTGAGCAAGCCCTGGGCACATCTGCAGCTGTGGGCCAGCTACAGAGCAGCCTCAAGAGCCCAGCACGAGTGAACTCAGGACCATGACAGCTCATGGGAGAGCCTTCCCCCTGGCTGACCCAGGGCTGGGTCCCCACCTCCCAGGGCTTTACCTTCACCTCCCACAGGACGCTGGTGCCCAGCACGGCCAGTTAACCTGAGCAAAGCACCACCTAACACCATTCCCCACATTCCCTTGGCAAAGGGGCCAACAGCTCCCAAGCCGCCCCAGCAAAGGACAAATCATATTCTCTGTATCAGTATCTACAGCCTGTGAAGTTAAAAAGGCAACAAAAGCACACAGACAGAGTGCCAACCCCATTATCTAATCACATCCAGGATTTACATGCTAGGCAGGGTCCAGTACACACAGCTCCATTTGTATTTTGTGCTGAAGGAAGTGCCACTGGCAGCAATTCTGGGTCACATCTGTCTGCAGGACCTCGGCCCAGCAACCCTTCCTGGAGAAAGGTGAGTGCTTTGTTCAAGCATTTTCTGCTTCCACAACCACAGAGGATTTTTTTTTTCCACAGATTATTGGTGGTTTTCAGGGACTTATGGTTAAGCAAACAATAAGATGGTTAAATTGTCCAATTTCAACATTTGACTTTTTAAATGTGAAAGTTAATAGGCTGCATTATTAGAATCACCGTGGAGGAAAGCACGAAACGCATCTGGGCAGAAATGAAAAGACAATCAATCCAAGGGTTTTTAAAGCCTGGGTTTCCCTCTGTGGCAACAGAAGATGATGCTCTGTACTGTACAGTAACACCAAAGGTTTATTAAACATATTAGCTGAGCTGATAATTAAACTGCTGATAATTAAAGCCAGGCTTGGCTATCTGCACCCAGCGGAGACACTGCCTTCCACTGAGAAAACACTTTGGAACTGTGGAACCAGAGATAGGGCTCTGGCACCAGGGCCAGTCCCAGCTGATAAACCCCTCATCTACATAAACAAAGCAGACAATAATGAGCATCAGGAATTTTTAAAGGTTGTTATGACAGCAACAGAAAGGAAGAGCTGCTTCTGGCAGCCACCACTGCTCAGCTCTGCACCCTGTGCCCATTTTCTGCCTGCACACACCGAGCCAGCACCTGGCCAAGCCCCTCGCACCCTGAGCCCACCCTGCACCTGCCCCTCCTGCTCCTCTGCACCTACCTGTGGCCTTTAGTGCTGGCTGTTCCCCTAGCAACAGTTTTAACCTTTTGGCATGGATTTTCCCTTGGTAATGCGATTCTGCCACCACTGCTGAGGTAAAGGACATGTTACATAGTGTGCAGCATTTGTTCTTATCCACTGAGTCACCATCACTGCCCTGCGTGGAGACAAAAACAGACAAAAGAAAGAGGTGCATGAGCACAGTCACAGAGAGAGAAGAACAGGAGGGAGGAATCTCGGCTGCTATGCCAAGGCCATGGCTGCCAAGGGGGCTCCTTTCCTCATCTCTCCCAGCCTTGCTCCTGCCTCGGGCCAGCCCAGTGCAGCCTCCAGTGGGGTGTGCACTGGGAGCTCAGCCTGTCCCTGTGGAGCTCCCAGCACATCCCCAGGCACAGCTCCCTTCCCTCAGCCTTTACTCCCGTGCTCTGGAGGGACTCACACACGCAGAGCCTTCCCTGCCATCCCACACCAAAGCTTCCCCCGGATTTAAGAGGGACATCCAGAGGGACACAACGGGGGGCACAGCCCTCTCTGCAGGTGGGAAAAGCAAATGAAGTGTCTGAAATCACACAGGTGCCTCCAGCAGATCCAACACCAGCCCTAGGTGAACCCAACACTGACTGGGCACCTGACCCACCACTGAAGGTCATTTCCCACCCCACCCCCCCCAAAAAAAAGCACTTTTAGAAAAATGACCGATTTTCATCACTTTTTGGTTGTTGATAACTGTAAATCAAACCTTAGGGAGGAATCTCAAGAGGTGATTAGTACTGTTCTGAGGGTAATTTGCACTTCTTTTAAATAGCTTTCTCTCAAGATATTTTATGTCTTCAAAGGGAAATCACTTGAAAGTTAAGAGCAGAGTAGAAAATTTCCAGTATCTATTGATCATCAGTGGCAACATATAAAGAGCCTCCAACAGAGCTCGTTTGAAAAGCTGATACACTTCGGTGTTAATGCACCAGGGTCTCTTCCTCTGCCAGGGCTGCTCTTCAGTGACATTTTTTCCTTTTCAACCTACTTTCTCAGCTAGACTGCAATTAGAAATAAAAAATGAAAACCCCTTCAAAGAGCCCTCCACTACCTCATGCAGAGTTCAGGGTCCCACTTACACTGACCCACAGCTCACCTGGGCTCACCCAAGTCTCTGGAGTTCCTGGATGTGTGGGTAGGAGTTCCACCAGCAGCAGAGGGGTGTGCCCAGAGTCTTGGTGGGTCTAGGAGCCCCTCTGCACACACAGGACAGAGCTCTGCTGCCTAACAGCCACTTTTACACACCCAGTGCCATCAGCTGTAAGTGGGATGCTCCAGGTATTTGGGCTCTGCCATTATTAAGATTTCCCCAGGTCTGCAGCATCTCCTCCCTTCCCTCCTCCACCCCCGAGCCTCTGCACAGAGCCAGAGGAGTTCTGAAGGGTAATTATACCTTCTCATTTGTCAGGGGCTGTTTTACCTGAAACCAAAGAGCCCGGGGGAAGCTGATCCGGTGTCCTTTGTCACCTGCTGAATGACACCAGTGCAGGGATTGTGCAGGTGCTGAAATCGCACGGGGCCTCGGCCAGGGTGCCCCAGGCAGCTGCTCCCTGGGGATGCTCTGCAGCCCTGTGCACCCAGCCATGCCTCCTCACCACAGCCAGCACCCACAGCTCCTCCGAGCTGCTGTGGCTCCACTGGCAGCTCCTTAACCCCGTGCTGCCAGGCCCAGCCAAGGAATATTTCTACATTTTGTTCCTGCAGCTTTCTCCAGCTGATCCCACCTCACAAACCTTCACTGCAGCACAGGAGCCACTGGCTTCTTACAAACTGAAGCAGAGCAGAACACATCACTGGCTTGGAGTTAAAGCATCCATCTCCCAACACTGACATCCCCACTCTTCCCCTGCTCTGCAGCTAATTTATACGGCTTCTTTTGGAATATCAGAGACTTCAGTCTCCTATATCCATCAGAATTAACTCCACTTATTTGGCTGCCTGTTAACAAGCTGCTAAAAGGCATAATCCTCAGACAAGGCAAGGCACTCGCAGTCCTTTGCTGGATGTTCCTTAAGCAATCCACAGGAAAAGCGAGGATTTTTATTCCACAGATACAAATCTGCTATCTTCATTTCCCAAGTTTTACTAAGAAGAAAAGATTATACAAACCCTAGAACACAGCAGTATAAACCACAGCATTAAAGTGCTGCAAAGTAACTTTTAAATTTGAATTGATTTTCGGTGTTAAAGAGCTGCTTTCTGTGCTGCTCCATAGGAAATTCAGGCCATTTCCATTCTGGAGCTTGTTTTTGTCATAGTACCAGCAGAGAGCAAGTACCAGCTCATGAGAGGTCAAGACAGGAGGTTCCTCCCCTTCTCCACACCAAATTAAACCAATAAGGAAGAGCACAACAATCGAGTTGTTATCCATTGGAACACTACTTCTCACTCCAAAGGGCTAAGGGGTGCTTTGGAAATGCAGTTTTTGCAATCCTCAAAGAGCAGCCAACCCCTCCCTTCACCTCACAGAGAGGTCAGGAAGCAAATGCTGTTTTTCCAGTCCACTGCACCAGCACCCACAGCTGCAGCCACCCTCCCTCCAGCAGAAGGACAAGGTGTCAGCTCTGTGGTCAGCAGGACACAAACCCAATGGCATACAGCCATGTAACAGTTCTGATGAAAAAAAGGCTAATATTCCCTTTTTAGCTGCAGATAACTCTACAGAAATTTAATTTCACGGGTTGTTTCTAACACTCATTAAAGTCGCTGTGCCATGGCCTGAGTGACACTGCTAGGACTGGGCACTGCCCTGCACGTGTAGGGATGTTCTTGTGCAGAATCAGAGATGTCCTAAATAGTTCTGTTCTCTCTAAATGCAAAGGCTTGTATAACATCTGATCAGCAACAGGCCTACTTTGAGCTGTAAACGTTGGCAGATTTTCCCTGCGATATTTTTATAACACAAATAATTTTAGAATTTAGGTCTGGCCTAGCCTAGCATTCACCTAGAACATGAGGACACGTTAATCCACCCCCACTAGGGCTGCCCTTGGCAAAAGCACCAGCAAACACAGAATTACATTCCTTCTCCGTATTGCCTTTCACAAAAGCAGTGGGAAATAGTTCAACTTTGATTTATTTGAGGTCTGATTAGTTTTCTGTCCTCTATCCCATGCTGAGGTGCACATGCAGCATGTGGTTCCTTGTTAGACATCATCAAACTCCTCAGAGGCCCCCGTTTGTTCCCTGTCTGTATGCACCTGTCCATGGCACTGCCCACACTGCCATTAATAACTCAATAAAATCACTGCAAGATGCTCTTGTGGAGGGGCAGATTGCATCTGCAATCGGCCTGTGTGCAACAGAAAAGTTCACTCGTGCTTTAATTACTGCATAAACGAGCTTTCAGATTCCTTGGGCAAAACTTGCATGCTTCTCCCTTTAATTACAAGATCTGACACTGAATATCAATAGCACTCAGCCCCAGTCACACTGAACTGGTTTGGATGCTGTGTGCTGGGAACCTTGCTGCAGCCCTCACACAGCCCCAGAATGTGGGAAGGAGACAAATGAATAATTCCCCATGAAGCCATCTCTTAAAAATTCAGTCTCCTTCTATCTATTGCCTGACAAATGGCTGTGAGCTGGTCCAATTCCTCACCTTCACTTGTTTATTTGAACACAGCTGAGGAAGCCAATGGCCAATCTTTAAATTGGCAGACTGAGAGCAAACATGGGAGAGGAGCCTTTGGATAAAGCACATCGACTGCCAGAACAAGGAGGCCACAGAGCCCTGGGGAGGTGATGCTGCTTTTGGGGATTCTTGCTCAGCCCAGGGGTTTTCAGCCAGGCCACTGTGGTGGCACCCCCTGATCTCCTGCTGGCAGGAGGGCACAGCACAGCCTGGCATTGCCAGGTGTGCCCACAGCAGCTCTGCACATGCACAGCTCCACTGCCACCCCACACTGTCCCCAGACCCCAGTGACACTGCCCAGTGACCCCAGTGCTGCTCCACTGCCAGCAGCACCCCACAGGGGCCATCCAGGACCCCTCAGTGGCCATCCAGCACCCCTCAGTGGCCAGCACCCCACACCTGGAGGCACGATCACCCCACAGGCACTGCCCCTTCACCTGCCCCAGCTGCTCACCAGCAGTCCCAGCCATCACACTGGAATGGAGCAAGCCCTGAGTATTTGCTATCAGCATATTTTTTCCTATGAAAGAACATTCAAATAACTAAAAAGGCAATTACTGTTGCTGATGCACATAATAATTCTTGTGTAGTTTATTGAAAATTATTTCCAGTTACTTTGCATTTCAGCTAATCTAAATGTTACCTCTGGGCACCTGATCACGTGTGGCTGCAAGAGAGAATGCTGTAGCCCAGAGTCAGTGATTCACAAAGCAGCTGGGGAACAGGGACTTGGAGTTGTACCCACATTTTCTGAGCGGAGCTTTTTGGCCGGGCAGCCTCCATCGATGGGGTGCAGCATGTAGTACAGGCGGACTTTGCTGGCATGCTTCCGACTCTGGAGGGCACAAAGGAGAGAAGAAGGAGAACTGAAGTCACAAGGAGCAAGAGGCTCTGTTGCTGTGCTCACTACACCAGCCCACAGTCAGATTTCACATCCCTTTGACAGATATTTCCATATATATATATATGTGTGTGTGTATATGTGTATATATATATATATATATATATATGTATATATATGTGTATATGTGTGTGTATATATATATGTGTGTATATATATATAACCATATATATCCACCACTGGAGGAGAAAAGGGGGAAGGATCCAGGTGAGAAGCAGAGAAGCATTTTCACTTCTCAGAATTTTCAGAGAGCTCTGCACCCAGCTGAAACGAGCTGTGGGATGAAACCTGCCATTAGCAGAAGGAATGGTCCACCCTGGCCCCTCTCCAAACCCTGCTGGCTGCAGGCTCTCCAAGGCACAGCAGGGATCAGACAGCAAGGGAAGGACAGCATTTGTTATTGGAGCATTTCCATGGTGGGGCAGATTGAAAGATGGGGGCTCCTGAGCTTCAGCCAGAGACACAACGGCATCCTAAGGTGTCAGGGGCACACACACAGACCAAATCCACAGCTCCAGTGCTTTTAGAATGATCAAACATTTAAAAATCCCCCATGAGGGAGACACGAGCAGGTTTCACAGAGCCTTTGGGCACAGCTGGAGCTCACAGGCAGGTGAGGGTCAGAGGAGACAGGACATCCCCTGCAGCAGCAGCCAAAGCAAATCCTCAGGACTTGCAAGATTTAAAGGAAGATTTTAAAGCTTCTACAGCTAGACCACAGACATAAACCTTCAAAACCCTGACTTACATCAGGTCTTGTCTTCCACCAGATGCAGGGGGGAAAAGCCTGCAGCCACAAAATACCTGCACCCAGCAGATGGGCAGCAGACACATGGGGAGCTGTTACCATGCAAATGTTTCCTTTGAATCACCCTTTCCAACTGCCCCAAAGAACAACAGCACCATAATGTTATAATTTCAGATCACAGAGCTGCAATTTAAAAATATTAAATTATCATTAGCATGTTCTGGAACATTCTTTTTCCTGTGGTGTAAACTTGGAGCTAAATGTGCAGGGAGCTATATTTGTATTCGCATGCAGAAATGTGACTATGCAATAATTTTTTCCACAGAGCAAATCAGTCAAGATAAATAATGTCAAATATCTGTCCCCAGCTTGTCTTCCTGCTGCATTCAGCAAATGTGACCTTCCATGGTCAGAGGGAAGTGCAGGAAACCCCAAAGCTCCAGCTCTCAGAGGAGCACCCCGACAATGACTGTGCACTAGAAAATGACAAAGCAGATGTTTGGAATGCACAGCACAGAGGTGCACTCCTGGTGCTGGGCTGCAGCCCCAGCTCAGAGGGTGCCTTGCACCACTCAGGGCCACTCAGCCACACTGGAGAGGCAACGTGGCCAGAGTTGCCGAGCTGGATTTCCCCCAGAGCAGCCAGGCTCCCTCGAGTCATCTCCCCAGTCACGAGGCTCTTCCCTCGCTTGACTTCATCCAGCACATCACGATGCCCACGCAGCCACAGCCTGCTCAGCTCACAGGACAAAACATTTGGGAGGGGTTGCTGGGCGTGTGTAAGCTGCAAAGATGGTAAGAGGAATCATTTCCACAATTCTGCTCCGTGGCACTCAGCTGGACCACAAGCAGTGCCCAGATGGCAGCGTTAAAGGACAGCAAAGCTCCAGCCTTCTGTAGAGCACCTCTCACCTTTCTTGGCCCATTTGTTTGGATTTGTGAAAGCCAAGGTAAAGAAATTCCTTATGTTTGGCATAATTCAAAATTACACAGCTCCTTATGCAACCTTATTATCTTAGGATCATAAAAGCAGAGCTTAAAATCCTCCCTGGCCTCCGCACGTATGTGGTGAGCATCTCCTTCCCTCTGTGGAGCAGAGGAAGCACAGCCCATTTGTCATCCATTTTATCTCTGGCGTTTTCTACATTTACATGTGTATTTATCATCCCAACACCCCAGCAGGAGCACGGCAGGAGCACAGTGATTATTCTTAGTGTGCTGCTCGCAAGCAGCACTGCGGGTTATCCTCTCCCGACTGAAAACCTGCAGCTTCAAGGCACGAGGAGGGCAAGTGCCAGACAAAGCAAAGGGGCAAAGGAAGAGCCACGAACAGGAGTCAGACAACTGGGATAGACCGGGATTAGGGCACCTCCAGCTCCCATTTTGACCCATCTCACCACATGCACAAGCTTTAGGAAAGACAAAACCTTGCCCCATCTGTAAATCCACAGCACACCGCCTTGTGGAGGCACCTCCAACAGCCACCACTACTCATCCTGCGTGCAATAGGGGTGTTTCTGTGCCCGTGAATATTTCTTTTGTAGCTGTACAAAGTGTTATGCCAAAGGCATTTTCACTAGCCTGTCTCTAGTGGGAACAGCACCTTTTAAAGGCACTAAGTCTGGTTTAATACTGCAGGCTTGAAAACCAGCCCTGACTATGCAGGGAGCTCAGTCTGTTTTCACACAGCTGCTGCAGAGTTCTGCATTGCAAGCTCATTTGCTACTGTAAGGCTCATCAATAAAAGTAAACAAATGGATCATTTCTATCTCTATCAAATCTACTCTAACACTGAAGATCAGCAGCAGAGACAGCAAAGTTCTGGCAGTTCAACCCTAACACATAAAAGGGCAAAGCAGAGCTAAATTGTGCTCTGAAATGCAATTAGATTTTGCATGAATTGGGTTTTGCAGCCGGCTCTGCCTGGAGCAAGCAGCGAGGTCTCTGCAGGAGCAGGGGCAGCACAGTTTGGGATGCACAGTTTGGGAGTTTGGGATGCACAGCCCTGCTCACCCTGACTGATGGAGGGGCTGCTCATCCCTTCCTCCTCTGTGGATGCAGCAGTGGCTCTGGGGAGCACTGACCATCACCTCCACACGGCCAGAAGCTGCCAGCTGAGCCACTGTAGCCCGGGGGTGGCCAGGGCACACACACACACACAGACACACACAGACACACAGACACAGACACACAGACACACCTTCCCTTCCCTGTGTTTGCCCAGGGTCTGGGAGAGGAGTCTCTCACCCCACCATGGCCCGGGAGCTGCTCCCACTTTACAGCCCTGGTTCAGGCTGACCCAGCAGTCTAAAGCACTTTGCTTGTGAGGGCTTCTTCCCATCTCCTGTCAGGTTCAAACCAACTATCTCTGCAGCTTCCCTCAGGCTGTGCTAGCATATAATCTCATTTCCCTATTCCCCATATATCCCTTCATCAATCCTCGCTCCCTCCTGTGCTGGCAGCTTTATGGTTTTGGGCAGTTTAGTTTTCCTCTCCTGCTCCTCCTCCTCTGTGAGCTCTTCTCCAGCCAAAGGCAGGGACCCCCACACTGAGGAGCACAGCAGACAGCACACAGGTGTGAGATGAAGGAAGGAACCACCATGGCAGCCCAAATGGCTGCAGCTTCTCTCAGTCTGTAATAAATTCTTTTTCAGAAGGCCATTGGTTGGGTTTTAATCCTTTTAGTGTACACCGTGTTGATTTTTTTGTGTGCTGGCAGTTTCTTAATTAAATTGCCATGCAACACGCAGTCACATGATTATACCAATTTTATTATCTGTATTGGCCCCACTTGTAATCTCATCAAAAGAGAGAAAGTTGTTTTGGCTGGCCCAGTTCCCCAAGGCTTGTGCAGAAACCCAGGCACATCACCTCCAGCCCGTTTCCCCAGCACTCTGTGCCCAGGAGCTGTGCCAAGCTGGCCAGCTCTGGCTCCCAGCACTGCCGTGCCTGGCCCTGTGCTTCCTCCTCCTGGAAACTTCCCCCACTTGCCACAGCTGGCCAGCAGGGACAGTGCACTGCCCGTGGCCAGCACACTCCAGGCACCCACTCGTGAATTCCTGGACTTGCTGACCTACACCACATCATTCTGGAATTTGTAATCGCTGCCTAACAACCCTCCCAATTTCTACTGGAATGGAACCAATCTATTTCTTCCTCTATGATATAACAACATCCTCTGCGTTTTTTAAATAGACAGGAGAAGTATTTTCAGCAAATGCCTTCCCTTTTCTGCCTCTACTACCCACACAACAAACATTGTCAAGATCCCTGTGGTTCGCTGCAGAGCTGAACTCCCCGGCTGTTATTCCAGACACTGCTGGATGCCAATGTCCTTTTTCTCCCTTTGTAATTTTTGAAAAGCCTCATTTATAATTTATGGTCATTTCTATCAGCTTACCCTCTTTCCTCCATGAGTTAATGTTTTAAAAAGTGTCTACTCATGCCTTTGCCTTCCTGGGCACACAGATATGTGTCTGCAATTCCCAAGTGCTCAGCTGAACTCGCACCCCCATCAAACTGGCTGCTCCAAAGCAAAGAGAGTCACGTTGCTGCTTTCGACATTGATTTGTTTACACATTAAGGCAACTGCTGAGGATCTATTCAGCCAAGCAACCACTAGCTCCAATTCCTCCCATCTGTGATCATTCCACCTGGCTCACCAGGCTGATTCCTAGTGAGGATCCTGAGCATGGTTTTCTGTCTCAGGAATCACCATTTCAGCTGTGATCTTTAGCTCCACTGCTTCCTATATTGGTTTTGACTGTAGTCAAAGTATCTCTCGTCCAAGGCACTGCTGGAGAGGAAACAACTCTCCTTGGAGGCTGCTGGCAGAGCAGCATGGCAGGAGCAGCCAGGCTCAGCCACCCCTGCGGCCACCACAGGCACTGCTCGTCCCCAACCCACTGACAGCCCCTTCTTAAATCACTCCCTCACATTCCTTCTGCAGGTGGATCTTACATCTACACAAATGCAACCGAGCATTTCCTTCTCTGTTGGTATTATGGGATTTTTCCAGGCAATGCACCTCCCTGAGCAGCCTGACTGGAGCCCCTGCTCTTGCAGAGGTTGGACTTGGCCTTTAGAGTCCCTTCCAACCCAACCCAACCCAACCCACACATGCCAAGGGAAAGGGGACACAGGGACAGAGCGAGCAGGCTGGCAACTTCTGGAATGGGCTCCACACACGAAGCTCAGTGCTCGCTGCTCACCTGCAGCTCAAATCCCTCCCCTCGGGCCACGCTGGGCGCTGCTGCTCGAGGGGTGGGCTGGCACAGCCCCCAGCACCAGGCAGCCAACACAAGAGTTAACACAAATGCAATGTGTGCTGTGCACACGAGCTGCCCAGCAGCAGCTGCAGTGCTGCTGCTCCATTTCCACCCTGCCTGTGTGAAACAAATCCTGCTCCAGCACCAGTGCCAGTCACTGCTGAGAGCCCGTCAGCCCCGAGCTCGGGGGCGGCTCTGTCACAACACAGCACCAGAACTAAAGGCTGCTTTCAAACACCCAGAACCCCAGTGCAAACACGGGCTGCAAGTTTAAAATACTGAAAGCGAGCAAGAGTGAATACCTGGAAGAGAGGTGCCTCCCGTGCAGCAGGATGAGGAAGGAATGCTGCAGAACTTGGCTCCCAGGGACACTGGCCAGGCTGGGCCAGTGCAACCTTGCTTGGCTTTCATTCCATGTAGCCTTAATGTGCCATCCCTTATGCCTCTCCATTACTGCTAACCCTGGGGTCCCATTTCCCCAGTGTTTTACTGCTGCTCTGAAGCACCTTCTAACTCCAGCTATTTTTAGACAGCAGTGGGCCTCTGTGCACAAGAACCTGGGAAGGGAGCTGTGCACGGGGCTTCATCTGCTCTGCTGTTGGTGCTGTTTAGCAATAGATTTTGACACTGGGAGTGCATTAAAAATAATGTTCGGCCATTAATGCTGACAAAGAGCACTAACACAGAGCCTTGTAAAGTCCCATCCCATCTCCACTGGCTCCCACAGCTCAGTGTGATGCAGCAGCTGCTGCTGCCCTGAGAGCAGAGAGGAAACACGAGCCCTGTGCCCTAAAACCCTGGCACCCACCAATCTCCCTCCCATGCCAAGGAGTTTACCTGAACCTATTTTACCTGGGGCCGTTACCACGACACAAAGTGCCAAGGAATATCCACAGCAGGCCTGCATGTGCTCACAGAAGGAACAGAGCAGCACCCTCATCATCTCTGCAACACAAATATGCTCTCTTCAGCTTTTTCTCCTCAAGCCAAGGCTCTCCTGTCAAACACCAGCAGGATAACAGTAATGTCTGAGCAGCCACAAAAACTGTGAACACCACAGCAGAGCAGGTTCCAGCAGTGGAAGGACATGGACAGGACGGGTGGGGTGTCCCCTCCTCCTTCATCCTCTGAAAGATTTACATGTCACTGCCACCAAAGCAAAACACAGCATGGCAGGTGAGCAGCAACAGTGGCAGAAGACACGAGGGAGATCACGGCCAGCAAATGTCACGTTCCCTTCCATGATCACTGCCACCAGCAGAAGCCTGTGCAGCCTTTATTTACAGCTAGAGCACATCCCTTCCACTCCTCCATCCTGGAAATGCTAGCAGCATCTCACACAGGGAACTGGGAGTACAAACACAACATTCCAGCTCCTTGCTTTCTAGCACAGCATTTATTTTGTTAAATAGAGTATGTGCTCTTGCAGCACATTAATATTTCAGACACAGGATTGCCGTTCTGAGCACACACATCTTGATCCTTAAGGCACTAATGTGCCAATAGTAAACAATGTTTATTATTCCTTCAGACAAGCCATCACTTCACGCCGTTTGCAGCCAAGGACAGCCCCAGTGGAGCAGATTAACCCCAGCACCAGTGCAGCCCCTGCAGACACGCAGTATTGACGAGGCTGTGGACAGCTCTGCCTGCTCTGCTGCCGAGACAAAGGCAGGAATTCCACAGAGCCCAGCTCCAGAGAGGAGCCAAAGGGCATGGCACTTGATTTGTTCTCCCCAGTTTCTTCTGCATTTGAATTTTTCGCCCTCCCCTGCGTTCAAGCAGCATTCCCTCCTCCCATAAGGTGAGCCGGCCCCTCCTGCTGCCCTTCCTCCAGACCTGGCATCTTCCTGCATTTTAAACGGAAAAACAAGGCACTCTCTGAACACCTGAAGCAATAAAGATTATGGAGAAAATGGAGAAGAGCATTACAGCAGCTTGAGGAGCAAATGTGGTGATGAATGTGCAGCTCAGGGTGAAATCTGAGAGCAACTTTGCATATGAGGTAATTTTCCTGCAGGATTTTCAAGGGGAAACATGAAAATAAATGTTAACATCTTCCTAATGGCTGTGAACACTTCTACATAGAGATGCGGACTCAGAGCTAACTAAGAAACCTTAGCTCTCTTTGTTTTAGCTTTTTAATTTACTGAGCAGCTCACCAAAGTGATTAATACAACCTCTCTCAAAGACAGAGCTGGAAGGAAGTGTTAAATTACAGGTAATCCAGAGAGAATTCAGCACCAAAGAGGCTTCCAGCTCCAGAGGAAGGAAAGATGCAGAGATACAGAAAACAAAAAATTCATTTCTGGGGCACAGACTTTCAATGGCATTGCAGCAAGTGCAGCACATTGTCACCCCTCGAAACCAAGAGGGGCACACGAGGTGTGAAACACCCTCCCCACACTGGCCATCACCTGCAGCGAGGGATTCTTCACCCCAACAGCCACCCTGCTCCCTTCTGCTCCCCCCAGGGAGGACAGGGGAGCCAGGTACCTCAGGGGCACTCGGCATGGCACAGCAGCACACTGAGTGACACCCAGGCATTGTCTCAGGCATCCACACTTCGCTGCTTTAGTCCAGAAGCAGAAGCGAGTTTTCTGATACTTCAGGGGACAAATTAAGATATCAATTTGCTTTAAGAATTAAAATATGCAAATGCACACCCTTCTGGGCATCAGCACCAAGCAGTAAGGTTTGCCTTGTCTCTTCCTCGTGAGCTCAGAAGCTGCCCAGCATCAGCCCCTGGAGCAGTGCAGTGTGCACCGAGCTCGTTAGGGCATTTCCTCCTCTGGGAACTCACTGCCAGGCGATCCCAAGGCAGCTCCTGGGCTCAGCTCTGTCCTGGGGTGACCCCTCCAGAGGGCAGGACCTGGCAGCTTCAGCAGGATGGCAAGGAGAGCCAGGGTGCATCAGACACGCCAGACAAACAAAGCCAGGAACACCGCTGCATGGAGCACATGCAATAAAGGCAGCAGTGCTGTGCGTCAACTTGGAAGCAAAAACTGCTGCAAACACTCTGATCCTTTTGTCATTTTTCCACTACGCTCGCCCTTGGAAATAATATCGCTTAATACTGCGTGACTGACATAAAATCATTTTTTATTCCTGGCAAAGTAGCACAGAAGAAAAGTTATTGGTTGGTGATTTGGAGAAGGAGATGAGACAGCGATTGGAACTGACTATTCCTGTTTGGCAAGATAAAAACGTCCCCCTTTCATAGGCTGTTTCCCTCTATTTTCTTACAGAGAAATGTCTTATTTTGCATGCACAGAGAGCCAAGATTCCAGTCCCTGGCACAAGGGCTGCAGAGCTCACTTGACTGCGCTAGCGAGGCAGTGATCAATCCCCTCTCTCTCCAGGCTGGCTCAGGAAGGATAAGGGCGCTGCTGACCAAGACAAACCCGTCTCAGACAGAGCCCTGGCACTCAGCACCCCCGGCTGCAGCAGCACCAAGGGTCCCCAGCACCCATGGGCAGCGGGGTGGCCACCCCCAGGGCTCCTGAAAATGGATCTGCAGAGCATTTAGTCTTCTGACGTTGATTTTTCCCCTATGAAAATAATCAGTTTTTAACAACACAGCACTTTCTAAATGTAAAGAAAAAAAAAAAAAGAAAGGTGTGAAAATTGTGACCAGATACTTTGAGAATTAGAAAGAAGCAGTGAATTTTACACTCCTGCTAGTAACTAATGGCCTGCAGCAAGGGCTGGCAGCCTCAGGAAGGATGGAGCCCCCATCTCCACCTCCTTAGAAAACCTCAGGGCAGGTTTTCACCCTCTCACCTCTTGGGACCAGGGTGCCAGAAGGTTACCAGGAGGATGAGCACCACACTCAGGAGTGGTGACCAGAACACCCAAAGGGACAGTGCTCCCTGTGGAGAGCAGCAAGGTGTGGCACAGCCAGGGGCACTCCCAGCCTCTGGGCCACCCGAGGGGATCCTAACTCGTCCTCACAGCTCACTCACTCCAAGCCTCTGCTCTGTGTTATGCAACCCACCAGCAAGGCTTGGGAATGACATTATTGTGCCAAACATCCACAGCGTCTGCTGGGATTTCACAGCAGATGACAAACGAGCACAACACCTCACACTAAAATATACAACAGAAAACAGTGTTGTTTTCCACATTTCAAAAACATCTGCTATGAATTAATGATTCAGCTCATACCTACAGTGACAGGCGCAGAGGAGACGAGACTGGCTGAGCACCCTGTGCCTCACCAGGCGCTGCTCCTGTTTCTGCAGAAATGCTCCTGCCTCCTGTAGGCAAAATTTGGCATCTGCGGTGCCCAGTACCAAGATCTGGAAGGTGTCCCTAAAACTGCAGCCTTCAGCTTCACAGAGGTGCCAGGGATCTCTGCTGCACACAGAGGGCAGCCAGAGGAGCACTTACAGAAGAGCTCCTAAGAAATTCACCAAAACAGACATGTAAAGTGCCCTACAAGCAAACGTACATCCTTGTTCCCATCGATAATTAATGCAGCACAGCATCCTCAGATCATGTACATTAAGCTTCCTGCACATTCTCCACTGGCCTCACAATTGTCTCCCTCGTGTATCAACTGCAAAGCACTCGAGTCAAGCAAATGCTTGGGGTAACTTCATCTTCCAGGTCCCTGTGCACAAACTCTGCATCTGCTGGAACTTTGCAGACACTGGTAGTCTCCATGTGACCAAAACCAGAAATAAAACACACTTCCTGTGAATGAAGTCCCTCATCCCCCAGCTCATCACAAGAATCACAGAACTGTTTAGGTTGGAGAAGACCTCCAAGACCACCAAATCAAACCAAATTATTCCGTATTATCCAAATATCTATATTATCTTTATATTATATACAATTAATATAAGAGTTAATACAGTTTATACTGTAGATACAAACTATGTGATATAGATAATGCAGACATGCATCACTTCTGGAGTCCCCCAGGACAGGCTGGACCATCTCCCATGCCCCCAGGGGAGGACAGTCCCTCGTGCACAGCCACCACACAGTGACCTGCACCTCTCTTGCATTTCAACCTGAGAATCTCTGTTCTCCCCTCAGGTGAACACCAAGAGCCCCTCTCTGTGGCAGGATCTACACCCAGGCAGTGGGTTTCCTTCCCTGAAGGATTTTACAGCATCATATCCCTCCATAATTTCCTCCTCGTTTAATAGGAATGTAGTTAAGTTTGTTTTGAAGATATGCAGTGCTGTTAATTGCTGTTCTAACATGTCTCTAATAATCCATCCTTTCTAATTATTCATTGCTCACTACCTCTTAAGTGCTTAAATACATTCACAAATTCTAATCTATTCTCTGCACAATCAGTGATTCCTACTCAGCAAGCCACAGTGCAGCACATTTAATACAACCTGAGCTTGTTTTGCTGCACTCTTAATTGCTCTCCTTGCTAACTGTGTTTCCTTCAGTCCTGATCAAATTGCAGGCTGACTTGGCAGAAACAGAAGGAAAAGGCGGGCAGGCAGCAGTGCCGTGAGAGGCAGGGCAGGACGGCAGCAGCAGGCACTGACACTCGCACACCCCATCCTACCTCGTAATGCGCCACGCGCTGCGACTCCGAGATCAGCTGCGCACTGCACACCTTGCAGTAACTCTCCGTGAACAACTCCTGGTCGATGTCAGAGGATTTCATCTGTGCATGACAGAGAGAAGAGACAAGAAGCAGAATCAGTTACAGAAAGCAGGCAGGTGTGTGTGACAAGGCTCCTGTAGAGCCAAGGGCAAGGCGACACTCGAGCCGAGCAGTTGTTGTCTCCACGAGGGAACGAAAGCAACGTTACACAGGTGTAAATGTGACACACACACAGTCCCCACCACATCCCCAGTCCCCAGGTTCATGCACCAACAGCCCGTGTAGAGTGTTCATTCCTTGCCCTGGGCAGTTGCTGGGCACTGCTCTGCTGCAGTGGAGCAGCTGGACACAGAGCCAGATGTGCCCAAGCACATCCATCCTCTGAATGCCACAGGCACAGCACAGGTGCCATGGCACAGCTGTCCTGCCCTGGCATCCCTGTGAGCTGCCTGTGAACGGCTGCTCCTCACCACCTTTCCTATCTAGAAACTCCATGAACAGAACCAGCTGTGGCAGGGATTGCTCATGGCTCAAAACAGGCTTGACCATTTGTTATACAACAATAAAAGAGCTTATAAAGACTTTTACAGAGAAGGCAAACAGCATCAAAACCTGGAGGAAGGTGGTTTTAAGCTGGAAGAACACTCTGTTGTATTTCTCAATTCAGATGTGGAAGAGAATTGTTTGGATGATTTACTGAGCTGTGATGCTCTCCAGAAGCTGTTTAAATATTTATGTGTTCCCCAGAACTTTCTACGAGGACACTTGCACCTTTAAAACGAGCTTTCTGAGTGCTCTGATTCACAGGAACACGTTGCTCCTCTGTTCACAACCTTCTCATTGTGCCACTGCAGGCACACAGATCTGAACTCACAATCAAGGGGTGTATCAGGAAGGCTGAGGCTTACATCAGACTGGACCCAAGCAGAGCCAAAAAACAACAGAAACAGCTGCATAGAGAGAATATTTAAAACCAACCCCTATGAAAAGTAAGAGGGAAAAGAAAGTCTGGTGCCTTCATTAATTCCAAGATAAAATCTATTAATTCACAATCATAACAAACCTGAGCATAATGGAGACCGATAATACAGGTTCTGTAGAGTTCATTCCAGTGACTGGGAAGAAAAACAACAAGGCAATGAGCAGGCTACGGGATCTCATTAGCAGACAAAGCCAGGTGAGAAGGGCTGGTCACTGCCGGGCTGTGCAGTGGAGCTGGTCATGCCAAATCCCCAGGGTCCTGCCATCCCACGCTTATTGTGGCCTCTGCATATCTTATGAAAACAAGAGACACCAGAGACTGCCACCTGGAGAGACCAGCCAGCCTCGAGTTCCAGGAAAAGGTTTGCTCAGGTGTTCTGGTTTAGCAGACAAAAATACAAATCTCAGAGCTCCTCTGCTGCTGCTCTTTGTTTGATTCTGCAAAGACGTTTGCTTGTTTTCTCTTGCTATCTGCCTAGTTTTAACCTTCATTTACTCTGTCCAGAGAGATGTTGCATTGAGAAACTTTCAAAGACACCAAAAGACCCTTTTAGGAATACAAGTGTTGCAAAATTGCATCAAAGGCAAAACAAAGTAGCAGGAAGTAATCGCACTTAACTCCAACAGATTGACACAAAGCAAGCCAAAGAATCTCATTAAACCTCAATCCAGCAACCAAGCCAGAGACAGGTAACACCACCTTCATCTGCATGCAGCCTGCAATGCTAGTACAAACCCTCATTGCAAAAATAAGAGTAAATCAAAAGCTTCTCAGTATTAGTTCAGCATTCTGTGCTCTGTTATCAGAGCACCAGTCTATTTTCCCCAAATGGAATCGTCTGTCCTCCTTTGTAGCAGCAGGGGCTGAACAGCCTTATCCAGGAACTGGATCTCAGGCTTTTTCTCTAAGCAGTAAGTTCTGATGCAGGTGTGGGATGTGTTCCCCTCCATATCACAGGTTCAGCACCAGGAGAGCACGGTGGTTCTGCTGCTGATGTGACTGCTGTGCACCACAATTCAAGTGTAAATATCCGAGTTACCCAATAAAAGTCTCTCTGGGATAGGAGAGCCTCACATAATGCACCCAGAGCACAGCTACATGTGACAGAAACTCCCACCCTCCTGCCCTGCTCCCAAACCCTGGAGCACATCCTGGTCACCTGAGAGGTCACCTGAGAGGTCCCTGTGCCCCCAGGCAGCACAGCGAGCCCAAAGCCTGCAGGATGGCAGGGTCCCCTTGTCCAGGCACAGAAATGTAACTGGGTGTCCTCCTGCCTGCGATTCTGGCAGGGGGTTTCACTGCTGCTTTTCCCAGGCATTGCTTTTTCATGGTGACAAAAAGTACAGCAAGGCAGAGCAGACAGGAATGGGGATTAGGAAGAACAAAAGAACAAATGGAAGCAATACCTCCTTCATGCTTTTGCATGAATATATTAGGCTAAACTGCTATGAGGATTCGAGCATATGTAAGCTTGGCTACTTAAAATAATTAGAAAGCTCTGGTAACAATAACTGCTCTAGGCAAAATTAAATTTTGACAAAATATAATAGAGTCACCTTAGCAAGGAAGATTTCCACACAAGCAACCCACTACCAGCACCCATTTATAGAAATCACCCTTGCAAACTGGCCACTGAAACAAAGACAGCGCCAGAACAAGTTTAAATTCAAGCACCAGTCATTGACTTGAGAAAACAGACAATTACCTGTCCCACAGAAATGCAGAGGAGCAAAAAGTCTCTTCCCCTCCTCAACAGCAGGCAAAGAATGTCCAGCTAACATGCAGTGAAAGGAATGCACGAACTGCATTCAGTGAATGCATTCAGTGAGATGCAGTGAAAGGAATGCCCCTTTCCAGCACAGAGGTTTTACAGCTGCCTCAGTCCCCAGGCTGGTTTTGCACCAGACCTCAGGGAAGGTCCAGGGCTGGAATTTCCCTGGGGATTTGTGCAGGAACCAAACACCTGCTTGTCCCAAGGGACTGGTGCAGAGATGCCACAGCCAGGCTGGATGGTGGCTCCTCTGCAGCAGAGGCAGGCTCCAGACACAAAACCCTGAAAAAGAAAAGAACACAGCCTAAAACCAGCACTTCCTCCTCTCCAGAACAGCTCCCTCCCCGTTTCTGTCTCATCTCAGATACACTTTGCATTACCCTTCTGTGGGTTAATCCGAGCAGTGATTTATTAACTTCTTCTGCCTGCAAGTGTGATAAAGGGAGTTCGTAAGCAATTAATATTTATGTATTTCTAATCACTTAATACCACTGTGACTGTCTCCCTGCCCACATGCCTCACTAGCCCAGGACTGATGTCAGCCCACCTGTCAGGATGCAGCAGGGGAGGGAGGGGCTCAGCCAGCAGCGTGTCCTCGGCTCTCAGGGACACTCGAGGGCAGCCACAGGTGCTGAGCAGGGTGGGACATGGCCCTGAACGCTCTCAGAGACTTTTCTTGCTGAGAACTGAAGAATTAACACGGGTTTCATAACCTTGAACAAACTGCCATGCTGAGGCATAAACACCTGAAACTCCTGCTGTCCTCCTCCCCAGGTGGGGACATGATGGGGCCTCCACAAATGACAACTGCTCTGTTTCCTTCGGTGGGGTTTATTCTGGCTTCATGTGGCACACTGCAGTGCCAAGTCCCCTCCCTGCCCCAGATCCATGGTCTCTGCACATGCCAGCAGCTCCAGGAATGGCTCAGTGTGTCACAGGAGACCTCGTTTCAATACCTTGTGCCATATGCTTGCCATTCTTCTCAGCAGTTTCAGTGACTGTAACAGCTCAATGAAAAATCAGTTTGATCAGACTGACGCCAGGTTTTGGCAAAGTCCAGAAAGGTGCTAACTAAGCTGCACTAAATTTTACAGGACAGCAACCCACAACTGACATCAGAGACATGCAAAGCCAAATTACTTTCTAAGGAAATGCTCTGCACCTGCTGAATCCCTCCAGGTGGGGTCACATGCTGAATGTGTCCTGTCACACAGGAGAGTGGTGGAAGTGCCCTGGAATTCCTGTACACACTCATTGTTTCTATTACCCAATCGAGGACAGGAAGTGTCATAGGAAACACAGGGTTCAGCAACTTGTCTTCTTCCAGTCAAGAAGAGAAAAAAAGACTTGTGGTCTCTTATCTGATTTACTCTTGAAGGCCTGTAATCACTTTTTCCAAAATTAACAGCCTCCGAAATCTCCACACTGGAGCACAAGAGAAGCGGCAACCGAGCACGTGTACAAATGCCAAATGCAAACAACAAGTCAAAAATTAAATGTCCTGATTTTCATGTTATGAATTATTTGTGGCTTTTGCTGCTGTCACTCTCCCGTGGATTAACATCTCGTGTAACACCTCCTGTTTTCGTCTGTTGTTTAATTTGTCTTGCAATAAAAAGAAAAAAAGCCTTTACTAATAATTAATGTGCTTTGAGCAACTCTGTCACTGCACTTACATTGAGGCATCTGAAGAAATGCAAAACTGCCTTTTGAAGTGCCTGATTTCCCAGCACGACAAGACAATGGCTGAGCCTGTTCCATGAGTAAAATTCTCCTCCTGCTTTTATTGCCTTGGGACAGCCTGGGTGCTGGAGGCCACAGCAGCCAGGAAAAAGGCTGGGATAGGGCAGCCCAGGGCAATTCTGTGCTGCTGGCTCTCTCTGGCAGCCACAGACAGAAAGGACAGGACAGGACAACCCATCCCACGATGACAGGACTCTGCAGCCCACCCTGAGCTGCTGCAAGAGCCCAAATTCACAGCCATGGGATGTGCAGCCTCAGCCTGTACCAGCACCCGAACTTCCTTGCTGTCCCTCCATAGCCGCAGAGAGGTGGAGCAGGGACAGGTAACAGAGCCCAGACAATCCTGAGTCCCAGGGCAGTGTGTCCCTACTCACAAAGAGCTCCCTACGAGCCACATCTCCAGAGGATGTGTGTGCTGTTTTCAGTTTTTCCCAGTCTCCTGCCAAATCAAAGATGTTCCACATCCCTCCAGCTGTGCTGCACATCTGCTGTCTCCACCATGCTTCACCTTCCCTGCAGTTCTTGTTTGGTTTGGGGTTTATCCCAACTCCCTCCATTCCCTAAATCCTCTACAGAGTCAATTTGCTTCACTTCTGCACAGAGCCTTTGATGCATTTTGACACGCTTTATTGGAGCCTGGAAAATCAGAACAAGATTGTGTGTGGCATGAGCTGGGGAGCAGGAGAGATCCTGCACGTGGCTGCTGCATGTGTCAGCAGAGAGGAGAGCTTGTGGAGAACAGCATGGGGGACACAGAGCCTCAGTGCACACCAGGCTCAGCCTCAGCACCCCAAATGCCTCACTTCACACCATCTCCCCAGTGTAAGCAGGCAAGCTGATCATTTCCTGGGGTTGACTTCTTGATAGAAGTGCCCAAGGGGCCAGGCTGGACGGGCCTTGGAGAAAGCTGGGCTAGTGGAAGGTGTCCCTGCCCACGGCCAGGAACTGGAACACTGTGATCCTTAAGGTCTTTTCTAACCCAAACCATTCTGGGATTCTGTGCTTGCCAGGACTAAGAAAGGTACAGTCACACAACAACAGTGCCCTCCCCATGGATGGAGATGGTGTTTTTGAGAAGAGCCTCTCAGCTTTCCCTTGCTGTGGAGAGGAAATGGCCTGGGATGTCTCACCGAATTCCCACGACTCACGAGCTCTGGGCTAGGGGGAAAGCTGCCAGATGCTCCCATCTCCTCACCTAATCATCAAGGTACCATTTACATAAACAGAACCAAGGAAGAGAACAGCCTGATGAACACATCAGGAAAGGCAGTGCTCTGTGGCAGAGGGAAGCCAGGAGAGACAGGCAATACCCTGCAGGCAGAACAGCAGCAGGGCCAGGTCTCCAGGTGAGCCCCTGCAGCCCCTACCTGCAGCACAGCGCCCACCTGAACGGGGGAGCAAAAGCAACAGACTCGAGCTCATGCGTGGCACTAAAATCCAGCCGGCGACTTTTTGACCTAGTGCCTGTCTGAAGTGGGAACAAAAGTCAAATTACAGGCACACAGAATCAGAGAGCAAAGGGCAGATCTGGGAGAGCAGCAGAGACAAGCCCTCCATGCCCTGCAGGGCCTCGGGGGACACGAGGGGAGGCCACTGCCAAGTTCAGAGGGAGCCACATTGCAATTCTGAGAGTAGCATCATCCCTTCCCTACAAATGAAAGTATCCCATTAAGCACATGAATTTTTCTAATTATTCACATGACATCATGTAGCAGGGTTTAATTGCAAACGCGCTGATTTGAATAAAAATATGTTTAAAAAAAAGAGATTGATATATTGTGACTGTTTTAATACAGTTTGTAAGAACTCAAGGAAGAGCAATCACATCTCATGCCTCAGGGTGTCGACTCTGTGTCCTGCACACTTCAAGGACGGGGCTCTGTCACTCACTGCAGCATGGCCAGGTGGCACAGCTCAGCCCTTAGAGCGGGGACAGCCCAGAAACCTCCCAAAAAAATAAGGGTTAAAGCAGAGCTGTGCAGGCTTCACAGAGACTGCACTGGAGACAGAGCCGCTGCTGGAGCCAGATGCAGAGGGGGGTTAGGATGCAGATGCTTTAGGATGGTCAGCAAAAGAGGGACCTTGACCCGGGACTCAGCTACTGCAGGCACCTCCCTGCAGGAACAGATTCCCCCTGACTAAGCCAGGCCTCCCCAGGCCGGGGAGGATGCCTAGTCCAGCACAGCCTGCTCTGAAATCCTGGCTCCTGCTCGCCTCCACAGCCCAGTGCTCTCCCACCCCAGCAGCCCGGCCGGAGCAGGGGGTGCAGCCAGAGCCAGGGCTACCATGTGATGCCCACAGTCGCCATGGAAACGGTGGATTCTCACAAAAACACACAGAAATATCTGTGCACTCATGGAGTGTGGGCACAGCCGGGCTGGGGCACCCCGGTACCGGGGGTCAGTGCTGCCCAGTGCAGGGGGAGCACACAGCCACAACAGGCTCCCGAACAGCCCTGCCCTGCACTCACCGGCAGGCTGACAGTTTATTTCTGGATAAGCAGGACCTACTTCTTCCAGGGGCTCCCTAATAACGTACAAAACAGCAGGAAGCGAGGCAAGCCGAATCCCATGCCGGCAGCCCGTTGCCTCTGGTACTTTGCATAATCAGGGCTTGTCAGTCCCCATCAGCTTCAGCTCAGAAACCCAAGAGGAAAAGCCATGTAAGGTGGCAACGGACTTGGAAGAAGCCTCCAGAGAACAAATCTGTCCATCGCTGATGGGGGATTATTTTAATTCTGGATCCTTGATAAAAGCCTGCATGCTTGCCTAGCTGGCTAAGCTAAAGCACTTCTTCCCAAAACCATCATCAGCCTCAGCAGCACTAACCCCACATCAGTTCATTGTCGCTGCTGACAGCACCGAATGCTCCCCGCCCAGCCCTTAACCAAGTCAGATTCAGCAGAGGCAGAGATGCTCCTGGTTATCCTGAGCTTTCAGCCGAGGTGCAGCAGGTGGGCTGAGCTCCTGTCCCACCCTGTATTTGCCAGCCAGAGGTGACTCACCGAGTGCCACCCGCTGAGGATTTACAGGAGCCCAGGTGCCACCAAGGCAGCCGAGCAGCTCTGGCCAGGAACCCTCCCTGCCTGCGAGGACTGATGGACTCTGCTCCCTTCAGCCACAGCTCCCTGCGACAGCACAGCTTCTTGTCATCGGTGAAATGATTTACAAACAAGATAGCACGAGTACAAATGTTTCCAGAGCCCCCCAGTTAGCACAGAGCAGCTAAACCTCTGGCCTCGTTTAACTGCACATCCAAATTCCACATCCTCTGAATCGGCAGATTTCATTAAACTCCTTCTTATTATCATGTAATCTGTCAACCAGCTTTGTGAACACCAGCAAACAAGGAGCTTTATCTTAAAAAAGCATAAAACATTTACATCCTTCCTACAGCACTTTCTGTGTCTTTGTCCATCTTTGTTTAAGAAAAGAAAAAACAAATCCTCCTTTTGTTTGCATTTGCTGTCTTCTAAGAAGCAGGAGCATCTCCCACTCTCTGCCACACACAGCAGAAGCATGCTGGACTTTCATGTCGGACCTGCCTTCCTTGTGCTTGGGAGCATCTCAGCAAACCACTCGGATAATTCACGTTTCATTTTCTCCTCTCGGAAAAAACCCCACCATTCTGTCCCTTACCAACAGTAGGGTGATGAGAAATGGTTTATCAATGCCCACTGCAGTGCTCCAGCCCCGTGTGCCAAAGGGTCTCCAGAAATGCACATTGTTCCATTTTTGTGAGAAATTAAACTGCCATTGCAGACGGGCTGGAGCTGGGCACGCTCTAGGGCGGGCCCTGGCTGCTCCTTTCAGAGACCAGCTCTGACTCATAGATTTGGAAAGGTCTCCCTTTCCCTGCATAGTCTGGGGACTCCAATTCCTACAGTATTTATTAGGCATCCCCTGTGGTACTGGGAAGAACAGAAAGGCATTAAAACAAATTAATGTGTTTCATATACCATCAGTTTTCCAGGCGGGGTTTGTAGGTTATCCTGCACCCGTGGCTGTCAGCCTGACGGTCTGGCCAGGAGGAAAAAGGGCTCAAAAATGCTCCTCATATGTTCTGCAAAGCCAAAAACATCCCGGCTGCTTTGTAATGTCCTGTCTAACCCACTGTGGGAGCAGAGCACTCTCAACTGGCTCCTCTCACCCCTCTGTCTTCACTTTTCTGTTCCCAGATGTGGGGACCTGCTGGGACCCCCAGCCTGAGCCTCTGGGAGCAGCCAAGGGGAGCAGCCCAGCACCTCCCCACAAAGGCACAACAAGCTGCAAGTAAAGGCCTCTGACAATTAAAGAGAGAAAATAATGGGTCCCCACACTCTGTGTGGCTCCTGTCCCCGCCAGACTACCATGAACTACAGCTGCATGCTTGAAAATTAGACAGATTAATTATTGCTACAATTAGTAGTATTGTGAATCATCTCTGGTGGCAGGAAATAATATTGTCATAAACTTGTCTAATTGCTCAGTATTTTCAAATGAGCAGTTGAATCTGCAGTTATCATCTTGATGCTTTCACCAGTGACACTGTAGGATGGAAAACACAGAATTGATTAATTAGTTTTCATTTTAAGTCAAACTAAACTCTGGCTTCCCTCTGCCATGAGCTGCCACTGAAGCCAGGGCTGAAGCTCGGAGGTGGCAAGCACAGACGTGGCAGACAGGACCAGTGCCCTGAGACCCAGGGCAGCCTGAGCACCTGCTCACACCGAGGCCACAGCAGCTCCTGCCTCTAAAGCAACCAGCTCACACCTGCTTATTATACACCAGGTAACAGAGGGGCTTGCACAGCATTCTGCACAACAGCACGTTTAACCTGATGATTTATGGTTTCAAATGCAGTGGGTGCTCAATTCCATGCCGTTCCTGGGGGTTTCTGACAAGCCACTCTAGGTGCTGCAGATCCAGCACTCCAAGCTTTTCCCATTTTCTCAGTGAATTTTGAAACCAGAGCATGTCTCACCTTCACAGCTCGCTGCTGGGTGTCATGTCTCTGGCTGCATCCCTCAAGACAGCTTTAAATACCAATGTCTCACTTCACCACCAGGTCCACCCACTGTTTTTAAGTGGCTGGATCAAATTTAGGAGCAGTTCTGAGTTCACTGTGCAGTTCCCCATGTCTCCTCGTGGTTCATGTCACTGTCTGGGAGCTGTGGGTGCAGCTCCACCACAAACACAGGGGCAGTGGGGACTCTGCTCAGGTGCCCTTTGTGACACACACAGGTAACATGTGTGTGATACATAAACAAGTAGATCAAGGCAGGAGACAAGTGACGCCTCTAAGGGCCTCGAGTGCTGAGGATGATAAACTGGAAAGGTTTATTTATACTCTTCCACCTTCAGGACTTGTTTCACCAACAAAGATGCACTGGCAAAAAGCAGGTCTAAGCTTAGCTATACCTTTTACACCATTCCCCCTTAAACAAGGCAAAGTAAATATATTTCTGCTTCAGAATTAAGAGCAGCAATATTCTTCTCCCCTATTACTTTCTAAATGAAGCTCCTGAAAACCCTTTTTGAAGCTTCCCAAATTCATTTCCAGACCTGCTGCCTGCTGTGCTCAGGAGAAATGGATTAAACGAGCCTTTTGAAGAGCAGCTGCCCGTAAGCTGCTCTGGGGACAGCTCAGCTCAGCTTTTTCCGTGTCTCCTGGAAGCAGGACAGACACCAAAACTCGCAGGACCAAACCTGCATGTACAGGCAAAATGCTGCCATTTGGTGAGCACTGCACCCGAGGCTTGGGTCACAGGCAGCCAGGGCTGGCAAAGTCACCCAGGTCCCTGACAGCACAACAAAGGCCTAAAACCTGTCAAGCATTGCACAACAGGCAAGTTTTCATATTGCAAATATTCATCTCCAGCCATTTCTAGTTAATGAAACAGAGCAAACTGTCGAGGAAAATGGGAACATTACAGTAAAAACAACAACAAATTAAACTCTAATGCAATTAGAGAGTAATTAGGGATCTATCCTCTGGGAGCATTTTGGAACTCTGGGTCTTTCTCAAAATCTGATCCCTCTGCTACTTTATTCCTTTCTAATTAATAAGGAAAAAGTGAGTGGCACGGCTCCCCCTGGCTCCCTGCAAAAAGCCATCTTCTGCTCTGCAGGAGCAGGAGGTGGTGGCAGGTAAGGCATTCACACCTCCAGGCCCAGGAAAACGCAGGTGTCAGCAAAACAGGGTGCAAAGGGAGAACAGAAACCACTGCCTGTGTCTGCTGCAAGGTGACCAGAAACAAAGACCCAAATGCTCTTGTGTACAAGCCAGGCTGAGCAGGCACAAGCTGACAGCAGAGCATAAGCCACCCCTGGAAAACCCTTTGCTTTCCTGCACACAGGTCTGATACAAGCCACAGCCCAGAAAAATACGTATTTAATACCTCCTGACTTTTCAAATGTACTTACAAATCTACTCCTATATGTACCTTAACTAAAGCTCCCAAGCTCGCTGCAGGACAGAGCAGGGCAGGCTCTGGGCATCAGTCCCTGCAGTGCCCTGGGCAGGGCACGGGGAGCCCTCAGCACCCACGGGTGCCCCCACAACCTGCACAGTGCCTGGACTGCCTCCCTGACAGCCCAGGGCACATGGAGCGTGGCACCAGCAAAATCCAGGAAATCACAGGAGAACTGAAACCAAGAGGCAAAGATGCACTCTCCCGTTCAGCCATTCCTCCATCCAGGCTCACCCACACGGTGCCTGAGGGTTACAGCAGAGCCTGGCGCTGCTCAACCTTCCTCTGGGGGATGCAGGCACAGTGAACACTCTCTTCACAGGGTCAGGTGCTAGGGCAGGAAGAAAAGCTTTCTCTCCATTCCCCGAGGCTGCTGCTATTCCTGGGGGCAGCCTCGTCTGCATTTCACAGCTCCAGTGCTCCTCACAAGGGGTGTTTTTCATGCTTTGAAGGGAGTACTAAAGCTGTGTCCTGCCATATGTCCTGTACCTGCCCAGCAGATGTCAGGTAGATAACTCCCTGTGCGTTCAGCATCTCTGCAGAGAAGGGAGGTGGGAACCTTGACCTTCAACTGTTTCTGTACCCAAATCTGCCCCTGGGACACCCAAAGCCCCGTTCTGGCCTAGAAATTGGCCCAGTTCTGATCTCTCAAACCAGTTCTGGATCTCAAGTTACACCTCTTTCCTTGGGAGCTTAACCCAGATAAAGTGAGAACCCCAGATCCAAAAGTGCCCAGGGCACCAGTGCAAGGACCAGCCCCAGGGCCCCAGAGCCATTTCCAAGGGGGTCTGAAGAGCCCACCTAGTCATGAAAGAGCACCTTGCAATGGAGAAGGGTATGATTAGAGACTCATGGGTCTCAAAAAGATGCCAGCTTCTGACCAAAAGTTGCTTCTTGCAAAGGAATAATTCTCAGCAGACCCCCACTATTGCTGTCTGCCCTTAACCACTGGCATGAGGGCTGTCTGTTGGGGGGCTTGGGGATCTTTCCTCCCTCACACAGGCAGGGGTTACAAATCCACCACCAGACCAGGCATCAGCATTCCCAGGTGAATCCCCAGCAAAGAGGAGAGGTGGTGCAGGAGCCATAAATCCCCAGAGAGAGGAAGCCAGCTGCTCGTTGTGAGCAAGGTGCTCAGTCAGCAAGGACCAACGGGCTGCACCAATTCCTCTGCAAACTGGAAGCAGCAAATAAAACAAATCCAGGCAAATATCAGCAAAACAACTCCTTACACACACACTTCTCAAATGGGGGCAGTCAACAAAGCTGCAAATAGCTGAGGAGGCCTCTCAGGGTGCAGCACACCTGGAAAAGTGAAAGGCAGGCAGCACTGCACCTCCTCTGTGCTGTCCAGAGCAGGAGAAGGCAGAAAAGCCTAAGGGAGGAAGGCTGGATGCAGAAGAAAAGTTAGGACTGAGCAACTCAGAGGCCCTCAGACGGAAATGACTTCTGAAACACCCCAGCCAGCCAGGCACACGCAGAACTGTGGTGCAACGTATGGACAAGGATCAATTATTTGGAGTGACTCATAAGTGACTAAGAATGGTCAGATAAAATCAATTATGAGGATTGGAAATCACCCCAAATTTTGAAACTGTCCCACCCCAGGATGTGGCCCAAAGGCAGGATCCTCCCCAAGGACAGGGATGCAGGAGGTGCTGGTACAGGGACACTTGCATCAGGAGGTTTATAACCTACAGGTCTACACTGCTCTGGGAGTAATAAAGGATTCCTGACCTTCCCCATCAGGGGCAAAGACCCATTTATACTCTAGAAAGCTCCTGTGCTGCCCCTCCTTCCTGTCCTTTCCTACAGCAAGTCAGTCTAGAACCTTTAACAAAACACCTCTTATTGTTTATCAGGTGCTTGCTACTCCCTGCCCCACAGCACAGGGCAGTGTCAGGCAATGCTCCAGGTCACCATCCCCGCCTGTGGAATGATGACGGCCCCAGAGCTGAAGCTCTTCTGCCCAGCGTCTCCCTTCCTGAGCTGCTCCTGCCCCAGAGCATCCCTCTGCTCAGCGCTCAGCCCCCGGGGCCGCTGGCTGGGTTTTGCGGAGGGGCTGCACGTGCTCCTGGAGGAGCAAACAGCACAACCTCACGCACAAAACGCAAACTGATGGTTTTTAACTCAACGCTCTGCAAATCCCGTTCTTCACTAAATACCACACACTCGGGTCACTTCAGCACCACGGGAGGTTACGAGGAGCGTGTGACTGCTCCAAGGGCAGGCACCCAAGCGCGATTAGCATCAGGAACTGGGGGGCACTGCCCAAGTCCGGTATCTAACTGAGGCATCCGAACCGCCAGCAACCCAGCCAGCTCCGGAGGCCTTTCACACAGCCCAGACCGGGGCAATTTCCTCGCGCTGTGTCAGGGCCAGCTGTGGCCGGGCTCTGACCCACGGACAGCCCCGATGCAACCTGTGGGGCCAGGCACGGACCGAGCCCAGCCCGCAGCTCAGCGGCCTCCCCGCCGCCGGGCTTTTGGTCTCCAAGCCCTGGTGGCTTGGCAAGTTCTCCAAACTTGCCAAACAACACAGAGAACAGGCTGATTTTCCTGCATCTACAGACATCGACGCTCGTATCCCAGCAGCCCCGGGAGTTCCCGTTCCCACGCCGGACCGTGGGGATGCCCGTGCAGAGCTCGTTCCGGCAAAGCACCCCGAGCCGCGCCGGCACCGAGCCGCGCCGGCACCGAGCGGCACCGGCACCGAGGCGCGCCGGCACCGAGCGGCACCGGCACCGAGCGGCACCGGCACCGAGCGGCACCGGCACCGAGCCGCGCCACCATCAGCACCGGGGCTGCTTCCCGAGAGTCCCGCACCACAGGCCTGGCTGGCTCCGGCCGCCGCCTCACAGGTGGATGCAGCATTCCCTAAAAACTCTGCCGGGAGAACACTCCAGGGCTCGGCGCGGGTCTGGAGCGGGCGCAGGGCGGGCGCCGGTCGGCACTGACCAACGCCGCGGGTCCGGGGGTGCCACGGGGGCACAGCCGCTTCCCGACGGGGCGAACCCGCATCCCGGCTCCATCCGCAACCGCCCGAACCGCCCCGGCAGCCGCTCCCAGCCGGCACCGGCTCCCTCCCGCCGCCGCACCGACACCGCGATTGACAGACTCCCATTCCTCTGCAAACTTTGCTGCAACTCCCATCAACAGATCCCCGCAACCACCCCCGCGCGAGCCGCGGGCCGGTGCCGGTACCTTCGGGTGCGGCCAGTGCCCCGGGGGCGATGGCCAGTGCCTCCAGGGCCGGTGCCTCGGGCGCGGCGAGCCCGCTCCAGCCGGGCTCCGGGGCCGCCGCAGCCGCAGCTCCTCCGCCGCCGCTCCGGCGGGCCCAGGCCGAGTGCGGCGGGGGGCGGCGGGCGGGGCCGGGCCGGGGCCGCGGCTCCTCCCCGGCAGCGCCATTGGCTCCGCCGCGCTCCGCAGGGCCACCCCCGGCCCGGCCACCCCCGGCCACCCCCGGCACGGCCAGCCCCGGCCATCCCCGGCCGTCCCCGGCCACCCCCGGCACGGCCACCCCCGGCCATCCCCTGCCATCCCCTGCCACCCCCGGCACGGCCAGCCCCGGCCACCCCCGGCCATCCCCTGCCACCCCCGGCCACCCCCGGCACGGCCAGCCCCGGCCACCCCCTGCCACCCCCGGCCATCCCCGGCACGGCCAGCCCCGGCCACCCTCGGCCCGGCCACCCCCGGCCACCCCCGGCCACCCCCGGCCCCGCAGCTCGGGGCGCAGCGGAGCTGTCCGGTCTGGCCGCCACCCCGGGTGTCGGACCCCATGGGTCTGACACGGGCAGAGGAAACGTCTTTGGACGGAAAGAACGGAGACTTGAATTAGATGTGTGAAGAGATTCCTCCCTGTGACGGTGCGGAGCCCTGGCGCAGGGTGCCCAGAGAACCTGTGGCTACCCCTGGATCCCTGGAGGTGCTCAAGGACCGGTTAGCCGGGACTTGGAACAATCTGGTCTAGTGGAAGGTGTCCCTGCCCGTGTCAGGGGGTTGGAACGGGATCATCTCAACTATCCCTTCCAACCCAAGTCATTCTGTGAGTCTGTAGTTTTCCCCACTGTGAAAATAGAAGGATGTGCATATCTGATTTGCGGGGCAGAGGCTGTGAAGGGTACCACAGTCGCCAGGGAGAGCGTACTTCCACGCTCTTACTTTTGCAGATGACACACTCATTTTAATACCCTGGATTTATGGAGCGAGCATGCCTGGCACTGCAGGCGCCCACCACACACAGCACGCGGGGACAGTGGGAGGCAAATCTGTGCACGGGCAGGAACGGCTTCCTAAAGGAGCAGAGCCAAAGCGAGCGGGATGGGCTCCTCTCCAGACACAGCCCCAGGGGAGGCAGCAGGCAATGAACAAGTGCCCCAGGCCAGGGGCAGAGCAGAGGAGTAAGGCAAAGATCAGAGCAATGCAATACCCAGGGGAAGGAAAATTCGGACGGACACAGACCCCTGCAAACTACACGACGGGAAGACGAGTCCTAATACAGAATGAACGATGTCAGAATGGGCCTGGGGACTGCGAGAGCTCTGCAGGCACTCACAGCCCAGTCGTGGCTGAGGGGCACTAATGGGGCGTTGTCAGAACCTCCAAGAGGTGAGTCTGTGTAGTTTAAATTGTTCCTATTAAATATACTTTGCAGACAATCTCGGGCATTTTGTCTGTGCAATGCAGCAGGCTGAGCCACGCCACTGTCCTTTTGCCACCAGATACCTGGGGCCTCACCTCAGTGCTGAAATCACCCTCTATCACACAAAAATTAGAAAGAAAGGACTTCACCACCGATTTTCCATTTCCAGCTTAATCTGCTTGACAGCACTTTTTACAAACTATCTGAGCTTCATGATCCTGCTTGGCTCTTTAGCTGTAAAAAAGTACTAAGGAGCATTTTAAGCCATGCAACTAAGCCTCCAAAATTGACACAAACTCTTTAGAGATGCCACCTGGAGTCTCAGATACTTCAGTGCTAAGAAGGGCAGATCAGATAATATTTGCAATGATGCAGCAACCGTTCAGGGAAGAACTGGTTCTTAAATCCTTTCCTCACATTTTTGGGGGATTGTATAATTCCCAGGAGCATCCCATGCTCACTGGCAATACATGGCTGCATAGACACAAGAAATGTTGGAAGTAATGTTGAAAACTCAGCTTTTGCTCTATCCCAGCACCCTGCAGGGCTCAGGAATATATTTCTTGGCCCTGAGCTGGGCTAACTTTGGAACAACCCAAAACACATCAAAACAAGGAGCTGTAAAGCAGAAGCTGTGATTGATTAATCACAGTAGTGAAGCTGAAGGGTTTGATCATTCTCATAAGCTCTTTAAAATCTTATTCTCCAAAGAAGGAGAGGTTACCACAGACGTGGAACAAAGCGAATCACAAACTGGAGCTGATTCCTTCCTGGAAATGCCCTGGACGTGCTGTGTGCCCAGCTCCTGTGTGCATTCACAGCTCAGTGCCTGCATGTCAGAGCCCACCAAAGGACACTGCAAAACCTGCCCAAGCACATCAGTACCAGGACTGCGAGGAGGTCACCTTGTCAGACAGGGGGGGATTACTGCAAGCAGCTGCATCTTGCACTTTAAAAATCTACTTTCTATCTCATTCCAGTAAAACAACTGACATGTGGTGAATGCCAGGGGACATCGTTCCAGGCCTTCCCCTGGAACAGTCGGATGTCAGCCTGTGGATTCAGAGTGAATTCTGAGGAGAGGAGAAATGATGCTTCACCGTGCAATGCAGCAACATCTGGTGTTCCTGATGGCATTTTCTATTTCCCCTTCCTCCCTTGGCCTATACAGTGCTGTCCAGGTTCCATTGCCTGCTCTCTCAGGCACGGCAGAATGAAGAAGGAGAGGAAACCATGGGCAAGGGCATAGTTACTTCCCCACTGTTTATCAGAGACATCCTTGCAGCAAACCCTGCCTGAACTGGGACCTCATTTCCAATGCGACGTGGGACAAACAGAGCAGCCACTCCTGCAAGCGGCTATGGGCAGACAAAAGCTACCTGCAGTTCTGTGCCACTCCTTTCCCTGATCCAATCCTGACTCTATGAAGAGCAGAGATGGCAGATGGATGCAGAGCAAAAAGCAGCACTGGTGGCACGCTGCTGGGCACAGCAGCTCCTGGGTTTATCCAGAAGAAGGAGACAGAGAAAACTTCCCATCAGATGTCGCACAGCCTGTGGGGCTGCCCAGGTGTGCCCAGGAATCGCCAGCCCCGTGCTGTCAGCAGCCCTCCCTGCCCGGGCAGTCCCTGCGCCTTTGCCACAGCCACCCCTCAGAGCCTCTTCTGCGGCACCATGCGCTTTGCGCTTCTTTCCTGACATTCAGCGGTCACATCAGAGCAGGCAGCAGCAGGTTCTTTGCAAAACAAAGTTTGCTGAGCGTATTTAAAATATTCTGTGCCTCTTCACCGAGGTTTGTGGGTCCTCCTGCCGGCTGGTGCTGCTTGAAACAGCCTGAAGGAGTGGCTGACCCTGGCTCCGTCACGCTGCTAAATGTGCCCGCGGGATGTCCCTAGATAAGTTACTTTGATTTCATCGGCTCATCCCCAGCTGCAGTTTTTAATCCGCGGGATGACAAAAGGCTGATCCGCAGCCGCCTCCCAGGATCCCAGGCTCTGGCAAAGCATCGTTAGCTCTGTGCTGGAATTGCAGCACCCAGGGAGTTTGAACAAAGAGCCCCAGGCAGTCCCAGCCTGAAACACTGGGAACAATGCCATCGTTCCCAGGGAGGGGAAGATGTTTGGAAATGCAATTTCCGAGGTCACCTTTTATGATCCAGGCACACCACAGAGCCTGAGTGCTGCTCCTGACAGGCAAAGGCAGCACGGGGACTTCCTGCAATGCCGAAACAGCGGGTGCCCCATTTCCAGCAGCTCCTCTCCCTCCTCCCCGTGTCCCACCTCAGCAGCAGCACCGGGCCTCTCTGAGAGGGATTTCAGTCTCAGAGGAGGGCAAGGCTTGGTCCACTAATCTCAGAGGCTAAAATAATTTTATGCTTTCTTTGAGAAATCGTTCCAGCAAAGCCTGGAAGATGCAGCGAGCCCAGACAGAAACATATTTCCCTTGTGGTTATGCTGCTGCCTGACTGCCAGCACACAGACAGGCTATTTGTGCCTCACTAGGCAAAACCCAGTGAAGTGTTTAACTTGACAACGAGAGCGTTTCTCTGAAGGATGCCACCTCAGCTGACCCAGCACAGCTCCCCAGCCCCTCTCCAGCAGCCAGCCCCGCAGCTGCCGGCAGGCTCCGCTGCCAGGCAGTGCTGCCTCTGCCCCGGCTCCGCAGGCTCCGGGCGCTGTCCAACATCCCGCACTTCTCCACTGCAGCCTCACTGCTGCTGCACAAAGTTCCGAGTTCCTCCCACCCCTCACCAAGGGCGGGCACCAAGGTGAAGCCCAGGCGTGGGGAGATGATTGAACCCCTCAAGCAGAAATATTGACTCCTGTACAGGAAAAACATGGACTTTAGCCCAAGCTGAGCTGCGTCCTGGAAGGCTGTAAATAGCAGCTTCCCTTGCCTGTGACTCACTGAGCATCGCCAATGGCCCAGTTTCTCCTCTGGCTCAGAAACCGGGGACCAGCCTCTGCCCACGCCAGCAGCATCGGTCTGGAGGCAGAGAGCAGTATCACACCAAATAAACAGGTACAGCTGCTGCTGGAGTCCCCAGGTGGGAAGGGAGTTGAATAAAGGGCTCTTACCAGCCAAAGCCTCTCAAAAACTCCCTGCTGGCTGAGCTCAGGTGTGAGGAGTGGGAGCTGGGACGCGGGTGCAATCTGCCAGCCCCGAGCAGCACTGCAGACACGAAGATGCTCCCAGTTTGCCCTCCCTGCCCTCTGTGCTGTCAGCACAGGAAATGCCTGGGGCTTTGGGCAATCAGGCTGGTGGCTATCAGTGGTCTGCCAGGACAGTCCACAGCAGTGGGAGATGCAGAGCAGCTGGAAGGACAGGGACCCCAGGACCCCCAAGCCCGTGGTGGTGACAGCCTGCAGGGGTTGTCGAAAGGATTTGCCCATAGCTAGCCCAGAGGGAGATGTCTCAGTCAGAGGAGACAGTTTGCACTGTCTTTATAGGGTCAGAAAGGGAAGTTCCCTCCTGGAAGCAAATTACTGCCCTCTTGATTTGGGCCCCACAACACACACGGCATCAGAAGCAATTTCCATACCCACCCTAGCCTCATGTGCGGGGCTTTCTACCTTACTAAAAATAGTTTCTAGCACTGCTGAGCAAGGATTAATGACTTTTCTAATTATACCACCATTAGCTGGTGACAGGGGAATGATACTGTGCAGATGTCTGAGCCCACTCACACAGCACGGCTGGATTGCTCTGTGCAAAACATACCTGCATGTCACCTCATAATTTCAGAGAATATCAAGTCACAAGTGCAGGAAAGAAAAAAAATTAAAAGGGTCTTTTTCAATATTAAATAAGAAAAACCATACGTACTCCAAGTTCCTAAAAGGAATGCCATCAGCCTTGGGTGGCATGTCACAGAGCTGCAATTCCATGTAAACATTACCTGTGCTTTGTACCCTCTCACAGTACCACTCTGCAGTGTACAGACCTGTTTCATATTGGCTTCCCAACTCACCCTTGGTTTTAAATTAGATTGCCTTATTTACCAGGCAACTTCTTGCTTTGTCCTAGTGAAAAGGGGCATTTTTCACATGGCCTGCCCTGCCAGGATGCCTGCACCATCACACTGTCACACATCATTCAGACACTTGTGGCAGTCCTGGCAGACCCAGGCTGGAAAACAGCTGTCCTTTGTCCAAACAGTTCTTTTCCACACAACTTGCTAATAATGCACTCAAGAATTTCTGTAGAAGGGCCCTTACTTCAGAAAATGCTAACGACAGGAAAGCACCTCTTGCAACATCTGATGGAGGTTTCAGCCCACCTTCTGTGGTTTAAGTTTTATCCTTAATGACAGCATGAACAAGGTGCAGTTTTGGAGGGGAGTACAGTATTTCAGAGCCAAAATAACTTTCTTTTTTTGAACAGTGGATGGATATGGCAATAAACATTTTCTCCTGAGGCTATGGCAGGTGCATCGTTTGCCTGGGAAAATTACTGGAAAACTGCACAGCCAAGGAGCACTTAGCTCAGCAATGCAGCGCTGCGGGTTCCATCTGCAGGACCCCGGCAATGAGGCAGGGGACCCCAGCTCCTCTCTAGCCCAGGCTCCAAGATAGGGATTTTCTACCCACTGTAGAGAGGCTGAGCCCCTCCCAGCAGACTCTACTGCACTTCTGACAGAGCTGTTCTTTGCAAGAGCCAGCAGAAGGGAAGGGATCAGGCAGGTTCTTCTGCCCAGTCATTTGGAAACAATCAGAGTCGCTCCTTGCAGCAGACATCTGCCTGTGTGGGGTCCCATTTATGATGAAAACAGTTCTATTAGTTCCACAAGGCAATACCTGTGGAATACCTTAAGGAGCTATCGTGGGTTTCTGACATTGTCACAGGGAAGTCCCTGAGGTCTGTGTGCCCTGCAGAGATTGTCCCCAGCACCCTCAGAGTGACCCAGCAGCCTGGTGTGACACCAGGACGCTGCTCTGCTCTGCCTTGGGGCCAAGCAGGCGCAGAGAGCCATGCCCTGCACCTTCATCCCTTCATGCCTCCATCCCTTCATGCCTCCATCCCTTCATCCCTCCATCCCTTCATGCCTCCATCCCTTCATGCCTCCATCCCTTCATGCCTCCATCCCTTCATCCCTCCATCCCTTCATCCCTCCATCCCCTGCCCTGCTGCCTTCCCTTTCCCTTTCCTGCCCTGGCCCCATCACCATATGGCAGCTCCTGAACTCTGCCTCTGAGGCAGCGCTTCATTTCTGTTCCAACCTTGTCAGAGTGCTCCAGAAACCACTGTCACTATTTTTAGAGGGTTAACAAATACATCTAGGAAAAAATAATCCACTGGTACGTGACTCCCTTTCGGTCCAACCTTCAACAAACGGCCGCAGCATCAGTGCAGTAGCTGTAAAGATGAAACGAGACTGATGAACTCTGTCTACCCTCACCCACCTGCCCACAGTGAAGGAACATGAGAAAACAGCCAACCTTCTCTTTGGTTGCCAAGGTTTCTCATTTTTATGTATAGTTACATATATTTATAGTGCCCCTTGCTATCAAAAACGAGCAAAGGGAACAGCAGATAAGACAGCCTAGCAGGATTGTTTCTCAACAGAATGTTTTTCACTTTTCCACGAGGCATCAGCAGCTCTTTAAAGTCTTTTGATTACATTCTGCATTAGATGCAAAACCATATTTCAAAGACACTTTAACTTTGAAAAAGAAAAATGCAGATTCTGTACTGTGCCACCTGCAAACATGGAAGCATGACCCACATTAGAGAAACTTGGGAGGGAAGAAGGCAGGGAAGGAGAGAGGGAGGGAGCTCTGTGGATGAGACCAGGCCATTTGAAACACTTCAAAAATAAAAACTCATGGGGAAATCGCTGCCTTTCTAATTATAGCTTTTAGGGGAGCTCCTCACCCTCTCCCTAGTGATGCTGGGGAGGTCTCAGTCACCCAACATTCTGCATTTAAACCCATGTAGCAAAAATTAACCAGCTTAGATTTTTTGTTAAATAAAATCAACAAAGCTTCCATTATTTTTTGTTCTTTCTTAATTAGTCTGTTGGACCACAAATTACAAATCAAAAGTCTTTTCATCTCCACTCCTTCCAGCACAGAGACTGTTATCAGTTCCTGAATTTTCTGGGGATTGACTTTCACTTTTTTAAAGCATGAAAAGCTTTAACAGCCACAAGCAATTAGTGAAAGGAATAAAGCAGCAGCTCGTATGTCCAGATTAGTTATGCCACAGAGAGGCACCGACCTCATTAGGCCAGACTGGGAGCTCTGGCAGCTGTGCTCAATCCAGAAACCAGGACAGGTGCAGAATTCAGCGGCGCTAAAACACTGGCACGAATTGTGTTATCTGTTATTACCTGGGCAGAGGAGAAGCAAAGCGCTGCTGCTGCTCTTTAGGCTTATTCTTCAAAAAATACAGTATTTAGGGCAAATGGATCTTGCCAAGACTCACTCCACAGTGTCAATTAAAAATAATGAAATCTATTATAAATATATTGTATATGCGTACAAGTAATATAGAAATGCGTTATAAGCAACAAGAATAGGAAAGTTTGGCCAAGGCAGTGAGCGGGGGCGAGCAGGGGCAGCCCCGCTCGGGGCGGCACCGGCGATGCCATTCCCGCTTCAAACGATGCCATTCCCTGTTCAAACGATGCCATTCCCTGTTCAAACGATGCCATTCCCGGTACAAACGATGCCATTCCCTGTTCAAACGATGCCATTCCCGGTTCAAACGATGCCATTCCCTGTTCAAACGATGCCATTCCCGGTACAAACGATGCCATTCCCGGTTCAAACGCGCCACCGCGCGGCCCCGGGGACAGAGCCGGGATCCCGGCGGGAACCGGGACCCTGCCCGGCCCGCCCGGCAGCAGGAGGCACCACAGCCCAAGGAAGACGGAAACCTGGAAAATCCCCGCTCCTCCTCCGAGCCACCGCCTCCGGAGCGGCTTCGCCCCCGACTCACCCCATCCTCCCCCAGAAGCAGCTCCGGGAACAAAAATCCTCTGGCACCAGCGCTGGGGCTTCATGACTGCCCGGAACGGCGCCCTACGGTCCTGCAAGACATGGAATCACAGAAACAGCATCACAGCGTCACAGAATCAGAGCAGCTTTAGGCTGGAAAAGACCCTTAAGAGCAGCAAGTCCAAGCATTACCCCAGCCCTGCTGAGCTCACCACTGAACGCTGTCCACAGGCACAACAAGTGACAAACCAAGTTTCCAGACTCTGTGATCCATCTGCACAGAGCTCCCAGGGATCTGAGGGCCGGAGTGCTGCGCAGGCTGCTCAGCACCAAAGTCCCAGCCCTGAAGGGATCCAGTTCAAAAGCTGAGCTGTAAACACAGGAAGCCACATCTGACAGCTCATTTGCTTCCCTGCTCTTAGACAATTCCTCCTCCTCTACATGCCTTAAACAGGGAAAATGCATTTTGGAAGGTCAAGTGTGAACCAGCAGGTTTGGGGCACTGTGATTTGGGGCAGTACCAGCTGCACGCTGCCCCTTCCCCTGGCAGCTCACCCACAGCCCAGCACCTGCTCCTGGCCAGCATTCCACCAGGCTGGGAGAGGTGTCTGAGCCCCAGGATTGCTCCTGTTCCCAGTGTGCAGCCCCAGCAACATTCACAGCTGCTTTTCTCCAGCACAGGTACTGCAGGAGGAGCTCCTCTTGTTCATAAAGTAAGGTGATCTGCAGGGAATTAACTTTGGACCTCATCCCAAAGCTGAAAGAAAGAGTAGATCAAATTCTGTGCCACTCTGGAAAACACAACGGTGCTTTTCTGAGAGTGAACTGAAGAAATTTCAGTATCTGCAGGCAGACAATGAACCTCTTTCATATTTTACAGGATTCTGTCTGTCTTCCTATTAATTCAGTCATCTAATTGCAGACAATCTGTTTTCTATGCTGTAATCTGATATCTGTACAAAAGTGATGCAAGTATCTCGCCATTGAATCCTTTTTACTCGGAGGAAACAGTTCAGGTATTGAGAGATGCTTATCAGAGAGCAGGAGCTCTGTTCCCAGCTGGAGCTAACGTATCCTGCTTCAAGGAGAAGGACCTTGTTGAGGAAAAGCACGTGTGCCCACCTGGATAAACTGAGGATGCCCTTCTTCCCAAAAGTATCTCAACCTGTATCATATAGGTGCAGCAGGAGCCCAGTGCAAGGGCACTTAGAAGAAGCCCCAGGTGAGACAGGATGACTAAAGACAGCAGAGAAGGTGTAATCACAGAAAACAAGGAGCTACAAGGATCAGATGTGGCTTGTGAAATATTGTATAGGGATTTTGGAAGTGACTCCAGTTCTCAGTTGGACCAATCTGTTTGCTCCTGCTAGATAACTGTGTCACTTCCATCCCGAAGTGAACAGAAGGGCCACTGAAGAAAAACAGGGTGGAAAAATGAAACTCTGTTTCAGTTCTCTCACTGTACAGTTCTCCATCTGGAAGATTTTCTAAGGCAGAAAGCCCTGGTTTCACAAGAAAGGGGAAGTGTTTGGGCCACGAAGGTCAGCAGAAACAATGCAAAACGTTCGAGCCATAAACAGAGCAAGAGAGTCGCTGGCCCCACTGTGCTGGGACTCTCTCAGCCGCTCTGCCAAGAGAGAAACAATGGCTTGTACCTCGCCAGCACAGCACAAATTCCAGACTGCCATCCGGGAATTCCAGACTGCCGTTCTCTGTGCTGCCAGCTGCCAGCCCCGGAGCCAGGCTGATCCCCTGGGAGCACACGGTCCTGCAGGGGAAGGAGCCGAGCTCAGCTCCTGAGGAGCTCTGCCTCTGCTCCCATCCACGTCCTGATTCCATCGTCTCCAGTCCCGTGTTCCTGCCACTGCACCGGGACAAACTGGGAATTCCTCCCCAGCTGAAGAAGAAGGGAGCGTTTTGCATTGGGATAGCAGACGGTGAGCTGATCTCTGCCAGCCTCACCTCGGCACACACGGTTCCAAATGCACAGAAATGCCCTGAGACCTGCAGGTTGTCTGGACAAACCACACCGGATTAGGCACTGGCTCTATGGGAAGGAAACACCCGGCAAAAGTGGAGCTGAGCACAGCTCCTGCTTCTATCAGAGATACAGGGCAGAGCCACCAGTGGTGGCTTAGAGGTGACGCTGTCCTGTGCTCTCAGACACAGGGCAGACCAGAATCTCTGTACCTGGTGAACTGAGCCAATTTAACTCACAGCATCACTGCCCTGCTGCTGTGTGGGGTGCGCCTGTCAGAGCCCAGTGAACTGCAGGCATGACCCCAGACATTACTCCTGCCAGAAAAGCACTCTCACTCCTCCACCAGTCCTTCCTGCCGCCTGACCTGACTCTGCCACCAGCTGGAAGTCACCATGTCCCCACACTGTGTCCCCGCACCGTGTCCCCACACCATGTCCCACACCTCACACCGTGTCCCCTCACTTTGTCCCTGCACCGTGTCCCCACACCTCACACCGTGTCCCCACACCCCACACCGTGTCCCCACACCCCACACCGTGTCCCCACACCTCACACCGTGTCCCCACACCTCACACCGTGTCCCCACACTGTGTCCCCACACCTCACACCGTGTCCCCACACTGTGTCCCCACACTGTTCCTGCAGCAGGGCTAAGCCCACACTGCCTTGGTGAACAATGCACTGTCAGAGAGCATTTGGTTATTCCAACACTGGCTGTTTCACAGCAAGCAAAAGGGATCCAGGAAAATGTTTTTCTGTGAATAAATGACTGTGAGAAGCTGTTGTAAACACTGCACTCAGAGTCCAAGGAACAGAGCCGAGTATTACCTGTGACAATGCATTGCCAGCCTCAGCCTGGCGTTTGGCAGGAGCTGCCTGGGGCAGCAGGCACCTTGCTGCTGCTGTTTGGGCAACACCAGCACATTAATGCTCCAAAGGAGGAGAGAGACCACAGCCCTCCGCTATTTGGGGAAAAAAAAAACATTCAGACAAATCACAGAGCTTTTCTTAATGCTGCCATGATATACAAATAAGAGGCTTAAATATAATTATAGGTTGTTTAATCAGTAAGAATAAAGAAATATGTAGTAATTGATGCCATATTTTATAAATATCCTAACTGTTTAAGAAACGGAAAATGTTTTCAAAAGAAATACTTTAGCATAATGATTATAAAGCCCTTTAATGTGAGTGAGCTGCTTTCTGAAGCCAGTTTTAGATCCAGGCTCATGAACATAAATAGAGTTAATTGCCCTTCTGTGTGAGCTGGATGTTAGCACATTCCAGCAGAGCGTGCATTTTCCAAAGTGCCAATTCCAACACATTCCACCCTGTGCAACTTTTGCCTTTCTGCACAGTGCAGAGAACAAGCACATCTGAGCAAGGGTAAAGTTAAGTGCTTGTAGCAGTGGGCCTTGGAGATGGATTGAGATATCAACTGCTGGCCCAGATGTTTGCTGGGTTTTCAAGTGCAAATGTATTTTTTTCTGAATTCACCCCATAAGAGAGAGCACATTGATGTGCAAATGGTGATGGGGGAGAAGGGATGCTGGTGGTTCCTTCCCTCTTCTTTCTCAAAAACTGCACTTGCACAGTGTCAGTGCCAGGGGCTGATGCTCCTGGTCAAAAGGGGAAATCCTTCCTCAGAGGCAACTTCACAGCTGGCAGCATCCCCAGGCAGCCCACAGGAGCAGGGTGCTGACACACAGCAGAGGATGCTCATGGAAAACTGCCAGTGCAAGCTCTGCTCTTCCCTGGAGTGTCCCTCCTGTCCTGAGTGGGCAGCAGGACAGGTGCCACTGCATCAGCCACCCCTCCCTCTCCCCCTGCCTTCCCAGCTGGTCACTGAGCTCTCAGTCCCGCTGTGATCCCACTCTGATCCCACTGAGGCCACAGGAACAGTGGTAAGGGATGTTCTTCCCCCAGGCTATGCACACTCTCCAACACAAAACCCTATATCGAGGTATATATGAGAAATGCAAACGAAAATACAACACAACTCTGCCCAAAGATCTTACAGAAACAAAGCATCTACATCTCCAAGAGTAAACACCACCTTGGATTTGGTCCTGTGGGATGAATACAGGGAACACTTTGTGTGTAATGCTAAAAATAACAAAAACATCCCCATTTGGACAAGGCTCTGGGGCACGGAACACTTTTTTGCATTCCCAACTGCCAAATCCCAGCGTGGAGCAGCCCATGCCAATGACCCGTGTCAGGGGCTGCCTCCAGCGCCGCATTCCCTGGGGTTTTGGGTTTCTGCCTTTAATGAGCTGGTGATGAGTGACCCTTGCTCAGCCCTTCTTCACTCCTGGGCCTTCTGGGAGTCAGGAAGAACCGTTTTAAATCAAATTTCCTCTTAGGGATTTTCTGAGGCTGGGGGTAAAGCACACTATTGAGACGGCACAAGTCCCAGCTCCTTCCTGCAGCCTTGCCGCCTATTCCAAGTGTCTGTCACCACATCAGATGGCCACGCACCAGCACGAGTGGCACTTCTGCTGCCATTCCAAATTCCAGCCCCACCACCAGCCCAGGATCTCGCAAAGGTCATGATTTCCCAGTGCACACAGAGCACTTGGTGACATCGGGCTGCTACCAAGAGCTCACCATCAGTAACGCAGCCTTTTTGGGGAGGGGTCCTCTGAGGGTAGCAGCCCCCAGAGCCATGGTGCCATAGCTGGCAGCCAGAACCTGCCTCACATGGGCAAGCCCCAGCACTGCAGTTCAATGCACTTCCCAAGCCTGTGCTGGGCAATGACACTGCAGCAGAGCTGAAATGCTGGGATGCAGCACGAGCTCCAGCTGGGTCAACTCTCTGTCCAGTCAGGCTCTTCTGGACTCTTCCTTCCCTTCCTTCTTGGTCATCAGCAGACCTACAGTTTGGGAAGGACAGCAGTGCATTTGGCTCCACGCCTGAGCTAAACACTGCCCCATCCATCAGCAGTTTGGCTTCTCATTCATATGATGGGCTTGATCTTGAAACCATCTGTTTTCCCTCAGCTTGCATCGAGCTTTCACTTGGACAGCAGAGCCCTTTTCAGCTACAGCCCCGGGGCATGGGGGTGGGAAGGCTGCTTCACTGGCTGCTCTCCGTGGCCAGAAAAAAAGGAATTTGGTTGGAGACAGGCACCAATGACCCTTTTCTTGCAGGTAGAAGTAAGACTAGCAGGGCTCGCTGGTGAGGACAGCCAGAGCAGTTGCCCTGGGACAGAGCTCAGAGGGTGCCATTGGAGCTGCTCCTGCAAGATCCAGGCATTGGGGTAGATTCCATGCCATTTGGAAATACTCAGCTGATCACACCTGCATCACACCGAAAAGGTCCTTTTTCCAGTGCATGACTCCAAGAGACAAGAGTGCTCTCAGCAGTGTAAAGAAACCCTCAGCAGACTGAGAGTCTAGTTTCATTCTGGTAATACTTTTTTTAACCTCTCAGTAGGTTTTCTCCTCCAAAAGAAATGTGATCTGGTGTCTGTCACCAAGAGCCTCTGAGTGCACTGGTTGTGGCTTGGGGCTTTGTTTCTTTTCCAGGGAGTAGAACCAACCTGTTCATTGAATGGGTTCTTCCCTTCTCTCCTCGGGATGCTTTTGCTTTATCTCAAAAGGCTGTTATTAACTGACAGGTTGCTGTAAACACCCAGGGGATTTTGAAAAGTGCAAACAGACAGTGGTGCCTGTGTCCTGCACACACGTCCCCATCAACATCTCCAGCACCCAGGTGGGGGGAAAGCAGAGCTCTGGACAGCATGTCCCATATGGACTCACCTGGGAAGCAAGTGGCCAATGGGCCTGCAAAAGGTGCCCAGCCAGTTGTGCCTCCTGCCCACTGCCATGCAGAAGCCAAGCTGCAAAGCAAAGGGAAGGAGCTGTGTGTGTCCATCAGGAGCTGTGTGCCCATCAGGAGCACATCTCCACCCTCGAGGGACAGCTGTGGATGCTCCATCACTGGAAGTGTTCCAGGTCAGGCCAGACAGGATTATGAGCAGCCTGGTCTAGTGGCAGGTGTCCCTGGCCATGGCAGCTTGCTGGAACTGGATGGTCTTTAGGGTCCCCTTCAACCCAGACTGTTGCGGGATTCTGTGACCATGGCTTCTGTGGAGCAGCCACGGAGAGTTCGGGTGGGGAGGGAGAACCGGAGGTGCTGCGGAGGGGGAGCAGGACAGCACCTGGGGCCGAGGGGGAGCGCGGTGCTCCCGGTGCGCTCGGGGTCCCCTCCCGCTCCCGGCCGTCACCGTGAGGTGGCACCCGCAGCCCGCGGCTGCTCGGAGCATCGCCCCGGGCACCGGGCACAGCCCCGGGCACCGCCCCGACACCGGGCATCGCCCCCGGGCACCGGGCACAGCCCCGGGCACCGCCCCGGACACCGGGCATCGCCCCCGGGCACCGCCCCGGACACCGCCCCGGACACCGGGCATCGCCCCCGGGCACCGCCCCGGGCACCGCCCCGACACCGGGCATCGCCCCCGGACACAGCCCTGGGCACCGCCCCGGACACCGGGCACCGCCCCCGGGCACCGGGCACAGCCCCGGGCACAGCCCCGGGCACAGCCCCGGGCACCGGGCACAGCCCCGGGCACCGCCCCGGGCACCGCCCCCGCTCGCCCCGCAGCCCGAGCTGCTGCTGCCGGTGCTGCCGGTGCCGAAACCTCACCGCAGCCCCTGACAGCCCCAGGAGCTCCAAGCCCCACACGCTGTCCCCCCCCACCCAGTGCCTTTGTTCATTGTTCCTCTGGTTACAGCCAGCGGGGAGCTGCGTGTTCTGGCTCCTGGATGTGCTCTTCAGGAGAGGAGCCACACAAAGCTCTGCTCAAAGCTCCTCTCTGCTCTGCTGGAGTCCGCTCTAACACCCCAGACCTTAAACTGAATCTCTCTACATCTTTAAACACAGAGATGCCATGTATGCACAGCCAAGCATCCCATCCTCCTGAAAGGAAGACCTGGCACCTGCCTGGTTGTGCCAGGAGCATCCCAGGGACGCTGTGGAGTGTTAGAGCCATCAGAGGACCCCATGACATAAGGGACTGGGCCTGACAGGAACTATCCCCTCCTCATTCATTGCTCTCATCTAATAAGAACGACCCTTGCTCAGCACAAATTCTTTCATGTTCACTTACAACATCTATTTATAATATCGACAAAACCACAGGACATAACAGCCTCAGCAAGCTCAAAAGCTTCCAAGAGCTGGAGACAGAAGAGAGTTTCCACCAGTAGCAATTCCCCAGCAAGGGCGAGAGAGCTTTGTGGCTCAGACTGCGGATGGAGGCGCAGGGGACCTGGCTCAGCCTCGCCACCACGGTGGCCCCAGCTGTGCTGTGAGGACTGCACAGGACACGGCCCTGGCACAGGGACACAGCTCTGCTGGCCAGAAGGGAGCCAGGGTACTGCCAGGTGAAACCCAGCCCAACTCTCCTCACCAGGGCTCGGCCTCCTTGGTCTGTTTCTACTGGATACTGCACCAACAGCTTTTCCCTGTCTCCCTCCCCCACCACTTTTCTTCTTTACAAATCAAGTGGAAATAATTTTAAAAAATCTCTGTCTCCTTGAAGCCAGAGGTCCCTGGCTGATGTCTGGGTTTGAAGCAGCTCCTGTAACTGCCAGACCCTGTGGAGCACCCAAATGTCCAAAAGAGCCCTACCAAAACCAGGACATATAAAAGCCAGTTTAGTCACAGAAATGAATGTTTCTTTGGGATCCCTGAGCCCAGACACAATCAAGTTCCTTCAGGGCTTTAGGCCTGGCAGGACTCCTTCCTGCAGTTCACATTTTTGAATAACCATATCCCATTGTTTTTATATATCTACAGATTTTCAGTGTCTGCTGGAGCTGTGAGTGTTCACTGCCGTTTCTCCTATGGCTTTGCAGCACTCACTGACTTTCCAAGCCCAGCAGCCTGAATCCCCATCACAGCTGGGCTTTGTCTTGTCCAGCAGACGACAAAGCAAGCAGAGCCCTCCTTGCTGGAGTGAGGGAGCATGACTGCAGGGCTGCTCCATGGCCCGTGCCCTGGAGCTGCTGGAGCCCAGCCCTGCTCCTTGTGCCTGGCCCAAGCTGTGGCAGCTGCCCTTGACCCCGGGTACATCTCGGTCTGTGCTGCAGGGCAGCAGTGCTCAGCTTACCCAGAAACACACTTCTTAGCCCCCAAATGCATTTGGGATCATCCAGGGGCTGCTGCTGGCACATAGCTGGGTGGTTTGGCAGACAGAGCTCTAAAGAAAAAGAGGGGAAAAAAACTGGAGGAAAAATGTCCCCTCTAACCCTCTTGTTGAATTAAACCACATGTATATTTTTAAAATACAGCGGAAAGGAACAACTCTCCAGCACATGTTCAAGAGCAGAGTCTTATTTCAGAGATTTCAAAAAATTAGTGGCTGAAAGCTGAAACAATATCGCCCTTAGACGGGGACATTTGGAAGTGATTAACGAGCCTGAACTCATGCGTTCAAAATAAAAAGTTAGTACCTCATGCTGGTAACAACTGTCAGCTACTAAAAAACTGGGGAGAGGGGAAGAAATCAAACTGAATCCTGCATAGTCTAATGCTCCAAATCAGCAGGAGTTGAGTAGCAAGCCCACCAGCCTGCACCTTCCCTGGGTGCATCACCTGCAGACCTGAGGTGGAGGCTGCCAGCCCAGGATACAGGGAGTATCCTGGGGGGCTCTGGAAGATTCTCCTGTGCTTCCATGACCAGCAGCATCCCCAGAACTGCAACAAGATGCCAAGCTCAGAGCTCTTGGGACGTTTTCCCACGGTATGACTGAGATGGGTGAATTCCCACCAGAGCAGAGCTGCAGGTGATGAGGGGCTATCAATGACACACCAGTGCCAGCCCACAGGGCTTCTCCTCCCACTCATGGTGCTGCTGGAGGGCAGCTGATGGACAAGGATGATGGGGAGACCCTGCAGTCTGGGAACACCTCCAGGTACATCCAGACCCTGCTTGCAAGCCAAGCTCCAAGCTGCAGGACCACACTGGTGGCCTGGTCCCCAGCCATGGGGGTATTTGGGGGGCTGCACATCAGGGCAGCTCTGGGGGCATGGCTGTCTGTCTCTCCTCTCCACTGAGGGGCTGCAGAGGCAAGAGCCCACCCATCAGAATGTGCCACCCAAATGGAGATGAGGCATCATGAGGCACCCATCCCACACTGGGGGCACCTGGACGTGGAGACCCTGCAGATGCACCAGGGCAGGTGGTCTGTCCTCAGTGGGATGCCACAGCACATCCCACCAGGCCAGGGCTTAGCTGGGATCTGCAGAGAAACAAACCTCCCCATGTCTCATGTCTGAGAATTTAAAGATGAATAGTTCGGATTTACTTCAGTAAAAAGAAATGCTGGTAACACAACAAACATCTGGGAGTTTAAAATTAAACCAGGCTGCCTCTCCTCTGCAAGGAACAAGCTGTCCTCAGGCTGGGTAGCCATCAGCCCCTGGCACACAGCTGGGCCCAGGGCTGTGCAGACAACAGGAGCCCAAAGAGAGCAGCTGCTGTCCTGCTGTGGGACACAGCCTTGGACACTGCACCCCTGGCTGCAGGTTTTCTCCTTGCCTTAACAAAGATTTGGCCATTCAAGCTGTCCCCAGAAATTCGTGGCATTTTAGAAATTAGCCCAGAATTCCCTCCACCCTTCTCATGTCTTTGTTTTGTTCTCAAGCCTGTCTGAATCCCATGCTGCCTCTCTGGATTTCCCTGGGCTGGGGAATGGTCAGGGGCTGGCAGCAGCATGTGCATGCTTCTCACACACTTGTAGAGGCACTGTCTGGCCCAGGAGCCCAGGACATGTTTCCCATCTCCAGAGCAGACCAGATGTGGGGGCAGAACAAAACCTGAGTGATTTTGTGACAAGGGAGAGCATCTCCACATCAGCAAGGACACCAGCTGCCAGAACCTGGACCTCACAGATCTGCATCTGCCTGCCACTCCTTGGGGAAATGCCTGACACGCATCTCAACCTCTCCCCAGAGGTGAGGCTCCAGATCCAGGCACTGAAGTGTACAGCAGGGAACAGGAATTGGTGCTGATGGACAAAAGAGCATAGAAAGTTCCCAGAGCCAGGGATGTCCCTGTGAATTTGCCAAAGCTGAAGCGTCAGGAGCTTTCTTAGCTGAAAGGCACTGAATGCAATTCCAACTACTCTTGGGAGCATTCCTGAGCACAGATCATTATTGTTATTATTTTCTTGTTTCTTTAATGATATTGAACATGCTCTAAGACCCTTAATCACAGAGGAAATTACAGCAGACTCTCAGTGGGCTGACAAATGGGACTGAGCACAGCCAAGAATAGCCATGCTGACAGCGTGTCCTGCCAGGAGCAGCTCCAGGGGCAGATGGAGGGATTGGGGCAGGGAGCAGCCCCCTCCCCATGCTCCAGGCAGGAGGCTCCCACCCAGCTGGAAGGGGCAGGGTGCAGGGACAGCCTCCTCCAGCCCTCTGGGCAGTCTTTTCCACGACCACAAAGCTGTGGCAGTGTTTCCCCAGCTGCACTCCCTGGGCACACGCGGGCAGGGTGGGAGCACCTGCACTGCCGTGTGCCACTGGGCCGGGCAGGCAGCCAGCACTGCCAACAGCACTGCTTCTTCTGGGCTGGCAGAAAGTGACAACAGAGGTGTTTGCACCCAAGGCTATTCCTGCAGCACTGGGAATGTGTTGGAATGAGCCCCACAGGGGCTTCCCAGCAGCTCGGGATGTGCCCGTGCACAGCAGCTCCTCTGCAGACACTTGTCCCATCCAAGAGATTCCAGTGCTTTGGGCACTGTGCTGGGAACCATTGTCCTGTTTCAGATCATGCTGCAAAGCCAACAGCAAATAATTTCCAAAATGATTTGCCTCTGTGGGCACGTCACAGAGGGCAGCAAAGGACCAGCAGCAGAGCCCACTCACTCCCTAGACTGGCCCTTGCCTGCTCAGAGCCTTTTGCTCGGGAAATCCAGGACTCACTCTTTGCTGAGAGCACACAGATTCTTCCCTTGATATCAATCTCATGTTTTATCCTATGATTTTGTAAAAATAAAAGATGAAAATTTTAAATGAAACATATTCCATTCTTTGACACCAGGAATTATGAATTGCTAAAGATTTCCTATTACCTTATAAAATCTACCAGGCCAATCCTTCAGCAAGGCCATGCCCATAATTGCAAGCAGATGTCTTTCTCTGCTGACACGTTAAATGGAAGCAGAAAGACCCGCTGCTATCTCCCATCAACAATTTGCACTTAAGCAGAGAACAGATTTTCACAGAGCAGGGCTGCTGGAGGAGGAGGGGGATTAGGTTCCTGCAGCCCAGGCGTCTCAGCATTACAGCAAAACAAGGCAGCTCGGAAAACAATGAACTCTAAACAGTCCCTAATCCCAAAGTAACCAAAAGCTTTTGTGCAGGAAAATGAATTTGTGAACCTAATACTGCCGGGGCCCGTGGAGAGCAGAGGGGCTGAGGTGATGTGAAGGCCAGATGATGCAGCTGACCAGCACCCACCCCAGCTCCCACACCCTGCCTGGGTCAGCACAGAGCTATCCTGCACAGCACAGGGGCTGGAATTATCAATACAAGTGGAAGTGACAGGGTGTTTAGCAAACATTAAACCCAAGAAGCTTAAAAGGTCTTCCAGGATTATTAAATAAACATTTAGGATGAATGAAAGAATATGAAATGGTGAAGAAATTGCAAACTCTCGAGCAGGCAGTTGGGGCTGTACAGATTCAGCTGCACAGGACAGTGTTTAATCATTTATGTAGTGTCACACATAGTCATGCCTCAACTCTTGGCAAGTGTTAATCCAGGAGCAGGACTCTGATAAAAATTTAGCCTGATATTAATATTTTTTGAAGACCATTTAACATAGAAATCTGAACATGCCAGCCAGCACCATCAGTTTGGCCAGGCCAATGCCACCATCACTGTTGCACATGGTCTCACACATGTTAAATTACCTCAGAGGTTCACAAATAGCTCAACCTTCTCCAAATCCATATTTTCCCTTGCTGTACAGTAACTGGGGAGGCTGTCTGGGCTGGGTGTGCTCACACCCACTTGAAGATGACCAATCTAAAGATGTCACATTTGTCTCAAGGGGCTGCAGTTTGTTATTTTCAGGGTTTAAAGTAGTTCTGAACACCATACAGGAGAGGCTGCACACGTTCATCAGCCTGCCCAAGGCAAATGCTCTGATCTCCTCATTTCTTTCTGAGTAACTCAGAGATATTCAGAGATACTCCATCCTCCTGGGGCCATGATTTATTCATATACAATACCACACCTCCCAATAAATTAGCCTCTCTGCCACATCAGTAACTCAAAAGTTTGGAGAAAGTCAGATTGAGGCAGTGAATTGTCAATAGCACAGGTTGCCAATAGCACAATGGGCCCCAGTCTGAGCTAAAGAAAAAGAACAGTTTTTGTGGCAGCCCCATGGAGCTGCTCCTGTACCTCAGAACAAGAGCAGAGAGCTGCATCCCAAAGAATGCTGCATTGACTGCATCAGGTACGGCTCATTCCAGCCATGTCCTGGCTTCCCTCCTCCTCTCCACAGAAAGGCTGGAAAATATCTGCTGGGTGTCTCTAAAGGAAAAATATTTCAGACAGCAGTGAATTCCCCACGCTAGCACACTTCTTCAGAAAAGAGAGACTGTTTGCTGGCTGCTCGTGGCTCTTGGGATGTTGGCAGGCTGTGAGAGGAGCCCGCTGTGCTGCAGTGTGCCCGTGCCCTCACACTGCGAGTGGAGACAGATCCATCACTCTGACGGGCTGCGAGGAAACGCAGCCAGGGCTCCCCTGGTGCTGCGGGCACGCAGACCCTGCCAATGGCAGGGGCACAGCAGACCCAACATTCCCGTGGCAGACTGCCTCCCCAGAGGAGATTTCAGCCTCTGATGGGAAGTTCTTGAAACAAAGCCCTCGTTTGTTTCAGGGCTGCGAGGCCACCCTGGCAGGTTGACCCGCACTCCCTCCCTCAAGGCTGTCCAGGATGGGGCTTTGCTTTGGGAAGCCAAGTGCTGCAGGGCTCCTGGACCCTGCATGTCAGTCTGTCTGCACTGAGAAGCTCCCAAGAGCAGAGGAGCCGCCAGCCTGCCCTAGTCCCCTTCCAAGGAAGACACTGAAGCATGGCTTGGACACCTCCAGCCTGCCCAAAGGGAGCAGCTTATCCAACAAGGCTCAGATGGGATGACTGGGAAAGAAACAGTAATAAAAAAATGTCTGTTCCTTTGCAAAACAGGGATTTTAAAAGCACTTGCTGAAGACACTGGAAGAGGTTTTTCCTCACTAGGTCTGAGGGAACTCTTTCTCCTTGGCGCTGCCACTGCGGAGCCAGGCTGGGATGGAAAAAGGAGCCTCAGCGCCAGGAACAGCAGATTGCAAACACAGCTCTGGCCTTGGGGTGGAGGGTGGCTTTAATTACGTGTGCATGTGTGTCCTTTCTCAGGGTCATCCAGCATGATGCAGTGAGAAAGCAGGAGCAGCCTCCGAAACACAGGGGGGCATTTTCTCTGCAAGGTTTCTAGTGTCGGGGCAGGGAAAGGAAAGTTTCACTGTGGCTTTAGAGAACGTTTCAGCTGAGACCTTGCACGTTCACCCCAACAACCCGTCACTGCTAGGCCCATCTATATCCACAGAGAGCTCAGGGTCCATCCACTGCTCCCCTGGCACTGTGCAGAGCAGTGATCACACTCAAGGCAGCTCCATCTGCCCGCAAAGGGCAGATTGTTATTTCCATTTTCACTGTTATTTTTCAGTTATCTGTGCTATACTCACTGCACACCTGGGTTGCCCTGTTGATGGAACAGCTGATTAAAGCAGGACCCAGCTCTGGGTGGCAGACGTTTGGCTGACGAGCCCAGAGCTGTGAGCCAGGGATGAGGCAGCTGCAGCCTGGCAGAGCTCGGGCCATCACCCCTCACCCTGCACAGCATCCTGAGAGCTCCACACCACACACACCAGCCCAGTGCCCTCTTCTCCACAACAAATCCTCCCCAGCTGCTCTTCCCAGCCTCACATTTCCCAGCAGCAGTCAAAGGAGAACACAGACTGCCAGCAACATAAAAAATTAACTGAGGGATGGAAGACACATTTTTGTATAGCATGAAAGAAAACTGCATTTACTTTGTAACTGAACTACAAACTGGAGGCCAGACAGGCGGAACTCAACAGAAGGAATGGTGGAGCAAAGGAGATAAACATTATTGGTAGGATAGACTGAGTCACAAAAGGATGATATTTTATTTTAGGATTTAAGGTCCATACTTCAGACAAGTCCAGGCTGTAGCAAGCCTGAGTGTCCCAGAGGTGGCACATCACTGTGCCACAGACACCCCACAGCCCTCAGTAGGGCAAAACTGAGGGTGTTTCCCAGCACCAAGTATGTCTTAGACTGAGCATTTATACACATGCTTGTAACTTAAACCAGAACGCATTATAACAATTGGCATCTGACATTTTAAAATGTAAAGTGTGTCCGTGAACTGCACAAACACCCATCTGTCTGTTCTGGGCACACTACACCAGACCCATGGTGCCTGGTTTAAGGAGACTTTTGTGCTTTCTCATTTCAGTAAACATCTGTTTGCTCCACATGACTTCACACAAGCACAATCCAGGATCTTGGGTACTTTCTCCATAGTTTACACTTGGCCCATTCCAGGTTTTAGTAGATTTTTCCTGTTTGAGAGCAGTATAGGAAATCTAAAGACAGCAAAGGCACCCACATGCAGCAGTTTGACTCCAAGTCTCACTTTTTACACGACTAAAAAATACTTCAGGAGTTGCCAGCGACAAGAAGCCAGTAAAGGAATTGATTCTGTAAATTTTCAGCAAACCTATTGCCTGGCTTCCTGCATCTCTTCAGACTGACCTAATGCTCTCTTTGGTGACCACAGATAAGCCAGCAGTGAAATGCAGGGACACATAAAGCAGAGCCAGATTCAGCCCAGACCCTGAATTGCCCCAGGTCAGCTCTGAGCTGGGAAAAGGAGACCCCAGCAGCAGCCCCCCAGCACTGACCTTACCTGGTCTCGTGGTGACAACGCTGCTGCAGCCAATGTCTCAGGCCAAAGAGAACTTGGTGCTCACCCCAGCTCTTAAACCTCACCCTGCACTCAGGCCCCAGCTGGGGCTGCAGCAGGTTCTCAGCAGATGAAATCCCTTTGGTTAAAGCCACTGTGAGCTGCACCAGGGCTGGTGAAGCAGCAGGAGCTGCCCAGGAAGGACCTGCTCTCCCTGCAACCTGCTCCAGCTGCTGTGTGCCGTGGGCATGCAATCATAGAAACATGGAATCAAAAAGGTTGGAAAAGACCTCCAGGATCATTGAGTCCAACCCTTGGCTGAACACCACCACGTCAGCTAAACCACTGTGCCACACCTGGTCATTTCTTGAAGCATTCCAGAGATGGTGACTCCACCACTTCCCTGGTCAGCAATGCCCTGGGACCACCACAGCCTCTAGGCCAGGCTGCCCCAGCACACCCTCAGCCAGTCATGCTGCAGCAGCCCCAAAAGGGTCAGGAAACAGCATCTCCTCATAAAAGGCTGGGGGGATCATATTTAATGGATGAATTAGGCAATTTTAGCAGCAGCGTTGTCTCTGCTGCACTGCACTCAGGAAGGTGAGGCAGTGGGGACAGAGGGTCCCTGCCCCATCCCAGTGGGGCTTTTAGGGGCACTGTGGGCATTCACAGATAACCAGACTTTCAGCTCATCATGTCCTGACTCCATTCCCCACATGGCTGGATGTGTCAGCCCTTTCCATCATTTCACCTCATCAATCTGTGATGTTAAAGCCCATGGTTTATTTATTTCTTTACTTCACTAATAAAGCACATTATCTACAATGATTAATTTTGCAATAAAGAAACAACACTACTACAAATGGTGGTCTAAGACAACCTAGGGGGACTCTACAAAGTTCACATCCTAAATCCATCTCTGTTAGCTGTGAAACATCATTCCTCAGAGTACTTGACTCGTTAATGTAATTCTTCTACAACCAAGTCTGTTGCTCCATCCTCATGTGGGGAATAAGCACCACTCCCGAGCTAAGGAATAATGAATTTACCAGTTTCGAGGGGGTTTGGTTCAAACCTCAAAAATGAGGATTTGTTACTTCACTTAACTGTGATACAACAGGATTATCTCAGACATCAGATATTCGTTCTCTTAGAGTACTGGTGACGGATGAGAATACTAAATGTAAGGAGGAAGGATAATGAATACAGAGCGGTATGGGCCTGTGAAAAAGAGAACTAGTCCAATTAACAGAATAATGAATTTCAGCTTGGTCGATAAATGTAATCATTTGGGTAAGATATTCTTTGTCTTTCATAAACTATTTGAAATCATACAAACATGACATTTTGATTAGAGCAAAAAAGACATAACGATAAGAGAGCCAAGTTGTCATAGATCAAACAGACAAAACCCCAGACTGATGGGTCCCACAGCAGAGGGAAAGACAGAGACAATACATTGCCTGCAGTGCTCCACAGGGACACGTCCTTCTGCACTCTGGTACTCTGCCAGCAGCCTAAAGGAACTATAAAAACACCACTGGCCAAGTGAGGGAGTGACACCAGCTGGAGGAGCTGGCCATGAGGTCCCCCCAGCCAAAGCCCTGGGCAGGGCAGCACTGAACCTTTGCACAGATTTAAAATGCAGTGACAGCTCTGGGCAGCAGCAGCTCAGGCCACTGGCATGGGATGTGCCACGCCAGGTGAGGGCAGGGGATCTCAGCTGGACACTGCTGTGGACAGGGGCCTGCACAAGGCCAAAGGCACAGGTGGAGGCAGAGTCCCCTCTGCCCCTGGTCCCCATGCTCAGTGCACCAACACACTGGGACCAGTGTGGAGACTCAAAGGCTACCTGGGTGCAGCACAGCACTGGGCCAAAGGGGCTCAGCTGGCACAGCAGATGCCAAGACAGGCACCCAGGGAGACATTACAAGAGATGCTGGTGAGAGAGGGCTCCAGCCCATCAAGGCACCACAAGGAACCAGGGTTAAAGCTTAAACTAAGCAGGTTAAGACTATAATGGGATATTTTTACAGAGAGGGCAATTAGCTATTAGGAATTCTTATCAGAGGTTGTAACGGGTTCTCCACTACTCATTTATTAACTCTGATCATGAAGATGGGATCTCTGTCTAATCAGCCAGCTCAGGTTCATTCAGGAATTCGGGGCAATCCTGCAGCCATGAAGACAGGAGTGACATGATCACGAGGGTCCCTTCTGCAAGCATGCAAGCTCTTAACGTCACCTCACACCCCTCTGCTTGCCCTCTTTACCTGACAGCTGCTATGTCAATGGTTGTACACATCTGTACAAGAAGAGGTTTTTAGACAGTGCAGACATAAATCGTGTGTGACCTCAGCGACTGTGGGTGCACGTGCATCACACGCCCAGGCCACCAGGCCAACGCCAGCAGCGGGGATGTGGGAGGGCTGAGATCGCTGAGGGAGCTCTGAGGAGCAGGATGGAGGAGCAGGAGGAGCAGGAGGCCTTGGCTCCAGCATCCCTGCTGCAGAGCAGCGAGACCGAGCCGCCGTGCCCGGCTGTGCAGGCGCAGCCAGCGGCTCCCCCGCCACCCTCAGGTCACTTGAACACGGATGGAAACGTCGGGCAGTCGGGGGATTTCATCTTCTTCATAAACTTCTTGAACTCTTTGTTCTTCTTGTCCCACTTGTAGATAGCTGTCAACAGGTACTGGGTCTTCACCTGGCGGCCCATGATGAGGAAGTAGTGGCTGAGGTTGTCCAGCTGATGGCAGGGACAGTCTGCCCCGTTTTTTAGGAACAGCACCAGCTTCTTCAGGTTCTTCTTTCGGATGGGCCCCAGCTTCAGTGCCTTCCTCTTCCGTGGAATGATCATCTTGTCCCCATTGTCCTTCTTCACTTCCTTTATGGTCATCTTAAGAGCTGCAAAACAAGACGGGAGAGGGGAAAAACAAAGCTCCTAAGCGGCGTTCAGCAGCAGCAATGCCCAGTCCCATTGCAGACACACAGCGCCCTGCTCCCCTCCTGCATTCCCCTTGTCTCTGCTCTGCTCCTGAATCCTCCTGCTCCATGGCATCACCCTGGCCACTATGACACTCCTACCCTTGCACCTGAGGTGAAGCTGCCCCATGCCCAGGACAGCACCAAGGTGAAACATTGACATCTTTGTTTCCCTTCCTTCAGCGAAGCACCCAGCACTTCCCATTTGTGAGGGGATTTGTTCAGCTGCCAAGCACAAATGTTAGCTGAGTAAATTAGGTGACTTCCCTGCTCTACAGGCATGAAGAGACTCTTGAAAGGATCATTTAAAAGGTCAATTTGGCTTCTCAAGCATTTGTTTGCAGTCACAGCAGCCCTCAGGTGCCTGTGAAAAGTTTCCAAGCACTGGATGTCTCTGCATCAGAGCCGTGGAGACCCTGGCATGCAGTCATGTGCCTGCACCTTCCCTGGGAGAAGGGAAGATATAACTTCCATGGAAAATCCTCTCCCCTCTTTGGGTTCAGCATTTTCCTGAGTTAATGGCAAAACCCCCTGCCCCCAAAAAAAGAAAAACAAGGTTTTTTGCCATGACCATGAAGAGGAATTTTGCATACATGGGAAAAATGATGAAAATGTGTTGTACATTAAAACATCATTTCTGTGCCATTTGGCTCTGCCTCATTTTTGGGAAAAGCACATATGGCCAAAAATTGCTAACATATTTTCATCATTTGGGAGTTCACTTCAGAGCTGCAGATAACTAGTGCTCAGAGAGGTGATTTGTTGGCTGCTGTCCCTTCTCATTAGAGTCTCAGGACAGTTGCAGGCAGTCCACAAGAACCTTTGGCTCTGGCAGGGAGACAGGTCCTCACAGCATCATTCCTTGAAGTCCTGCTCTGCTGGAACACGCAGCAGTGAACACGTGTTGCTTCCTGGATGGCAGCACTGCTCACTGTTCCAGACACAGATGGCAGCAGGACAGTATGCTGACATACCAAGCAGGCAGCAGAGACTCAGCATCACCCTCGTGCTCCCAGCCACTACCCTGGCAAGAGGAGCAATGGTGTTCGTCTGGCCCGTGCCAAAAACATCCCCTAGGTTTGCCAAGAGCCCCGTCATGTTACACTGTCATTGTATAAGAAAGTAATCTAGGACTGCAAACCTAAGAGAAATTTTCATTCCATCTGTCTTTCAAATTCAGGAGCTAAAGATACTCCAGCTTTAAGGAGCTAAGGATGCTGAACCAGATCAGTTTGCAACAAATCTGGAAAATGAAGTAAGTAGTTTTCAAGCAGCTCTAAACTCCTTGACATCAACTGGGCAGCAGTAGCAGCAACACCCCTCAGTGTCAGCCTCACTTCCTTTATTCATGCTGACTGGAGCCCTTGCACTAAGCACAGAGGCGGCCAGGGCAGGAGGGATGGTAAAACACCATTACAACAGCACAGCAAGAGACTTTTGCAAAATGGCTTGTTTGCAAACTGCTTTGCTGAGATCACTGCAAAATCTGATCATTTTTGCTAGAGGAAGAAGAGCAGCTGCCAGCTAGGGGAGGTGCTGATCTACTCCAAGTATCACACACCACTGAAGACAAAGAAGGCCTGGTAATGCTGTGCTGTGGGAGCTCGCAGCTGCTCCCTTCCCTGCACACAGCAGTTTGTGATCCAGCAATGCAGGTTCATGGGAGCTGCCCAGGGGAACCATAAATCCAGATGTAAACCAAAACCTCATCCAAACCTTGCTCGTGCAGAGCAGCACACAGAGCCAAGATGGGATAATGCCAAGGGGGATGAAGGAGGAGGCTGACCAGGGGTGCAAATAGTTTGTGTCAGGCTCTGTTCTTCCCAGCAGCAATGGCCTCATAACCAGCAAGAGCCTGCAATGCTGCCCAGGTAAACACAGCCTGGCTCAGGGACCACCAAGCCTCCTCTGCCTTTGGTGCTGCAGGCTGAGCAGTCACACAAGCACAATGATCTCTGCTCAGCCCTCATTGCTCTGCAGTGGCCTGGCTCCCCAAATTCCCCTTGTTCACTTAATTGGGCCACATTCTCCAAGTCCCAAGCCACATTCCAGGTGAGATTCCTGGGTATGAAAGCTGTGTTCCACAGTGGCAGGCCAGTCACAGCTTTGGCACGTCCCACGTGCAGCAGGAAAACGGTGCCTGAGGGAACATTCATTCCATCCTGCTCTAAGAGCTCACCAGCACGCCGTGGGAGGCAGCCTCCAGCTCCTGGCTTTCCTAGAACATGGCATTTGGTGGGGGAACCGTGGCTCGGGCGGGACGCTTGGAGTCTTGGCTCCAGGACCCAGCTGAGCTGCCAAAGCAAACAGCTTCCTCACTGGGAACCGTGGCCTCTCCACTCCCCCCATGCTGCATCAAATCTGTCTCAGCACCGAGTGGGAGAGGGGCCAGAATCGCCTCTGAGATCCCAGGACACGCTTGCTCAGACAGACCAAGGAGCTGACCCCAGCAGAGCATGTGCCACCTTTCGGCTGCACTGTGACCACTGGCTGCTTCAGCATCAGCTGTGGACTGCTGGCAGCACCAGCCCCTGCCACTCTGCATGGCCCACGAGGGCTGCAGGATCCACATGCCACCCACAAGCCCTTCTTACCATTTACCTTCATGGGACACACACGTGTTCCAGCACAGCCTTCTCCAAGGACGGCACTGTACCAGGACAGTCACAGCTGAGAGCAGGAGCCCCAGTGCCCTGTTCACAACCCACTACCATGCCCCATCCCTGTTCCCCACTGGCTCCTCCACCCCTCTTTTTCAGCACAGGACAGGACACCCTGGGACTAGGATGCTGCATCTCCTGTTCTCCTGCCTGCTCGGGCAGGGGCCCCACTCCAGCACCTCATGTGCAGGAAAGGGAATGCTCCACTGTTCCTTCAGCCTCATTTTTCCTTCCTATAGAAATCACTGAGAAGGAAGAAACCTGCCAGAAGACACATTAGGGCTGTAACAGGAGAAGGCTGCAGGCAAGGACCCGTCAGTCACAGAGAAAAAATAAACAGCATGTATTGATTGTTCTGCAGTCCCCAGTGCTACAGAGCCCGTTCAGCAGGATTCCCTCAGACCCCAGAGAAAGGGCAGAAACAATAAATAAAATCACTAAGAGAAACAGAGCGTGGAATGAACTCCTGGAGTAAGAAACAAGCGCTGGCTGCAGCCCAGGGCAGAGGGGGAGGCGGCTGCGGGGGCACTGGAGGCCGATCTCCTGCTTCCTCTTGCATCCATCGCTGCCTCAGCACACCAGCACCACACTAAAATCTACACCACAGTTACCCCCACATACCTGATCCAGCCCCCTGTGCTGCTCTGTGCTCAGGCCAAGATTCTGGCACCCCTCACTGACATCTACTCCAAAGCTGTCTTACCCTCAGAGGAGCAGCCAAGCTGCCTCAAAACAGCACCCCAGAGTCTACGTTCATCCTTGCACAAACAAACGCAAACCCAGAGTTCTGCTGGACCATGAGGTCGGCAGTCTCCTGGCACCCCTCTGACCCCCAGCATCTTGTCCAAGATCTCGCCTGCCTTTTCTTTACAGTTTGTGTTCCCAGCTGACTGCAGCTCTCTTCCTGCACTGTACTCTAGACCGACTCCAGGGCTGCTACACAGCCACTTCCTACACTGGCACAGTCACACTTCTGCGGGGGGCAAAGTGGTCATCACCTCTTTTCTGTAACAAGCTGCTGGGATGTACGAGAAACCTGCAGTAATGACACAGTGGGAATCAGTGCAAGACCTACCAACAGCTGCCCCGTGCAGCACATGTTAGTTTAAACATTTATTGTACATGTCTGGCTTTGATGAGGATCTGTAACCTGTCAGCTGCCAGTGTTTACCTTGGAGGACGTGCATGAGAAACCTCAGGCTGAAGGTTTGGGAGTTTATAATAGCGCCAGATAAACAGCTTTCCTTGAGAAATCACCCCATGACAGTAACTCCACAAGACTAAACAAAGATCCAAGGGCCATGCACTGTGCTTTGAGAAAACTTCCTGAAGCCAATGCCTCATCCACTAGCCACTCCGTCTGCTGAGACATCCTTCTCACCCCTGCATTGCCTTCCCTCACAGGGCACAGGTAGGACCTGCATTGCATCCTATCCCGTGCTCCTGCTCCCCAGCTGGCTACAGATGGGCCACATCTGCCAAGAAATAATTCCATCCTTTGGACACTGTCACCACCGTCTTTCCCAATAACAACTTACACTGCGGGCAAGTCACTGTCCCAAGGCAGGGAATTCTTCTGTTTTGGCCTCTGCTCCCCGTTGTGTAACTGTCCCGGAGCAGGGGAGGATATTTAGCAGCACAAGTTGATGACAAGCGTGTGGTTAAGTTTGTATTTCCCTTCTCAGCACTTGCTTACCAGCAGGACACCACCTCAGCTCACTCCTTGCACACGTCTGGCAAGGGGACAGGTATTGCAGTGAGCCACCAGCACCAGACCCACTGCTGCCACTGGCCAGTGCCCCTCGCTGCTCCTCTGGGATGAAGGTCTCCCAGCCCCCGGACTGGGGCAATGCCTCTGCATCACCACAAGCCCGGGCAGGGAGCTCCTATCCAGAGCAGGTGTGCTGGTTCCAGAGGCTGGTTATCCCTCCCCACCGTCTCTCCCAGTGTGTGCACTGAGGCAGGGGCAGCTCCGATTCAGCTTCCATGGTTGGCGCGGAACAGAGCTCTGAGCACCTCCCACACCCCAGCCAGGCCACGCACTGAATGTCTGCTTCCACTCCCCAGCCAAGCCAGGAGTATGCACATTCCTGGGAAACTATTACATGGGTGTTTCTGTTGATGCTTTTCCCTGTTAGAAAAAGCCTGCGCTGAACTTGGGACTTCTGGCATGCCAAATCTGCAGGAGAGTTGAGAATTCATTTCCAGCAGAAAGGGTAGCACACCAGCATGCAGAGCAGGTTTGGGTTTGCATAAGCACGCTCCAGTACAGGGCACATTCAACTGCTAATCCCCCAGGAATGCACACCTTGTTCAATATGCCTTTAATAATCTTCTGGGAAAGTTACATACACCAGCAAGGATGTCAAAACCAGTTAATTCTGGGTTTGATCTGAGAAAGTTAATATATTTCCTTGTGATAATTTTTTTTTAATGAAGTTCAGTTCACCTCTGATTGTCTGACTCACTCACCCCTTTAGGACAAAGCTTTCAAGTAGCTTTGCATTTTTTAACAACACCCACCTCCACATACCCACACTGACATCTAGAGGCACATGTGCCTGGCCTTGAGGACAGACTGCAGGACACAGCAGCACCACTGCGGGCAGGGAAGGGTGGCAGTCCCAGTCTAGCCCACACAGGAGCCATGCTGCCCCGTGGGAAGCCTCCCTGTGCCTAGAGTGCTCCTCCTTACCAAACTCGCTGGCACACAGGTGCTCCACAATGGCCTCTGACTTCATCTCGTTGTCACAAGGGGGACACACAGTCGTTCCTGGCAAGAGAAAGAAGTGAAGACAGTTGAGAGGTGGCGAGAAGCCAGCACAAGCAGCACTGCAGAGCCAGACTGCCAATGCTGTCAGACCATCACCCTCGAAGGGGATCCATGCCCATGCACCCTGCCATGGGCTCCCAGCTCCCATTTGTGAGGGACAGCACCCTACTGGGTGTAAGGAACCATCCACCAGCTCTCAGGGCAGCACTGGCCATAGGCAGCCTTCTGCCAGCCCCACTCCAATGCTGCCAGTGGCCCCAAGGCCAGGCACAGGCAGCTGCTAAGTGCAAAAGGACAGCACTGGCAAAGAGAAGAGTTTTTAGGGCCAGGCCCTCAGCTGAGGGGAGTGGCTTGCCAAGGGGCATGGCCCACAGCCTGCTGACAATCCCTCCCCATGGCATGCCAAGACAGGCACACAATGCCCGAACCCCGGCACAGCAGCAGGATGCTGCCCAAAGATGGCTCAAGCCCCAAGGTGCTACCCTGGTGCCAGGCAAGGGGGTTCAGTACTGGGACAGCCCAGTCCAGTGTTCCCCTCAGTACTGGGGACCATCCCACAGACTGCCCAGGAAGGCCTTTGCCACCATCTCTCCTGTCCCAGAGCAGCCCTGGCTGGGGATGGACCAGCACAGCTCCTGTGGATGCTGCCACCACCAAGAGTGGTCATCCTCTCTGTTTTGAGCCCAGGGCAGCCTCATGGCTCCAGCAGAGCAGAGCCATCTGCCTCTTGGGAAATGCCAGCCCAGGGGATTTCACTGGGATCTGTCCTGGGAGGAAAGCTCACTCCATCCAGAGAATAAGACTCTGTTTCCAGGCTCCCATCTGCAGTTGGAGAAGACCACCCAGCAGCACAGACATAGACTTGAGCTACTGGCAGATGAATTTATTGAGCTGGGAGATGCTGCTTGTTCCTGGTCCAGCAAGACGGAGGGCTCTTCCCACACAAGGGAGTTATTCTCAGGGACAACACTGCAGCAAAACATCTGCCAGTCCTTGCATGTAAACAGAACACTCATGGCCTTCCAGCCCTCAGCCAGGCCAGCAAACCCACAGCATTGCTGGAGCAAAAACGCAGAGAGGTGTCACAGAAAGAGGGGTGCAGAGCCAGCATGGCTGGCGAGGGAGGCACAGCCACAGCCATAGTGTCGTGTCTCCTCAGCCACAGATGCCCCACGGGGATTCAGGCCAGACATTTGTTTTCTGTGGCTTGTTTTTTCCCTGTCGCCACCCCCAAATCTCTTCTGTGCCAAATGCTAATTCCTGGGGACACGTACCATGACTTTATTAATCACACATGCAGAGCAATTGACCTTTTGCTCACTCCTATGTGCAAGTCACACGTGAGCCTTCACAGGACCAACATCCACCTCCCCACACTCTGTACCTCTGAAAGCTGCCCATCACCTGGGTAAACTCTTTTTCCAGAGCCCTAAAATGCAACTGTCACCATCACTATCTCACTCAGAGTAACACAGGCAGAAGCCAGCCTTTGTAGATATGATGGCATCCCTAACACTTTATTTTTAAAATCAGCAGTCAGAGTATTTCTTTCCAGGCTGCACATCTAATGAGCTCATGACAAGGGAGAGAGGAAGGAGACACAGACCCAGCCCTCCATCTGCTGCAGAGCCAGGAGTTCATCACCGTGCTGGGGACCACCATCAGAACAAACCATGCCAAGCACTTCCATCGGTCTCAGCAGCCAAAAGTGCACATGAGGAGGCTGCCAAGCCTACACCAGCCAGACAAACATGAAAGCCACCACTGCATCCACTCTACGAGCTTTTCAGGCAACCAATTAAAATAGAGAAAAAAAGCAAACAAAAATGGAAAATAAGACTTATTGTTTCCTAGTGCAAACACAGGCTTTTTTCTAGCTATGCTCCAGCAGCCCCTGAACAGGCTGTAACACACCCAAGGTGGCAGAGACCCCTGCCTTGCTGCACCAGGGCCCAGAGCCAGCAACCATCCTGTGGGCTGGACGTGGGAGCCCCTGGGTAGCCCCTTCCACAGGCAGCAGCTCCACTTATGCACAATCTCCCTGCCCTAACTTGATCAGGCTGCTCAGAGTCCCACCAAACCTGATCATGAATGTTTCCAAAGACGGGGCATCCACCACATTTCTAGGTAATCTGTGCCAGTGTTTTACAACCTTCACTGCAAAAAACTTCCTCCTTATATCCAATCTAAATCAACCCATTCTCCAGCCCTGTCTCCTGCAGCCCTTTCACAGCACAACAGGACTGCAGGAGACACTGTCCCCTGTCAATGGGAAGGAACACTGTCCTCTGCCCTGGGTCACCTCATTACTACTACAGTCAGGAACACAAATACTGGGGGCCTGGCCAGCTCCTGCACTGCTCTGTGCCCCAGGAAAACTGCTGATCTGTGGAGCCACAGCTACCCCAAAACTGCAAGCCCTCCCATCCCTCCTGAGGCACTACAGCAGACATCTCCAGCCCACCCCTGGGGCCCACTGCAGGCTGGCTGGGGCCCATCTGCTGCAGCTGACGGCTCTGCTCCAAGCACAGTCTCAGCCTGTCTCCAGCTCACTTGTTCCCTGCTGACCATTTTCCAATGCCTGGCTGTAGAGCCAGCTTACTCCAGGGGCAAGAGAAGGAATGTGTAATGCTGTATTAATCTGCAACTCCCCTGATGCATCCTGTGGGCCTGCAGGCTTTACTGCCTGTGCTTAAAGAGAAAGGAATTCAGCAGGTCAGTTCTTTGAGAGGCAGAAACAAATTCCAATTTCAAGGTGTTAATGGGGAAAAATACTGAAAGAGTTTGTTCTTATTAGTACCAAGAGAAAAGGGGGGACACTGCTTGGTTCTGACCCTCTTTGAATCAACAGGAAACACTCCTGCGCCCAAGAGCAAAGGGGCTCCAGGAGCTGGTGCTGACAGGAAACACAAACGATGGACAGGGTGCACATAGCAGAACCCAGGCAGATGAAAGCAGCCTGAAAGGGACAAGGACTGAGCTGCAGGTCGCCTAGGACGACTCGACATCTGCGGGAGGTGGCAGCACCAGAGCTGAAGCAATGGGTGCCTCAGGGGTCATTAACAGATCCTCTGTCGCATGCGGGAGATCCAGTGGCGCTGGCTCACATCACAGCAGTGGCTGCAATTAACTCGGAGTTTGCTTTTTTCACTCCAAACTGTTGGAGGCACCACAAGAAAGCAGTAGTGTCCCACATCAGTGCTGCTTTCAGGACAGGTCTGAAAGGTGAAGAGAAAGTCGTTAAACTACTCAAAGGAAAACCTGGCAGATGCTGCTCATTTAGAAGACTGTTTCCAGGTCTTGGCTCATTAATGTCTGTGAAGTGAATGACCTGCACACAGCTCAGACTCTATTTCAGACCCTGGAAGGGGCAGCTCAGATCCAGTTGTCCCAGGAGTATGCTTGGCTGCAAGTCCCCGGGGAAATAAAAGCAACCTTTGTACCTGCAATACGGAACATGGCTGCGGTCTTGACCAAGGGTCCAGGTTCACATAAAACATACTAATTTAGAGCATTCCTGGAAAACAACGAGGTTTCTCCAGCAGTCACATCAGTAAGGGCAAACCATACCAAGGAAGCCAGTATGGCTGTGCTGCCACCACTGTGGGGAGAGGCTGGGTCCCTGGCAATGAGACCAGCCCGAACTCAGCCCCCCAAACCTTCCCACCCCTGGCACAAGCTTCACATTCCACCTGTCCTGGATGTCACTGCCGAGATGTGACATGCACTCCTGCTACAGCTCCCCTGGGTACTGAGCCTGGGTGTTCCCCTGTGCCTGCCATGCCACAGCCACGGTGCCACTGCCCTGTGCTGCCCTTGCACAGCTCCACAGACACCTCAGGGCATCCCCCTCTGCTCCTGTCCTGTGTCACAAGGGCTCTCCGAAGTCCTTTCAAGATGGGCAGGATGACACTGCACAGTCCCCATGCACTGGGTTACTTCTCCCAGTCGAGCACCACGTCCAGCCTTTGTCTGTACAGTTACTGCAAAGGGCAGGCGTCCCTGCAGACGAGCTCTGACACAGCACAGAAGCCACGGAAACCACTCAGCCCCCCCGCCTGCTCGTCCCCCAGCTCCTCCCGAGGGCCAGCACGATGCCCCCGTGGAATCAGGAGTGACAACTCCTTTCAGTGAGGCTCTGCTGGCCAAAAAGCACTGCACTCTCTGCCATCTCCCTCTACAAACATTCCTCCTGCCTGCCTTTCACAGTGCTCCAACAGCAAACGCTGAAGTGACACCAGGTTATTTATTTATTTTCCAGTTTCCAGCAACAAGCCAGACTAACTGCAACTTGAACAATCCAGTCTGCACCACAAAAGCGTGCTGCATGCAGTGGAAACAAACACGAACTACGTTCACTTTCCCTCGTCGCTTTTGGGCAGGTTTCCTGCTCCCTCTCCAGCCCCCAGCCCACCCGAGGGCAGGGCTGGATCTCCACTGCACGCCCAGCCACCAGCTGCCCAGCCTCTTGCCCTACGACGGCACTGGACGCGGGGGATCCTGCCAGGACTACTGTCACTGCAGGCTCCAGTCGGCCAGCACTTTGTGCCGTGGAGACCACACATCCTCCTGCTGCCCAGAGCAGCCCTGCAGGAGTCTGGCTCGGGAGCAGAACCAGGGCAGTGCAGTATCTGAGGGTCACACCTTGGTCCTTCAGAGCTGGAGCCCAGCGCCAATGCCTGGGGATCAGAGATCCCAGTGCAGGGATCAGAACAGGCACAACCCCATCATGTCCCAAACAGCGTGTCCCAAGGCTTTGGGAAAGGGGTGAGGAGCTGGCACGGCATCTCACCTTGCTTGGGACAGGAGGGCACGGACAGTGCTCAGAGGCTAGAGGAGAGCTGTTGCCCAGAAGAGTTCAGGTGAGCCTCCCGCCACAAGAGCCCTTTCAGTCCCACGTGGCCCCTCCTGGGCTAACATTTGCTCTGTCAGCTCAGAGAGGAGTGCCAGGACCAAGGCTGCAGCACGAGCCATGCCTTACCTTTGGGCCTGGAGACCTCGGTGGCATTGGGAGCTGTCATAGCAATGCAGACGTCATCCTGGGGAAACTGGTCACACTTGAGCATCTCTGGCCAGAAGAAGCCAAAGAACTGCATGACAGGCTCACAGGAGTCACGCACGGCCTCGCAGAGCCAGCGGCAGGGGTAGACCGGCCGGTCCAGGCAGACGGGGGCAAAGAGGGAGCACAGGAAGACCTGAGTGCCCATGTGGCAATTCTTGTTGAGCAGTGGCACCCAGCTGCTCGCCTGGTGCTTCACCTCTGCCATGGTCTCGTGATCCAGCAGGTTGGGCAGCACCATCTTGTCGTAGCCCACGCTGTGGCAAAGCCGCAGGTCGGCAGGGATGGCCACGCACTGGTGGGGCTTGGCGTAAAAGCGCCCGCCAGGGTAAGGGCCGAGGTCTGACTGGTAGCTGACATAGTCGTACTCGCTGGCCACGCCGCAGGCCAGCAGCCCGACGGCCACCGACACCAGCGCCCGCAGGGCGGCCCCACCGGGCCCCCCCGCGCTGCCCATCGCCGCTCCCCGCCGGGCGCCCCGGGGGACCCTCCTCGCAGCCCCGCCGAGGGCCCTCCGCTGCCCTTACCCACTCCCCTCGCTCGCCGCCGGCAGACCCCTGCAGAACGCCGCCCCGCCCCGCCCTGCCCTCCGCTCCGCTCCGCTCCGCTCTGCTCTGCTCTGCTCCGCTCCGCTCCGCTCCCGCCGCCGCCGCCCCCGGCCCCGGCCCCGGCCCCGGCCCCGGCCCCGGCCCCGGCCCCGGCCCCGGCCCCGGCCCCGGCCCCGGCCCTGCTCTGGCCGCGCTCCGGCCGCGCCGCGGGTTTGTGAGCCCGCAGCAGCCAATCAGCGCGGCGCCGCCCGCCGCGCGCTCGCCCGCCGCTGTCAATCAGCGGCCGCAGGAGCCAATCCCGCCCCGCCCCGCCCTGACGGTCCCACAGCCCGGCCCCGTAACTCAGCCCGGTAACACAGCCCGGCCCCGTAACTCAGCCCCGTAACACAGCCCGGCCCCGTAACTCAGCCCCGTAACACAGCCCGGCCCGGTAACTCAGCCCGGTAACACAGCCCGGCCCCGTAACTCAGCCCCGTAACTCAGCCCGGCAACACAGCCCGGCCCCGTAACTCAGCCCGGTAACACAGCCCGGCCCCGTAACTCAGCCCGGCCCGGTAACTCAGCCCGGCCCGGTAACTCAGCCCCGTAACACAGCCCGGCCCGGTAACACAGCCCGGCCCGGTAACTCAGCCCGGTAACACAGCCCGGCCCCGTAACTCAGCCCGGCCCGGTAACTCAGCCCCGTAACACAGCCCGGCCCGGTAACACAGCCCGGCCCGGTAACTCAGCCCGGTAACATAGCCCAGAACAGCCCGGCCCCGTAACACAGCCCGGTAACACAATCCAGCACAACCCGGCCCGGCCCCTCAGCACAGCCCAGCCTAGCACAGCCCGGCCCGGCCCCTCAGCACAGCCCGGCGCCGCCTGCAGCGGCTGAGGGCCCGCGGGGCCCGGCCTGGCAGAGTGCAGCCGGGGAGCTCGGGGGTCCCTCCTCTGGAATCTCCACAGCTCTCCTTCCTGCTGCTGCCTTCGACTCAAACAACTTTACTACTTAAAACAGGAACTACACCTCATTGAGAGGTAAATGGAAGAGGCTCTGCGGCGTGGGAGCCTGAAAGAGCCATTTTCACCCGAGGGCCAGCAGAAGAGAGCAGCCAGTTAGCAGCACTAACGAAGTGAAGAATTTAGCAGTAAACGAGGGACCCGGGGAATGCAAGAGGCAGTTGGATGGAGCGGGCCCTTTCCTGCTACTTGGGCTCAGGAAATGGTGGCAAAGCAATGACCACTGTTTGTACCAAGAAACAGCTGCAAAATGGACTTCTCATTCCCTGAGAAATTCTGAAATACGCTTTTAACAAAACTAGTTTAGAAACACTGAAACATTTAATTTTGAGAAATTAGAAAATAATGCTGTGTCCCAGGAAACAGGTGTAAAGTGGAACAGGGTACCGATCTAAATATTTATTCACACATTCTGATTTATACCCAGGTGTTACATCCATGGGCACAAGTCTCTGGTTGGGAACCAAACTGTGCCAGTGCCTCTCCATTTTCCATGGCAAGATCATATGAAAGTCTGGGATCCTCTCATTGCAGAGCAGCCATGAGTGTGCTTGGCTTTGGCAATGCTATGATCCTTCTGTTCCAGGCTGAGGCATGCAATAGGAATATCATAGGTAGGCAGGCAAGGTGAGGACTTGGGAAACTCTTCTTCAAAAGTTGGAGAGCTCTCCAAAAGCAACAGCAGGAACACTGCAACAAAACTACAGTCAGGGTTCCAGTTATCTGCAGGTCAGCAAATACCACACGGCAGCAGGTCAATGTCCTGCCACAGTCACCCCAGGGATACATGCCCTGGAGCATCCCACACTGACTCGTGGTTTCACTGCAGCCCTGACACACTGAACAGTAGCTGCTGGGCCTGCCACAGTTCACTTGATCCAAGCAGAAAGCTGGAGTTCAGCGTGCCTTGGCTGCTAAATCTAACCACAGGCGTGGCCTGGACAGTTCCTCAGCTTGGCCCAGGGAAGGTTTTTGCTGGCTCACTTCTCTCTTCTGTGGCTGATAGCCACATTCATGACAATAGCGCCTGGATGGGAAATCAAGAGTAAATTTTAAACTGAAATACAATTGACCAGCAAATACAATTGCTGGCAAACCATTTTTTATTTAAAAAATATAAGAAACCGGGGAGAAGGAGGAAAAAACCTAAACCAAATGAAAATGCCAACTCTGGTCTAGGCCACCAAATTGCATAATACACGATACCAAATCTCTTAGAAAGCAGCTGCCCAAGAAGGGCTGCTCTTCCAGCAGACCTCTTCCAGACTGCACACGAACTTTTCTGAGTGAAGTCTGTGCAGCCATATCCCTTCATAATTATGTAGCCCATTGGTTCTTAAATCTCTGCCTTGTCTCTAATGTCATAGCCATTTATTGCTGCCTTTCCCACAGGGGCTAACATTTTCTTATTGAATAATGAGACTCTTTGCACCACACACCATTCTGGCTGTCCCGAGACCTCTTGTGCCCTGTGAAAAGCCCAGTCCAATTAACTGTGCCTATTCCTGGCTCCATTGTTCATCCCAGGCACTCTGCCCTCATCTGCAGCTCGGCATCCCGCTCTGCACCATGTCCACCTGCGGTGGGTGCTCGGTGGTGACAGGGCAGGTGGCAGGTGACATGTCCCCATGCTGCTGGCAGGGGTGCTCTCCCACCTGTCCCATCCTCCCTGCCCACACTGGGCACGCTCTGCCTTGGCCACCTGGTGCTGGAATGTGCCTTTCCCTGCATGCTGTCCTGGGGAAACAGGCAGGCATGGGATAATAGAATATATTAGCCCCGAGTCCATTCAGGCCCTGGCTCTTTATGAACAAAGCCTGCTAAGTGAGCTGATTTTTGCCAAATGACTGGCTTTAGTACATGAGCAGTAAAGTGGAGCCCCCAAATACTCCCATGCAACAAGCTCTATTGCCCAGGTCTCATTGTTTTACTCCTGCACTTGAGGGCATGGAAGAGTCATGGCCTTGCCTGCCCTGGCATTTCTTATCCAGTTTCCCACCACTGCTTTAGCCCTGTCTCAGCCCTAGCAGAGGCAGCAGTGATGGGGGAGATGAGAGAAACTGGCTGTGGGTCCCCACAGTCCCTGTCCCAGGGCTCACACTGTCCCTTGGTGCCCATGCCCCCTCTCTGGAGGCAGATGGCATGTACCAGCAGAGGCAGCCCACCTGCCGTGTCCCTACATGGAGAGCCCACCATGCCACCCCTGCAGCAGGAGAAAGCTCCTGGACACCCCCAGGGAATATTTGCTTTAGGTTAGAACCCCTCAGTTCACTGAAAGCTGATAGCCCCTGCCAGGGTCAGTCCCCGAGGAGGATGTTGTTTTTGCCATGTTTGTTTTCTGGTTTTCTCAGCAGATTGCTCCAAGACTCCAATAACACTGATGCAGCCAGGAAAACTCCTTCACCCCGTGGTCAGGGAATGTGCACATGGAGGTTTTGCAGCTGTGGGGACCCAGTCTGATGCTTCAGCCTGGTGCTCAGTGCCCCTGGGGCTGCAGGAGACACCTTCACCAAAAGCTGGCCAGCAGCAGGGCCATGATCAAGGCATCCAGCAATTCCAGCCAATGTCTCCTGTTTGTGTGAAATTAGCACCAATAAATGCTATAACTATACACGACCAACAACGGGTTTACTAGCTAACATATAAAGGACTACAAGAGCTAATGCCTTCAGCACTGCTGAAACTCTTGACCGTCTGCCCCTAGTCCCAGGAGGGAACTGATGGCAAATGTTTACAGGGGCTTATAAATATTTATCCTGTAATAACTTGCTGCATTACGGCACATTCTTCTCCACAAGGCTCAGCTTTGCTCTGGACCAGGTGCAGGCTGCTGAGAGGGTCTGTGGCATATATAAAGTTTGCCTGAATAACATACAGCAAGTGCTGGTGTTCAATAAAACAGCAGCAGCCAAGCTGCACGCGTGAAAGGCACTGCAAGTCATTTCTTAGCCAACGAAAGAAAAATGTGGCTGGGGAGCACAGGTGTGCAGGCGCATTGGTGTGGGTACAAACCCCTTCTGCGTTGCCAGAGTAACCTGGGGAAGTGCTGCAAGTGACTGGGGAGGTATAAATCACATTGCTGATGTGATGGAAGTCTTGGCCCAAGAGTGGCCCTGTGCTTCCTGAGAACACAGGGACCCTCAGCTGCTTTTGGGAGGACCCCAAAGGAAGGGAGCAGGAAACTAGCCCACCATGAGGAAACATCTCCTCATGCTTCTTGCTCTTCAGCAATTCTATCTGCTCTCTTCCCTCTAAAAATTTTTGAAGCATCTGTCCACTTATTTATTTATCCTTCTCATTCTAAATGATTTGCAAGAGCATAAGATGCCTGTGGTTTGGAAACCATGTGATAATCTCCAAGCTGGACCAGAGATGGAGTTCAGAAGTACTTTCTAACAGGAGTAAATAAGCAGATTGGAAGGGCTCCATTGTGTATATTCTAGGTTGCTATTTTCTTAACCCTGTCTCATTAAGATGGATGGAGTTTCTGCTTATTAGTAATTTGGCAAGTTCCTCTTTGTGTACACTCTGCACTTCTCACTAATGATGCTGTGCTTCAGTGATTAACAAAAGAGATTTCCAGCATAGTCAGTGAAAACACAGCCACCACTTGGGGCACTGGGACGGAAACCCAATGTTCTGGAGATGCCCTCTGTGGAAGACAAGGAAATACAGGGAACCCAGCAAAGGAGAAGCTGCTGGTCATAAAACTTTTCCTGACACTCAAATATTTTGACCTGAGGACATTGGTTCTTTGATTTACATGCATAATTGCAGAGCTGACAGAGCCTGTAACAAAGTGATTCAGAGCCCTTCCTCTGCTGTTCTCAAGACACATCCGATGGAGATGAAGCTGGCACTGCTACTGCCTGGATTTACAGCTGGCCATTAAAGTATGTTTACAAGTCTTTAGTACAGTGTACACATCTAGTAAATCATTGATTGAACGAATAGCTTCTCCTGTCATGCTCCCTCTCAACTTTTCCTACTACTTTGGTACCCAGCCCAGAGCCTGTGTCCAGTGGTGGTGGCCAGCCAATGGCAAGTGTGCATGCATGTGGTACCCAAGCAGGCAGACACATGGACCCACACCTGCACATGTAGCCTGGGCTGTCACTGACATCGAGATGCTGTTGGACACACACCTGCAGGAAAAACCCCATGCAGATCCTCAGCATGAAGGTCAGCTGATCTGGCCTTACCTACACACAGTGAAAGGTATTCTTGCTGGCCTTCTTGCCACCATGTATTCAAATCCCTTAGTGCTCTTGGTCACATTGCTCTTGAACCTGGCCAGACCAATCACTTGCACAGGGCAGAGTCCAAAGTGTGTACACAATGAACCAGAGAGGCAGCTGTTCCTTCCTGGGACACTCATGAGACAAGAGAAGGAAATCGGGGACCTTTTGCCAACCTGTCAGCTGCCTTCCAGTGGGCCAGCTGGCTGCATGGGCCACATGCCATGTGAGCACATGCATGGCCCACAAGCAGCTCCTCTCCATGCAGTGCTGACCAGAGCCGTGGCTGCCTGCAGGCTGGGTCCCCCCAGCACCAAGGATTCTCACCAAGGAAGGAAAGCCAGGCCAGGCAGGGCTTGTGTTTGCTGCACAGACAGAGTGGAAGAAAAGCAGGATGGAAACAGGGCACAGCCCCAAGTACATGGGAAACAACATCCCTTTTCCCTGGAACCAAGAAGCGTTGCACACAGCCCACACAGCAAACTGCACTGGAGCCTTCCTTGCAGCAAGAAAAAAATGCCGGGTTTGGTGTTTTACTGAGCATGGCAGTGGCTGGGGCTGAGGAGCAGCAGGAGCTGTGGGCCCCCACCACAGCTCATTGTGCCATGCACAATAAGCATCTGGCCAGCTGTGCAGTCATCTGTGGCCAAACCCTCACTCTTGTGGCCACAGAGCTGGGCAAAGGCCAAAGGGTAAAGGGCAAACCATGGGAGCAGAAACAAAGCTAGATCAGCTCATTCATGCAAACCTTTTCAGGAGCTTTTGGTGGCAGGATGAGCAGCCACAGGAGTGCAGGACTTGCTGCCTGTGTGTGAATTACCATCAGGACACACAGCCTGTCAGGACCTATGCACTCACTATGCAGTGGTTGAAAAGGTGCAGGATCTTGGAGGCTTAATTAGAAGGGAACCACAAGGATCATCTACGTCCAACTCCTGGCCCTGCTCACATGCCTGAGGATCCCACCCTGTGCCTGAGAACGTTGTTCAAACACTTGAGCTCTGGCAGGCTTGGGGCCATGACCACTGCCCTGGGGAGCCTGTTCAGTGCCTGACCACCCTCTGGGGGAAGAACTTGCCTCGCTTCTCATTGTCACCCCCTCATCAGCATGTACAGCATCCACCTCTGCTCAAATCCTACTGTAGTATCCTCAAAGTTAAGGTCTCATTTAAGCACTTTTCTGAATAAAAACTTGTTAAGAGAAATGCCTGCAAGACAAGGCCAGTCCTACTCTCCCTCCTCTTTTTAACAGTGAGAAAATGTGGTGGCTTTGCTCCAAGGCAGCTTTGCCTTGGGATAGAGAGAAAGGAGCCTGGGCACTCTCCTTCCATCCCCACATCCAGCTGGTGCTAGTGCTGGCTTCTGAGGTAGACTGTGAGATGTTGACTTAAGGCTGATTCCCTGGGGCACAACATGCTGCCTCTCAGTTTCAGGGTTTTAATGGACTGGCAGGGTGTCTGGGAAGGAGGAGAGGGAAACAGAATTTTCTTTTTCCCATAAATAATTTTATGAAAGATTTTAAGAGATTTAAAGAAGAATCTCTTCCCTCCCTTCCCTCTTTCTCAGCCGTACTGTGCATTTTAAGTTGTTTGTGGAAGGGAATTAATTAGCACAGGCAGCAGAGCCCAAAGCTCTGCAGCAGCCCAACTTCTGCACAATGGAGATCCAACGCTTTCTCCCCTGCCTGGGAAACACATGCCCAAAATCCAAGTACATACATTTTTTCTAACCTAATTCATTTTCTAGATTGATGGAGAAAATCCATAGCAAATATTTATGACTTTGCAATAAATAACCCTCACAGAAGTTACAAAAGAGTTCTGGCGAGTCTCAAGGTAACTTTCAACGAATTCCAGGGGTCAGGGCAGACTGGGATACTGAGCCCATAGTGCTCGAGCCTTTGGCTCATCTGTTTTGAATTATTGGTATTACTCAGTGTAGCATTGCTCTCAATGGAGTAGCTGTGCTGTGATTCCATGCCATATTTTATTTCTACGGCAGGAGAGAAGCTTCAATAATTATTAGTTGTACTCTGTTGTAGCCCACAAAAAAGCCAGGCCCCAGCAGGGAGGGGCTGGTCCTGCTGGTGTTTGTGGGCTGGCCAAGGAAGGTGTCTGTGCCCCAGTGACAGCACTCAGCACCAGACATGCTGCCTTTTCCTGCCAGTTTCCATGGACTGCCGAGGCTCTGGTGCTGCTGGAGAGGTGGCAGCGTCCCAAGGTTCTGCTGAAGGCAGCTGAGGATGCTGGAGCCAGCGAGGGGCAGTGGGAGCTGCATCCCAGGAGCCACGAGTGGGGCTAGGACGGGGCGAGCTCATCCCACTCATCCTGCTTCATCTTCAGGGCGAGCTCATCCCACTCATCCCGCTCCATCTTCGTTAGCTCTTAATCACCACAGCGCAAGGAGAAGCCGCTCGCTGCTCTCCCGGGCATGGGCTCCTTTCAGGCCTTTCAGAAAACAGGGTCAGACGTGTCTTCTGACCTGTGACCTGTCGCTTCCCTCCTCGCCATAATTATCTAATACAGCGCTCTCCCTGCCAAGTACAATGAAACAATTTGTCACTTCAATTGTCTGTCAGTCAACACTGGGGCCTTTTCAACAGGCCAACACATGTTTTTTGAGAGCTTGTCAGCAAGGGCTGTCTGGCCAAGCACATAACCATGGAAAATGGAACCTTTGTTAATTCTGGTTCTTAGAAAAGTAAATCCATTCACTTGGTTTTTTTCAGGCCTTCAGTTTGGAATTTGCACAAGAAGCTGAATTGCCCCTGATCCCTAAATGATTGGTCAGAGGATTTGCATGAGGAAGCAGAAATTAATTATTCTTTTCTTTTCTTTTTATTTTCTGTAATTGTGTGTTTAGAAATGAGATTACATTCTACAGCAGCACGAGGGGCTGAGGGAGGAATTGCTTTGCATTTGTTTAGCTCCTTAGAGTTAAGATCACCTAATCGTTTCAAGCATTTCCTAAGATTCCCTCTCTCTTTTTCTGCTTTAATGACCAAACAAAGATTGTGCTGCTTCCCGGGGAACTTTTCTGGCAGCTGAGCTCAGCAGTGGGAGCCAGGGGCTTATCCCTCTGCCGAAATAGTCTTAGAATCACACAATCACTAAGGTTGGAAAAAACATCTAGGATCACAGAGTCGAACCATTAACTAACTCAGTGCTGCTCTTGGCTTGAGGCCACAAAATGCATTGCAGAGCCCATGGGCTTGTGGTGGCTCCTTGTGTTGGAGGAAGGGTGTCAGGATTCCAGCCAGCCCAGGAGGAAGTTGCTGGTTGCCCGATCCACACGTCTGGTCAGCACCAGCTGGGCTGCCTGTGCACGGCAGGGTGCTGGGAACATCCCAGTGGGGTCAGCTGAGCTCTCAGGACACAGACCTGCCAGTTCCAAGCCCTGCAGTCATGCTCCTGTTCAGACAGTAAAACTGATAGCTTTGTTGATAGCACAAACTGGTAGAGAAAAAAAACCCTTCATTTTTTGGTACTACTTACAACTTCCTTCTGGTTTTTTGTTTGGTTGATTTTTTTTTTTTTTTGAAAACAGCACCCTTTTAAATTGTCACTTTATCTGTTGATACACATATGAAATCCTATTCCTGAATATTTAATACAAAATAGATGTCTCCATTTTCAGGTATTCATCATTTTGTCACGTGGAAGCTCTTGTTTTGGAATATTTTATTTGAGAGCATTACAGAAATGCTGTATGGCCCCTACTCAATTTCAAATGCCCTGAATGAAAACTTTCCAGAATGCCCCTGTTCCGACCTAATTCAAACCATACTGGCACCAGCTAAAGATTAGGAATACTGTACCATCCACCTGGTACCGTATTTTAAGCAAAAGATTTTTGAGTGTAGTCTGGCAACACACCCTCCCTCATAAGCCTCAGGAGGGCCCAGGGATGCCTCCAGTGCTACTGCAGCCTCAGAACCCAGGCTCGTGGGGAGCATCCAGCCCTGCATCATCACTTGGACACTGGCCCAGCAAAGACTGAGCATGACCCAAGCCAGCCTGTCTGCACGGGAGTTCATTCCCCCTTGGCATGCCTGGGAAATCCTCTCGTGTTTATCATCTCCAGCTGATCGAGGGGGAGCAGCTGAAGCAGCAAATAATGAAATTCAAGTCTCAGATGCTTTCATCCCTTTGCTTTTTATTGACCAAGTGATGGGTTTTATCAATCGTTTAAATAAACAGGCCTCTGACGGGCATCCTGGCAGAGCCTGCTCGGCCAGCAGAGAGAGCAGGGGACAGGGACAGCAGGGACACGGGGACAGCAGCGAGGCCGTGCCGCTCGCAGCCCGCACTGCGCACCCAGGACACAGGGCGCAGGTGTGACACTGTCCCTGAGCTCTCTGCTGCTTGCCCGGTTTAGCTCCCCGGTTTCCCATACCCGCAGCGACCTGTGCCCTCGCTACCGCTGGGCAGCTCAGAGCACCCGGGCAAAGGGCGACAGGGCGCCAACGGATGCGTGTGCGTCAGCACACCGAGCTGCGATAAAGCTGCGGGAGCGCCGGTCTGTTCGCAGCGGCTCCGGTTCCTAAAGGAAGCCATGAAAGGGCTCCCCGGGCCAGGGGCGGCGGCCCCGGGACGGAGCCGGTGCCCACGGGCCGGGCGGTACAAAGCACGGCCGTAGGGGGAGTGGCGCTCCCTGAGCGCGCCTGAGGTTTAAGGGAGAGCTGTACACCCAATGGGACATGGGTACTTCTGCGCATGCGCACTCCTGCTGCTCAGCGGCCTCCGGGACCACGCCTGCGCACTACTGCGCCTCGTGTCGCCTGGCGGCACTTCCGCCCTCACCCGGCATCGCCCCGGCTGTTTTGCGACAGCTGTAAGTGCGCGGGGCGCCCGGCGGAGCGGCGGGACCGGACGGGACAGGGGCGGCGGCGCGATGAGGCCGCAACAGGCGTCTGTGTCGGGCAAGGTGTTCATCCAGCGCGACTACAGCGGTGGGACGCGCTGCCAGTTCCAGAGCAAGTTCCCGGCCGAGCTGGAGAACAGGGTGAGGCGGGGCGGGCTGGGGCTGGCGGCGAGCGCGGCGCATGGAGCCCTCACGACGGGCCAGGCTCGGGCCTTACGGGCCTGCGGCCAGGTGGCGTTCGCAGGTGGCCTGCCCCAGTGGGAGCTGGTTCCGCGGGTTCCCTGAGGGCGGGGTAGCATCTCCTGCATGAATCTGTAACCGAGGCCGTTCAGGTGCAGGAGCGGACGTGGTTCCTCCCCCGTGTCCCCGTCCCGGACTGTGGTCAGTCCTGGGGAAGGCGGCTGGTTTGCAGCAGTAGAGCAGAAAGTACTCGTTGTGTCTGTGAGAACAGAACCGGCTCTGTGCTCTCAGGTGTTAACGTTGTCCTCTCCCTTGACGTCCTGCCGAACCCGCTTAGAGGCCTCACAAACGCTGTCTCAAGTTCTCTCGTTTTGGTCAGTGCTATCAGATGTGGTATCTTAAGCTGACAGTCAAACAAACACACTTTCCTACTCTCTCATTCGGCTTTTTCTCTTCCTTGTGCCTTTGTTGTGTTTTGTTGAGGTTGTGTTTGGTCAGCACTGCAGCAGCACTGAGGCACTGTGGGTATAGAGTGTCCATCCACTCGCCTGTTCATTTTAACCCAGCACATCCCTGTGTGTGAACTCCGTTTTTTTCACAGTTGAACTGCGAATTTGCTTAGGTGTGTTGCTCTGAATGGTTTTGTGTCCACATTGTGTTTGAATTCAGACTCGGTCTGAGCACAGGACAGGTGTCTAACGAAGAGCTGCAGGTCTGTAACTTTGTGTGTTTTGGGCTGGGGCTCTGAGCACAGTGTAGACGGTCCATGAGTGGAGGTGGATGTACAGGGGTACCGGTGAGTTCTGAAGTGTGCAGCCAGCAGCCCCGCTTGCTTTTCTTGCAGATTGACAGGCAGCAGTTTGAGGAGACAGTCCGGACACTGAACAACCTCTATGCAGAAGCTGAAAAACTTGGGGGCCAGTCTTACCTTGAGGGTTGTCTCGCCTGCCTGACTGCCTACACTATCTTCCTGTGCATGGAGACACACTATGAAAAGGTATGTGCTTGTTTCCCTTTCAGCCTGCAGGCAAGTACTTGGTTCTTGGTGAGTTTCCTGTGACTTGCAGTATTTTGGTACAGATTCTGTGCAGATGTATCTCAGACATGCTGGTACTGGTCAGTTTGGGTCCCACGGGGGTCACCCTGAATCCTGTGGCAAACGCCTGCATTGTGCAGCCGTGAAACCAATTGTGTGTTGGTTCTTACATTGCCATATCTGTGATACCATTGGAAACAGTTGTGACTCATGTGCTGTTTCATTACCAGGTTCTAAAGAAAATTGCTAAGTTCATTCAGGAACAGAATGAGAAGATCTATGCTCCTCAGGGCCTTCTGCTGACAGACCCTATTGAAAGAGGATTAAGAGTTGTATCCTTCTGTGACTTCTCACATTGTCTCCTGCCTTGTGCTCCTCGTTTGTCTCAGTGAGGCTACTCTGCTCATGCTTGATCTGAGATATAGAATGGGTAATTAGTCTTGTTGCTCTTTGTTGTGTCCTGGTCTCCAGTCAGGTTTTAGTATGTTAAGATTTGGCTTTCCTGCCTTTTTCTGGGTATGTTTTCATAGTCTCTTTATAGCATATTTCCTTAACAGCTTTTCTGTGCAGATTGAAATTACCATTTATGAAGACAGAGGTTTGACCAGTGGAAGATAGAACTGTGGCGTCTCAGGTATGTGTTACCCTTATCTCAGATCAATCTCAATACCTTTGTGTGCTCAGAGGATTGGGTGCTGTCATGCTGAGAATTTATCTCACCCTTGTATGTAATCAAAGACTGTTCACATATATCTGTGTGGACCAGCTCTTCTTGGAAGTAAAAATATCAGTACTGGGCATGATGTTGCTGAACATTACCTTGAAGAAATTTAGGTCTTGCTCATGTAAATATGCTAACTTAATTCTTCTCAGGTTGGTAAAAAATGGACTGTGTCCCTGGGTGTATTCTAGCATACAGAGCCTTTTTGTTACAGTTTTTCATTTGACTGCTGTTCTAGTTATCATGTCTTTACTTGTGATGCTTTCAGGTAAGAGGGGCTAGCAGCATTGAAAAGCTCTGCTGAGAGGCTCTCAGTTCTCTTGATGCTGTGGGGCGAGTCACAAAGTGAAGAGTGTTCACAGGACTTGGGCCCCTGCTAATTGTATCCAGTATAGCCCACCAAAATTGGTAACTGTGACTTTGCTTTTGGAAAGCTCACGTTGGGATTGGCTCCCTTATGTTAGGTGCTCTGCAGGTCCTGGGATGGGAGTGTTAAGTTCGGATTGTTGGCAGTGTATATAGAAAAGAGTGGGAAATATTTATGCCTGTTTTGCATAAAGAAGCAAACAGAAAAGGTTTTTATTTTTTTTGGACAAATGAAATCAAGAGTTCTGGGTTCTGCTCATGCTGCTCACCATAACACATGATAACTTGCTCCTCCTGCCACATTCTTCCTGCTACTGTAAAAAGGTTTGTGTAGGGGAGCTTTTGGTTTGATTTAGGAAGAGTTTCTAACCATATGAAACTTCTTTTCTAGATGATAGCTCACTGGTGGACTTGCTGTACCAAGGTTCCCCTACCTCCTACTTTAGAGCATCATTCCTTTCTCTGCTGCCAGATCCACAGTGCCATCTACTACAAGGACTAACTTCCTCAAACTGCTCCCCAGGGGGTGACCTAGCTGGTCAGCATCCACTTTGCAGTAGATTTGGAAGCAACAGGATCACTTCTTAGTGTTTGTTTGTTTTGTTTTGTTTTTTTTTTCAAGAAAAGGCAGAAGTGGTAAAGCTGTGTTCTCTCCTGAAAGACATGGGACCCTCAGCCCGACAGCGGTTTAGTTTTAGTCCTGTAAGTGCAGTGCTGTTCCTCCCTGATTCTTAAACCCTTCTGTGTGTCAGTTGGGCTTTGGAAAGCTCCAGCTCAAAGTTGGGAATTTGCGTCCAGTTCAGTGTTAGAATGCAGAGATACACAGTGCCTCTTCCCCGTGAGGAGTGACTCAAGGCAACATCTGTTGTGCTGATCCTTGTGGAAAACCAAAAGGCAAAGTGTTCCTTGTGTTAATGTCTTGGTTATCTCTGGAGAGGGGTATAGCCATACTCTAGCCCTGGTGGTTTTTCTGCCCCTGTGTCTGTGCTGTTGTTGGCCCCATCAGTGCTCACCAAGAGGGGCCTGGTCAGCTATGAAATAGTGAGCACAGTAAAGTGGATGCTGAGCCAATAAAAATAACAATTCCCACCCTTCTCTGATTAATATGTGAAGTGTAAAACTGTTTCTTTATGGATTTCTTATATATAATTTATAGGAAAACATTGATTTGACAAGCTGTAAGATACTGTGTAAGATGGATTTCTTAATTCTGTCTGCTGGCACACATTGAGGAGTTGAGCTGTGCATTCCTTAGTGTCCCTGTGCATTGCTCAGCAGTACCTGCACGAGTGAAGTTTCCCACAATCCAAGCTGGCTGAATTCTTTCTCTTCCATACTTTTCCTGTATCAAAGCCCAGGTGTCCTGGTAAGAGGGGCCAAGTGTCGGTGTCCAGTTGTGGAAGGAACTCAGGCGTCCAGAAGAGACGCATAGCAGGGGTGGAGGGGCTGGATTGGTTGTAGGTGGTGCAGCAGGTGCTAATACTGGATATGGAACTCCAGGCTCATTTCTCAGCCACTGGGGGTTTGAGATTTGATGAATATTTTCATTGTATAAAATTTGTTTTTTCTAAACTGTAACAGTGTTTGCCTTTCACAGCTGTTGCAATATTGGCAGAAGTACTGATGGATCAGTAAACCTTTTCTTAAACTGTGTCCAGGTCTGTTCTGGCAGCGCCATGATGTGGGGCACGGGGTGACTTGGAGCGGCCAGAACCGCCGGGCTTGGGCTGTGGTGCACACGGGGCTGTTCGGGGTCTGTGGCTCTGGCTGGAGCGGGGCCAGTGGCCACTTTGGGGGTGGGGGGGGGGGGGGGGGGTGTTGGGGGAGGTGGGTGTCAAATCTGCTGAGCCCTGATTGGCTGGAACAGCTGCAGCTTCACTCCCCTCCTGATTGGCCCAGAAGTTGCACCTTGACGCTGCTTCTTGATTGGTCAAGACGGCTTCAGGCTGATCCTCCTCCTGACTTCCGAAAGAGTTGCATTTCCTGCCCGCCTCCTGATTGGTCGAAAAGGACGCATTGATTCAATCCGCTTCCCGATTGGCCGAAGAAGCGGCGGTCCCAATGCGTTTCCTGAGTGGCCGAGCAGCCGCAGCGTGATTCCCCATCCATGTTCCAGGGCTGCTGCGCCTGCGCCGTCGCGTGGGCTGGGCTGGGCGGGGCGGTTGGCGGGAGCGATGGCGGCCGCGGCTGGTGGCGACTCGGACGGCGACAGTGAGGAGCTGGTGCTCACCCCAGCACAGCTGATCCACAGCCTGGAGCAGGTACCGTGGGCTGGAGCGACGGGCTCGGGCCGGGGGAAGCGGGGGTTGCTGGGCGCACTGGAGCAGATGTGGAGCGGCGGGGACGTGGCCGTGTTTTTTCCCTCTCGCTGGTGAGATTGTGTAGCTGAGGTCTTCCTCGCTTTCACTGACAGCGTGCCTTCTTTCAGGCCTGGCTGAATGAGAAATTTGCTCCAGAACTGCTGGAGAGTAAACCTGAAATCATCGAGTGTGTTGTGGAGCAACTGGACCATATGGTAGGTTCTCCTGTCTCGGGTGGTGATCCAGGCAGGCCCTGGGTGCCTGGTCTGGCAGATACATGCCTGAGTTTCTTTGAGAGGGGTGGGGGTGTCTGCTTCCTCGTCTCTGAGACAAAGCTTCCCTGAGTTTATTCTTTGAGTTTTCCTTGGAGAGGGGCTGAAGTACAAGGAAGCAGTGTGTTTTGGGTCGTCAAAAGCAGCCGTAGTCTGATTTTCTGGGTTCTATGAACAAAACTTGTCTTCCTCTCTGTTTCTTGTTGTTTGACATTTCAACCATTTAATTTCTCGTTGCTTTTTCTTGCAGGAAGCAAATCTGAAACGGGCAAAGAAAGGAGACCTGAAGATCAGTGTTCACCACATGGAGATCGAAAGGATCCGTTTCGTGCTCAGCAGCTACTTGCGGTGTCGACTGGTGAAGGTAATGCATGCTGTGCAGCCCAGAGAGTGAAAAAGGGTAATTTCAGGAGGGATTTTTACCTACACAGAGCTTCCTGCCTCAGCACAGCATTTAATTAAAACATGTTCTCTCTCTGTTCTCTGAAATGTAACGTGATTAATTTCTTGGACATGCTTTCGTATTGTAATGAAGGAAGATCACAGCAGTGTTGATCACAACATTGTGAGTGTTGTTTGCTTCATCTAAGCCTGGGGTGGCACAGCTGAATGCTGTCCCATTCTGCCAGAGTCCTGCTGTGTGCATGCATGGTTGTATAGCTTGGTGTTCCTGTGTAATGTCACAGTTAGTTCAGGAGCAGGAATTTGGGCAGGCTCGTGGGAGAGATCTGTATAATTCTTTTGGATTGTGTTCCAATATTAGATAGAAAAGTTTTTTCCCCACATCCTGGAGAAGGAGAAGTCTCGACCTGAAGGGGAGCCCGCCATTTTATCACCAGAGGAGTTTGCTTTTGCTAAAGAGTGAGTAGGTTTTCAGTGTATCTTCCTCCCTTTTTATAGATTATAGAAACTTACCTGTGTGTTTTGGTGAAGTTCTTGAGACTGTGAGCCTTAGACTGGTTTGAAGTAAGAATTAGTGTGTCTTACCAGGAGGTTTCCTTATGGGCAAGAAAGGATCTGAAACAGAATAACTCTGGTGACTTTGAGTCCATTACCAGGGCAGGCCAAGGGCCTGTCTTTGGCTTTGCCTGTGGGATGAGGAGCTGTCCTTTACTCTTGTTTTGAGTCAGTACTCTCACTGCAGATTTGTATTTGATTAACCAAGTGAAGATTTCAATGGTTTGTTTCAGGTATATGGCAAACACAGAAGCTTACCTGAAAAATGTGGCCCTAAAACACATGCCACCTAACCTGCAGAAAGTGTCTCTCCTAAAGTCAGGTGAGTCCACCCAGACTTCAGGGTAATCTGAAAATTGTAAAAGCAGGGGGAGGTGTGAGGAAAGCTCCAGGGAGCCCCAAATGTAAGGGCTAGTCCCCTACTTGATGTGATAATAATGTTGTAGCATGTTGTAATGTTCCATGCTGCTGCTGGGGGAGCATGTTGGCCCCTGCTGTCAAGTGCTGTCTACACTGACATGACACTGAGCACATGAATCTGGTTAGAAGCTGGCTGTAAGTTTTCTACCTATCAGACTCCTCGGAGTTCTGTAAAGGAACATAAGTGAGGGCTGAGCTTGTGCTCTCAATCTGTTGTCTGCAGTTCCAAAGCCCAACCTGGACTCCTTTGTGTTTCTGAGGGTGCTGGAGCGGCAGGAGAACATCCTAGTGGAGCCAGAGACAGATGAGCACAGGTAGGTGGGCATTTCTGCTTGTGGCACAGGTACAGTCAGTGTCATGGAGGGTGTGGGCTGCAGCTCATGTCCCGCCTGTCTCTGCAGGGAATATGCCATCAATCTGGAGGAGGGCTCGCAGCACCTGATCCGCTACAGAACCGTGGCCCCTCTGGTGGCTTCAGGAGCTGTGCAGCTCATCTGAGGGGAGAGGTAAGTGCATGGTGACAGGAACAGCTACTGCACCATCTCCCCTGCCCACCCCACCACAGTGGGGCTGGCAGAAGCTCCCCATGGGGCTGCCTGGGCCAGGTCCCCTCCCAGGACCAGGTCCCCACTGACATGGCAGAGCAAAGTGGCATTGGAGGTGAGTTACCACAGTGTTGTACCACAGAGGCCTTCATTACCCTCACAGCTCATCAAGCTCCTGATTGCTTGTGACATGCTTAGCATACAGCCATGCAGTCCTTTGGCACTCCTGGGTGAGGAACACTTGTGTCACAGCGCAGTGTCTGGAAAACTTCAGTGTGTCACTGGTCGGTTGCCTTGTTTAAGAGCAGTGACAGATAGCATCATGAAAATGGATCAACTGTGGTCATGGGCTCAGGAGAAAGTAATTTCTTCTGTGTGTCATCTGAATACCCTCCCTGCAGAGCATGAGGGGTTCTGGTGCAGCTTCAGGTTGCATTTGTGAGAGTAGACACTGTCGGACTCTCTTCTGTAGAAACCACTGCTAAGGGAAGTGGGACATGCAGTTCATTTTTGAAAAAGCAAAAGCTCCTCTGGCCCTGCTGCTCCATGCAGACCTCCTCTAGTTGGAGGAGAAGCCAGGGTGTTCTGTGATAGCTCAGAACCTGTTAAGTGTGTGGGCAGACAAGGGCTTGTGTTCCCTGCATGAGAGGTGTCTGGGGAGCATCTTTCTCTACAAGGCTGGGGGTGACACAGGACATCTTGTAGTGTGAGTGCCTTTGCATGTGTGGTTTATAGTCTTCCTAATTAATCCTTTTAGGTAAAGAAGATTCTTTCAAGTATAGACATTAGAGGGGGCTGGGTTTAATCCTTAGGAATCAGTAGAATGTTCCTCTGGACAGCTCCCCAGGAAGGGCTTGTGAATTGTGCCCTGCCTGTATTTACAGCCAGACAGCTTCACAGAGGTGACTGAAGCTTCCAGACAAAATCCTTGTTAATCTGCTGCTGTGAAAGCGTGCTCCACAGGATCTGCCTGAGGAGTGTGTAGGTGGCACGTCTGCAGGCTTTCTCCTTGGCCCTATTCAGTTTGACTGAATGCTTGTCCAGTCAGCTTATACGTGCCCCACTGCTGCGTGTCACATAGCTGCAGCAGTGTGAGCACGAGGGGCATCTGTCCTCTTCTAGTGGCTGAACTTTAACTGACCTGATGGTTTCCAGAGTGCCTTTGGTGCAGCTCGTGTCTGAAGCTTGCAGCTGGCATATGGCTGTGTCTTCACAGGCTAGGCAGGAGAGTGGAGATGGCAAATAGCCTGAGATCAGTCAGGCTCCAAGTGAGAGTCAGTTGTGGCACACCTGAAAATGCTACCTGCCTTTGTGTCTTTTCATGGCTAAATAATTGGGACGTCTGGGGAACTGCTAACACTACACCTCTGTTCTGTCTGTGCTGAGGGAAGGAGAAGTGTCCACAACCTTATTGAGAAAATGATGGTTTTGGCTTGTACTTTTAGACAGAGGAGAAGACACAGCAGGGCATCCACCTTAACCTGTGCTATTGGGAGAGAATGGGTAGAGTAGGAGCAGCTCTTCAGTATCCATGGGTTCTGCTGTTAAACTTGGGGTCCAATACATTCCTTGTTCTCTGCTCTCCCACGAGTGGAAATAGCTTGGGTTTACTTAGCGATTAGCTCTGAACACAAAGTAGGTGGATGCTGGAAGGTCACAGGGAGGGCACTGATGGTGAAATGCTGCAATTTCTCTGCCAGAGCCAGAACTTCTCTCCTGGGGGCCAGAGAAAGGGACAAGTGGTTTCATTGCTAGGAAGACTCATGTTTGTGTTGGCTACCCCAGGTGGCTGAAGTGAGGGGGTTTGCACTGTCAGCCCAAGACAGTGTGTTGAAAGATTGTTTTTGCATAATGTTTTTGCCAGCTAGGCACTGGGTTCAAGCTCACTTTGGCCATCCTGTGAGAGGTGTCGTGCATTGGGCTGCAGACTTTAGACCTGGTGGTGATGGAGAGCCATATAGAAATACTGATAGGTCAGTCAGCTGTGTCATGAGCTGATGAAAATCTGTGCTGTCAGCAGGAACAATCAGGGCTGCTTAACATAAATGGCTAGACAGCTCTGGGTAGATTAGCAAGGAGTACAAGGCAGGGGTGATCTGATTTAGGTGACAGTCTTTACTGTCAGGGAGTCACATGTGAGCTGAACAGTGAGGGTGATTTTGAATATAGATGTCAGGGACACCACAGTGTCTCTTTCGTGTTTGAGTATGAGCAAATTTTCTTCTCAGTGCACACATCTAGGGTAAGAAGCTTCTGAGCTGCTAGAGGATGAGCCAACGGTCTGGGGTTTTCTCTGCTTAGACACCCTGGAAGTAGCTGTCTTTGGACAAGCATCTGAAAAGGGGTATATAAAACCAGTTCAAACCTCTTCCATTAAAGATTAGGTAAGAGGAACATGCTCCTCTTTGTCCCAGAGCTACTTCCCGGTGTTGATACCCGGTTTTAGTCGTCCAAAAGCACTCGTGTTTTTCTGGCACCGGGACCCATTTCTGTGCTGTTCACCCTGTTGGCTCCTGCCTGGCGCAGTAGAAGGCCGCGCTGTGCGCTGTCCCCGAGCCGGTCCCGGTACCGGCGGGTGTCCGGGACGCGGTGCCGCTGCCGCTGGGCCCGGTACGAGCGCGCCCCGTGGGGGGGCGGTCCCGGGCCCCATTGGCCGCCCGGAGCGCGGCGTCGGCGCTGATTGGCTGGCGCGGGGCGTCCCGGCCGCGGGCGCTCCCACGGCTCCATTGACGCGGAGCCGTCGCGGCGGGAGCGGAGCGGGACGCGATGAGCTGCGGCGAGTGAGCGGGGCCGAGCGCGGGTGGGGCGGGGGGGCTCTCCGGGGCCGACGGCTGGGGCCGCGCCGCCTGACCCCCTCTTCGCTTCTAGGCTTTTCCAGGTGTGCAGCGGGCGGGCTGTCTCCTCCCCAGCCATGCCCGTAGACCTGGCCGTGCGGCTCTGCCTGAGCCACTCGCCCCCCATCCGCAAGCTGCTGAACTCTTACGAGGAGCTGCGGGGCAACCGAGGCCGCAAACCCCTCCGATCTTGTCTCAACCAGAAGCTGAGCACAGAACCTGAGCCAGAGCGGCGAGACAGTACCAAGAGCTGCAAGGGCCAGAAGAAGAAGCGGGTCGTGTTTGCTGATATGAAGGGGCTCTCGCTCACGGCTGTCCGCTTCTTCTCAAAGATTGAGGAGGACCTCTGTGATTTGCAGCATGCCCTGTCAGACCTTGCCTGTTTCCGACCTAGGCTGTGGGACTTCCGCCCAGAAGTGTGCAGGTATGTGCTGGACTTCCCACAGCCGTCTGCAAACTATGTGGCTTTCCGCAACAGCCTGCACAGCAACTTTGTCTGCCTGGAGAGCTGTCTGATCCAGGACCGTGCTCTGTCAGGAACAGTGAAGGTTAGAAACATCGAGTACGAGAAGAAAGTGATGGTCCGTATCACCTTTGATGGCTGGAAGAGCTTCCGGGACATCTCTTGCCAGTACATGCACAGCACGTATGGCTCAGCTGACACAGACATCTTCTCTTTTGAGCTTACCCTGCCCAAGCCATCCATTTCCCATAGGGGCACAGAGTTCTGCATCTCCTTCCAGTGTGGACAAAAAACCCACTGGGACAACAACCATGGGAAGAACTACAAGATCTGCCATGTGAGCATGATCCGCCCTGCATCCCATGCTGTGAAGGGTGCCAGCAGGGCCTGGGAGCATCTTGGCACCTCTGGGGCTGCTGCTCTAGTCCTTTCTCACCTGCAGACCTGGCGGCATTCAGAGACCCAAGCTCCTTATTGGTAGGAAGGCAGGGTGGGGAGAGATGTAGGTGCCCTCCCTGTCCCAGCTGGTACAAGGGAGGATGCTGCTCATGGTTTTCTTAGCTCCTTCATGGTTTGCTGTCTATGAGCAGCTGCCAGTCTCTGCAGAAGCTTCTTCACTTCTTGCTGCTGCTACCGAGGCTGGAAGCTGCTGCTTGAAGTAACTCCTGCGTGTAGGTTCTCAGGGCAACAGGAGAGTAGGGGAGCGACCAGAGAACGGCTGTGGCTGGGACCCGCGGCCATGTCGGAGCCATCCCGGGGGCCTATGCTGCTCAAGTGCCTTGTGTGGAGGGAGCTGCTGCGGAGGGGACACGATCCTGGCGCTGCCGGGGCCTCCCGCTGCAGGCGCCCTCCAAACCGCAGTCCTGAGAGGGGCTCACCGCGGGGTTCCTGGGCGGGGAGCGGGGGGATGCGTCCGCTCGTTGGTGCTGTAACGGGGAGTTAATAAAGTGACGGCGCTTCGCGACTCTTGCCTCCTCGTCCGCCTGCCCGGGGGTGGGGCCGGGCCGGGGCCCTCAACCGCGGGCGCGGGAACGTCGCGGCCGCGCAGGCGCCCTCTGGCGGCGGCCGGGGGGGGGGGGGGGGGGGTGAGGAAGGGGGGGAGCGGGGTGGCCCTACGGGCGCGGTCCCGCGGGCGGCGCGCTGACGTCACGCGCGGGGTGCGGGGGCGCGCACGGCACGTGGCGGGGCGGAGCGGGGCCCGGCGGCGGCGGCGGCGGCGGCAGGTGAGTGACCGCCCGGAGCGGCCTCTGCAACCCTTCCCGCCCCGCACGGGCCCGGCACCGCCGCCTAGCGCGGCGTGCGGCCAGGCCGGGGTGCCCGGACATGGCGCGGCGCGCTCGCACGCCGTTATCCCCGGCACCGCGGCCTCCCTATCGCGTCGCGGCCGTGCCGCAGTGCTCCCCGTGCCGGCCCCGCGCGCCCCCGCCCAGCGCACACCGAGGGCGAAAGTCGTCGGGAGGGCCGGGCCTCGGCCCTGCCGTGATCCGCCGCGCTCCCGGCGAACAGAGCTGAGATCGACCCTCGCCGCCGCCCCCGGTCTCGCTGCAGCCGCCCCGGCTTCGGGCGGGCCGCTGCGCTGGTCTGCCGGCCGGGCGGACGGTGGTGACTCGCTGCCGCCCCGAGGCAGCGGCGCGGGCTGCGGTCTCTGTGCCTGCCGGGCCCGCCCGGCTGCGCCCCAGCCCCGGGGCGGTGCCGCGGCGGGGCCGGGAGCCCGCGGGCAGCACTGCAGCACACGTGGGCTCTGCCGTGGCGGGTGACACGGGGCGGGACAGTCATAGCTGAGCTCCTCACAAGCGCGGCTGCCGGCTCAGGGGGCCGGTCTGACCAGTTTACCGGCACGAGTCCTGGTTCCGATGGGTGACAGCTGTGACATAATGGGCAGCTGCACGTGTGGCTGACGAGCTGCCTCTCCCAGTACGTGGTCTGTGTGTGTGCCTTTGAAGCACTAACGCTATTCTTAACACTACTGGTACAGCAGTGTTTAACGAGCAGCTGGAACATAGTGTACGGGGGAACAAGAGGATCTTTACGCACTCTCTTTTGCTTGTGTGCTTGTCGGGTTAAATCCCATCCTCGGGTTGAGACTCCATAGCCTGGTGGAGGTGGTGTCCAGAGGGGAGTCTCCCCCGAGTAGACTCATTTTTTGTCACAAGCCAGCGTTGGCCCTGTGGGTGTGTGACCTTTGACTGGTGTCTGTACCCCAGCAAGTTCCTCTTTGACTAATCATCAGCAGTAATTCTCCCCTTAGGCTAACTTCCTGTCCTGAACTGTTTGTAAATCTGCCCTTTGTCACTGGGGATGAGATGTACAGGAGCAGAGGAAGTGATGCCTACCCAGGAATCTGGGTACCTGGCTTCCTCGGTTTTCTGAGATGCCCCTGAAATGAGAGACATGATAAGGTCTTTGTCATGAAGGAGGGGTTTTCTGTCACTCCTTTCCTGTACTTGAGACCTGATTGCAGCATCCTGTGCCATAGGTGTGGTTCTGGATGAGTCTGCTCCATCTGAGGTGTGCATGGTATGAAAATACAGGATGAATGGCAGCAGGAGGTGATTCCCAAGTCTGTGACAGTGACAGGCAGTAGCTAGAGTATCAGTCTCAGTCTTGCTGTCTCGGGAGCTGCTCTGAATTGTGTGACCTCAGCCCAAGTACTGCCTTCCAGGTTTTGGAGCCCACTGTCTCTGGCCTCCTGCCGTGCTCTCTGCATTGACATCTCTCTCATCTGCTGACTTCAGTTGCTCTCCTCCACTGCTGCTGGTGGCATGTGAGTGCCACATCTGCCAAGAAGCCAACTTGCTGTTTGAAAGCTTTCCAGGAGCACAAGCTTCATTCGTGTCTGTGATGACCCTTCAGTGTGAGTGGATGCCAGGGGCCTCCAGAGTTAAACTTGTTCCAGGCGTCATGCAAGGACCCGTGTTGGTGCGCGTGTCCTCGTGGGGAGAACAATAATAGCTCCAGTGCGGTAGGCTCCTGTGAGTGCCAACTCCCTCGATCTCCTCCAATGCAGGCTCAGGGATGGACTCCACCTTGTCCCTCTGAAGAGACTCTGCATGCTCTCAGCAGCCAGAAGGGGATTCTGCTGCCAGCTTCTCCACAAGCTGCCTCGCAGCAGGACTTGCTCAGTGGCAGCCTGGGAGGGGATCCATTCCTGCAGTTGTGTTGCTGCCGTGCCCCCCACCTGCCCATGGACAAACCAGTGTGTGTGCACCATCTGCTCTGAACTCTTTGGCCTGCACCGTCTGAACTCAGCTGAGCTCCTGGCAGACTCTTGGCTTGTTTTCCCAAGTGCTCTCTGTGATCCTGTTGCATTCCCTCTCTCAGAGCCCCGAAAGGATGTGAACTTTGGAATGGAGTCTCTGAGCACACTGCAGACTCGGTGCATTTGTGAGACTGTTGCTGAGTAACAGGAGGACTCGTTCATTGCTGCCAGCAGCCCTTCTGTCTGGCTGCAGGGCACCAGCCTTGCCTGGGCCCTTCACCATGTTCCTCCTGCTCCCCTTTGACAGCTTAGTGGTTAATCTCTTGGGGATTTCCATAACAGTCCTCTTCACTCTGCTTCTGGTTTTCATCATTGTGCCAGCAATTTTTGGAGTCTCCTTTGGCATCCGCAAGGTTTACATGAAAACTTTATTAAAGATTTTTCAGGTAAGTCATATTTTCAGAATGTTCTGTGTGTTGGTAGAGGTTTGTCCAAGCATGGTCACGATAGGAGGATAGGCTTTCGTCTCAGGAGGGCATTGTGGGTGACTGGAGCAGAAGGCTGGGCTGTGGATGTCGAGCTGCTGCCAGTTGACCTCTTTGGCTCATCTCAGCCAAATGCAGTTTACAAGACCTTTGTTTGTGGGCTGTTTTTTTCCTGTAATTAATCTAGTAGGTCTTCAATTAAAGCAGTAGTCTAGCAGGGCTCGGCAGGAATGCAGCAGGATCTGAGGGGTAGCTTGGAGAGGTTCATGTTCCAGGCAAGGTAGAGTGCTGCTGCTGCTTGGAGTAAGGTGTGATGGGGAGGGACCAGGCTGCAGCTAGCAGGTTGCTGTTCTCCAGGTCGCGTTTGGGCAAAGCAAGAGCAGAGGAGGTAAGGCAGGACTTTTGTGCTGTAAGCCCTGAGTGGTCTGTGGCCAGAACCCAGAGGTCTCATCATGCTTCTGTCCTGGAGTGTCACCTACTGAGCCGTGTCTGGACCTGCCGCCTTGGAGGACAACCAGCAGCCCTTGCCCTTGCCGACCCTCTTGGCACAGAGAGGCCAAGTGGAATTTTCCAGCTTGTTGTCATGCTGTTCCCTTGCCTGCCTTACGTGGGCTAATTTTATGGGCTGTCTGTGAGCCAACACCTCTTGAAGCAAGTTCCTGACCAGACCAGAATTTTTTATCTACTAAGAGTAGTAGGTAAAGCCTATACCACCCTACCCTGGCAGCCCAGGTGAAAGGCAAAGTGTTTGCTAGGGAGGGTTTAGGTTCTTAAATACGGAGTTCATGCTGCTAAAGGATGTAAGGTGTAGCTACTGCTGTTGGAACAGGGCTGATTGTACCCAGAGTATCCCTGTGCTGGCTGGCTTGGAATGACAGCCCTGGAGCTCAGAGTGTTCAGCTCTTTAAACTCTCGAGTCCTCCCAAAAGCCTGAGGTATCAATGGGAAGACCCTGGGCTTTGTGATGGGCTTCATTAACACAGATATCCAAAGACCTGACTATAAATTTACTGACTGAAATGGGCAGAAATTTTTTTTTAAATTGAACTTTTCACAATGTGTTCTTTTTGTTCAGTTCAGGAACATTTACTCTCAACACCTATATTGGTGTTTGAAATTATTTTTCTGAAAAAGACTGGGAAGTCTATTTCAGCTTTTATTAAAGAATCCTAGTGGTGGGATGGGGGAGCACTCATGCACAACTGGTCACTGATTTGGTGGAAAATTCACTCATTAAGTTTGACCATTCAGAATTGTATTTTGGAGGGCAATTATTTAGCATCCTTTAGCACATCTATGTTGGTGGGGAGAGAGGGCACCTGCCTGGTGCCTCTCAGGTGGGAGGCTGGGTTTGCTGCTGCTGCAGTCAGGATGGAGATGTGCTGGGCTTGCAAGCACTGCCTTGTCCATAGGCTGCTTAGCTCCTTCCAGGTCAGAACTCCTCTCCTGGCTTCTAGAATGGCAGTATATGGGCAATCTTCTGCAATCCTGGAGTTCTAGCTGCTGGCAGAGGCAGCTGCAAGGTGAGCGGGACGCTCCAGATACAATTAGCATTCCCTCATTGCTGCCTCCTGATCTGCTGCTGGTATGGGCTGAGATCGGGATGCCAGAGTTCCCAGCAACTTCCTCTCTTCACAGATCAGCATGTTGTACACAAGTCCTCCTCCTTCAGAAGCTTGTCCTTCCAGACCTATATGAATTGCAGGCTGTGAAGGTTGTTTGGAGGGCAGGCAGGGAAACTGCACAGAAATACAGCCTGCAGTTTGTGCTGGTGCCCTTGAAAATTACCTGAGAAAACAAGTAATCCTGGCACAGGATTTGGCAACCAGCTGTCTGAGGGTGCTTGCTGCTGCTGTTTTGGGCAGATTGCTGAGCTGAGAAGCAGCAGCAGCCATTAGCTGAATCAGAGGGGAAAGGATCCCATCCTGTCATCAGCCTGATGTTTTCAGCAGCAACCTGAAAACAAAGACCCTGCTTTGAATTTGGAAGAAACAAGGGTTGAAAAGTAGCACTGGTCCCCTGACCAGCTTCCTACACTGTGGTGCAGACACCCAGAAGGATGCACAGAAGCTGTGCAGTGGCAACCATGTACAAGGTACAGCACAGCTGAGAGGTCATGGAAACTGCAGAAAATCTTGCTGTGCCATCCCACCACTAAGCACTCATCTTCCCTCTGGCATTCCCTGTTTCCCAGGCCAATCTCTGCTTCCACCTCAGTTCAGTTGGGCTCATCACTCACTCTTTCAGTTCTGTATGGAAGCTTGCTGCTTTAGCCCCTTCTTCTCCCCTGAGCTGTGGTCCTTCCTGAAAGTCAGCTCTAAAATGGGCAGTAGGATGGAGCTATAGGCCTTGCAAATCTTGGTTGTCCTGTCTGTCTTACAGTGGGCAACACTGAGAATAGAGCGTGGTGCCAAGGAGAAGAACCATCCGTTGTACAAGCCCTATGTCAATGGTGAGATCCTGCCCTGCACGGGTACATGGAGTTCAAAATTATTTTGGGGAGGTGGGGTAAATGTGATGTCTCCAAGCAGCTGAGGTCTGCTGGGAAGTCTTTTCCATGTAGGAGGGAGTTCTAGAGAGCTCTGTTTCACGAGGAGGGGCAAGGAAGCACCCCAGGAGTGCTTCATTTCTAGATAGTGGGGAGGACTGGTTCATGCCTGTCTGGACTAGAGAAAGGAAGGGGACCCTGAGGCGGGTGGGTGAGAAAGGGCCTTGGCTTTTGTCTGTCTTTGAGTGGGCAAGTCACACTTTGCTCAGAGCTGCCTACGGTGTGTTGCAGGTATCATTGCAAAGGAGCCAACGTCACTGGAGGAGGAGATCAAGGAGATCCGCCGGAGTGGCAGTGGCAAAGCCCTGGACACCCCTGAGTTTGAGCTCTCGGATATCTTCTATTTCTGCCGCAAAGGCATTGAGACCATCATGGATGATGAAGTGACCAAGAGGTTCTCAGCGGAAGAGCTGGAGTCCTGGAACCTGCTCAGCAGGACCAACTACAACTTCCAGTACATCAGTCTGCGCCTCACAGTGCTCTGGGGACTTGGTGTGCTCATCCGCTACTGCTTCCTTCTGCCCCTCAGGTGGGTGCTGGTGCACGGACCTGCCTGCCAGGAAGCTGCTGGTGGCCTGGTTTTGCTAGCATGTGGTTTCTTTCTGCAGGATAGCCCTGGCGTTTACTGGCATCAGCTTGTTGGTGACTGGTACCACAGTGGTGGGATATTTGCCAAATGGAAGGTGAGCTCATCTTCGAGGGAAGAGCAGATGGGGAGCACTCCGTGCAGTTTGAGACCTGATAATACTGAAATTTCCCTACAAAGCTTTCTGTTCTACCACCTGCATACACAGCAGGTGGTCCTGGCAGCTGTCATTTTCAACAAAAGGCCTGGATGTGAGCACTAAGCGAGTGGCAGAGTGCTCAGCCCTATCCTCTGAAAGGAGTAATAACAGAAAAGAGCGAATGCCAAAATTTTATTCTCATGAGTTAAGAATCAGTGATCATAAGCTGATGGCAAAGCTCAGGACAATGCTGTGTTTCTGTAGCAGAGATGTGAAAGCTTGGCTGGATTCCACGGCCTGGGGCAGCTGGGCTGAGTGGCACTGTAACAGGGGATATTGTAGGACTGGGGAGTGATGGTCTCTGTCCTGGGCTGCAGGTGCAAGGACTTCCTGAGCAAACACGTGCACCTGATGTGTTACCGGATCTGCGTGCGTGCCCTCACAGCCATCATCACCTACCACGACAGGTAAGGCCTGTCTGCTCCAGGCTGTCCCTGCCCAGGAGGTGTTCCTGGCCGGGCATTATGCAGGTCTCATGCTTACTTCCTCTTTCTTCACCTCTGCCTTTGTTTTTCGTCTAGAGAAAACAGACCCCGAAATGGAGGCATCTGTGTGGCCAATCACACCTCCCCCATTGATGTGATCATCCTGGCCAGTGATGGCTACTATGCAATGGTAATGTACCAGCTCTGCCTGCCCAGGCCTGGCCACCTGCATGGAGGGAGCAGTAAGCTTCTTATGGGGCAGGAAGTAGGCAGCAGGAGTCCTTTGAGCATGTAGAATAACTTTCCCCTGCATGGACATGGCAGGGCACTGTCAGACTCTGTTGTGTGTGATGTTTGTGCAAGCTCAGCCTGGCACTCAAAGCAGCAGGGCTCTGTGGGCAGAGCTTTGCAAGAAGAGCTCTAGACTTTGCTGTTGATGGAATAGCAAAGCGCCTCCTCAGCTGGACCTCCTGAAAAAGCACTTGGGGTTTGCTGTATCTGTGCACCTGGGACTTCTGCTCTTAGCCGTTCCCGGGTAGGGGTAGGAAAATGAACCTCAGTTTGGCTGTGAAACGGGGCACTGCCTTGACTTTCATGTGTGCCCAGGTCTTATAACTTGCGTCTTCTTGCTCTGTTCAGGTGGGTCAGATCCATGGAGGGCTCATGGGTGTGATACAGAGAGCCATGGTGAAAGCTTGTCCCCATGTCTGGTTCGAACGCTCTGAGGTCAAAGATCGTCACCTCGTCGCCAGAAGGTGTGACAGGGGTGGGTCTGAAGGCTGGGGGAGGTAGAGGGCTGCTCACCTCCCTTGGATGAGGGCACTGCATGGCATCATAAGTACTGGGAGATTGTGCCCCTGTTGTTGGCACCCTGATAGTCCCTGGTGACTGCAGGTTAAGGACTGTGTGCTGTGTGGATTGCTTCTGGGAGCGTCTGTCCCTTCTGCTAATTTTTGACACTCTTCTGTTTAGGCTCACAGAACATGTCCAGGACAAAAGCAAACTGCCCATTCTTATTTTTCCAGAAGGTGAGTGCAACAGGGCCAGAGAAGCACCAGGTGGAGAAGGCACCTTGAGATAGCACCACATCTCTGTTCCTTTCCTTCTTACACAGGCAAGGGCTTGAGGCCCTCCACTGAGACAAAAGGGACATTGTGTCTTTAGAGCTGAGTGACCTCAGAATGCAGGAGTCACACATGATGTCCCAGCATTCTGTGCTCACAGAGAACAGGGCTTGGACTGACAGAGGAGAGTTGTTGGGTTCCTGTGGCCCTGCCCTTAAGCCTGTAGCTTAGACTTCTGAACTGATTTGCAGAGGAAAGTGAAGACTGTGCTTGCCTCTTACAGGAACATGCATCAACAACACATCTGTGATGATGTTCAAAAAGGGGAGCTTTGAAATTGGAGCCACAGTTTACCCTGTAGCCATCAAGGTATGACAAGGCAACGTTCTTAGGGCACAAGTCTGTCTGTCCCTCTGTATCTCTGTCTTGGCAGCCCAGTCCAGCCTGGTCTGAGGGCACAGGGAAGCTGAGGTCACTCCATGTAGTGCTCTGGGACAGCTGACCTGTAGCTCAGTTCGGGGTGGAAGTTGGAGCCTCACAGAGGGTCTAACCACTGCCTGACTCTTCTGCCTTTGTAGTATGACCCACAGTTTGGAGATGCCTTTTGGAACAGCAGCAAATATGGCATGGTGACCTACCTCCTCAGGATGATGACCAGCTGGGCCATCGTCTGCAGTGTCTGGTACTTGCCCCCAATGACCAGGCAGGTAAGGTGAACCCAGCCTATCTCACTGCTTTCCTGTTTGGCCCTTTGCTCCTGCTGAGCAGTCTTATTTTACCACAGCCTGAAGAGGACGCAGTGCAGTTTGCCAATCGAGTGAAGTCAGCCATTGCCAGGCAGGGGGGCCTTGTGGATCTGCTCTGGTGAGTCCAAGCAGGCTTTTCTCTCCCTGGTGCCAGAATTCCTTGTTTGGGTTCTGTCATGTGCTCATGGGCTGTAGAGCTCCATTTGTTTCTTGCTTAGGGTAGAGCAGGCCTCTGGAGGAATGTTCTTCTGTAGAAGGGACCAAAGTCTTTGCTTCTTCTGTATGCTGGGCATCAGGGCTTTATTCTGTGATTGTAGCTTGCATTGGGATGCCCTGGGTTTGACTTCTTTCTACTCAGCAAGGTGTGTTCAGCTTGGGAACTTGCTTTCCCAGGCACTAAGGTCTCAAAGCCCAGGAGGCAGGCAGGCAGGCAGTCTCCTCTAGTGGTACTAGAGTAGCTCATGTTTCTGGCAGAGTTGCTATTTAGAGCACAGTGCAGGGCCATGGGGGCAGCTCCAGGCAGAACCAGGTAAGAAAGTGATGCCCTCTGGAGACAGGTGGTCTGCAGTGTGCCCTGGCAGCATGTGGTACAGGGGCAGCTGCCAGCACTCACTGGAATTCTGACTTGCCCTGAACAGTCCCAGACAAAGAGGTGCCTGCCTGCAGCCTCTCTGACATGACTTTCTCCCCAGGGATGGAGGACTGAAAAGAGAGAAGGTGAAAGACGCCTTCAAGGAGGAGCAGCAGAAACTCTACAGCAAAATGATTGTAGGCAGCCATGAAGACCGGAGCCGCTCCTGAGTCTGCTGCCTCCAGCACTGCCACTGGGGCTGGCCAAAGCCTCCAGCACCAACCAGGGCTTGTTTGGAGCAACTCTGAATCTTTGGACTTGGGCTACTCCAGAGCTGCTTGGACTCACTCTTTCATCCTCTGGCTGTTGTTTCCCGGAGGCACTATTGCTGCCTGGAGTCTTTAGGCCTTTGGCAGCTCGTGGCAAAGATGCCTTCTTGTTACTGTTACAGTGAAGCCCCTTGCAGGGGCAGTATTAAATGAAACTCTTACGGTGTCGTGTGCTTCCATCTGGTGTGTCCAGCCCCAGGGAAGGACTGGTGTGTTGTGCGTGTGTGTCAGTCACAAGTCTGCCATAGCACAAAAGCTGATGAGCTGTGCTGAAATTGGCTGCCTTGACAACCAAGCCTTGACAATCATCATAAACCTGTGCCCCTTGTGTGTGAGGCATAAACCCCTTAGGAGCAGAATGTGGTCTCTCAGGCCATTTCCAGATCCACTTCCAGGAGAAATATTTTGCCATCTTCCTGTCAGCTTGACCCAGACTCTTCTACAGTACCAGCCACTTCTCTGCTCCTGCTGCAGTAAGGATCATACTCCTTGGAAACCTCCTCTGTCCCCTGGGGCTGTGGGGTACCAGGTGTCACTGCAGTGGTAGGTGGGGCTCCTGAGGAATCTGTACGTGCTACAGTGGCAGCCTAGGGTATGTAGGAGAGCCCAAGACTTCATGGTTAGGGCAGAAAATCCCTTTTCAAGTCTCTCCTGAAGGAAACAGTGGTATCTGACCTTGTCATGTACACACATGCATAATATCAACTTGTTGCAAGAAAACGGAAATCTTGTGCTAGAGGTGGTGCCCTTTTCTGCTCTGCAAGTGAATTATTCAGTAAAACAACTTGCATTTGAGCAGTTGTCCCATGTACTGTCCCATTTTCCTTACATTCCCACAAACTTGAGCACTTAAACTGGGTTCTCTACTCTTACAAGCAAGAGCTGTTTCACTGCTACCTGCTGAAGCCTGCTTGCATTTTCTAGCACTCTGGAGAAGGCAGTTACCTAAGTGCCTCATATGAACGTCAAGTACAAGTGTTTGTTGGGGAGGCCATCTGCTATGCCAGGTGAGGACAGCTGTTCTGTTAAGTGGCCTTAAATCTGAATTTTCTTGTGCTCTTTTTTTTGTTTGTTTGTTTGTTTTTTTGTTTTGTTTTGTTTTGTTTTTAATTTGCCTGATGGAACTTTGCTGCTCTGGCTGCAAGCTCAGGGCCATGTGGATGAAGACCCTTGCACTGTGCTTTGGTCTGGCGAGCCCTGGAGGGAGCCACAGTGAGCCATGGGTTGCCGAGGCCATGCCGTGCTCGCTGTGGGTGGCCCTTCCCCGTGTGCTGCAGCTGGGGACACAACTGCTGGGGACATGGACATCACTGCTTGCTGATCCCTGCTGCCCAGGCAGGGTCTCCAGGCTCTCCTGCACTTCTCCCCGTTCAGCAGCTGCTCCTGAGCCCTCTCAAGGGCTGTGCCCCGAGAGCTCTGCTCTCCAGGGGTGGTATGGACATTTTCTTCACGCACTGCTGAAGGCCACAGGCCTCCCCCACGCCGTTGCCATGTCCTCAGGTGCTTGGACCCAGCTGCAGCTGCCCGTAAGGCTCCAGCCTGCGGCTGAGTGCCCTGTCCCTGACACCATGGTGATGTGCACCCTCCTCAGCTTTGCAGGACTTCCAGCCGTCCTGCTGTGCTTGGAGACCATCCCCAGCAGCATTCAGGACACTCCACAGCAAGCAAGGAGCTGGCTGGACAGGTTAGGAGGCACACATCCATCTTTCCTTGGCTCTCCCACCCCATGCCCCTAGTCAATATGTCTCTCTCCGATGAGAAAGTTAATAAATTTAGCTCTAGATTAAAAGTATCGATCATTTCATTTGTAAGCAATAAATAACCGGGCGGGGAGCACTGGGCGGCCCACGGGGTAGGGGCTGCTGGTTCTGGCTGCAGCAGCCGTGCACCCCACTGGGGCCAGGAGCCCTCATATGCATTCTGCCCGGATGCTGGCATTGATTTGCTATTAGTCTCCACGCACCACCCAGTAGCACATCATTCCCGGAGCTGCTATTAATGGCCTTTTGATAAATAATCACTTGTAAGTCAATAAATTTTTATTAAACAGTGTGGCGCTTTGATTTATGAAAATCCGACGGGGTTTGTCTGGGAGAAAAGGGATGCAGAATTGAAGCGGAGCTGCCATCCATCTGCCTGCCAGGCTGGCCTGCCTGCACCCGCACCACGACTCCAGGCTCTGCCCACGCAGCCCGAGGCTGCCTGGCACCAGGCACAGGGTGGGCAGAGCTATGCTCACTGTGACTGCTCCTGTCCAGAGCTCGGCGCTGATGGGGCACCACTGCCGCAGCAGCAAGGGGCCTGTGGGAGCCACAGTGGGCAGCGCTGGGACGAGAGGGTGTCAGTCCTGGCTACCGGGCTGGGGCCCTGCAGGGATCAGCACTGTTTGGGGGCCTGTCTCAATGTGGGGATGCACGGGGCAACCAGGCTGCAGCAGCCATTTGTCACTCTCCCTGGCTACAGCAGGCCCTTTGCCACCTGCTTTATTTGTCTCCCAGCCCTGACGTGGCATCAGACAGGTGTTAAACTACTTAATCACTTTAAAATTGTTTTAATTTTCTGTTTTGTATTGATCTCCACAGCACCAATTAATCAGCTCACTGGACCAGGCAGTTAGTACATTAAAAATTGTCAGCCAAGCTGGGCAGCTTAGAAAATGTTAAAAAAATATCCCACCAGCAGCCCCTCACTTCTCCCACCATGTGGAACCTGCTCCTGCTGAGCACCAGCTCTGTCCACAGACAGTGACGTGTCTCTTCCACCAGCCCTGTGCACCATGCTCCCATGGGACCTGCCATCCCATATCCTTGCAAAGGGTCCATTGGCTCTGTCCTGGCCCAGCCTCTGTCTCATGGAGGCAGTGGAGGGGCTGCATGGCTGAGGGGGGAGCATTAAAAGCCCCATGCTCACTTCAGGGGCTGGACAGGGACCTGTGCAGGGACAGTAGTCCCCTAAGCTCTGAACAAGTGGGCACTGAGCAGTCAGGTCTCCTTGCAAAGGGCCACAGCCCAGTGAGAGACTGGAGAGGGTTTTAAGCCAAGTGTGGGCCTTGACAGGTTGGACAGCAATGATCTGCAGCCCTGCACAAGGCTGGTGCTCAGGGCCACTGAAAGGTCCCAGTGCTCAGGAGCTTCAGCTGTCCCAGGCATGGACTGGGCCACCAGTCCATTGCAGGTACTGCCTGCAGCGGCAGGGAAGGGCATCCCTTCACCAGCCCCATTCCTATCTCTTCCATGCCTGTGCCATGCTGCTAATCAGCCCCTGATGGGCCGGCAGCACCTTATCTGCTATCGATTTCCTTCCAAGACACAGCCCACGTGTTTGCTCACACCTGGCTGGCACTTAGTTGGCTCTTGGCTGAAAAACTGTCCGGCCTTCAGCACTGTGCCTGTGCCAGCTGGAGCTCCTTTGGCGTCCTAAGCAGGAAAGGACAGCTGGCCCTGCACAGCACCCACAGCTGGCATGCCACTGGTGAGCCACGGGGAGCCGGAACAGGGGGTGTGCAGACCCATGTGCACACACACAGTCTGTATGTGCAGCCCCCATTGCACAGGGGTGCAGCACAGAGCGGGGGGGGCCCAACAGGTTGGCAGGCAAACACACTGGGGCTATTGATGCCACATCAATCCTGCAGCCCCGACAGGTGAATGGGCTCTCACTCACACTGTTAAGATAAATGATATTTATTTGCTGCTAAGAGCTTCCAATAAGAGGCCCCAATGAGTGACTTTTGAACCAGCAGCTCTTGCTGCTGGTACACGCCCAAACCAGAGGAAACCCTGTGAAAATCTCCAGGGCTCCCCTGTTTCTGTAGGCACTTCCTGCCCCACACACAGCACGGCCCTCTCCCCTGCCTGGCATGCAGACCCTACCCCGTACATCCTACCCCCAACCCTTCTCTGGCCCAGCCTCGCAAGTCCACCCTGGACCACACGCCCACAAAACAAGTGCTGGGACTTGACTGGGACCTTTATTTCATCAACGCCCATAACACAGCTGCACCTGATGCTACCACGTGTGCTTCTCCCAGCCCTGCAAGCCATTCTCCCCATCAGACTGTCAGCCATCCCATCCCAACCGCCAGGCACCTGCTGCTGAGGGGAGTGACCCCTGGCAGGACAGAGGTGGCTGGGCCAGTCACTCCCCGGCCCAGAGGGGCAGGCTGTGCTGGTGCTCAGCCGCTGTGTGTGCCCAAGCCCAGCATTGAGAAGGCTGCACGGTGCTTCCTCAGCAGCAGCCGGATCTTCTCGTCATCTGAGTCTGGGTCCAGGGGCTTGTTGTACTCATCGTCCTCGGTCTCAGAGGCCGCCCGCTCTCCGCCAGAGCCCCCCGCCCGCTGCGAGGATGAGGAGGGCTCCAGGGCGCTCTTCTTCCTCCATTTGGTCCGTCGGTTCTGGAACCAGACCTGTTGCCCCATGGGCCCAGCTCAGTTAGCAGCCAACATGCTGCACACCCCATGCCACACAGGGACCAATACTCACCTTCACCTGAGACTCAGTCATGCCAAGAGAATAGGCCAGCCGTGCTCTTTCCGGACCCGCCAGGTATTTGGTCTGCTCAAAAGTCTTCTCCAGAGCAAAGATCTGGTGTCCCGTGAAGGTTGGGCGCGTGTGCTTCTTCTTGTGGATGCTGTCAGCCAAGTGAGCAGGGGCTACAGGAGAGGAAGAGAGAAGTGGGTGAGCTCTTGGCAGCCCAGAACTCTGGACGGCTCTTCCCTTGTCCACACTCACCGGCCCTCAGTGACCAAACAGTCCCTCCACACCTGCTCCCCTCTAAATTAAAACTGTATTACTGTTTCAGGGCTTCATCCCCATCCCAGGAAGGCTGAGCTGCCCACTGTTCAGGTCCCACACAGCCAGAGCCAGGCTAGGCACCTCCCGATCAAGGACAGTGCTAAGTGGTTGTGCTGAGAGTATAAGGGTTGCTATCAACAGTGCTTGACCCCAGAGCCATGCAACGATGGGAACACTGTGCCCCCATGCCCCACACCTTGCAGGACACACGGCAGAAGACAGGCAGAACTGGTCATTGGCGCGTAGCTGTGCCAGGAGAAGATGGCCAAAATGCCTAACCCATCTGCACCAAAACCATCAGCAAAGGGGTAAACGGGACCAGAGCTGCAGTTCTGAGCAGCTGCACCCAGCCTCCTGGGGCTTCCCATGGGACAGTGGATGCATCCATCCTACCTAACCCAGCAGCAACATGCTCTGCAATTCCCCTGACAGCTCTCCACCAGGAAGGTAGTGCTGGGGTCTGGGGCTGGCCATCCTGCCTGTCTCTGCCACAAACTAAACCAGGCACTGAACCCCAGTGAGACTGGCTGAGAGACAGGCAGATCTTGTCAGTCAGAAGGCTCTGCCTGTCCTTGCCAGCTGTGGCTGCCTGGGGTCAAAGCATTAGCATTTGCCATTATAGCTGCCCCTGTCCTGAAGCCAAAAGTTCTGTGACAGTTTGAGGTCCGGCAGCTCTGGCACTGGGGTCTTTCCCATTGTCCTGGTTCCCACTGGCCTGCTGGCCAACCAGCTGTGCCTTGTGTAGGGCGATGGAGAAGACACAGCCTGCCCCATGCCCTTGCCTATTGCCGACAGGTCAGGACTCCGCAAGGTGCCCGTCACCACCCAGCACCCAGCCGCTCCGAGCCCGCTACTTACGGCCGCCGCACTGCCGGCCGCCCCGCCACTCCGGGGCCGCCTCCGCCCAGCAGCTCCGTGCCCGCGGCAGGTACTCGCCACCAGCCTTGGAGAGAGCGCCCACCTGGGGCCCGTAATAGACGCCCGGGGAGCTCAGTCCGTTAAATCCGCCCGCGTGGGGGTAGCCAGGGAGGAGACTGCTGTTGGGTGTCGCCGCGGGCCGGCCCAGGATGTCTGAGATGCCGTGGGGGGTGCCAGCCGCCAGCTGGGCACCCAGTCCGGGGGGTCCCAGCTTGTAGAAGGAGCTCTGCACTGAGTACTGGCAAACAGGCGCCTTGGCCTCGGGGAAGGGGCCCAGCGAGGGGCCGTTGAGCAGAAAGGTGCCTGGCAGGTTGGCATCCATGGCTCTAGCAGCGAGGCGGCCCTCAGAGCCCGGAAACCCGGAGGTGCGATGGCTGGCCCATTACCACTGGCCTGGGGGCTACAGAGCCCCAGTGTCCGCCCTGGCCCGTGGCGCCTGGCTGGCACTGGGATCCCGGCGGGGGCCGGGGCCGCGGGCAGCCCGGGAAGCGCCCGGTGACCTCGCGGTGGCTCCGGCCCCGGACCCTCAACTTGGGCTTGGGCAGCGCCAACATTTCTCTGATAAAGACGAGCTCTATTAGAATATCGCGCGCCCATTGGCCGGCGGGCTGCGGGCGGCGCGCCTATTGGCCAGGCCTCGGCGGCCGCGGCTGCCATTGGCTGCGCCTCAGCGGCAGCGCGCGATTGGTCCGGCCCAGACAAATTGCGCTTTGAACGGCGGCGGCGGCGGTGGCGGCGGCGGGAGGGACGGGACGGGACGGGACGGGACGGGACGGGACGGGACGGGACAGGGGGACAGACCGGGTCGGGCCGGGACACGGGGATGGGTCGAGATGGGAAGGGACGGGACGGGGTGCGATGGGATACGGAGCTGGAACGCGGGGCGGCGCGGACGCTGGACAGCGCCGGTCGGGCCGGTGCTCTCGGCGGGGCCTCTCGGCCCGGGACTCAGCAACGCCGCTGTCTCGGGACAGCCGCCGCAGTGCTGGGGCTACCAGGGGCACCGGCTGCACGGACGCTTCCCCCCTCGCCCAGCTCGGGAGGAGCAGCCGCAGCCCCTCGGGCACGCTCCTCCTCCCTTCAACTCCCCCACGAATGGCAGAGCACAAGAATCCGCCGTTCCCACGGCTGCCGTCGCCCTCCCGGCAAGAGGAGACCCACCCCCGGGGTCTCCATCTTCCCCACCTTTGGAAAAGCAGAGACGAGACGCTGCTTGTGTTGATTTATTTATTAATTCATAGCTGGTGTACGGGAAATGATCTATACATCAGGGCCTAAGACAGGGAGATCCAAAAGGCTTTTTTCCATAACAATTAAAAAAAGAAAATAAAAGTTATTTTTAAAACTTCTAAAAAGCTTCTAGTGTGCAGACTGCAGCATTCTCTAGGCTCAATGTTGGGTGCAGCCTCCCCCTACCAGCCCTACAAGCAATCTGAGCGCGAAGCAATGTCACTGCAGGTGCCTGGCACGGTTGCAGCACAGCACATTCCCTACGGCATACACAAGGCCAAAGCACTGGACCCACACACAACTCTAGGGTGATGCTACAGAGTCAGCTGTTGCAGTGGGTCTAGGGAGGTTATTGTACGCAGCAAGGGTGATGGATGGAGAGTCTGTGCCCATATGGCTCAACTTTGGGGTGGGGAGGGGACTGCTTTGCTCTCCAAGGCTAAGCTGGGTCAGTTGCTTTGCTGCAGCGAGGCTTCTTCTCGGCCACAGGGCAGCCAGGGGCTCCCCAGCAGATGTGTACCCACTGAAAGGCAGGGCTGCCCTGCCAAGGCCACCATCACATGGCCTGATGCTGGAGGTGCGCTTGTTCTGCACCTGGCCACAGAGAACAAACTCAGACTTGGCAAAGCAGGTCCATGGCCACTTCCAGGAGAAAGAGCAGGGGGTCCCCACATCACTGTGCTACAAACACCAGGTCCCCACATCAGTTAGGTAAAGGACAGGGTCAGGGACCTGGGACCAAGTGCCACCTGCGCTCCTGGGGTCAAGTATTACAACAGGTTCAATCTACTGCCCTACTCTGAGCTTCCTGGGCAGCTCTGCCCAGCACTGCTCTCCTGCTGGAGCAGCCAGTCTGAGGCTGCTCCAGCCCCCAGGGCTCAGGCTGCTGCCACAGCAGATTCCACCTGGAGAAAATGCAGCCACCGGGGCAGCAGCCCCATGTCTCTGGGATTGGTCCCGGGAGGGTCAGTATCCAGGGCTGTAACTCCCCTTGCAGGGAGGCCAGGGTCCCTGCAAAGCCCTTACCTGGGGTGCATATTGCACAGCTGTTGGCTATTGCTAGCTCCTGGCTCATCTCCTGAGCAGATATTGTGCTGAGTAGAGCTAGGCACAACCCCATGTGTGGCAGAAGCACCCACTGCTCTCTCTCACTGTACATCCTCCCTGGGCCCCAAGCACCTCAATGCAGGCCTACAGCTTCAAACCAGCTGGAGCCAACACAAACTGGGGCTGGACCTGGGACTGCACCTCTAGCCCCCCCTCTTCAGGCCAGGAAGGGGCCAGGCTCAGGCAGAGGGGCACAGGACAGGGGTGGGCTGCTGCCCTCTCACTCCTATAGCCTTCCTGCTCCATTCACCAGAGCTGCTCACATATTCCAAAGGCTTTTCCCATCCTGCAGCCTGAAGAGGTATTTGAGAGCAGAGCTGTTAGTGCTTTGTACATACTGCTAGAGTGTCCCTAGGGGTTTGCATAGTATTTATTGGTTCATATACACAAGGCTGATTGCTGTACAGTTTACACTTTCAACGTAAGCAACGAGCTCAGTGCTCAGCCCAGAGCTCTGCCCTGGTGGGAGACTGCACGTGCTGGGGAGAGGAAGGGCAGCCCTGCACCAGTCCCTCCGCCCAGTGCAGCTGTGCTTCCTGCAGCCTCCCCTTGCACCCTCTGGCCACTGCTGCCCTCCCCAAAACCCAACACTCACAGGGAGGGATGAGAAGCAAGTCCAGCAGAGGCAGCACAGGCATTTGCGGGGGGCCAAGCACCTCTCCTTCCGTGCTGAGCAGCGCCATGCTGTCCCAGCTTTCCTCTTGCAGCTGGAGCACAGACGTGGGGGATGCATCTACACACACAATCACACGGAGGTGGAATCTCTTTCCCTCTTGTTTTCTTCTATTCCAGCTCTTGCCTCCCAAAGGAGCTGAGATCACGCCCCTAGTGTGTGGTGCTGTCTCTGGGCTCCTGGCAGCAGTGGGGCAGGGATGGAGGCCCCTCGTCAGTTTTAAGTACTGTAGCTCATGCGTCTTGCAGTCGGTCAGTCATGCGGATAGGACGGTAAGTATGTCTCATACAGAAATCATGCCATTAGCCTATATAAACATGTACAGCCAGCCCTGCTCCCCTCCACTCTCTGCTCTCCTCGCCTCTCTTCTCAGGTATGTGTCAGAACGTGTGTGAAGTTCAGTGGTTTGGTGTTGAGGTGTGATCCTGGAGAGACACAGAGAGACACAGAAATGGGGTTACCAGGCATTCCTGGTGGCATGCCCAGGATAAATGGTGGGAGCAGCCAGGTACATGGCTTGGGAAATCCCTTCTGTACACTGTGCTTGTCCCACATGCATCCATGCTGCCAAGCAACCATAAGACAAGTTCTGAGGGGTGTCAGGCAGTGACACAGCACCACTAAGTGGCAAGTCTGGAACTAGGAGCAATGACATCGATGGTATTGATGATGCTGCCCCATCTGCAGAGACCAGCAAGCAGTGGCTGAGCTGCACCAACTGTGAGTGGCACTGGGAAGGACTGGGAGGGGTAGAGCTGGGAGCCTGCTCTAGGTTTTGGGATGGAGGAGGCCAGCCTTGAGCCCCCCACCTCAACTAGGGTGACTGACTGCACCCCACTCTCCCAGCAGTGAGGAAGGCCTTCCCCAGTGCACACCCTGGGCCACTTCCACACAATGGAAAACTGTAAAAGCAAAGCAACAGGAGTGGTGCCCCGGAGAGAGGCAGAGCCAGGGACTGTCTAGGGAGTGGGGCAGGCAGATGGGGACAGAGTCTGCGTGAACATGTGCCCACAAGCATAAGCCTCTTGACTTTCATACACTTTCATACACACAGAGCTCACTAACTGTCTCCAGGAGAGTGGAGAGAGACCAACCGCCCCTGCTCAGCAGCCTCCTACCAGGGCAGTGCTGGGCAGCTCAGGAGACAAATGCAACACCTTCCCCCAGTGCTTCACTGTCAGCCCAGCAGTGAGCGTGCAGAGAAAAATGATGCAGCTAGGCTCAAGTGTGCTGTGCCAAGCACCTTGCCTTCAACCTGGTCTAGTCCCACCCTACAGGGAAGGCAGAGGGATTAGGGAATGCACAAGGGGCCATTCTGAGCTCAGTGGGGGTCAATGGAAGAAATGTCCTAGGTCAAAGGCAGGTGCCCTGTTGTCAGCCCCTACAGGTGTCACATTCCTGCACCTGCCACTCCTGCATCTCTACTGCCCCATCATCCCCCAGCAGTGCCCTGCCAAGGCCTGCCCCCATCCTGGCTTCAGCGGACCTCAATGTTTTCCATTACACAGCTGGCGGAGGCAGCAGCTGCAACTCCCAGAACAGTGCTGTGAGCAGAGGCAGTAAGCCATGGCCCCACAGAACCTGGACACCCTTCATCTGACCCACAGCTCTGCCAGTGCCCAGCTGCACCCCTTGGGAAGGGGGCACCAAGGCACCAGCTCCAAGGGCTGGTCTCATCTGCCACAAGGCTGCACAATTAGTGCTCATGCATGAAGGGGTTAGTTCTACTCAGACCCCATGCAAATGCAATCTAGTCCCTGGAATGGCTTTGGATGTAGCCCAGCATAACCAGGAGTAACAACTCTGTGACCCTGTCACTGAGAACCATCACCTCGAGCAGCCAGGATGCTGTCAGGGCAGTAGCAGCCCTTGGCACTGTGGCTGCAGTGGGGTGCTGTGCACACAGCTCGCTGGAGCATCGCTGCAGACCTGTGCCCACAGCATCCAGGAGCAGGTTATCAGCAGGGGCACTCTGATGCCCACCTTCAGTCTTTTGCTGCAGCACAGCAAACCCTCTCTGCAGGCCAGGAGCTGGGCACAGCCCTGCCAGACTTCCCCCAGGAGAATGTGCATGACCAGCAGCTCAGTGCAGGCAGCAGCATGGAGAGCCAGGACAGAAGGAAGAGCAAAGGCAGGGTTACCTCAAAAGAGGCCATTTGAGGGGTCACTGCTTCCCCCTTTTCAGGCTCGCTCGTTTCACTATCTGAGCCCCCATCCTGCCCCCAGAGACCTCTGGTTTCGGGACACGCACTCGCACCTCCTCCTGAGGAAGCCGCAGGGGCAGGAAGCAGGACATCACCCAGGTGAACAGACAGACATAGAGAAGAGGACAGGAGAGGGAAAGGCAGAGTCAGTTGGCAGGCAGAAAACATCAAGCAAGAAGACTGGTGCAGTGGACAAGATTTGCCCCTGGAAGTCTTAGAGGGGGAACAGGAGAGGAGTGCAGGGCAGAAGAAAGAACAGAGGGTGACATTGTCCCAGAGCCTGAGAGTCCTGCTGAAGCCCTGAGAGTCCTGGGTGCTGGCCCAGGCAGGCTGCCTGCAAGGGCTATGAGCCACACTGTACCTTGGCGCCCAGACCATCCCGGTGCAAGATGGAGTATTTCATGAAGTGATCATCCTCAGCCTCCAGATCTTGGGGCTCCTGTAGGGAGCCCTCGAGAATCAGCTCCTCTTGTTCCTGCCTGTCACCCATGTCACCAGGGCCCAGCTGACGCACCACCTTCCGGATAATCTGTGGAGACCCACACAGCTGGGTGTCACAGCTAGCCCCAGGGCACCATAACTCCCTCCTCACGCAGTCTGGTCCTAAACTGCACGTGGTGTGCAGCCTCTGTCCCAAGAGCTGGAGAAGTGCCGTGACTGTAACCGAAGACAGCGGGGCTCGAATGCCCTACATGGGCCCCGGGCTACAGGGGTGGAGGGGAGAAGAGAAAGGCTGCATGCCCTTGCCCTTATCTTGCCGCCGATCACTCACCTTCTTGGTGATGATATTGCCTTGATCATCTGTGAACTGCTCCTCAGTCACCTGCTCTCCAGGGAGATGAAGGGCTTCATTCCCCTGCAAGAACAGGAGGGAGATCAGGGCACGTGAGGGAGGTGAGGGGAGTTGTTTTGCAGGTAGAACAATGCACCTGACATGCACCCCACAGCCTCCGTGCCCTGCCCTGACCCTTCACTGCTTTCCTCTCCATCTGCTCTGGGGCTGCTATCAGTTGCCCGCTCGTTACCTTCAGGAGGACGCGCCGGCGGACGACTCTGGCCGAGAGAGCCTCCTCGTCATCCGCCAGCCCCGGGCTCTCCCCGAGCTCCTTGTCCAGCTCACGATGGGCGTGTTTGAGCAGGAAGCGGACAGAGCCCCTGACGATGTGCATGACGTTCTGGCAGCTGACCAGGAAGAAGGCCAGAAGCACCAGGGCGATCAGCAGCTGGCCCAGGAAAGCCCACATTGTGCCTGGGCACGCACAGCCGCCCGTGTGCGCGGCTCGGAGCCGCTGTCAGAGCCCAGCCATGCCCTGCGGCTCTGCAGGCTGCCCACGCCGTGCCCGGTGTCGCCGCAGCTCTGCTGTCACCGCAGCTCTGCTGGCTGTGGGCGGCGAGAAGGGAGCGGGCAGGTGGGGCGGCCTTTGCAGAAACAGCTTCGCTCGAAGTCATGTGGCCAGCACTGCCCCTGGCAGCAAGCAGGACAGCTCTGTCCCTCTGCTCTGTCAGCTTGCCCAGCAGCCTGTCCTGACTACGCTGAGAGGGCAGCGTGCACTCTTCTGTCACAGGACAAATGAAGCCCTGGACAAAAGCCAGGGTTTGAGGTGTCATTGGAATCACGCGTGACTCACGTATCGCACACGGCAGAGCTGAACAGCCACCTCCGAGCACGACCGTGCTGCCGGGATGGCTGTGCGTGCCCTGGCTGGGGAAAGGTGCTTGCCCTCACCTTGTACCTGCTGGTTCTGTGTGACCGTGGCATCAAGCCCACCACCCAGCCTGGCCCCTAGACCAACTCTATTTCTGGCTCCAGCAGGCTGTTGGGCTGGCAGCCAGGGTAGATACTTACTTAGGAACAAGTCTGGGAGGGTGACTGGGTTATAAATGGAGAGCAAGAGCTCAGGTATCAAGCACAGCAGGCTATTCTGGGCTGAGAGGCACCCCAAGGGGCAGGAAGTATGCCAGAAGATTTGAGGAGCTAGCACCTGGTCTGCCTGACTGGCCTTGCAGCAGGCTCTAAAAAAGGCTGTCCACAGGGTCACCACTTCCTGCAGGGCTGAGTCCCCTGCTTCCACCCTCACCTGCCCAAAGAAGCGGCTGTCGGACTCCTCCTGCCAGCCGCCTGTGGGGTGCTGAGGCTGCCAGTCGCTGTCCTCTGCAGAGCTGACCCGCATCAGCTCCGTGGCTGGCATCAGGACCTGCTCTTGCTCCTGGCCCTGTGCCCCGGAGGCTGTGGTGTGCGTTGGGAGCAGCCTTCGGGTGACTCCCTCCTGCCAGGAGCCCGCTGTCAGGTCCTGTAGGCAGGAGATAAAGGAGCCTTCTGCATTCCAGTCCCTCAGCCTGGGCACCAGAGAGGGACAGGGATAGGGAGAGAGAGACAGAGAGAGAGAGGCAGTCAGCTTTGCCTGGAGTGCTGCACCCTGAGCACCAGCCGAGCTCCGGCAGGCACACCGGCGCAGCCTGCACCCCACAGGCTCCACTCCCCAGCTCATGGCACTGCTGGGTGCCCAGCAGAAGCAGCACAAAACACACAGATGACAAAAGGCACAGGCCATCTCTATGCCATGCTCCCTGCCATCCCACAGCCTCATAGCTTGGCTGCCGGGGTCTGAGGCAAGACCATGCTTTGCTTTCTAGGCTCTAATGTGGTCTAATGCTGTGGAGCATTTCTGGGTGCTGCCAGCGACCTCATGGGTCCAGTGCCACTAGGAATGCAGGAGGAGGCAGCCCAGGTTAGGGTTAGCTCTCATAAGTACAGCCTATATGCAGGGCCTGGCAGACTGGGGTCCCTTCCAGGTGCTCTGCAAGGAGCCCTCCAGGGCATTGCCAGACCCATTGCCCAACCATTGTTCTAGGTACTGCAGATACCTGGGCTCCAGAGCTGGAGACCAGCAGGGAAGCAAGCAAAGCAGGGAGATTATTGCAGCTGGCCCAGCACAGGGCAGTAGCTGGCAAAGCAGTTGTGCTCCCCTACCACGGTCACCCTGGTGCCCCAGGCTGCAGTACCTGTCTGCACTCTTCTCCACAGCATGGCTAAAGGTAGGTGATGTCATGATCCTGGCTTGCACCTTCTGCTGAACTGAAACAAAAGAGACTTCACTCTCCGGGTCCTGCTCCCCAGTCCCTGGTTGATGATCACCAGATGGCATCTTCCCCTCTGGCCTCTGCCCCTCCTCCTGCTCTAGAAGGTCAATCAGGCCATTCATGGCATCTGAGTCCACTGTGTCATCCTCAACCAGGTCCATAGAGCCCATGTGGTCTGGGCCATGAGCATCTGCTAGAAGTTGCCCTGGGAACCGGCCTTCGCTTGTGGCATCCGAGTCCTCAGCCTTGCTGCACTCCAGAGAGGAGTCCTCAGCAGTCACCAGCGAGGGGGTGAGCCCCGAGGACCACACCTGCATGTCGGACATCTCCATCAGGGCATCCTGCTCAGTGGCAGCCATGGGGATAGCATCCATGATGGCCACCTCATTCCAGTACTGGTCGGCACGCAGCGGGGATGGCAGTGTGTAATGCAGGGAGGCAGGGGACAGCAGCTCGTCCTGCAGTGAAGCGTAACCTATATGGGCAGACAGAGGCATCATGTCCAGCAGCCATCTCAGGCACGCACAAGCACAGTAGGGCAAAAGGGAAACAGCTTCTGTGAGGATGACTGCCCCAAGGACAGCAATGGTCATGCTGGTCACAACCCCCTGTGGCCAGGCTGAGCAGGACTGTGCTCACAGCAGCGGCTGCTTTCACATGGTCCCTGCAAATGCTGCCATGCCTCCCATCAAGTCCTGGGGCTGGTTTGGGCAGGTCCTGGGGCTGCCTCCTTCCTGTGAGGAGGACTAGCCTGGTGTTCACACGATTCCCCATCTACACTGCAGGACACCTTGCTACCCTGCTCTACCAGCCCCCTGGTCCCTGCCCACAGCCCCCATCCAGCATCAGCTGGCTGGCAGTTAGCCTGGAGTTCAAGTAGCCAACTGGCAGGCACCAACTCTCAAAGCCAAACACTCTCCACAGCACAGAGGAGCAGGTTGGAAGTACCATGAGCAGAGAAGGATGGCCCCAGAACATGCCATGCAACCCCAAGGCCCTGCAGAAGGCAGCCAGGGACTTACAGCCCTGTTGGTGTCTCCAGGACTACAAGCCATTGTTTTGTCTCATCACCTAGGGCCATCTGCACAGCTCAGGCACATCCATATGAACTACAACCAAGCCAGGCACTCCCACCCATGCAGATGGTTTTGCTCAGCCTTTTTCAGCTTTGAGCCATTTTTTCACCCCTGCAGATCAGCAGTGAACCTGTTCTGCTCCCCTAGCAGCCAGGGAATGCCAGCCACAGCCAAGGCACAGGGTATGGCTGGGACCCTTGGCACAGAAAGGGCACCTCACCCATGGGCACCCAGATGCTTGGCTGGGGCATGCAGTGCAGTGCCAGTGAGGGAAGGAGCATGGGACTGTGCAGCAGGAGATGCTGGGATGCCTGGGATGGCTGTCTGCAAGCATGACAGCTGTAAGAGGGGTAGTCCCTGATGACATGCAGTCACTGGAGCAGGATGCAGCTCCCGGAGGGCTTAGCTGAGGTGGAGACAGTGGAGACAGGCAGTGGAAGATGAGAGAAGGAGAGGCCAGGATGAGCTCAGAGAGAAAGGTGAAAAGAAGTGACCCACAGGAGTGCCCGCACCTGGCAGCACTAGGTGGCATGTTTGAGAAAACAGAACAAGGGGAGAGACAGAGAGGGAGAGAGCGATGAACCAGCACTGCAGGGGCAGAGCCACAGTGCGGGGCTGTAGCAGCACAAAGCCCTGCCCCTGTCTGATGTGCTGGCTCCCCAGCAGCATATGCCACAGCTGACTCTGGCTGTGTCCCCACATCCAGGCATACTCTGCCTGGGACCCAGCCCAGGACCACCACCACAGCTGTACAGCCAGGACTCAGTGAGCTCCCTGGCCACTGATCAGCTTGCACAGCCAGAGACACCTCTCACTGGCACACTGGGATAAGGAACACGTGTCAATCCCACCTGGAGAATTTCTGAGAAAGCAGTATGACAGAGACAAGCTTTCTGCAGCATAAGCCCCAGTGAAGAGGCCACCTCTGTCAGCAATGCCTTATGCCCACTCAGTTCTCAGTGGGTGCAACCTGGTCAGGCAAGACCCCAGCCCCAATCTCCACAGACTGTGCCCCCGGGGCCCTCCTGCATTCCCTGTCAGAAGCTGGGGCTCACCATTCATCTGGGATGGCGAGAGGGAGTAGTCTCTGTCCATGTAGCGCCAGCTTCCCTTCAGGCTGCGGCTCTGCCGACCAGAGCCCTCCAGCATATTAACAATCTCGCTGCGGTCGATGTTCCTCAGTGCCATGTACAGGTTCTCAACTGCAGGGGGAAGGTGGTGTCAGCAAACTAGTCACTTGGGGAGACACAGCTATGCCTCAGACACCCTCCAAGTTGGCAGGGAAGGCAGATATGCATGAACCACCACTGTAAAGCCAGCCAGTGGTCCTTGAAGATGCACACACTGCTCTGTGTAGCTAGCCCTGCCACTTCTGTGCCTGTAAAAGGGCACCACAACTACTCACTCTTGGCATGCTTGCCCTCGCGGCTGGCCCAGAGGTTGAGTAAGGCTATGCTCTGCTCCAGAAGGGAGTTGGGGTTCTCCACACGTATTCTGTTGATGTCATCCACCCCAAACTGCAGCTCACGTGCCAGCTCTGGGGAAAACACCACATCAGTATCACACCCTCTGGTGCCTACCGCAAGGCTAGGGACGTTGTGAAGGGCTCAGCCAGGACCAGTGCAGAGACCCTCTGTTACATACAACTGAACACAGCAGAACAGGCAGGAGCAGGATCTGGGATGGGGCAAGGGTTGAAGCCCCCCTGCTCAGGCTGGCTGCGACTAGTGCAGTAGGGTCTTATGCTGAGAAGTGTGGGCTCTGCCATTGGATGTGTGGCTGCAACGAACAGCAGCAATATGCTCAACTCATAGCAAAGCCCTAGCCTGGTACCCATGTGTGTGAATATGAGCACAGCCATGGGAAGTTTCACTTCAGTGCCCTGGAATGCTCAAAGCAGGGGTGCAGTGCAAAGCAATCACTACACCTGGCAGCACATTTCCAGCCTCCCTAAGTGTCCCTAAGTTTTCCGAGGAGTGTTGTTTTGGTCAGAACTGTCGGCTGTGGACTCACCGGCCCAGCTGAGGCCCAGCTGCTCTGCTATGTCAACCATCTTCTGGTCTGCCTTGTCCGTGCTGCTCAGAGAGCCTGGAGGGGAAGAGGGAGTTACAGCTCAGCTGCACAGAGCCCTGCACCACAGTGGTGAGGAGAATGGGGTGCTGGCTATGGGGGTCACACAGGCATGTAGGCACAGCACTGCCCTGCAGGCAGGACTAAGGTGAGTGCAACTATTACAGGATCATCTCAGCCTTTCCACTGGCTTGGGCACCCCAAGTGCAGGTAGTGAGTGGGCTGGAATGTCCCAGCAGGCTGCATACCAAAGCTGGTCTCACTTAGAATGCTGTATCGCTCCCGCAGAGACAACGGCGTCAGCGTCCTCCTTCTCTCCTCACTGCCGCTTCCCTGTGAAAGTGGTGACAAAGCAAGGGGTCAACAGCTTGAAAAGAGGGCAGCAGCTCTGCCCTGACCTGACTGCTTCTCCTTCAGCCCCAGAGTAGCTTGACATGGCCACATGGAGCAGGTGAAGAAGAAAACTGGCAGCAAGGGCTGTCCCCTGCACTTGGAGAAGGGATGGGCCCTCACTGCCCCCTACCAGAGTGCCAAAGACGCTACACTGACCTTGGTGCAGGGTGGGATGGTGATGTTCAGGTGGCAGAGCACATGCTGGAGGTCCTCGTATTTCATGGCCTTGCGCAAGAAAGACAGGGAGCCACTGGCTTCCCGGCTGCTGTCCCGGACCTGAGTGCCAGAGCCCAGTTAGGTGGCTTGGCACAAGCCAAGGACCCTAACTGCTTGCCCAGTCCTTTACTCTAACATTACCTTGATGGGGATGACAAGACGATTCTCCCGGAAGGACTGGAAGAGGAAGGTGCGGGGCTGAGCAGCCTTCTTGACAGGCACCAGGTTCCCTGAGAGTTCGACATGCAAAGGCATTCCCTCCACCACCTGACCAGGAGCAGAAAATATGCTTGGAACCTGTACAGAGCTGCTTCTGCTCCTGGACAGGGCAGGAAACCCTGGCTCTCCTAGCCAGGCCAGGGCCAGGTCCTTCCACTGGCATCAGTCTCCCCTCACTTTGTTATCCCTCTCCCTGCTGCCCTCCACACATGCTGCTGGGGACAAACCTCAATGTCCCTGCTGCGGGCCACCTCAGTGAAGTTCTCGTGCTGCTCTAAAGTCTTGTCAACCTTGTCATCAGTCATGCAGTAGCAGCGCAGCCGGCCTTCTCGTGCATCATTCATCTTGGCAAACACCACGAATTTGGCCATGTAGGGCACAGCTGTCAGCTCCTTGTACAGCATGGTGGCAAAGTGCACAGCCTCAGCTGTGCGTGGGCAGTCAGCCAGCCAGAACCTGCAGGAGATCTGGGTTGGGGTGCTGCTGGGCATGGCACCAGGGAGCTGCCCCCACCCCCTTCAACAGCCAACTGGTCTGCAGAGTAAGCCCCAAGAGTTCTGGACACAGGTGTAGCCCCATCTGTGATGGGGACACACCCAAGTACAAATAATGGCCCCCTTCCTTCTGCACACCCAGTTGTCATGGGTGTTTCCTGGAGTGTGCTCAGGAATGGGGGTCTCAAGGCTAGAGGAAACCACCCTGCATGTAGGAATAGGGCAGCACAGCACCAGGGGTAAGAGGCTTTTCCTGGCAAAGGCTGTAGCAAGGCCCAAGGAGCACCAGATATGCTCAGATGGGCACACGTTTGCCCAGGACTCACCTGGCAGACACATTGGTGGTAAAGTTTGCACATTCATTTTCATAGACCAGCTTTGTGGTGCCTGTTATGTCTTCCCATTGGGCTTGGGCTGTCCCTCCTGGAACAGAAAGCAAGGGTGAGCATACTGTCTTTCCATAAGCCCAGGGTCTGCATCCCCTAGGCATTTGCTTTCTCCATAGCTGTGTCCTTTACTAAGTTCCTTGGAGCTGCATCCCCCTGAGGCAGCCCAGCCCATCCCCATGGAAAGCACGCTTGCAGCCTCACCAATCACACTGCAGAGCAGACGTAGGCTGGTGGTGTCACCCTCACCACTATCTCGGGGATTGTCCTTCCAGGATGGTGGCAGTGGGATACGGAGGCCAATGGGACGGTGGAACTTCCTCCGTCGTGGCTCCACTGTGACAATGGGGCTGAAGGTTGCTTGGTTCCCCAGCAGCTTAGTCACCAACTCATCTGGCACAGGCTGTGCCTGTGGGTAGCACAAGGATGGGCATCAGGGATGGTTTTTCCCCAGGCTGGAGCACAGCCTAGGCTTGCTGCCCACCCCTGACTGCAGAAGCATGTCTAGGCCCCAGGCTGGGCCCTCTGAGGCTCACCTGCAGGGCCAGCCTCACTCTTTTCGTGACAGCAGTGTCTGGGAAGGTGGCCTGTACCATGGGCACCAGTGTGCTTTTCAAACACCCTCCCTCAGGGCCAATCATATCACAGTCCTGGCAAATCCGGGACATGACCACAAAGTAGAGAGGGAAGTCAGTGGTGATGATGCGGCAGATCCTCTTCTTATCCAGCTCCTCCTGGCTCTCCAGCTCTGCAAGGGCAGCACAGCCATCAGTGCTCATACAGCAAGCCTGTGGCTGTCACTCAACACTCCTCCGTGCTACACTGACCACTCAGCCCCATTCTACCACCCAGGCCACCGCAGCCCTGCCTGCAGGGAGCTGTGAGGTGTGCAGCCCCTGCCCTCCTGGCACGCTCACCCTCGTCCATGCCATTGAGCAGCTGGTCCATGTAGCTCTCCTCATAGCGGTTGCGGTGCTCCTTCCACACAGAGCCGTTCTCGCTGCGCAGCACTACCAGCTCACGGTCTCCACGTCCATACGAGGCAAAGTGTGGAATCTCCACAATGACAGGGCTGCAGATAGCAGAGCAAGGCACTGGCACCCACAAGCTGCCACAAGGACACGCAGGCACGAAGATGGCCCTGGGAAGAATGCCTGCCCATGCTGTGCAGCTGCTGAGGGAAGGACTGCTGACCTCCCTCTTCCTGGGAAAGAGGGCTCTGCCCCTCTTGGGACAGGGCTGCTCAGGGCTTTTCTGCCACTGTTCTGTTACTCTTGAATGACCCATGCCAGAAACATGCTGCACCCAACAAGAGGTGGGATCTCTCCTCTACCAACCTCAAGGAGCAACTATAGGCAGAGGTCTTGCCCTGGGTGGTAAAGCCCTCCAGATGAGCCCAGATCTGTTCCCAGTCCTGAGGGATGACCGTAGTGTGGGCAGCCCAATCTGCTCTTTTCCCAGCCGTGCTCACCTGAGGAACTGGGCACCAGCAGGCCCCAGAGCAATGATCCGACTGCCCAGACCCTCCTCCTCAGCCAGTGGTGGGGGTGCAGGTAGCTTTTGGGGCTTCACCAGGCGGCAGGTGATGCGGGTCGGTGCAGCACAGGCACGGGGCGGGATGACCACGCGCAGACCGTGGTGCCGGCTGCCCCGCATGGAGCCACCACGAGCATCCACCATGAAGCTCACCAGGAACCTGGAGTGGACAGAGGCATGGGCACCTTGCAGCCAGCTCGTGAACACATCATGCATGTGCTGCACAGGCTGGGCACTCACCCTGTGTGCACGGGGCTGGCCACTGGGCTGATGTTATCTGAGGTCTCAGTGGCAGGGCTGCTGGGGATCAGGGAGTCCTCATCGAACTCTTTGGAGGGCTGTGTAAGGCAGGGAAGAGACCCTGTGGGCAAAGGGTCCTACCTGGGGGTGTTGAGCCTGCCCACCCTTACACAATCCTTGCTGGACAGTCCAGTACCACCGGGTCGATGCCCATTACCCATCACACACTCAACCTCTGTGGTGATGGGGGAGCTGCCCCAGCAGGGAATGTCTGGGGGAGGCCATGGCAGGCTGTATCTCATGCTCACCTCCTGTGGGGACACCGAGGGTGCATGCAGCAGGCTGACTTGCTCAGCTTCTGTCTCCACAGGTCCTACCTGCTCAGTCTCCTCAGCTCTGGTCACCACAGTTTCAGGTGGGATGCAGGGGACCTGGAGGACAGCTGGAGACTCCACCCTGGAAGGAGAGGGTAGTGACAGACACAGAAGTTGTAGGGTCCCTCAGCCCCTGCCCATCCCCACAGAGTCCTGGGGCTGTTGGACAAAGACAAACTAAGCAGCAGTCCCATGTCCTGGTGCAGGAACAGCACTGACCAGCTTTGCCTCTCATGCTAGCTGGTGAGGGCTCAGTGTTCCCTGCCCAGAGCCTTATGTGCCCCGCAGGAAGCCCAGCCCAGCACAAGGCTGGTCCTGGGCCCTGTACCTGCCCCCTCCCCACCATACAGAGTCTCTTACGTTTGCTCCAGTGTCGTTGTGGTCATGAACTCCAGTATCTCCCTCTTGCCTTCCTGGTCTCCGAGATCAGGTGTCTTGGGCTTTGGTGCAATCAGCTCTTCCTCTGAAACCAAGAGCTGGCTCAGCAAGCAGAAGCAGACGGACAAGGGAACGCAGATATCCAGCCCTTGCCCCCACCCCTTCTCAGGGCTGGAGCCAGGGCCCATCCCTGCTCCCACTGCTTGACACACACACACACACACACACTTGCCCCCTGAGTCTCAGCCAGATGCAGGGGGGGCTTTGCTGTCTGCCAGAATGGGTTTGCTGGCAGGGCAAGGCCCACGTGGCAGGCCAGTTGGACAGGAGCTGTGGGAGCCATCAGGAAATTTGGCTGCTCACAAATCTCTTTCTCACAGGACCAAACACAGTGCAGAGACTGCAGGGGACAGCTTACACTGATGTCTGGGACAGGGACATAGGCACGACTGGGAGTGCAGGAGGCTGCCCTAACACTACACCCCACTGGAGGCACAGAGCTCTGCTAATGCTGACCATTGGTCCCATTAATACCTGCTAACTAGCTCTTCAGAGTTTGACTCTAGCCAGTGCCATGTGGGAGGGTGTCCAGCACCTCCCAAAGCAGACAGAGTGCCCCAGAGATGGGGAGGGGACCACAGCAGAACAGACACCCTTGAGCTTTCAGGTTAATCCCTGCTCTTGCTGGGAGAGCACGGGGCAGCTGCAGAGGGACACCAGTGTTTGTCACAGTGCCAGGTTCCTCCACCTGCCATGGGCAGGGCCTGGGTCTGACAAGGGAGTCAGGGTCCTCCTGCGTGGGAGGAGGCCCATTCATGCAGTCACACCACAGCAAGCAGCACGGACATGGATTGGCAGGGGAGGATGGCAGGGCTGGCTGGAGAGCACCAGACCAGCAGCAAGGCTCAGCAGATGGATATGGCGTGCGGATGGTTAGTGGCCATGGGGTGAAATGGGCCATTGAGCTGGGGCAGGGGGACACATTTCATACCCATTACTGTGACATGAGCAGTGCCTGCAAAGTAAGAAGAGGCCAAAGTGAGGTATTGGGAGGGTGCAGGAGCAAACCAGCTGCAGCTGGGCTGGGACCTGGTTCCCTCTAGCAGAGCAAGGCACAGTGGGGGCTCTGCATGCCCAAGGTCTCTGCACAGTCCCTGGGGCGTAGGATCAAGGAGATGTCCAGGCATATCCCTCCTGCATACTGCAGGGAAGAACCCAAGCCAAGAGGTGCCACCTTAGGAGTCTGGTGGGCTTTCCTCATCCTTTCTGCAAGACCACAGCAGGGCCCACACAGCTCCCCCGCCCTGGGTGGTCCCTGTTCCAGCTGGAACACCAGTGCCATCCCCGCGACTGCTGCCTGCCACACTGACAGCCGGCAGATCTCTGGGATGGTGTGACCCAACTCCCACCCCTCACCTTCATCCTCTGATACGTCCAGAATCTCGTCTACAGTCTCTGGGAAGCTCATGCGGTGCTTGTCACCAACTGACTGTGGGAGCAGAGCAGAGTCAGAGGAAGCCAGTGTTTTGCTGCACAGCTATCTGCAGCCCCCTCCTTACACCTGGGCTAGGCACTTAACTGCAGACCTCTCCCAGGCTGCTCCCAGCCCCAGCCCTCCTCCACAGCATCCTGGTCCCAGTACTCAGGGGCTCACCGGGATGTCGGTTTCCTCTGTGACAATCTTGAGCACGTCCGTGACTGAAATGTAGCCAAGCCGCTTTGCGATGGCCAGGGGAGTGGTGCCATTCTGAACACAGAGCAAAGACTGGGTCAGCAGCAGCCGCAGGGCAGCTTGGGCAGCTGCCTGAGCTTGCCACAGAGTGGGGAGATGCAGGGAAGCACTGCACTCACCGTGCTGATCTCGTTGGGAGATGCGCCGTGTTTCAGCAGCAGTGTCACCACGTCCGTGTGGCCCTGCTGTGCCGCTTGGTGCAGGGGCGTGTAGCCCAGCTGTAGGGGAGGACACAGGATGCTGCAATCACTTCTGGAAGTCTGCTGCTCCAGAAATGCCTCCAGGCCTCATACACCGTGCTTCGTGCCTGGAGCACGAGGACAGCTCCACTTCCCCATCAATCTGCATGCTGTTTGGCATGGCAGAAGGGTCCTTGGAGCACAGGACACCCCTGTACCTTAGTCTTGGCATTGACATCCGCTTGGTGCTGCAGCAAAAACTTCACCAGCTTGATGTTCCCATAATGGCTGGCCACATGCAGTGGGGTATAGCCCATCTGAAAGACAAGATCAGGTCTCAGTCTGCCCTCACCACTGCTTACTGCCCTTACAGCTTGGATATGCTCATCCACAGGCAAGCCCCTATGCATGAAGGATGAGGCACACATATGGGGGCTTCCCAAGAGCCAAAGACCAAAGCAGAGGGCTTCAAAGCATACTGTACCTGTGGGTACAGAGGTGAGCTATAGGAGCAGGCAAGAATCACCCCCCGCCCCCAGAGAGGTGGGGGGAAGAGGAGGAAGAGTCCCCAGGACACAGGCAAAATGGTAAGGATGCCTGCTAGAAGGGAGTCCCTCACACAAATAAAAAGAAAAGAAATGCTCTTCTCTGAGCAGGCCTAGAGGTAGTTCCCCCATGTGTTTCACCAAAGCCATGGTCAATGCACTACTTTACCCTGGTCGTTGCATCCACTGTGACTCCATGTTTCACTAGAACATCAGCAACCAGCACATGACCCTCCTGGGCCACAAGATGGAGAGGAGTCAGGCCACTCTGCAAAGAGGGGAGGTCTCAGCACAGTGGCACTGCCATCACTGCAGGTCCAGCAGCAGAGACTCTGTCAGGTCTCCAGCCTGGCAAAATGACTGACACAGTGTACTGCTGCCCAAAGACAGGGAGACACAGGGGCCTGGACCAGGCCACTCAGACTGTTGTTCTCTGCTGGCTTGTTTGCCTCCAGTGGCAGGATGTGCTGGGACAACTTACCTTGTTGCCTAGGTTGCCATTGGCTTGTTTGGAGAAAAGCAGTGCCACCATGTCTGCATGGCCCTCCTGGGAAGCCAGGTGCAGGGGAGTGACTCCCTGCATAGATTCAGCATTTGCAGAAGCCCCATACTGCAGCAGGCTGCTGGCCACTTCCATCTGGTTCTGCTTGGCAGCAATGTGCAGGGGGGTGTACCCATTCTGCAGGAGAGAGGCTCGTTGCAGTGCTCAGCCCTGCCAAGCTGACTAGAAGGGACAGGAGGTACCACCCTGCCTCTGCAGGCCAGATTTGCCCTTCCTAGCTGCCTCCAGAGCTCAGGGATGCCCCTCACACCGTCTCTCTGACAGCAATCAGCCCTGACATGATGCCAAATCCCATTCTTCCAGCTAAGTTAGCACAGGGGTTTCAAAGACCACCTGCTTCAGGTTCGACTGACGGAGGCTGTCCTGGAGTTTTCTACACATGAATTTCTGCAGCAGTATGCAGCCTCTGGGAGCTGCAAAAAGCTGGGGCAGACACACCTCCTGGAATGTGCCTGGCTGAGGCGTGGAGCTAAACTCCCAATACACAGCATTAGCATTCAGGCAGAGACTGCAGTGCCTTGAGCCCTGCTCTGCTGCCACGCTGCAGGAGCAGAGCAGCTGGCAGAGCCCGCTGCCCAGGCTGACGTGAGGCTGTCGGTGACGCAGACCGACGGGGGCTGGCGCTGGTACCGGTGCCTGCCCAGCATGTCTGCCGGCAGCCTGCTCAGGGGAGAGGAAGGTGCCAGATGGGGAGGGCTGGCACCACCAGCCACTTGGCTGTTTTGAGGATGCAGTTTCTGCAAACAATATGGGAAGCAAGCGCCTGCTGGCGTGCTCTGTGGGGAGATGCTCCCCATGCTCAGGCAGAGCCGGGTGACTCTCACAAGCTTGTGGGTTTTCTGACTCACTGCTTCATAGCTGCATGCAAACATTTGCCTGTGGTTTCCCAAACTGCCAGACCGCAGCGCTGCTCTGCAGGACTTGCCATGGAAACACGTTCCCCACGCAGCAACCACCACGCTGCTAGCAGGGACCATCCCTGACACAGCCTATCTGCTGGAACAGGACCACTGCCTGGCACCCTGCCTGCTCCACGTGCTGTGAGGACAGGCAAGCATGATCAGCGGAGAGAGGCTGGTGGTGGTCAGTCCCTTATACATTCCCCGAGTGCCAGGGTTGAGGGGCAGTGCTGGCCCCAGACTGGCAGGCACTAGACACACACCACATACCCCCATCGCCAGGGAAGCCCAGCCCAGACTTACCCATGCTGAGTTGTGTGGGGAGCTCCCCTTGGGAAGCAGCAGCTTGACAATCTCCAGGTTGTTGTGGTGCACAGCCACATGCAGTGGAGTCAGGCCATTCTGCAGTGGGGGAGAGGGTACAGACAGGTAAGACAGAGCCTCTCCCCGTACTAGACCACTCCTCCCACAAGCAACACTCACCTTCCCTGCTGCATTGGGGTGAGCGTCATGTGCCAACAGCAACTCTGCCACATCCACCTTTCCATACTTGGCTGCAACGTGGAGAGGGGTAAATCCTTTCTGAGGAGAAAGGCAGCCCATCACAGGATGGCAGAGATGAAAAGAGTGCTGGTGCCTGCTGCAGCACAGGAGGAGGCTGCCCCTCCTGTGACAGGGACACTGTGCCATCAGCCTGTCCAGCCTTGCCCCAGCTGGGCGACGCCTTCCGCAGCAGTGGGCTCAGCAGCCTACCTTGGTCATGCAGGTCTGTGAGGCTCCCTTCTCCAGCAGGGCCAGGGCTGTGTCCATGTGCCCCTCTCTGGCAGTGATGTGCAGGGGCGTGTGCCCTGCTGTGGTGGCCAGGTTGGGGTTGGCGTTGTTCTCCAAAAGGAGTTTGACCATGCCAGTGTGGCCAATGCGTGCAGCACAGTGCAGAGGAGTCTGGTCGTCCTGTGAGGGTGGCAAAGAAGCTGTTTGGGCAGACCTGGACCAGTCCTTCCTTGCGATGCCAAAGGGGTCCCAGCCCTGCTCCCACTGTTGCACAGCCCTTGGTAGGGGCTGTGCTCTGGGCACGTGATAGCAAAGAAACCAGCCCTAGCTGTTCCCAGAGCTGATTATCACGCAGGTCCTCTGTACCTACCTTGGCCTTAGCATTGGCTTTGGCTTTGTTTTGCAGCAGGTACTTTGCCACATCTGTGTGCCCAGCTCTGGCTGCCATGTGTAGGGGAGTCTCTACTTTCTGCACCAAAGACAGGATAAAATGGTAAGGCCAAAGGAGAGAAAATGCCTTCCTGCAGTCATTCCTCTGCTCTGAACAGAGGAGAGCAGTGCCTGCAACCCCTACTGGTTCCTCATGCCAGCACAAAGGAGAAGGCACCAGGGACTGCTCAGGTGAACAGAAGGTGCAGAACCTGCTGAACCCAAATAAGCTGAGCTCCCGAAGTCCCAGCCAGGGTGCAACTCACCACGTTAGACACATTAGGAGAGGCTCCACGCTGCAACAGAGTCTTGACAATGGGCAGGTGTCCCATGAAGGCAGCCACATGCAGGGGGGTCAGGCCAGACTGTGAAGAAAAAGGGGCCAGAAACCAAGATGGGACTTATGGCAATATCTCTTACTGTCCCCTCCTCCTTCTCCCCAGGGCAGGTGTCAGCAGAGGCAAAATCTGAGTCCCCAGTCTGCTCCAGGAGCCTGGCAGGTGAGTGTGGAGGAAACAGGGAGCTGCTGTCTGGCCTGCATCTCCCTGCCCTTCAGGAAGATGCTGCCAGGCTAAATAGGTTCTGAGCTACAAAGAGCACCAAGAAAGGTCCCTGGGGTATGGCAGAAGCAACAGAGAGATCTCATCCTGCCATGTTGCCCACACTGTACATGCAGAAGCAAGAGAGCTGAGGATGGGCTCAGCCCACCTACCTCTGTGACAGCATCAATGGAGGCACCTGTCTTCAGCAGCAGCTCCATGACACGAATGTGGTTTTTCTTGCAGGCAATATGGAGGGGCGTGAAGCCATTCTGCACACAGACAGATGGACCGTCATTTGCAGGAACACTCCCTCTCCCCTGGTCCAGCCCACCCACCCTTCCTCACCAGGGCTCGGGAGTTGGGCTTGGCCCCCTTCTCCACCAGCAGCTTGGCCACCCGGTGGTGCCCACAGTGTGCAGCCACATGCAGTGGTGTCAGGTGGTCCAGGGTGATGTCGTCGATCTCGGCGCTGTACTGCAGGAGCAGGCGGACACAGTCCAGGTGGTCACCCTGTGCTGCCATGTGGATTGGCGACAAGCCGTTCTGCAACCGTGGAGCAGGGCCTCAGGGCCGGGCCAGGAGGGGTACAGGCATCCCACCCAGCCCCTGTCTTGCACCCCCAGACACTACTCTAGGGCAAAAGAGACAGCTTGCTCCCCAGGGTGCTACCAGAGAGGAGCCCCAAAATCCCTCACTGAGACTTAGAGAGGAGCAAGGTCGAGTGGAGGGCCTGAAGAGCTGCTGCCATGGGGCAGACTGTACCCAGGCCATCCCCTTCTCAGGACTGGTCCCTTTGAAGGATGAAGCCCTCAGGCGAAGGACTCCAGCTAGGGCCAGGTAGGGCAGGAAGCTTCTTACCACTCGTCAGGCCAAAAGAAGCCCCAAGCCAGCCACGGGTGCCAGCCAGCAACTGTGCACAGCTTGTTACCCCACTGTGCTGCCCTGGGACCTTGGCATCAATCACAGCCCCACCAAGTCATCTGGGTACCTTGGTTTTGGCTTGAATGGGAGCCCCATGGTCCAGGAGGATCTCTGCAATTCTCACATGTCCATTGCGTGCTGCACAGTGGAGAGGGGTCAGCTCATCCTGGGAAGAGAGAAGGGTTCAAGGGCTCAGCATGGCATGGAAGGGCAGGGTTCCCTCAGATAGACAATTGACAGGGACTTTGGACTTGTCTGCAAAATAAGGCAAAACTGAGCCTGGCCTCAGCTCCCAGGGCACATCTTTGTTGCCATGCAGCATCCTCTCACCTCTAGATGTGCTGCAAAAAACCTGGTCCATCCCCTTAGTGCACCAGAGGCCTTCCCTCCCATTCCCAGCAGGATGTTCACAGGGAAGCCCTAGGCATAAGGAGCTGAGGGAGGGAGACGGCCCGTGTAAAGATGGGCTGTGTTCACAAGTGCTCTCACCTTGGTCCTTGTCTCTATCTGGGCCCCGCGGTCCAGCAGCAGCCGTACCATGATGATGTTGCCCCGGCGGGAAGCTATGTGCAGGGGAGTGATCCCATTCTGTCAGGAGGAACAACAGTCTGTCAGAAGGAGCAGCCCCATCTCTTTCAAGGAGGCAAGGGACAAACAATGGAGAGAGAGCAGGGAGAGCTATGCAGGGACAATACTGGGGAACAGCTTGTTTAACAGGGCTGTGAGAGAGGGCTGTGCAGATAAAGGCTGTGGACAGACACTACAGAGAGCTTGCAGTACAGCACCAACTCATGGATTGGGCTTCACCTGTGGGTCTGGAAAAGGCATCCTAACTGCAGGTTCTATGAGCTCTGCCCTGCAGCAGTAGCACCAGCTTTCTCTCAGCTTGGACACAAGGTCCCCAAGAGCTTTCAGGGATGCATGGCTGCTTCTGACAGAAGGGAGATGTAGCAGAAGAGGCCCATGCTGGTTATTAATTGCAACTCCCCATGCATTGGTACTATTTTCTGCATAGTCCCACATCACCAGCATGCCCGGGCAGCTGCTGATGGACATGCTACATGGATAGGAGGCACAGCATCCTGCTCTGGTGCTGGAGCAGCACAAGCTCCAGTAGCTTCCCAGTCTGCACTCACCTGGGGTGTGAAGTTGACACTGGCTCCACGGTTCAGCAGTAATTGGGCCACACTGAGATTCTCATAGTGGGCTGCAATGTGCAAAGGGGTGAATCCAGTCTAGGGAAAGAAGGAGGGATCAGCCAGCCAGACACATGCTCCCTGATGAAACTATGGATAAATACAGCATACCAAGCTGCTGTTCTCCCTGGGGATGTGGGGAAACTCCCAGAGACAGCATAGAAAAACCACACACCTTGGAGAGGACATCAGCATTGGGGTCATTCTGCAGCAGCACAGCAGCTGTGCGAGTGTCATCATTGCGGGCTGCAATGTGCAGGGCAGGCAGACGGACCTTACCCCTTGTCCCATAGTTGATAAGGTGAGCAACCACATTCTCATGTCCTTGCTGGAGAGCCACAGCTAGTGGAGTGAAGCCATCCTGCCAAGGAGAGGGAGAGAATCAAGGAGCCATGACAGGACCCAGCACATTCCTCAGTAGCCCCCACAAACAGGGCTACAGGCTCCTCCCCAAGGATCTCACCTCTGTGGCTACATTCTGGTTGGCTCCATTTTCCAGCAAGAACTTCACAACTTCCAGGTGGTTTTCCTGCGCTGCCATGTAGAGAGGTGTGAAGCCTTTCTGCAAACACAGGGCCATGTACATCAACACAACTCTTCCTTGTGTTTCTTGAGTTCTTTGAAGACCTACACCCCTATCAACACCCACACTCCCAGGGTCAGTAAACAGGGGCAGAAGCATCCATTGTGGGTGTGAAAAATAAAAAAAAAAAAAAACCAACCTGGCAACAGTGGAACAATCACAGAGAGATGGAGCCCAAGGCTCCACATATCCAGAAAAAAACAAGCAATGCTTTATAAGAGTCAACCCAGGAGACACTGCCTTCTGCTCACTGCCAGTATTGTCCCTAGCTTCAGGGACAATTCTCCCATCAGGCCAAACGTGAAGAGCTTACAGCCCAACCAGGCCCAAGGAAGAAAGAGTGAAGGAAGCACAGTGTATTTAACTGCAGGGGCTACTGGAGATCTCAAAGCTTTGCCAGGGAGGCATCAGCCATGAGTTCTCCCAGGATAAGTTCAGCATGCTTGTATGTGTTGACAGGAACTCCTTCAACAGAGACCACGCTGGTGTCCCCGTGTGCCTCCAGACTCCCTCCACACCATTTACACTCTTGTCTCTTTTCAGGAGTCTGCCAGAGCAGTCCTTGCTCCTGAGCAAGACCAGAGAGAAACTGCAAAGGGCTGCTGAAATACCCATGCTGAGCACAGTTCCCACCATTACACATGATGGGTGCCTTCCTGTTTCAGAGCAGGTCACCCTACCTGGGACTGTGCATTGACGTTGGCCCCATAGTTCACCAGCTCCCGGACCACGTCCTGTTGTCCAGCCAAGGCAGCAATGTGCAGGGCTGTGTTTCCCTTCTGAAAGACACCACAGGACAGTGCTCAGGGGCTGAAGCAACCCAGGATGCCAGGGAAAGATGGGCCTGACATGTGCTAACAGGCATGCAAGCAGAGCAGCTGGCCTTTAGGCTAAAGGGAAGACCTTTAGAAGGCAATGCAGCTCTCACTCCACGTTCCATCCCTGCTACCCTTCCAGCTACCCTTCCCATTTGCTGGCCAGGGAAGAGAGTGATTTCATCTCTCCCATGAAGTAACTGGCAGCAGAAGCTGTATGCACTGTCAGGCGCTGTGCATCTTCAGCACTGAAAGATGGGGGGGGGGGGGGGGAATGGGGGAGCTGAGCTGGCAGTCTTCAGGCAAAACTGCAGTGTGCACCCTCGTAGCCAAGGCATCCCAGCAGATTTAAGGGATGATGAGCAGGCTGGAAAATGCACACACACGCTCTTCTGACTTGTGCCTTTGGGTGGTGTGGCAAAATGCCAGAATGTGCTCTGTGTCCAGAATCCTGTGAGAGCACCAGGGAGGTGGCAACTGAGGCCTCCCCCTGTTCTCACAGCCCTTCAGCTGGTGCTGGAGGCTGCTCATTTGTCAGCCCTGCTTGCTTGTGCTGTTGTCTTGCTTGTCATCAAGAGAAAACCACACCTGCTGTGGTGATGCATGAGAGAACAAGATGTTATTTACGGAGCACCAGAGCTCTCCAGGCTTGTGACAATGGTATTGACGCCATCTCCGTGCTGGAACATGCAGGGGCTGCCCTGGGGCAGCAGCCCCTGCAGGGAGATGTTAATAAGACAGGACTCGTAAATGTTGTGGTTTATGTTACTCCCTTTGAAGTCCACAATCACCCTCACAGGGGAGAGGCAGATCCCACCCACTTGGAGAAGCCAAGCCTGTGCTTAAACCAGAGCCTAGTCCTAGGGCTCAGTCCAGCAGTGCTGCCACTGGCACAGTTTCTCTGGAGGCTGACAGCAAACAGCATGGTCGCTGCTTGGCTACTGCTGGTGTGTGTGGCAGCAATGGCAGGGTGCAGAGCTGTGACCAGTGTGGCCAGATTTCCTTGTCCTTACCTTGGTCGTTGTCTCCAAAACTATCTCCTTGTGCAGCAGCTCCACCACCATTTTCACATGGCCCTCCTTGGAGGCCAGGTGCAAGGCGTTCAGCCCATTCTGGAGGAAGCAAAGGTGGGAAAGGGGAGTTAGTCATCACCTGAGGATGGAGCTCTCCGGGGAGCACCCTGCTCTGAGCTCCTGTGCAGACATGACTGCAGGCATTTGGCCCATGCTTGGAGAAAGTCCATGCTGGTGGGGGCAGGAGCGATTGACCTGTCCTTGAGCTCTGCGCTGACATCCAGCACACCAGCCATGGTGCCACAAGCAGCTCCATGCTGCCAGGAAAACTTCACACAACTGAATGCTGAGTTGCTGACTAATGCTGGAGGTTTCTCCACGAGCAAAACATGCAGCCCACGTAGGCAATTTCCTATGGATGGGCGGTACCACATCTCAGTGTTCATGTGCTTGAGGCACAGGAACTGCTTCGGTCCTCCCTGCTCATGGCACATCCCTCATGTCGACTCCTGTATTTGCTCAAGTGACTTTCCATGGGGTGCCCCTCTCATAGTCAGGTTTTTCACACCTAAAGCACAGAGCTGAGCTTTGTGCACAGCCCAGAGCAAGGATGCACCACAACTGCTGTGTAAGTGTACATACAAACCTTAAATTTTAACATTTACACAGATAGACGTGCAGTGAGAAGCACTGCTTGGGACAATGATTTTATCATGCAGCAGCCAAATTAATTCACAGCAGTTTGTGAGCTTCCAGGCCAGAAGCTGGCTTCTCCCTGGCTTTCAGAGTGCCCACCAGTACCCTGCAGCCCATGGTGGGCTTTGCTCCCCCAGAGTTCAGCTGTAGCAAAGAGTGTAGAGCTGTTGGCTGTGTCATTGTTAAGCTCTACCAGTTCCAGGAAGCTCCCAAAGAGCTAAAGTGACTTCTCAGGAACATCTCTGTGCGTGCCCCAGTTTAGCTTGCCTTTTTCCTATGCGTGGAACCTGAAGAGCAGACGACTGGCCAGTGCTGCTTTAGCATCCCCAGGTTGTCAGAAGGAGGGGTGCCAGGCCAGATAGCATCCTCAAGGCTACTAAGACAGCTTCTGCTCTGTTATTTCTGACACCCTCTTCCACTTCCCAGATGCGAACAAAAGGGCTGGTATATTTGGCAGAAAAGAGGTTAAATACCTGCAGGCATTTTCAGATGCCACTTTTTCTCCTTGTCCCTCACTTCTCCCAGGTGGATATGCTGGGTTTGCTCACCCCTATTCAGTGTTGTTGCATGGCAGAGGGACACCTGCTCCTGCACAAGTACTCCACCTCCCAGTCATGTGTTTCAACTCCTGACTGGAAGGTGACTTCACAGAAATGCTTCATCCCCACCTAAATATTGGTAGAGGGAGCAGAAAATGCCCAGGGAGGCTCAGTTCCAGCCTAACACTCCAGTTAAAAACAGAACTGCTTCAAGAGTGTTGTCACACTGGAAAAGGGTTTTCCATTCTCTCTCACTGAAAGCACCAGTTGCCCAGGATCATAGCTGAAGAGTCACAGATTCTTTTGCTCAACTCTGATTACAGTACAAGGACCAAAAATCTAAAAACCCACAGGCTTCCTCAGCACACCAACTCCAGAGTTCTATCAAGCCTCAAGCACAAAAGGTCTGCCTCCAAGGGGAGATGAAGTGGGAGTGCTGCAATACCCACAGAACAGTGCCACTGAAAGGAAATGCTCCCCAACCATGTCTGGCTACACTGAGTCCATCTTCTCTGGCCAAGCCCCGTTTCTTTGATGAAGACACACCTACACAACCCCGTACAGATAATCACTGACACCTTTACCTCTGTGAGCTCACAAGTTGGATAAACGGCCACAGACAAGCAAGCTTTTTCTCAGTTACACTCACGTAATAAACAAATGGAGAACAAAACCACAGATGCTCAGCTGCTCCCCTCAGCCCATAAGCCCTTTTATGCAAAGAATTCATAAATAACTTTTTGAATGCTATAAACCTGTGACAAATCATTAACCTGTAAGAAACAGTTGTGCAATAAGCACGGAAGATTGTTTTCATTGATGGCCCATCGGTATTTCTGCTCCAGGAGCAATACAGGCTGTTTTGCACATTTGCTTTGGCTTGACAGCTCATCCAACCCAAAACTGCTACAGGATGCGTGTAATTTGAATAGGGCCGCATTTTCCTCACTAAATGCTGCAAATAATTCCCAGAAATCCCAGTAACTAGCTATCAATGTGACAATGCAGCCCAGCAGAATAACACAGAGACTTTGCACTTAGCCTGCCCCAAAGCAGGGACCTGCTCTGGACTTCTTGTCAGGACTGGCCACCTCAATAAAGACCATCTCCTGGGCACCCACGTGCCACCACGGTGCTGTTCCCAGCTGGTAAGAGTCCTGGCAGCAAGGTGCACTCATTCTCAGTCCTCCAGTTCCTCATGGATGAGATGGGACCATGCTGGAATTTGAAACACGAAAGGTGGATGATGACACTGATGCAGCAATGAAGGAGGTGAAATCGGTGGGATGAAGATCAGATGGCATGTCAAGGTCTCTGAACTTGAGTAAGAATACAGGGCCTGTGGGATAGGTCTGACCACATATATCCCTCTTTATTCTGTACAGGACATGTGAGGTTGGACCTTTCCCACAGGTCTGATATTCCTCAGAGGGAAACCCCAAAGTGCCATCTAACCTCAGGCAGAAACCAGTGCAAAGACATCACTGGGAGAAGAGCCTCATATTGCTGTAGCCATTGTCTTTCCATCAAAGTGTTAAATGCCCTCACCAGCACCAGAAATCTGGCTGGAAACAGGACTTGAAGCCGGTCAGTGGAGATAGCTGATGACAGACCATCTCTTTCGGCGAGGAAGAAGTTTGAAGCCATCCTCTTTAGCTTGTGGATGAGTCACCCTGTTGTAATTCTTTACACAGCCCTCTCCAGAACCCCATACTCCTCTGGGCTAAAGCATTACAGGACTAGTGGACATAGAAATCCTTCCTCTACTTTTAGGCTTGCTATTGGAAGTGAGTGAATATCCATGGTGTACTCTGCTTGCCCTGTGGGAACCTGTCCCCAGTAACTGCCCCTGCTGCCGCAGTGCACAGATCAGTAGGGCTGAACTTCACTTGGTTTGGGGACTTGATACTAAAACAGATGAGTGTGCCTTTGTGCTACCTGCTGAGTCAGCCTCCCCAGCAACACCACTGCTCCAGAAAGCAGTGACAGCACAGCCTGTCTGCTCCCCCTGCTCAGCCTAAGCCCCCTGAATCTGTCCCTACAGCATCTGCCCCAATTCAGGCTCAGCCACTTGCATTTGGCAGCTACACAGATACAAAATGTTCTGATGATGATATGCAAACAATTCCTCAGCGCCTGCAGCTCTTTGCTCCTGCACAAACGTGTTTCTGTGCAGGATGAGCAGGGCCCCTCCTGCCCAACACCTGCCAAACCACCACAACTGGCATTTTGCAAGCATTCACTGCTTGTGATAAGCTACAGCTTCTAGGAATCCAAAAGCCTCAGCACTGCAAGCAAGAGCCATTCCTGTGATGTTCCAGCCACTGTGCTACTCTTCACAGCTGTCTCCTCTGCCCTCTGAGAAGCAGCTGTACTCCTTCCAATTGTCCCATTTGCTTGTCACACTAAAGGAGCCCTCTCTGCTTACCCGTTAATGTTCTTTGCTATGCTCCAGCCAGTACATCCAGGCTCCCCAGATCTTTATAGGTATTGCTGCCCTCCTGGCCCCAAAGACAACTGCTCCAGGTCTGCCCTCTGGTCTGCCACATTTTCACATGAACTAGAGATAGTACCAGGAGCCCTGTGTGTTTCACCTACCTGATTACAGGTGTTAATATCTACCCCATTCCTGAGGTGATCCAAGGCTTTGTCCAGATTCCCAGATCTTGCAGCTCTCAAGAAACTGGTCGCAGCATCGGCCTTGGGGACAAAAAGAAAAAAACATGAAACTCAGAGCCCCCTTGTTCACCCCCATCACCAGCACTGGGTCAGCTCTTCGCTCAGCTGCAGAGAACATAACTACACAGACCAGGTAGAAAAGGCAGAGGCCAGGAAAGTCACAGTGGGAACTGCGGAGACAGACTGAGGTGCCCCAAATCGGACAGGAAGAAGAAGGGCTGGGACCCGGACTTAGAGTGAAGCGCATCCAGATAATGAGGCAGAAGTTCTGCAGCTCATCCCATCACACTATGGGGACAGTAGGGAGGGAGCTCCTGCCACCATGACAGCCTCCTTTGGCCCAGGAAACCCCTCCATGCCTGGGCTGAAGAACTACACTGATGGAGCTGCAGTGAGCCCACCCTACCCTCCTCAAGAACCACTGGATAGCAATAGTGGTGAGCACAGCCCCAGCTGAGCACCTCAAAGCTGGGAAAGTCACAACTCTCTTTTTTGACAGTGCCTCCCTGCTACACCACAGCCAGCCCAGGCAAGGCACAGCAATGCTTTTAGCAACACTACCTAGCAGTGTGAGGCAGCAAATGGAGACAATGGCATGGCTCACTAGAAGCTGGAGAACAGGGTGGAAATGCAGTGATGTGGGTCTGTGAGTCTGGGAACTTGGTCTGGTAACTGGAGCTGGTATGTGCCTGCCCAAAGGGCTCTCTGCTGCCACAAGACATCCATGGCATGGATGCAGGGCACAATCCTCTGTCTTCAGCTCCAAGAGAAAAACAGAGCCCTTCTTGTACCACTCACATCAGGACTGACCAAGGGACCTCCTGTACTAGGAGAGCTTCTGTTCTGCTATCTCAAGTCATCTTGTATTGCCCACGGCCTGGTTGCAGAGGAGCACTCAGGATTAGGAAGCTCCTGGACAGAGGCTGGAAGCAACACAGCCAGAGACAAAAGCACTGGAGGCATATTGAGGATGATACACCACACAGGTTCAGGGCTCCTCTCTTCCCTTCTCTTTGCAGTCTCAGACATTGAATTGGGACTTTAGAGCAGCACAACTCAGATGCCTTCTGGTCTCCTCCATCTGCCCCCGCCCCCCAGCTCATCCTTTCTGCCTGACACTCCTACTACAGAGAAAGGCAGCCGTGCCCTGTTCCCTACTGTAGAGGCAAGGCCCACAGACAGGGTGAGCTGGTCCTGATGAGCCAGGCACAGAGCTCAGGCCAGGCTAGCACAGTGGCAGGGTGCCATGGCCCCTCACAGGTCAGAAGGACAGCTGTGGAGGGCAGCAGCACCGTGCCCCACCACCGTGCGCAGGCTCCGCGTGCGGGGGGAGCACGTGCTGCTGGCGTGACCCCCTGCGCCAGCTGGCTCTGCTTGCTTCCAGCTCAGAGGAGAGCCCCGGCTATCAGGGAAGAGCCCCCAGATTCACAGCAGAGCTGTGGCTTCGGAAGGCTGTGAACACAGAGGAGACACAGCACCTCAGCGCTCTGCTTACACAGAAGGATCAAGTGCAAGAGGCAGAAGGCAGCACCAGCGTTGTGCTTAGAAGTGCACATTCATGCTCTGAGCTCTGCGTGCTGTCTGGGGTCCAGTGAGGAAACGCTGACAGCTTCAAGGAACAGGCTGAATCCAAAGAGCTTTTCCAACTCCAGACACTGCTAGAAGCCTCTGCTTCTCAGGTCAGGATTAACGACAAGGCATCAAACCCTTGGAAAATCAAAGCACAGCTCAGCCAGGCTCTGTCATCCATGGGACACACATGAAGCTCTGAAGATTAAATGGTAAAACTCTACGTGGTCCTGCAGCAAAGGGGCTCCCAGAGCCCCAGCACATCCAGCAGCAGAGACTACAAGCAGAAAGCAAGCAGAAAAGCAAAGCGGAGGTCTCTGTGGGTATGAAGGAGAAGTGTGTTGAATACTCACAGCCACGTCTGGACCGGACCTGCCCTTTCGTGCTGCCATAGTCCAGCACTTCGGCTGAAACCTGAGCCTGGTGTCCCCTCTCTCCCTCCTTGGTTATCTACTCCTCAGCTTTGAGAGAGCCAGTAAGTTACATTGCATTCTATCTAAAAATACAGGCTCCGTCCTCTCCCCAATGCAGACCCTGCAGGGATCGCCAACTGCTAATGGAATTTGTTCATTTTCTCTCCATTATTGTGTCAGACAGGATATTTAATACCAAGCCACCTCCGGAAAACAAATGATTGCTGCCAAGCGCAGGGAGGGGGTCAGAGCTGCAGGTACCACCTCAGGAACAGCAGAGGAAAAGCAGCCCCACAGATATGCCCAGGAGCCTGGCAACTCACAGGTAACTCCTACCGCAGAGGAGAGAGGTTGGGGTTCCCTTCTGACCCTCTGGATGCTGGGGCCCAGGCCTTGGAAAACATGCCAAGGCTGGAGTGTGTCAGAGGTGCTGCCCTTTTGTTCCCCATGCTCAGCCTGTACCGTCCAGAGATGCACAAAGAGATGCAGGGCATCAGACATCAGCTCTCCAACCACACATTCCACCAGAGAAGATGGAGTAGCTCGGTTCAGACAGTAAAAGCAGATCCACAGTCATATTGTCCTTCTGTCGGGCTGCACGATGGGACTGCCTGCCTATTGCTCAGGGCAATTCTGTCCCCAGGAAATGGAAGCATGGGCTGGGTCACTGCCATCTCCTGAATTTCAGCAAAAGGAAGAACTGACAGCAAGAAATGCAGAGACCACGTGAGCACAAGTAGATGTGCGTATGGAGAAGATACACACACATCCCAGTCAGCACCATCCCAACCCAGCCAGCCACAGACACAGGCGTTGCACAGTGATCCCCACCCAGTGACAAGCGCAGAGCGCAGCACAGCCGTGCCTCATGCACACACAGGCACTCGCTGTGTGCCCCAGAACACAGAGCAACTGCTTCCAGATGCAGAAGCTGCCTCTGCTGATTTTCCTTTATTTGGAGTTTGCAGAGTTTCTTTCCATTCTCCTTTGCCTTCCTAGCAATTTTCCAGGAAGGAGATATTCCTGGGGAGAAAATAAGCTGCCTCACTTGCTGTTGCGTACCTCTTCCACTCTTAGGTGGCTGCTAAATGTTATACACAGGCATCATGCAGACAACCAAGCTGTGAAGTGTCAGGAGGCTGCTGCCAGCAATTCTGCAAGAAAGAAGCCTCAGATCTGGACTTTGCTAAGTGGTCCAAGACCTTCTAAAGTCAAAAAACTTAGCATAGCACATCAGACTCTGCTTCTACTCTCCTTCCATTTCTTTTCCTTCAGGAAAAAATCTCCCCTTTTCTGCTGACAATCTAATTTTTTCCCTTTCCTTCTGTCCTGGTTTCAGAGTAAATTTTTTCTCATGACACCCTCTCCTGGCCCTGAAGAGAGGCTTCTTCTGTTCCTTTTCTCAGATGTCCTCCTGCTATCAAAGCATTAATGCCACTAGCCTGGAACCACATGAGCCCATTGCATTGTAGTCATGGCCAGGGCAATAAGCAAAGAGGAAGTGAAACCAGAGGCTCAGGCTGGATTTCAAGGGTTGCAGTCAGAGGTCTGTAAGCCCACTGTGTCTCTGGCCGCAGTCAGTGTCCTGCTCTAATCTCTTTTGGCAGTGCCTGCTCTCACTCACACCCAGGGAGGAGCTCCCATCAGCTCCTGCTGCTGCTCATCACTGATAACAAGGGAGGGTGTCAGCATTGCCTCCCCCTGTTAAAGGTGGCCATACTTGGCAGGAGCTCACTCTGTATGAGCTGCTAAATGCTGTAAGTAGATGATTTCCAAGTACAAATGAGTTCAGGGACTTGTGCTGATCTCACAGTGTTTTCTGGGACACAAAGACAGTCAAGAAGCAACTCACCACACTATTCTAGCCTGGCGCACACACACATCCTGCTGCACTGCCCTCTTTTCCCTGTCTGCCCATTTGTCTCTTCAGCCGAGCTGACACAGACTCATGGAGCAGCAGACAGGAGGTCCAGCAAGGAAACACCCAAAGGCTGGGCAGCACACAGCCATCCCAACAGCCAAAGAACCCCAGGACCAGCAGTGAGATGCAAACCCAAATCCTAGCACCAAACCATGTATTTCTATGGGCATCCTGTCTAGATGCTGTGGAAGGGTCCAACTCACATCTCGGAGGTCGTCCAATTACTTCCAGGTACTAGTGCCAGTGTCTTGGAACCTAAAGTCAGCACTGCCAGCTGAGGACGTGATAAACCCTTGCCAAGGGCAACAGCTCTTGCCATTTGCTTGGACACTTCCTTGCTCATGTGGGCTTGTGTCCAACAGTGGGCATGATCCTCACCTTTGAGGCATTATTTCCAGCAGAAACACCAAAACCTCACATCAGTGTAGTGGTTTACTTTAAGTAACTGTCCAACCTAGGAATGTCTCTGGAGCCAATGCTCATTTGGACCTCTCCACCTTGCAGATATCAAGTGCACAGTTCTGCAGGTGATAATCTCAATCCTTTCTCATCAGATGAGAAGAATTTGTCAGTCCTCAAAACACACTAAAAGAGCTGCTAAGATTAAGAGCAGTTAGGGATAACACCTAGGGTCCCCGTAGGATAATCAGGGAAGATCAGGAGATTCAATTCAAAATGCTCAGAAACAGAAGCCATACTGTCTGTCTTATAGGAACATTCTCTCCTATCTGTATTAACAAAAACTGGATGCTCTCAGTGGGCCCTGCAGCAGAAACAAAACCTACTGGCAGGTTTCTGCCTTCTGAGTAGAAGGCAGCATTCAGCAGAATATAGCATCTCCAGAGAGGCCACATAGCAAAACCTCAGGCAGTCAGCCAGCAGAACACAGAGAACAGGCAGATAATGCAGACCCAGAAGAAAGAAAAAAGCAAAAGCATTGGGAAAATTCATCTCATGGAAGGATAAATCCAAATGCTTAAATTCTATTATTTCATCGTCCTCACCCTTATCCACATGATTCAAGACAGATAAATCCATATGCCAAAGTTCTGTTCTCCCATCATCCTCACCTCTGCCCACCTGATTTATTACAGGTCTGCAGATCTTAATAGGATTGATGAGAGTCAAGGCACAAGAAGTCATCTCTGAAAGGCATCTGCCAAGTGAGTTTCTTCTTATTTCATGCACTAGCCTGCGTAAACCCTTTGGCCATGCTCCTTTCTGCTTAGTGGAGATTTCACAACAGCCCCAAAGCACGTACCACAGAGGCTGATGGCTGATATACCCAGCAGAGATCCCCAAAGCAGGATGCAAGGGAGAGCTCAGCCATCTCACAGCAGGTGAATCAGAGCATGCAGGAAGTGAAAGACCTGTTCATGTTCCCGTGCAAAGGATAGAGCTAGAGAAGAACTCGGCACAACTGGCAAAGGAGAAATCCTAAAGCAGAAGAAGGAGGGAAGGAAGGCCCCTGGCAGGTTTGTGGGAAGGGAAGCGACCTGTCAATTAGCATTTTTCCAGCACGGAAGGAAGAGAGGGCAAGCTTTCTGGTGCCAGCATCAGACTGGACTCCCCACCATGCACAATCCTCCACTATTACATAATCATGAGTGACGAGCTTTTGGAAAGCCCATTTTTGTGCACCCTTAACAGGAGAGGTAGTTCTGGACTGTCACTGGTGGTACAGGTCAGGGTCAAGGTTAACCGAGTTCCTGAGCATTTTCAGATACAGACATCTGCGTTGCCATTTGGTTCCTTCCTTCCTCGGTCCTGGGTCCCCTTTGCTGGCAGTTCCAGCTGGTTCAGAACTGCGAGGAGGGCAGATATCACAAACAGCTTAATCTGCACAGAGCAAGGCTGCAAGGAGCTGCCCCTACCCAGCAGACTGATCTTTCTGATAAGGATCCTCCGGAGGGCTACAGCACACAACTCTGTGAAAGCCTGCAATGCCTGTCTGCTGCCTAATGGATTTTCTAAGTAACATGTTCAAGACCTTGTTCTGTCATTTGCAAACTATCACTTTCCCTTTGAAGTACAATTCTGGGTCCAGCAGCAGTGGAGAGTGAAACAGGGGCTGGTTCAGAGACCTGAACAGGAAAATACCAGAATATCTTTCACACAGAGCCAAAGCGAGGCAAGAATTAACACAGCTACTGCTCCTGCTCCTCAGCTGAGGCCATGCACACCCAGGGGAAAGCTGTCACTCTCCTTTGATGTTAGCAGGAGCCTCTGCTCTCTGCATATCCTGAAAAAGAAAAGCTATTTTTACCTCATCAAAAAATATATAGACTGTGACTGAAGACAATACATGAGAGCTCTTTGCTCAGGCACTACACCTCTTCTAACAACATTTGCAACTGCTGAGAGATGCAGCAGCACAGCAACTGCTTTCTATCTCCTACTTTCCTGACGCACTACCTTTTTTGGTCCATGACACGGTTAAGGCAGGTCTGTGCAATAAACACTGGGGAGTTGAGAGGGCTCTAGCACGCTGCCAGTGCAAGGCTGGAATCAGAGACATGCTCTGAGCCTGCCTGATGCCAGCCTGGGACTAATACACAGCTTCTGGACCAGCCTCAACCTGCCCTGGGCTCTGTCAGCAACCTCATGCTCAGGTGAGGTGCTGGAGTCCAGATCATACGCTCAGGGTCTGCCCTGGTGCCCTGTGGAGAAGCCTCCTTTTCATTCCTAGCGATGCTTATAAACTGCTCCTGATTTGTGCAGTCTGCTCTGACTCATTCCCTACCTCTCCTCCAGCAGGACTAGTCCACACCTGCTTTGCCTGCCTGCACAAACTAAAGCACTTAGAAGGGGGCTTTCTGCTGGGATCTGCATGCTGGGCAGTATCACAGTACAGTCCTTGTGCTGTAGCTACCATGGATTTACTGTCTTGCCTGGCCAGCGCTTGGGGTGCAGCCTCTGGAAGCCATGCAGGGCAGAAAGCATTGACAGAAAAGCACCAGAAGCACAGGCCTGGCAATATATCTCTGCCAGCAGATCCCTGGAGAGGATATGCAAGCAGAGCCGCTCCAGCCCAGGCACCTGCTCCACAGCAGAGCCAGCACAGCACTGTGCTCAGAGAGAAACATCATCCTGTGCACCTGGCCCAGGGCTCCACAGGGCCAAAACAAGGAAGGTGACAACACAGGAATCAACATTCACCATCACAATACTGCAAAAAAACAACACCTGGGACACCTTCCTTCTCCCAGTAAAGCAGTGGTGAGAGGACAAGGCAAATGCAGCACCGAGGGACCTGGTCTCAATGCCAGGCACTGTCACTGGCTCCAAGGATGACCTAAGAAGTGGATGACCTAAGAAGGGCATCAAACCCTTCCTGCCAGTCTGAGGTCCATTTAGCAACAACTCTTTGGGGAGAAGAGGCATTATCTTTGGATTGAAGTTCATATTATCAGCCAGAATATACCTGAACTCCCTCATGCAGACCAGCTGACCTGATTCCTCTCCTCTTTTGCTGCCCAACGAACCCCTGACCATGCCCAAGTACTCACCCTCAGGTAATGCATGCATGTCATCACTGCAAGAGAAGGTCAGCTCACCCTGGACAGCCAGGGTCTGCAGCTCTGATCAACCCACTTATGCTGAATGCTGCAGCCAAACCAAGCATGAGCAGGCTGGAAGAGGTTTATCAGCAGCTGGACTGCACCCTATCACCACTACACACCTGACTGCAAGCCAGCACAACAAGGAAGCTCCCGTCTGGAGTCTGGAGATTACGGGTTGTCCTACGTCAGGAAACTGGGGAGAGTGGCCAGGCTGTGCACAGTGTTTAGTGAATGTCATGCCTGAGCCATACTTCATAAACATGTCTGTGAGCCGTTAAGGGAGAAGCTCATGTTCATGACCTCTTAGTAGTACAAGGGAAGATGAAACTTCTGCAATATAAAGCAAAATGAAACAGCTCTGTGGCCAGAATCACACTGTCTCTTGGCATGTGCCACACAAAGCAGGCTGGGCTGGAGACAGTGAGCAGAAGACCTCAGGTTTTTCACAGGTCCCTGCAGACCTTGGCTGGGCACAGTCCCAAATGGAGGACACCGAGATGGAACTGAAGTAGCAAATGAGGTCTAGTGACAGCAGGTCCAGGCTCTTTGTAGGGCCTAGAGCCCACTACAATACAATGAACGCGCCCCTTCCCCCCTTCTACCTGCACAGCAGACTCCTGCTCCAGCATCCCTTCAGGAGATCCTTGCTTGCAGCAAGAAGGCAAGGGGTCCACAGTGGTTGGTGCATGCCCTCTCTGAAAGACACGCAAGGGAGTCACACCAATTGTCCAAAGGAACAGAGCTCCTGGAGACCACTCCCATCCCACCCTTTTCTTGTGCTCCACCTTGGGGTGACCCTGCAGAGCAGTGATCGCCTGGCTGCCAGGAGTCATCCCTCTTGCTCCTGCTTTGCCTATTCCATCCTGGCTCCAGATACTAAACTGGGGCCAGCCTGGCAAAGGACTTGGGGTGCTGCAGGGGAGCCACACAGCTCGGTTTCTATTTCCAGCTACCATTCACCTGGCCCTTTTTGCCAGTTATAGGGTCAAGAAGGACAAGGTGCTTCCAGCCAGGAACTAGGGCCAAACCAGTGAAGGCACAGCCATGAGGTGATCACACCTGGAAAGGCCTGGGCAGTATATAGAATAAATACAGCTTGTGACATTTGCAGCTTCGAGAAACTGCTTTGCCAGCTGTATCTCTCTAGGGAATTCCTACAAAACAGCCCAGCCCACCACCAGAAAAGCTTGTATGAGCTGAGAGGCAGGAAAAGTAGATCAATAGAACATGTTAGGATGGCAAAATGCTTTGCATTACATAGGAATTGAGAATTTTATACTGAGAAAAGACCAAGTTTAGCATTAGAGCAAAGCTGAGTCCTTACCTCAGTCTAGGGAAAACACCTTCCCTTTGTCCAGAGTCATTCAGCACTTCATTGACAGTCTGGATTCCCTCTGATATTTGAAATAGAAGAGACTCCACCTTCAGTTCAGGTAGAACTCAAATGTTTGTTGCCAAAAGGATGGGCACTGCAACTGCTGGCACACTGCATTTGCTCTAAGAAGTGCCGCTGCTCTGAACCTGCAGAGTTGGTGTCTATCAGTGCCTCAGATCCTACTTCACTCTGTAGCTGCACATCGTGAATGCAAACACAAGTCCACACTCTGACAGAGGCCATTACCAGCCAGAGCTCATGAACTGATTCGAAGTTTCTCCCTCAGCATAATGCAAACTTTCTCCATTTCGTGCATCCACCAGGAGAGTGTATACACTTGACAAAGCCTAACCTGTGCCCTACAATCCAGATAGGCTTACCTCCTAGCACACCTCAGGGAAAAGCAGTGTTACAGTGCCCATGAGATTGCCTCCCTCACCCCTCCCATTTTGAGATTCAGGCTGGCTTTGCTTTGTGCAATCTCTGGCACTGGTGACTTTCACAAACCCAGAATAGGGAAACTCAAGCAGGGGACAATCCCCACGACAGCAAACCTGTTAGCCAGTCTTAGACTGGCTCAGTCCTACAGATTTCTGGTAATCCAGTGATGCCTCATACCCTCCACAGAGATGGAGAGAGGACAGGTAAGTCCTGCACAATGCTGGAGGGAGCACGGGGCTCACCTTTGCCTCTGGCACAGGACTCCCTTATGCACACCCTTTGCCCACAACCACAGCAGAGTGCAGGGAAGGAAGGCCTGTGACTGTGTGCAGGGTAGGAAGCAGCTCTGGTGATTGTGCAGTCTGGAATGATGACCACACTGTGCTGTGGCAGACACAATAAGATGGAATTGCCCCAGGTCCCCACCACTGAGGCTGAACCTTTCTACCACGGTGAGGAATGAGAAAAGCACCTAAATACAACATCTCTGCAGGTCAGAGCTCCTCTGACAGAGAAATATTACCTTTAGGTATGGTCCTGGCAAGTTTGGCCAAGCCACAAAGTCTCTGCTTTCCCACTAAGACCTGGAGTTTTAACTGCAAACAGCTCTCAACAACTTCCCCACAGCTCAGAGCTCAGGTCACTGAGGTATCCTCGGCCATTGGTGACACCCACATGGGTTGGCAGGTCACAGGCTGCAGCAGACCCATGGATCTTGAGGCAACTGTATGGAGTTCACAGCACTGATTACTATCAGTCACATATCTATAGCTCTAAAAGTAAAGGTGATTTTGGGAGCATGAGTGAAGGGGATCCTGTGAGGTACCTGTTTGTTTTCCACCTTCTCTGAAGATGGGGGAGAAGAGAGCACTTTGCCTTCAGTATGTACTAAAAACCATTTCTTTCCCAGGCTGTTTGTGAAGCTGGTGCAAGCTCTATCTATAACAAAACTGGTCTCTTTGCTCCATTAATTGCTGTCCCTTGTTAATTGTAATTCCTGAACACTTCCCATTGTTGCCTCTAATAGGGCTCATTCACTCATTACCACCTCACCTGAGGCATCTCCAAGAGTTACACCTAACTGTAGACAGGTGAGTTGCATGTATCAGTGTTGAAAACACATACCTCAGAGCAACTTGCTTTACTAGCAGTTTGTCACTGTTATCTTGCCTGCTACATCTAACAGGAACATCTTGGCAGCTCTGGAGAAACCAACACTATGGACACAACCCTGTATGAGAAATCAGAGCCTGTGAGAGCTTGAAAAATAACAAATACAACTCAAATAAATGAACAGCTTTTAATTCCAAAAGGTCTTTGCATTTTCATGAAAACACCTCAAAAAAAAAAAAAAGAAAAAAGAGATCTCAGACAGTTCCTTAACACTCACCTGTTTCCAGATGCTGAACTGAGATTGTCTGGATTGCTCTTTCTCCAGAATTTTATTCTGTATCCTCTCCTTAGTGACATCTGAGCTTATGATTGTTACCATAAAGGCTTCAGAAACAACTGAAGGTGGATTCAGTGTCATGTTGTACTCACAAAAGCTAACACAGAGCTAAACTGGGGCTCTGCAAAGGGACATTATTTACACTAGAAAAAACAGGAAAAATGTCTAAAAAAGAGCAAATTCATGTTGAGAAAAAGTGACCAAGAATTACCATGAATAATGCCAAATAACAACCTCTGGGCACCCCTGTGGGCTTTAGGGATTTTTCACAAGCCAGGATTCCAGTATTCTCTTAAGTGCTGTTCCCTGGGTGCTATAATACTTATCATACCCACATGAAAGCTAATTTCTCCCTCTGCTATCCTGAGGCAGTTCCTGGGACAAGGCCCAGCATCCCTGTGCCTCAGTGCCATTGCATTCTGGGTTCACACCTGAGATGAAAACATTGAATTCCAGCAGCAACTTCAGATAGTCAGGGGTGAAGAGAAGCTCTGTCAGAAATTTAGGAGGCAGAGGTCTCTGAGGAGAACTAGTCCTTCAGCTACAAAGAGCCTTTTTTTTCCAGGATACAAATTTCTGCCTCTGACCTTTGGAGAACTCTTCAGCTGTGTGATGATGTAGCTGTGAAGGAATGCAAGGCTCCTTCCTCGGTTTTGGTATCTGCCATGTAACCAGAGAAGTGACTGCTCAGAACCAGGCACTTGCTGGCTGCTACCAGTCTGTCCTCAGCTGTTCTTCCTTTCATTTAAGGGAATGAGGAGTGTAAATGTGTACAGCGGAGAGCCTTCAACACCTCACCTTGGAGAGGAATAAATAACATAAAAATGGGCTTTAATATTCCGAGGAAGCTGTATGTGCCTGTGCCCGGGAAAGGAAGCACAGCCCCTCCCGAACCCAGCCACTTAAGAAATGATGCCAGGTTGAGCCCAGGGCTGCAGCCATTGAAGGGAGCTGCTCCCCCCCCGAGCAAGGGGTACAAGGACATGGATACTCAAGGGTTCACCTTACTCCAGCATGTCCCATTTGTCCTTAGAGAGGAAAACTCCCTGTGCTCCTGTCACCTGCTGAGGCTCCCAGGACCAGCTAGGCTCCCAGGTTCCAGTCAGCAAGCTATTATCTCAGGAAACGTCAATGTAGTTTTAAAGCTGAGTCAACAACAGAAGCTGAATAATTTAAATGTTTAGCAATTCTGCTACTGCTGCCCAGCCATGGATAACAGAAAAACACAGAAAAACAGTGGCACTGTCAGGCCACTTCTTCCTGTTGGGAGAGAGCAGCAGTGATGCAGGCATAAATAAGTGGATAAGGATGCTCTGCAGAGCTGAGATAGATGCTGCTTTGCTTTCCTGTGGTGTTTGTGGCTTCTGGCATGGTGATTCCTGACTTCACAGGAAGTCCATAGGTGCCGCTGGTGCTCAGCTTCCAAAATGCTGGAATCATCAGCCATGAGCAACAGAGGAAGCTTGAGGGGTCCACACCCATATCTGCTCTTCACTTTTCCATCTGAGGAGGAGCTCTGCAATGTGATGTGGTGGGAGGGAGACAAAGATCTGCTGTACACAAATATTCCAGCCCTTGCTCTCTAGCTGCCTCTCTATCTCCTTTGTTGTTGGGGGGAGGACGGGAAAGCCAATTTTAGGTACTTCTCTCCAAATCAGTCTAAAAACTGGCATGTGGAACCACAGAACAAATGAAAAGAAACCCAGTGGACTGCAAAGTGGGTTTGCAAAGCTCAGCAGCTATTAGAAATAAGAAATCTCTTTCTGTCATAGCCCTGATCTAAGAAACTATTTTGTGGTCATTTATCAGTTCAGAACTATTTAATCTGTGAGATTTCCAAAGGAAATTCAGGAATACAAATTGAATAGATCTTCTTAAGGTTGTGTTTCTTGAACTGTGCACTGTTGCCTCCAAAGGCATGACTTTGGAGATGAAGCAGACTGCTCTCTTACTCCAAGAAATAGCTGCCTTGTACCAGCACAACCACAATTGAGTTCTTGGAGTGGAAGCAGTCTGAGCCCCAAACCAAGATGTTTCATCAGCCTTTTGCTCCTCCTTGCACACATACTGAGCAGACAGACAGCTTCATAGCATGTACCTCTCTGGCATCTTGCCACGACTTATCAAGTGTTCTTTTTGCTCATCATTTGAACAAGCCAGGCAACACAACTGAAAATGTCATCACACTGATTTATCTTATTTATACTTATTCAAGCATAAAAACTCAGGAAGTCAGATTCTCAGAGTGAAGACATGAAAGAGCTGCAAAGCTCCCAAACGAAAGGAATATTCCTGTCCCATTGTTTATGCAACAGCTTAGTGCTGTGCTATGCTGGCTGCAAAGAAGATGTCTGCACAGATAAAATTGTTCAGCAACCTCTGCATCCAGCTGTCTTATCCAGTGGACCAGAACACATCTCACCCATAGGATTAGCACTCACTGTTTACTCACTCCTCTTAGAGACTAGGCAGTTCTGAGAGCAAAAAGCATCACCTAACTCAGCCTGAATATGAAAATTCCCAGTTCTGGGAAGTCAGAATTTGGCATTATGCCCACAATATGGGCCAAGGGCAAATCACTTCTTAATTACTGCTCCTAGTGCAGATTTCAGCTTTCATTCAGACAGGTACCGGTCTGAAAGATGTAACAAGACTCTTCTCAGGCTGCAGTTAATCCCACTCCAGCTATTGATCCTGTTGGATCCACTGGTCCTGCTGTAACTGCAGGTCTACAGATAACTGAGAGATGCCTAAATGTTATGCCTGTTTGTGAAGACCAAGAGATTTCCATCACTCGGCTGCAGTGCATGCCTGGAGGCAGCAGAGACTGACCTCCAGTGAGAAAAGATGAATGCACAGTCCCCACCTGGCAGGCTGCACTCTGCTCCTCTTAGAAAGAAATCTGCTCTGCTCCTGAGAACCAAGCCAGAGAACAAGAACTCAGATCTTGCCCCACAGGATTTCAGTATACCTTTATTCTCAGCCACCCAGTCTCTGATGTCTGCACTGTACCTAAATACCACAGCCTGCACCCAAATGATCTTGCTCTGTCATGTTCAGGCAGTTTGACAAAATATTTTCTCCTTTAGTATGCAGTGGCCAACAGCAGTGAGATCACAAGTCTGAGGGTTGTCTATTGCTGTGACAGCACAAGGAATAGGCAGGGTGCTCAGAATTACCTTCTTTCCTTCACAAAACCACCCAACTGTCTCAAGTGCCTATCTGCACACACACTCCACCCCTGAGGGACATCTGCTATGTGCATATCCGAGCAAGTCACACATGTGCCTGTCCCCTCAGACATTGGCCAGGGATGCTAGAGTCACCCACATGAGTAATGTTCACAGAACAGCAATGAATTCCCAGGGGTCATTTCACATCATACAGGGAGGAGGATGGGGCATTTTGCCCAGGACACACAGCTTGACAGACTCACAGTGAGGATCAACAGAAGCCCCTTGACTGTGCTGCTATAGCATACTACAATATCAGACAGAGCAATATCATATTTTCTCAGTGTTTAAAGCTCAGCTTTATGTTCACTCCTGAAAATCCACTGTATCCAGCATATCTGGAGCTGCAGGAGGGTAGAAGAGGCACCTGAAGCCAACATCCCAAGGGTAGGCTCACAGAAGCAGTTTTGGGCTCCTACAGAACCAACGCTTGAAGAAGGGCTCAATGCTCAGCTCCCCTGAGAGCCAGCAGAGAGAAACGAGAATATCTGAGGGTATAATTCAGCTGACCTACTTCCACATGTGGCATAGCATGGGAAGGACTCCCTCCTCCTCTCCCGGACTGGAGGGAGCTGAGGTGAGCAATTCAGACTCAGAGGTCTGCACCACAGTCCTCCTGGGCTGAGCCAGAGCATCCCCTTACACAGCATGATGCCCACAATAGCACTGATGTGAGAAGAGCAGCCCCACTCTGCCCAACGCACCCAGCAGCAAAATCCCATCCCAGAAACATCCAAATCGTCTCAGCTGCTGTTGCCATGGTAACGCCAGAGCCAGGATCCAGCAGCCTTTGATGTTCAGATCTGCTCAAAGCATGCAAAATGTTTAAAGTGTGAAAAAAGCCATTTGGAAGCTGGGGAGCTGTGTGGAAGAGCACCTGGCTGCCCTGAAGATGGAAGGCCCTCCAGGGAGAAAGTGTTAATGCTGTCCAGCACCACTTCATCTTCCAGCACAGCCTGTCACTACCAGCATGCTGCTGCTTCTGTGCCCCAGCTCACCTGCTTAAGGGAGTTTAATATTTAACATCAGACAAGTGCCGTTTCACAGGGTAATTTGGGTTATTAATACAATTTTAAAAATCCCCCTTCCCCCAATGATAAATACAGGATGCTGGTACTCCATTTTATCAGTGCTGGGAGCTAAGCCCCATGAGTGCTGGCCCCAGGGCCATTAATAGGGAGTCTGGGAAGGGATGAACTGCCAGAACAGCCAGCAGAGCCAAGTAAGATGCAGCACAACGCACTCCCTATCTTCCATTGCATCACAGCAGAGAGGAGGAAGTAATTCCACATGACACAAAAGTTGTGCCAACCACAGGAGGAGCTGCGGTCCGATCCCCTCTCCAGCAGCGCACAGAGATCCCCTGCATGGCAAGGACACCTCCGAGCTTATGACTGCACAACTGCTTATCTTACAAAATTAACACTCTTGTAGCATTTAGTGCTATGATTCCCTGAGGATTTGCAAAAAAACAGTGCTGTCATTGCCAGGAAATGCTTGACACTGACCCTGCATCCACCTACCTTACTGAGCCACCAAGTCAGAGTGGTTCAGTACAAGCCAAGAAGCTCTGAAGTGTAAGGGCAGAGAGAAAGATTTGAAACGTGAGAGATTTTTATGCCGGACTTCTGACAGAATTTGCTTTACAATATGAAACACAGAAACCTGAAGTAGTTTCCTACTTCAGTGAGTAGGAGTTCTCTTCTACACAGAGAATATGCGTCCTGCACTCTGTCATTCCCACCACTTTCATTTTAAGATTCAGCCTACTCCAGAGTTGCAAAGTTTCCTTGTATTCTTTCATCCTCTTGCTAGACTAGTGATTCCATATGCGGAGTAAGAGGAGGCAGCCTTCAGCAGACCACAGAAATGCTACAGAGAGCCCTAGGAGCTGGGGACACAAATGGCTTGAAAGAAACAGATTACCTAAGAAATTACCTAAGCAATTATCTAAGAAAGATTTTTGCTGAGCAGAAGAGTCAATCCATGCACACAAACACTTTATTGTGAAAAGTATCATAGCATCTTTGACAACAACTATAGAGGATGCTGGATATCAAGTTCACAAAAGCAATTCAACCTAAAACTTGAGGGAGCCTAAGTATCTGCTTTACAGGTACAACTAAGGCTGTGCTTGCCTGTGACTGGAATTAAACTAAGTAAAGAAATCCTATTATTTTCTTTTTTGACTTCTTCAAATTCTTTACAACAGAAAAGACAAGCCATTTTCACCTGCAAGCAGGCAGAGGCTGAGAAACCATTTTAGCCAGGATGCCCACTGTGGCAGATATCAGTACCAGTTCTATGACAGCTGCTTTGCTGTGTTATCTGCTAACCATGGTTTGGAACATGGACCTGCCTCCAGAATTTTACTCTGTCCTCCTGCTTTATTGCAACCATTAGTGCCTCTTCAGAGGCATAACATCCTCCAAACATGTTTGCATGCATGTTTATTCATTCTGGTCTTTAAAAACATAGCCAAAATTAGGTCCTTGTTTTCATGGTTAGGCACTTAAAGAGATTCCTTTGATTCTTTGTTGTTTCTTGGCACCTCCCAACCAGATCACTGGCATGCCATATACCTCTTTTAATGTAAATGCAAAAATTATATATATCTATTTTCTAGGAATTTTTTAATTAAAAAAGCCTAATATTATCCCAGCAACCTGCTGGCAAAGCTTAGCAATAAACTGCAGACAGCTTGAGGGTGGGGAGCCGACTGCAGCAGCTGCAGCTCCAGAAAGAGGACAAAAATCATGTTATGTGCTTCATTTGTGGTGTTTGGTTTTTTCCCCCAGAAATCTCCAAAGAACAGTAAAGGAAACTCTGAAGCATCTTCCTCCTCTGATCTCTTTTTTTTTTTTCCCTCAGTGTTTTACAATAGGTTTTTACTGTCAAGAACAAACTACAGGTTCATATCTTACTATGGTGCACTTCCTCCAGGCAGAATGCTGAATTTATTCCTAACAAAACAGACAAAAACCACACCACCTCTGCACAGAGAAAGTCTGTCCAGACTAAAGCTCTCAATATACAATGCCCCTTCTCAGTGATGAACCTTACCTCCCAGCTCCATGAGGAAGTTGCATCACTATTGCAGCTGTGAGCAGAGCCACTCAACCAGCTGCTCCAAGTGTCTTCACAGCTTTCTTAGCTCTCAGACATGATTTTAAAGCAAAGTGAATTAGTGAAAGTTGTCAGCTCCTCTTCCCAAATATCTACAGTTTACCCACATTGTCTGGCAATAGAGGAAAGGCAGAAAAAAATGTTCCTCATTGACCCGGTACTGAAAATGATGGTGGTGCCACACAACGTGCTGAGAGGCCCTTTAGGCAAGTGCTGCTGATCCCTGTGAAATGTTGTCAGGAGACAGCAAATGCTGCTGCCTCACATTTTGAATGGAGAGAAGGTATTTTCACTATGCCTTATTGAACTGCTGCTGACCTTGGAGGACTTCCCTGACAGATCTGAGAAGCACATCTCACCACTGGCAGGGATGAGTTCACAAGTTTTCAAAAGCAGTTTTGCTGATACACTACTGGTGGGCAACAGATATTTTATACTTTTGCCCTGTGATACTGCAGCTCCTCTTACTGCAATCTCAGCTCCACAGCCATTTGGCAGCAGGCTGACAGGAAGCATTTTTTCTCAGTCCTCACAGAAAGGGGGTCAGCCTGCTGACCATCATGCTGCTCTTTAACAGGAGCACATTGCTATGCATCAGTGCAGTGGCACGTCCAAGCTGCGTGTAAAGAGAGCTGCCATGCCATGCTCCACTGAGCAATTCTTGCTTGGACCAAACCTACTGTCACTGTGAGCTAAGATGATTCTGCCAGGAAAAGAGCTGAAGAATGAAAAAGCATAGAAAACAAAAGCCTTCAGGACAAATACTGATCCCATGCAGGCATCTCCTAGCTCTGAACTCCCCCCCACCAAAGCCAAAACCAGTGTCCCACGGATGCAACTTCTCCTTCAGCATTAAAGATAGAAAGAACTATAACACTGCCCACTGCAGTAAAGGCAACTCTAACATCAAAATTCAGTAAGATTTATCCTTCTTAGAATTCTCTAGCACACCACCACTTCCCTGTAGTCCACTCTTTGCTCCCACTGTCAGCCTGAGTACTTTCATTCACCACAAAGGAAATAGAGAGGGGAAATAAATAAAAAAATCACTAGAAAATAAGAGAAACTCCACACAGAGATTCACAAGTCAAGAATGCTGGATTATTGAGGTTTAGCATTTTATTGAAGGACACAATTATAACCAAGTCCATGGAAAGCATTTACCATAGAATATCGTTGATTCAAACAACAGTGTGAAAATCTACAAGAGATAGATGTATAGTTAGAGTACAAAGTAAAAGCTCACACTTCAGTCATCAGCAAAGTACAGCTGATTTCCAGGCAGACCAAAGAAAGATCTTTTTGTCTTCCCCTCCATACTCAGATCAATGGAACAAAGAGTTTGGTACACAGGCAAGTATATTGTTAAAGTTGAATGTGTTTCACTCACCCCGCATCTGTCTGTCACACCCACCAAACAGCACATTCTCCTAGTATTTGTATTTATCTTATTAATTGATGCTGTAATCAGCAAGTCCTGGGAAAGACACAATGCTCCTCATTCCAAGCATGTCATCATGAATGGACTCAACACACTGCATTTCCTGCAGAGTATCTGGACACCTTAGTTTGCTGGAGAAATGACACTGTATGAAGGTGACAATATTTATTATTCCTTTGCAAACACTATCACACTGGTTTAAAATCAAACATAGTTTATATTCTGCAAAGGAATATAATACTCAGCCAAGGGTTTCAGCGTGCTGTTCTCTGTATTTCTCACTTAAAAATTCCAACATAGGCACGTGAACGCACCCTACAAAGCCTGCACAGTCCTGTCAGCACAGTGTAGTGACGGACCATAGCCTTCATTTCTGCTTGCTATCTTGCTGGAGTAACTTTCCTCTTAAACAGGAATCTTCCCATGGCCTGGCCACACATGCACAAACATGTGCACGCACACTCTCCTTCCTTCTTCATCTCTGTATAAATATAGAAACCTCGTCTGTTTTCTAAATGCTCTCCTGCTGCTGCGCTCTCCCCTTCCGCTTCCCAAGACACTTCAGTGAATACCTGCCGCTTTGTCTCTGTTGTAGATTTTTCACTGAGGATGCAACATTTTGAAGCCACAGATTTAACAAAGTCCCCTACACTTGCAGCCCCTACAAAGAGATGTATGGCTCTGGCTTAAAGTTTCACCCTGTCAGCAAAATCTGGTTTGCAAATAGGAAGGGAGCTTGAATTTTTGCTGCTGCTTGCAGAGTTGAGGCTCAAAACATAACATAATTATTTTGTGAAAAAAACCGTGAATTTTCTGATCGTTCTGTCATGCTGAGAAGTGCCCTTAGAGAGAGAAGGTGTCAGAAACTTCCCTCCACCTAGGAAGCTGCCCTCTACTCATCGAAGGTTTTAACAAGACTGGTCTATTCAATCCAGAGCTAACACTTTCAGAACCTCCCTCATGGCATTTTGAGAGCTGGAGGTGAGGACTGCAAGAAAGATGTAAGTAGGCCAGGGAACCCAGAAACCTCTACCATTCTTCATCCATCCTTCCATCTTACCACTGGTGATGCTGCACCTTTCCAGACCACCACAGAGAGGTTACGTTTTAGAAGAACCTTGACACACTTAGACAATTAAAACAAATTAGCATAATTCAGACAAAACTTCTAATTTTAGCACTCTGTAAATCTGCTTTCCTTTGAGCTCAGATCTAGCTTGATGCACTTCAGCTTTACCACGCTGCAGGTGGCTTCCTATGGTGCATAGACTATGCCCACCAGACTGTCACATGCAGGACTTTTATGAAGGCACTGTCCTTTCTCTTACCTTCCTGCAAGTATTTGCTGCGGGTAGGGCTCATCCCTGCATTCAGCCACTGCCCTCCTGAGGCAGACGTCTTGGCCGAGGTGCCAGGCACAGAGGACAGGGCACAGTTTGAAAGAACTTGCCCCTGAAACAGATTTCTGAATGCTACAAGGTTTCAGATACTGCTCACTTCATTTCAGCACAGCGGGCTCACCAAGCACATACAGATACTGTTATTACCTGAATAATTTAAGAGCCTGCAGAGCAGCAGTGCAGAATAGCACCAACATCCCCCCAGTGCTTTCTCCCACCAGCGAATCCCTGCAGCAGTGGGTTCTGCTCCTACCCAACATCCCTTACATCTAGATGCCCATATTCCACTCCTGTTTACCTCACCCCATCACGGGGAAAGGACACAAAGCAGCTCTTGTGCTCTGAGACTCTGCAGGCAGCATGGTCCTTTCTCCTGCTGCTGAGCTCCAGCTTGCAGGTAAGATACCAGCACACCTCCCAGCAGCTAGCGAAGACCCAGGTGGCTGACAGCCAGCCACGTCACTTCTCTGGCAGGATCTACTGCAACTGAATGCAAGAATTGCAGTAGCCTACTACAGTGATAGTTCAGTGGCCAGATATCCATGGGAGCAGGACACAGTGGAGCTCAGAAGTCCAGTTATCATGGGGGTGTTCTGAGCTACCTGCAGCTGGGTCTGCTGAAATCCTTTGCCCTCCTTCTGTCCATCACTCTTTTCTCTGCATCCTCTCTAAACCCAGCACAAGCTGAAGGCTGCTGCAAAGAAACAGCCATTTGAAAGGATGCAGGCAAACAGAGAGAACAGACCCAGTGGCTGCTCTTTGGCAGCACTCCAGCAGCGATTTCTCACCCCAGTTTCTCATGTGCTTATTGCATAATTCTGACAAAGGTGTCTTGATTTTCTATCTCAGAATCCCAAGCTCAGACCACCCTGATACATCCAACAGTCATTGAGTGACCTCTTTTGCTTGTCACACAACAAGCACAAGTGTGGTCACCCTATATGACTGTTTAACTGTCCTTCTAAGGAATAATCTGTAATTGCTCCTCTGTCTGATTGAGTTTGTGGCTGTTGGTCCAAACCCTTCCTGACTTGTTCTAGTTACCACATTTCCCTAGCTTCCAAAGGATGGAAACATTAATCCACATAAAAGCATTCTCATCGGCATCCTCCACATCGCGGCAATTTTCTCAGTGCTGCCTCTCCCCAGTCACCTCACACACCTCAGCTTGGAGTTTCTTCTGACAGTAGTTATCAGCCATTTAATTGCCCACATTTATCCCTTATCTATGCTTGCATATAGGAAGGAGGTCACTTGATCCTCTGTCTTCCCTCAGCTCTTTCCCACCATTTCCCTCCAGCTGGAGCAAGAGCTCTGTCTCTGCCAAATGGAAGAGCTCCTGCCAAATGGAAAAACATTGCTCTTGCTTTCCCACAAAATTCAAACTCACTTTCACAAATTTCTTGTCTCCCTTCTCCAAAGCACCCTCCTAACCTCTCCTGGCAGGACGTGTTTAAGTGTGCAATCTTGAGCACTAAAACATTTCCTGCTTCAGCATGCAGAAGCAATACGGCTCTAAGGATGGGTGCCAGACCGTGATGTGGAGATCCATGAGCCCTCAGGCTGCTCTGAGTGCTGTTTTCAGGAAACTATCAACTAGAAAAAAGGCGAAGAGTTTTGTGCAGGGAGTTTCTTATTAGGAATCACTTACTATTCAAGAATGCATTATAGGAGATGCTCTACAAATCCATAACAAGAGACTGTCTTACCCTTGAACACTTGCAAGACAAAGAGAGTAGATAGAAGCAGAAAAAGAAGTTTGTTCCTCATTGTACCTTCTTTGCCCCCCCACCCCAGCCAGAAAAAAAAAAAAAAAAAAGAGTTTAAATTCAGGCAGCCTTGTTCATCTGTTTTTTAGATGCCCAAGCTAAGTTTGCTCTGAATGTACTAAGAGGATGTATCACATATTTCATACTAATAATTTAAAGACTGGTAGGACTCATCACCAGAATTTTCATTCAAGCTTTTGGTTAAATTGTTATTTAATATCGTAGCTCCAGTTGTGCTGTATACAGGCTGAGTAGGCTTTCACATGTGCACTTGATGAATTATTTGGACATTATTGGCACTGCTGCTGTTACTGAAGTCCTCTTGCTATTTGCTGCATAGCATTCTTGTCAAAGACATTTTAGAGGTTCCAGCCTCCTGCTCCATGAATCCTCTATGTCCACTGAGAAGCACAGCTGGAATCTGCATCTCTGTAGAGAGGCAGATGAAGGTGTCTGCCCCTGTTATGCTTGGCTAAATATTTGGCTGAATTTAATACCAGAATAAGTACACTTCAATAGGAAGAAAGATTTTCGTAGAACTACTAACTTTTATTTATTAGTCTCAGTCAAAGCATGTCAGGTTACAATGCCACCAGCCATCTACTGTGGGGCACTTGATACAGCTGCAAGTTGCTTGTAGATGTGTGTTTGAGACAAAGGCAAGCCAAGTGCTCTGGGCCCCAGTTGGGAGAGTTTGGGCCCTTTCTAACAACCTATTTGGTGAGCTCTGCCAGTGCTTCCAGAATTCCTGGCAAGGGATTTGGTCCATTTTCTATCTTTAATACATAACTACAATAAGTCACAAGCAACTCAAAAAGGACTCAATAACTGTGTTCACATAACCAGCTACAGAGCTGCCTCATAAATAGTGTCAAAACATCACTTTTCCACTCTTCCAATGTGTTTTGCTGCTGCCCACTGACCCTGGCAAAGACAAATCTGTGTCTTTGAAGTGCTCTGCATGACTTTCCAGTGAGGGCTGCCTGCCGAGGTAGCTTTACCACATCTGCAGGGAAAGGAAGGAAGTGTTCTTGACTATGACTGCCACTCAAAACCACAAAAAAGAGACATATAGCTGCATCCAAAGCATAGATATCATTCCTGTCAATTACTACTTCCCTGTCAGTGCAGTTGGCCACATCAGAAACTCCACATGCAGCCCTGCAGCAATGACAGAATGGCTCTGGTCCCCTATAAACTGCCTATCTAAGGAAAATGCACAGAGATTTGAAGCTAGGATCCTCCAGCAGGAATAGCAAGAAGCCAACCCAGATGATGCTTGGCACATTCTCTAATAGCAGTGAACTTCTGTCAATTCACACTCTCTTTTGCTCGCGTCTGCTCTCTGTCACACCTTCCTGTCTGCAGGGCATCACCAGAAGTCACTAGCATATCATGCCACAGCCCTGACAAGTCCTCACAGTTCACTTGCACTAAATGTGGGAACACACAGGACTATTGAACACTTGTTCTCTGGGGTCATCCCAAGATTGAGGCAACCTTCAGCCACTATGCAGAGCATACAGAGTAGGAACACTTCAGGACATGCCTGGCTGTTTCATGTGGCAGCTCTGCCCAAAGCAGAAGTATGCTTGGGCTTGACAGGGAGCACAGATGAGTGACAAGGTACCGTTCCTTAAATCCTTGATGCAGCCCCTGTCGAATGAAAGCTCAACTGTTATCAGCTGGAGTTACAAAAGCTGGGGGCAGGGAATATTGGAGGAGTGACAAGGTTATACATCTGGACTCTCCGTGTGCCAAGAGACAAACGAGAGGTAGAGAACACAAAAATGGACAGTACAAGGTCAGTCAGGTCATTGTTACATTTGCTTAATACAAACCCCAAGAAATTGCTATGGAAACTGGAAAGCGACAAATACAATCATGGTCCAAGGAGAAGGTTTTTGGGCAACACAGCATTAAATAACAGAACTCACTGCCTCCAAGTATCACAGAATACAAGGTTCTTGCAGAATACAACTGTGCACTTCATGGGACACATACAACCACACAAAAATTCCAGGAAATGCTAACGGATACTAAACTGAAGATGTAAAAGCTCATAACAGCAGCTCACATGTAATGGGATGAGAATCTATTTCTTCTGAGGTGATCATCTCCTTCCCTCTGGCCATCTTCTCTGCTCTGTGTCATGCTAAGACTTCCTTGGATCGTAGGCCATGCCTCTATTAACTCTCATTGCAGCTATGCTTGGTGGGCTCAACTGGATATCAAGATACTGATACCCTGCACTGTACAAACATCACGTGAATGAACAGCCTCTGCCCCAAAGAGCCTGTGTCTGTGTACAAAGCAAGATGCAGCTGGCAGGCACTGGCAGAGGAACAGAATGAGCCAGTGACACCACCGTGGTTTCAGTACATTCCAACAGCCAGTGCAAGGGCCTTTGGCATGGACACAACACGAGTCCCATGCAGGCTCACAGGGCACTAACAGGCACTGACCTAACCCAAATCAAATCCCCACAACTGCTACAGCAAAACAGAATGAGAGATTCCAATACATCCTGGTAGGCCTCCACTTGCCCCTAAGGAGACTTGCACAGGAAGAACACTATCACTAGAGATGTTGAGGCTTTGGGGCAGGGGCTAACGAGAGACAGCTGGCCCAAAAGAAAAATGTCCTGATTTGGGGTTCTTCACATCAGATCCCCTTTAAAGCCCTCTGGCAATGTGAGGGGTAAGCTGCTCCACCAGTTTCCAGTACAAGAGGCCCTGCAGAGAGCAGCCATGGACCTGCAGGCGCCAAGCAATTTTTATCACATCCGACACAACAGTGTGGCAGCTAAATGACCTCCACATTCAACTCCCCAGCTGCTGCCTGCAGACCTCACATCTGCCCTGATGTGTCCACTGATCTCCCCCTGATGAGCCGTTCTCTGTGGACACAGACCTCTCCCAGGCTGTCCTGGCCCAGCTTTAAGAAAAGCAGGACTCTCCTCAGTACTCTCAGGGCCCAGCTACCAGGATGTTCCAACAGCAGAGCTCTGCTGTTAGGCTCCTGCTCACAGGGGTACATGGAAGTCACCAACTCTTTGGGCAGAGACAGAGGAGAAGGCCATCTAAGAATTCCTGCATCATGACCTCCTATCAGATATATCCTCGATTATCCTTGGTTTCACCTCTCTCCCTGTGGCCTTTTTGCATTGGTGCATAGCACATATACCCTCAGACCCTGCTGTGAGAAGAACATTCCGATTCAAGAGGTCTGCAAGGGGCAGCAAAGCTATCTTAGCAATATGGTCACTTATGCAGAAAGCTGGCAGCAAGAAAAAACTGGCAGTGACTTTCCAGAGAGGAGCTACAGCTCGAAACAGCTGGCAGACTCCAGGCTTCAGCATACTAGTGTCAACAGAAGGGACAGACATCTCTTTGTTGCCCCTTATCCCCCTCACCTGCTGCCAGCAAGGAAGGATGACCCACGTCCCATGCACAAATATAGCCTGCCTCCAGGAGCAGCAGAATCCACTGATCTCTGCACAAAAATGCCTTCTCTGTTAGGGGTCTGCTCCTGCTATGCCCTGGTTTCAGTACTCTGGTGCAGATTAAGCAAGGGATGGAGTGGACAGGAAAACTAGTCCTTCACTAGAAAAAGGGGTGAGATTCTCTTGTCCCTAAGCTCTGAACACAAAAAGCGACTGTGGGAAACTGAAGGAAGCTAGAAACCAGCAGTTTTATCTTAGAGATCAAATCTGTTTCTGGGCTGAGTGAGTCCATTAAGCTGCCTTGATAAACCCCTGACTTCCCTTTCCCCTTCATTAGGCTTTTTCATATCCGTGCTCCCTTCCTCCCTCCCTCCACTCCCTGCAAGCTGTCAGGGTAAACAGCAGATTTCTGGTCCCAAAAGTTGTCCTCTGTTTGACAGTTTCTTGTGCTGGCTGCACGCAGGTTTGTACAGGGACCAGGCTGCCCCCCCCCGTTATTCTCTCCCCACCCTCCAATCCCCCCAAACACAAACAGCACTCACTGTCACAACCACAGGCACCTGGATATAGGGCTGCTCGCCCCAATGTCACTGACCTTTTTCTTCCGGTCCCGAGAACGGTTCCTGCGCTTGCGATTGGATTCTTCCCTCTCCTTCTGCTCCTGCAGAGCCTGAGCCTCAATATCTTTGATTTTCTTCAGCTGCTTAGCTGCTTGAGCCATGGCTGGTCAGATTGCAGTCCCCTCCAGAGCTCACACCTGCACTCTCTGTGCAGTACCCTCCAATTCCTGGCCGAGAAAGAACGTTCCCCTCACCCAAATGCTGTCGACCCAGATGAGTGTGAAAGCAGTAATGAGAGGAAAATTGAAAGCAGTCAGTAAGCCCCAAAGGACAGCCAATGTCTCCAGACAGTTGCTAGATGCTGTCTGGGACACCTTTATAAACCATTAATAATCCTAAATCCAGCTGTTCCAGAGGTTCTATGCACCATTGCAGCAGCCCCTGACTGTGCTGGCACATCATGCAGAAGCCTTCTTTGGGACAGGACACTGGATTGGTGCTGTGCTCTCTCCCTCACTGTTTCTCCTGCAGTATGAGAAGAGATGCAGGCAGTCAGCCACAGGAAGGAAAATAACTCCCAGCAATTAATGCATGATGACAATAGAGAAGCAGTGAAAAAGGAGGCTGATGCATTTCATTCGACTCCTTAGGTCTCTGTAGCAATGCCTAAAGAACAGTAATCTGCATGTATTCAGGCAGGGGCTTTACCACTGCAGTGCTGCTGAGGCAGTCTCTCCAATTTTCTTCCTCACAGTCAGTCTCGGTGCAGCAGCCGCATCACTCACTCACTCTCTGGGATATGATTCCATCTTCTCTCAAAGGGAGCAATAGGGAATGGCTGCACAGGTTAGCAGGCAGGCAGCATCTCTGCTCAGAAAACAGCCGATGCTGCAAAGGATGTGCCAAGTACTGGAGCAAAGTGCAGCTCAGCAGCATCCTTTCCACCTCGCATCTCTCCGCTGAGTGAGCAGCAAGAGGAGGGGAGGGATCTTAGCTGTGAACAGGAGACAGAAAGGAAGGGTTCAGTCTGCTCTTTACACAGCAGCAGCAAAGTAAACCCAAGCTACCAGATCTGCCCACTCAGGCATCACCAGAGCTCAAATCCTCTCTGAGGGCTCCTAGGCAAGACTCCCAGAGAGTCAGCCATCCCTTCTCGACATATAGCAATACATTTCACCTGCAGCTGTCTTCCAAAAGCACAAACAATTCCATGTTGGAATCCAGGAGTGAGGCCTGGAGGAGTGACTTTGGCTCCTGCACACAGCACCAGTGTGTAAGGGGGCCAGGATAAAACTGGGATGGGGTTCCGGGGTGGGATCTTCAGTGGGGACCACACCATCACCTGCAGCAAAGTGTGCTTATCTGTTCAGGCACTTCTAAGCAAAAACTCACCCCCTCAGTCTTTATCAGAGCCTTTATCACTCCGGTCTTGTTCATTGGAAAAAACACTGCCTAGGTGCAAACCCCTGGGCAAAGCACCCATGGGCAAAGCACCCATGGGAAAACTATCTGCACTGGTGGAAGCTCTGCAAATACTGCACTTTTCTGGAACTGGCTCCCCAAATTCTAGGCAGTAATGGGCCCTTAGCGTTAAGAGATGGCAAAGCAGGGGTTAATGTCAATTCCTCAGCAACTACCCGACAGTCACAGGTTATTTAGACTGGCAAGAAGCTGAGATGCACACTTAAATGTAAAGACATTGTAGGTCACTTTCTTGCTAGAGTAAGTATTCTTATATTTTTTCCCTTTGTTTCTTTTCCCTTTGAATTTCCCCCAGTTCTGTTGCTTCACCCATAGACCAAGGAGTGTGCTAAAATCAGGAAAACAGACTGGCACATCATACAGTTTTAAAATAATATGATGACTGATAACATAGAGAAGGTCCTAATAAAATATGAAGAATAGGAAATTATAAAATTTTACAGTGTGTTTCCTAGTACAGCTTTAGTTTTGTGTATTTTACCGACATCGATAAATAATACACTCAAGTCTAGATACATCTGCATATCTTTTTACAGCAATGTTCTGTCAATGCCCATGAAAAAAACAATCACAAAATTAAATAGAAGCTTCAGAATTAAAACGCTCCACAGACAGAAGGGAGCTGGGAGCACAATGGAACTATCACCCTAATTGAGCCTCCTCCACACGAGTCCTTTGCAGCCCATATGAGGCTGAGGAAACATTACCTTCATTCAACAACAGGCGCACAGGAGGCAGTTGTCAAATTAATCATAACACACTGGGAGCGCCTCACTTCTACATGTTGGACTTTGCATCTTAAATCAGCTCTCTGCTAGTTTGCAATTCTTTCTGTGGAATTTCCTATTTTTTTAGAACAGAGGACTCAGAAATGACACCAAGTTCTGCTATATGCAACAGCCTCGTTTCCCAGCAGACGCACTCAACCAGCCTGGGCATCACCTGCTCAGTGCCAGGAACTCCTCCTATGACCAGCAAGGACGTCTGAGCCTTTTGCTCGAGTCCTGCCTTCCAAGTTCCAAGGCTGAAGCAGGGTCAGACTTCAGAACCCAGGGCCTGCACACTGACACCCAAGGGATGGCTGTGCTGCTCTCCAGGCTTTGGCACAGGCATTCTTCTTTTCCCCGATGCCGAGCGCGCTGCAGACGCTGCTCCACGGCATCAGTCAGCGGGAACAGCCGCCCTGCGCCGGTCTGCGGCAGGACACAGCCTCCTCCTCCACGCAGATCCCACCTCTTCACTCCCCGTAAGCCAGAGCAGTGAGCAGAGCGCAGGAGCAGGCAAGTAACCTGGAACTGATGACTGAGATGCTGAGGCTAGTGAAGCTTTGCCTGCTCACAGCTTCAGAGGACACTGTGGGCATGCAGTTGAGATGTCTCAGCTACTAAAAAGCAAAATTCCTAAGTTTGCTCTGGGAAAAAGGGGCAGAGCCCACCACCTCTGGCCACTTAAACCAGGTTGTTGAGCCTAGGAGTCTCTTGGAAAGCTTTTTATTTTGTCACTGCTGCTTTTAACCTGCTAACCTATTTGCTGGCTTAGGCATCAGGCACTGCGTTCTTTCTTTTTCTGCACAGTGAGAAGCAAGTGAAGGGGAATTTGTGAGACCTCAGTTATCTATTTCTCTTTTCCTGTTCCAGGCAGCCTTATGCAGTGTTGCAGATGCTCCAAACAAAGGGCTGGAATAAAAAGCAGCAGCATGAAAGAAAAGGGACATTTAATGAACTCAGACAGTAGAGTTTTAAAAGCTATCTAAGAAAGAAGTTACTCACAAAGCCAGCCAGGAATATACTATTCCAAGTTAACAGCACAGCTCAGAGCTGTAGGGCTCAGAAGAACTCAGAGTTTTGCAAGTGCTTTGAGTGACCATAAGGGAGACACTTTTTAGAGGAGGTGCAAGTGTCATTAACATGGGTGTACCTAGCTGCCAAATCCAAGAAAGCCTCGTGCCATTGGCAGGCTATTCTGCAAGTGCAGACTCTTTAACTAGTTGAGTGGACATTCTTGGAATCTGGATATGCTTAGGGATAGCTAGCCTAATGTTTTTCAGCGTGGTCTGCAGGCTTACCTGACAAAGCCTCCAGACTTGTTTACTTGGATGCTTGGCTACCATTCTCTTTAATGCACAATGAGACACTCATTCGAACAAAAAGAGTGAAAATATTCTAATGATTCCACAAAGAAGCACAAACTGTGTATAGTAGGACCTGAAGGAATCTTCAATCTCCCACGTACTAGCAGGCAGACAGTTCAGGAGGCAGCTCTGTATCACCACAGAATTGCATTAGGATTGTACACCCTTTGCTTTAGGTGACCCCACTGGACCTGGGGTTGGAGCAAATGACTGCCAGATGTTCTTCCAACCTCACTCATTCTGCAGTTCTGTGATACATGAAGAGACTGCAGACAATAGCAGAGAAACTCAAGACGGAAAGAAAGGCAGTAACAGAGCACATAAAATTGTGATTGATACAGAGAACACACAAAGTGAAAAAAAAAATTATTTTACACACAAAGGAGAATCAGAGACAGCATATTTAAAGTAACCACCCCCACCACCCTCCCCCCTCCCCAATCTTTCTACTCAACATATAAATAAAATGTGGAATCGACTCCTACGGAATGCTGTGAAAACAAAGAAATACACGAGGTAGATAAATTTGGGAAGGATAGGTCCATCACAGACTACTGAACATGATGAAACTGCAAAGGAAAGACTGAGAGAACTGAGTGTGTTCAGCCGGAAAAGAGAAGGTTTAGGGGTGACCCAATTGCAGCCTTCCAATACCTGAAGGGAGCCTACAAGAAAGATGGAGAAGGATGTTTTTACAAGAGAATGTGGTGACAGGACAAGGGGGAATGACTTCACATTGACAGAGAATAGGTCTAATTCAGATATGAGAATAAAATTCTTTCCTGTGAAGGTGGTGAGGTACTGTCATAGGTTGCCCAGAGAATTTGTGGTTCCCCTATCCCTGGAAGTGTTCAAGGCCAGGCTGAACAGAGCTCAGAGCAACCTGTCTGAGTGAAAGATGTCCCTGTACACAGCAGATGGTTGGAATTGGTTGATCTTTAAGGTCCCTTCCAATCCAAACTATTCTATAATTATATGATTCTACGGTTTGGGCCCAGTCTCCTTCTCTGGAGGCCCTTAAAGCACAGGTTTCATCGGAATGCTGGAAATGGGTGCTGAAGGGAAGATGACATGCAGAGAACTTTTCAAAATACTGTTCCTGGACATAGCATTGATCCTAAACCCCTGTCCTGTGGCCCGGTGCGTTTCTGCATAACTAATCATGACTTGGAAAACCACTATACACATGAATTGAAAAAGACCACTAAAGTCCCTGCCTTCCCACAAAGCAGAGCAGAGAATGAGCTAGCAAGACTTCAGATAGTCCCAGGTTCAAACTCCATCTGTGAATCAGAGTGATTATTGATCTAATGCACTTCAGGTACAGCCTGAAAGACATCAAAAGCATCATCTGCCATCCCCAGAAAAGGAAGGTGCACTTGAATAGATGAATAGTTTTTACCAGTGCAGCTGAGAGAGATACTTGCACTTTTCTAGGGCTAGAAATGTTTCCCTGTTCAAAACCATTTTCCTTATCCCCTTACCTAGAGCAATATTGTATTCTTCAGACCCTGACTATAACACCATTATGTGCAGCTGTACATAAACTACCAGGGCTTCCAGACAGTGCTACCATATAACATTGCAATTCCCTTTCTTATATTCCCTCTGCACCAACATTTGCTGCTTGGACTCCCTGAGCCCTGTGCAGAATCTGTGAAAGTTCTTGTGGACAGCAATCAGGTTTCCAAGCAGATCAAAGTGCCTGCCTCACAGCTGGATAGACAGAAAGAAGATCAAGGGTGTCTGCAATGGCCTCTAAAGATGCTGGTTTTTTCAGTGCTTTCCTTTGTCCCCAGTCTTTCAGCCATCACCTGCTGACCCCATGCTGTGTATATTCAGGCAGTTCTGATCACTTTCTGAGGACCAACTTGCTTTGGTCTCAAGAGCATGCTCACTAACACAATGCAAAGGAGGACAAGGACACTCCTAAAGTAACTGCAGTCTTGCCTACTTCAGACTGCAGATTTTTATCAGAAGGGAACACACAGCAGCTTGAACCTGCTCCCCTGGAGAATGGCTCCTCCCAGCGGGAGTGACTGAAGCCTTGCTCCGGTAAATCGGCTGACCAATAATAATTCAGTTCTTCCTATGTGACACCATTTTATCTTTCCCCAAGATACCAGAGAGGATTTCATCCCTACCAAATTCTAAGTTCAGAGCTGTTGTCTTGGTACCTCCTTAGCTGCTAGGATTTGAGCTGATGCTTAGCTCTCTGATGGGGGGAAGCAGCATGCCAACTGAATGGTCATTGGCATCAGTAGTAGCTGTTTCTCAAACACCTGTCTTGAATTTTGACAGCATGATTTAATAGTCAAGTTAACTGGAAGTAGGTACCTCTGCCCTACACCTGAGATTGTCCTGAGTAGGGGCTTACACTTAGGACGTTCTCAGTTAGGAAGCATTTGGCCTATGACTGGTATCAAGCTTCTACATGTTGTCAGTGTATGGTTGGTAAAAAAGGGACCCTAGACATCTCCTGCACATAAACAAAAGCTCATTGTCTTCACCATTCATGCAGGACTCAGGACAGGAGAAGCAGGAAATGGACTTACTCATTTCACTTAACTCACCACATTTTTTTTTTTGTCCAACAGTCTTCTGTCCAAAGATTTTTGTCTTCTTTGGTGAAGCTGTTTGGGAAGCATCTGGAATTGCAGATGATCTCTTGTTGCTGCCTGATCCTATTGGGTAAAATGGGGAAACAGAGGATGGCAGAGTTTCAGTAAACACTTTCTCCTTTAGCTGAAAGGTACCATGTGGCTATATTAGCCAACATGTTAGTAGAAATTGTTCAAGAATTTTATTTCATTTTTTGTCACACAGCACCATATTTATCACTTTTTCCTTGAAAACACGTTATTTTTACTATGATAACTCTCTGTTACCTCAATCACTGGTATTCTACTACACGACACAAATGATAAACATATTGACATAGTGACAGCAGTCACCATCTAGAGTTCACAGAGAAAAGTATTTGGCAAGGGAGAACAAACAAATACTGACAGAGGACCCCTTAGGAAAATTATGACATGAAATGAATAAGGTCAATAGAACCTCCTATAAGGAAGGAAGCACAGAAACAAATTCCTGACTCTCACTGCAAGATACTGCAGCTGTTGCAATAGATTAAACATGTAGCTGGAGTCCTGCCTTGCTCTAGGTGAAAAATCAATGTTTGGTGAAGCTGCTGAGATTCTCTGTATTTGGGGCAAAACAATTTTACATTCAAAGCTCAACTTAAGGCATCTATTTTTAGGTAAATTATTCTGGCTGACAAGCTGTGAAGATAAAAGATGCTGCAGGCCTCACCTCAGCTGCTGTAAACTTGGTCTGCCTCAGTCAATCTGCTTTCCTCTATTACTGGCAGAGATCGGATCCCAGCAAGGAGCTCTTTCCCTGAGCTAATTAAGTTGGTTCAGTTCTTTTTAGCTTTTTCTGAGTTATCTCACAGATGAGCTTTCAGAACTGCTGTAACCCTTTAAGATCATTCTCCATTCAGTTAGTTTCTTTCAAGAACCACAACTCTAGTCTCCCAGACAGTAGTTTGTTGCTGTAGGTTGCATTTAAACTCTTCCCTGCATACTGAGAGCTGGAAGCAGACATTTTGGTTCACCTATCAACTAATTTAGAGCAAACCTGACAGTGTTGAACAGAGCAACTCACCCCATGTCCACAGTATGATACCTGGCCGTGGCACCTCACAACCTGCAGGAGCAGCTGTTCACACCATGCTTTGTGGTACCAAAGGTTCTTGTTCTTCAAGACAGCCAGATTTCAAATCTGTTTTGGCTTGGCAACTCTCTCAAAAGAAAACAACAAAAAACAACACCAACAAAAAAAAAAAGAACCACAAACCGCTCCAACACCCCCCCCCCCCCTTTCCCCTATTTAGTTATTCTCCAATGGTAGGATTTGATAATTTGTTGGACAAGATTCTAAAAAGGAGGTCACCTTTTTCATGGCTCCCAAGTGTGGTTGTCATCAAGTCAGCCCACACAAACTGAGGCTGGGTTTTTTGTTGTTAGTTTTTAATTAACAACCAGTTAACAATGCAGTCTATTTGATCAAATAATGCTTTTTATAAGCAGCTTGCCTTCTTGAAGACAACCTTTTGACAGCACTTCTGTAGAAAAGCCTTTGGAAGGTTCTTGTGGCCACTGGGTCTTTCTATGGCTTGGGCCAGCCCTGGGACCACAGGAGGCCAAGGCAGTGGCTCCTTCCCGAGGTTTATCATGCTTGTCAGGGAAACTCTAGCATCGATCACACACATACTGGAACTGTGCTTCCCTCTAGCGTTGTCAGAACTCTGAGCTTGTGGAGAATGTGCAGCGACAGCAGGATGGCACCCCAGTGATCCAAATGTGCCTTAAAGTTGCACGGCAAACCTTGCTGGGTAAATGTCTCATTCTCTTCCTATTCGAGGTTCTCATTACAGATGAAAGAGCAGCTGAAAGGGATGGGGGAAACTTCAAACACACCAGTCCACTTTGAAAGGACCCAAGTCAAAATGACAAACTGAAGCTGATAAAAACCAAGACCATATTTGGTTTTGGCCAGCCTTGGCAGAAAGGAATTTGAAGGTGGTGATTTCTGGAAAAGCTTCAAGTTTGTTCTTCCTATTTTTTCTCTAATTATAAATTCTAGATAAAAATTAACAGGAACAAGAGATCTCGTAAATGAATTCTTTTGAAGGTGAAAAGGACCACAGGGAATCATACTCCCAGGACCAAGTGTTAGGGGCAGCATTCACCACTCAAATGGAAGAAAAAAAATTTACACGCACAACTGACATCCAAAATGGCTCAACATAATTTATTTTTTTATGTTAAAATGTACAGAGTTCTTTTGAAAGTACTTGCTAGAAAGGGGAAAAAAAAGTGATATTACATACAAGGAGAGGAAGGGAGACCATCCAGCCAGGAGCGTATGACATGGAGAATTACAAAGGCATCTAGGCACCCCCTTCCCCTTAGCTTACAAGTCACCATGAACAAAGTACAAAGAGGTTACAAAACAGGAAAAGCAAATATAAACAGACAGGAATAGACTCAGCTTCATTTGTACATGCGGCTTTTAGAGGCATCTGGAGCTCCTATTCACACACTCTAGAGATCTCTTTAAAGAGAATTTTATCTTTCTTAAAATAGTTTTTAATATTCTACAACAAAGATAAAAAATTTTAAAGATGGAATGAAATGAAAAAGCTCTTATTTTTAAAAGGCATCGAAGTCAGTAACAGTGAGTTTTTTTTTAATTTCTTTTAGAAGATTACCCAAGTTATCTTGCTAAAAATACATTTTTTTTTTTAAACAGAAGTGAAAAAATGGTAGGTACCAATATTACTGCGTTGGATAATTTCTTTTTATATATAGAAAAGAACTTTTTTTTTTCTCTACAATAGTTCTACAGTCACAAAGGTTTGTGGAAAAGGGAGCTGCCCAATTGATAAAAAAACCCATACAAAACCAAACCAAACATAAAGGCAAACAAACTAAATTCATGGCCCTCATTTCAATAGCTTCTCCTCCTGTCTCAGACCCACCCCCACCCCCAGGAAGCAGCGACACAGCTGAAGATCTAAGAAGAGAGGGCAGCACAGTGCGCTTTCTACACGGGTTATTTGGAACTGGAATATTATATACAGAGAAATGGGGTCCTACACAGCCTTGTATATGCTCAAAATTAAACAGAAATAAAAAGTGGAAGTCCTTTGAATTCTGCCTTGTATGGTTAGCAGTTACTGGAGGAAAGTCCATTTTAGTGCATCTGAAGAAACCCCAACTTTTAAATTCTTTTGGTTTAAAAACAAAAGGAATTAGTCTTATTAATGTGTCTGCAGTTCTACTTCATGTACAATAAAAAAAAAGAACTTTACATTAAAGGGTTGTCCCTTTTTGTATTAGGTGACATGCCAGCAGTGTAGCCAAAATTAACATAAACTGGATTTTGCAGTAATAAACAGCAAAATCCTGCCGCTTAGATCCTGCTATGATGTTGGGACGGTTTCACTGCTGTAAAAGAGGCTGATTCCCTTCTTTTCCCACACTAGATCAAATGTGTGGCTATTCCTATAAAATGGATATCAAACACAGTAAGAGAATCAGGAAAAACATCACTGACCCCCAGAAAGCGGCACATTCAGCAACTTCCTACCCCAGACCAGGAATGGAAGAGTGACAAGGACACCACAGGGTTCTCATCCCAGTCACCAAATGCACACTTTTTCTTCCAGCATTTCCCAAGCCAAGAGATTAACTGGAAACAGCTGCTTCTGAGCTCAGTCTGACTCAAAGGCTCAGAACCAAAACCCTCAGCATTTCCAAGTATGTACTAAAGCAGTCTGGGATCTCAGAGCTGTGGCTGACTCACAGGTCACCAGAAGAGCCTGGAACCATTTTCTTGTCCTAACAGACCATTACCCACCCTGTCCTCTTCACTACTGCCGAAGGGATACAGCACAAGTTCTCTCTTGAGATGCTTCCAGCAGTTCAGTGACAGAACATGTGTGCATGCATGCACATGTGTGTTCACATGCATGTCTGGGTGGTGAATGGGATCATTTAAAGTTACATTATATTTTCAGCATAGACCATACAATTTCAATTAACTCATCTACAAAAACACCAATGTGAATGGTTTATTGTTTACACCTAACTCCAAATTTTACTGAGCGTGAGGGAGTCAAGGAAAATTAAAGATTTTTCCTGACTTGCAGAAATAAAGATCTTCATTTATCCTCTGTGTCCCCTTCCAAATCTCCCAATAAGTGCCTCCTGCTAGAAGTAGGAAATGTTAGGTGGGGTTTAGAGGGACGAGTTGTTATTCTTTGAGATGTCAAACATTTTACATGGCTGCAGCACTAGAAACTGCATACAGAGGGGCACAGGGGAGGAAAAAAGGACATATATTGAAAAAAAAATTTAGGAAGATGATTTAGGAAGATCACATTACACATAGTCTGTTCACTTTGTCAGCAAAGTAAGGCTCTTTTTAAATTATGAGAAGATTTTGTGCATGTTTCCCCTCTTAAAAGTATCTGTGATTTTAGCTGTAAAATGTTTGACTATTGTGAAGAAAAGAAAAACAAACAAACAAACAAAAATCAAAAAAATAAAGATCAGGCTTCCTAAAAAATAAAATAAACCAAAGAAAATCCCTCTAAATCTACAGCAATATTTTAACTGGAAAAAGGTCCATTTTCTCTGGTTCGTCAGTATAAAAGGTTCCTTTATTTATATTTATTTCAGTTTCTAGGATGCAAGTTGATCTTGCTCATCTTCTCATGTATGGTCCATTAAGAGACTGCTTGGGCACCCCAGCAGCATTCATGTAGCTGTGATGGGAGGGGCCAGTGTACATCATGTTTCCATGAGGATTTGGCTGCATAGGCTGCTGGGTATAGGCCTGGCTCCCCATCATTCCCATCTGCATCTGCATAGGATACTGTGCTGTCTGATTCATGTAGGCAGGGTTACTATGGTAACTGCTGTTCATCATGGGCTGTGTCATTCTGTAGCTGTTCATGGCATTCAGAGTGTTCATATTCATGGAGTTCACGTTGTACGGGGTGGTTGGCATCAGGTTGACCCCCATGTTCATGCCCCGCTGCACAGCCAAGGTCCGAGGCCCAGCCTGCATGGCGACGGCGGGGGGGCTGCGGCCGTACAGCTGCTGCTGGTGCGCGCTGGCCGAGGGCAGGGGGGCGGATTTGGAGCGGATGGAAATGTGCCCCTTGACTGGCATCTGCCCCTGCAGCCTCTGGCTATGGGGAATACCAATATTGGTAGCAGACATATTACACTGAAGCAGAGGTGATGTGAGGTTCATGGTGGTGGACGCCAGGTTTGGTGGGGGTGTCATAGTGGCTTGTGCTTGTGGGGTGCCAGCCAGGGGGTGAGAGGGAGCCAGCTGAGCCAGCCCTGTGTTGGAAAGAGAAACGCTGGTTGCATAGGAAGTCACAGCAGGAGAATGGCTATAAGGCATGGCATGAGGATCCATAATGGTGTTTGTCAGTTGCTGCAACTTGGCTAAACTGAATGTGGCCGATGGTTGCGAATAGCTCCCAGCACCAAAATCCCCTGGAATCCTCTCATAGATACTTATGTTACCAGCACTGCCTGATTCAGGTATTTCCATGATCATAGGTGCTGGGGTGAAGCTGTTGTTCATGCTACACTGAGATAATGGAGGTTGCTGCTGGGGTGGAGGTGGGGGCTGTGGCTGCTGGGACTGAGGCTGCTGCTGTTGTGGCTGTGTGGTTGGTTGCTGGTTACTTGGGGGCCTTTCTACTACACAGCTCTGAGGTGACTTGATATTACAGTTTGCTGCAGGCTGGACACTGTTTTGCTGCATCATGCTGCAACTGCTGCCAATGTTTGCCATTTGCTGAGTGACAACACAACTGTTCTGAGTGAGGCTGCTAGAAGAAGACAGTCCTCCATATGAACAGCTGCTCTGAGAAGAGTTATTTCCACAAATGCTGCCTCCCATAGTGGAGTCATAGCTGCTGGGGTTTTCATAATTCTCTGTAGTGCTCTCAATGCTGCCAAGGTCACTGAAGCCACTATCCACCACCTGCTGAGAGTGGTCCGATACTGAAGGCACATCCATCATGGGGCTGGTCTCCATGTTCTGCATAGAGGGTGCGGACAGAGATCCTTGTTCAGGACTTATCTGTGTGTAACTGCTCTCCAGAGCAGGCACATTTGGGCTGCTGACAGAACGCACAGACTGGCTGGGGTGGGACTGAACAGAGGATATTGGACTGTTGTGTTCTGAGGCCTGGCAATCTTCAACCATTGATATCTGAGGATCCTCCTCAGTCTGGGTATAACTCTGCAAAGTCTGACAAGCTGCAAGAGTTTCTTCACAGTCCTGGTAAGCTACATCATGCTCATTGCTTTCCTCCTGTGTCAAAGACTGGACTGCTTGAACAGTTTCAAGATCTAGTTCACTATGAGGAATCTCCTCCTCTTCCTTTAATTCAATTAATGCCTCTTTATTACCTTGCTCTTCTTCACGATCATCTTCAGACCCAGGGACATGCTCTGAGCCCACTGATGTCTCATTGGAAGCCTGCTCTTCCTCAGAATCTGCCTCTGCTTCATCTTTTTCTTTCACATCTTCTCTACTGCTTGGTATGCTTGTTTCTAAAAAACATTCTTGCACCTGAGGCTCCTCCTTCACCCCTTCTTTAAGAGGGTGCTCCTCCAATTCTTTTTTCTTCAAAGACTCTGGATGACCATCATCTTCATCATCAGCATCATGATCTTCGTTTTGGTTTGTCACTATTGCAACTTCCTCTTCCTCCTCATGGTCATGTTCAGGTTCGTCTAATTCTTGCTGCTCTTCTTCCGATTGCCTCTGCTCTTCTAAAATCCGTGGCTTCTCCTCCACTTCCTCTTCTACCTCAGGTTCTTTTACTTCTGGCACTGGGCTGCTGTTGCTGTCCACAGGAGAAACTGCTCTTACTTCACTGCTGGCTGTATCTTCCTCTTCTCCCTCTCCTACCTCTTCTGCTTCCATATTCACATCTTCCTCTTTCCTTTCCTCAGTGACAGGCAGGTCTTTCTGCTCAACACATTCTTCTTTATCTGAAATTTTGGCCTTACGCCCTGGTTTTGAATTAGCTACCACTTCATCAACTATTTCATCCTGAACTGATAGTGGCACCTCTTCCCGGTTCAGTTTAAAACCTGGTTTTCGACCAGGCCTTTTCTTCCAGTGGACTGGTTTTCGGCTTTTCCCTTTTGGCCATCCCTTTTTCTTTTTCATAGGTGTGGAAGTATCTGGCTCAAGTGAAGAATCTTTTGCTTCACTATTCCTCAGCACAGATAACGGTTTCAAGGGTGGGTTATCTGAAAACACAAATTGAAAGACACTGTTCAAACTTTTTTTTTTTAACCTAAGCATTCATGGAAGCCTTGCCAAGCATGCCCAACATGTGTATCAACTTCAATATAAGCTTACGTATTTATAAGAATTTACTTATTAGCTTAGAAATATTAGTTTAGAAGGATCAAGGTCTGCTCATTAGCAGCATGTAATGTTGCACATTACATTTTCTAAGAACATCAATGTTTTCAAGATTTTCCATGTTCAAAATTCTGAGCCTTTAATACACAATTCAAATTAGGCTCTAAGCTATATAATAAAGTCCTGAAAAGACAAATAAATTTCTGCAACACTGTATTTTTGAATTGCCATAAGGCAGTGCTGTCCCTCTTGCCCAGCCTTATTTTTTACCAAAATAAAAAGCCAGCTGTTTATGATGAACATGTTTAGGTAACTGACAGCATACAGTATTTTCTCTAAAAGCATAACAGTTTTAATACGCATATGCAAAGGCATCTCCACTGAAGGCAAAAGCAGCCAACAGATATGGTGTGGCATCAGGAAGAGCAATGCTCTAAAATAATATGGTTACTACTTTATTGCTTCAGTGGTTCTGACCAATTTGCAGAAGTTCGGGGGGGGGGGGGGGAAAAAGCAACAGAAGTGAGACAAGGGAGCAGAAAGCACTAAATGAGAAGAATTTATAAAGTAGGTGAGCCAGAAATGTATCACTGTAGTATAACAAGGGTGTGAGTTAAAACAGTGGCTTTCCAAGTACCATTTTTGATCCCTGGTCACTTAAAGGGCTATTTGTAGTCTGCAAAAGATGGTCAAAAATCACTGATTTATTTTATAAAAGAATATGCATCCACTGCATCTCCACCAGAAAAGAAGAACACAAATGAAAAAGACTTAAAGCAACTGATCTAAGAGATCTGTCTTTGACTCCATAGTCTTAATTATGGTGCTGGCGTATCACAAAAACATATTTAATGAGTAATCTAATCACAACAGAATTTAAAAAAAACAATGGCGTAAGATGACTGCGCATATATTCCCACCAAGCAAACTTCATGCTGTCTGCACGTTTGCACTAAAACTAGATAGTTATATGCTGTAGTAAGGACTTAAGGGTAACTGATGCTAAACCTGGCTATTATTGTATTAATCCTTTTAGCATTACAGTACTTTGAAAGGAAAATTCTTCTCTGGTAACCACAGGCTAATTGAAAGTCATCAATTAATGAGGCAACAATTTTTTCTTGTGTGATAATGACACCATACTTAATTTTCACACAGTTGTTCATTTTTATTTTGCTGACTGCTTTGCACCGTGTAGCCCATCAAAGCAGCAGGACATCTAATAGCCATAAAGAAGATTGCTAATGGAGTATCTGAATGACAGGTGGGTCTTCTGAATTGTCAGTGGACTCTAAGCAACCAGTCACAACCAAATTACTTTGTTTTATGAACTGAAGGTTCAGAGAACTTTAAGGAGATATGAGAAGCTATAAGATATGTGAGTGAACATGCAATGTGACCAAGAAGAGGATGTCAGAAGAGACAATTTAAGATTTCCCTTTGTTATGGAAAACTGGGGGCTTGCCAGTTCATTTCCGTTTTATTTCTGTAAGTGACTCTGCTGCAGTTTTTTCCACAATTACAGATACCAATTCCATTAGGAAAGCTGAATCAGAAAGATAGCCTGCAATCAGTTCATTGCCAGTAAGATAGTTAAGTGTATGCACCACATTTTCATAAAACTAGGCAATGTCTGAGGCTAGTTTGACTGGTAATTTATGCCTAACCTACATTTCAGCTGGAAGTTGCAAGCCAAAGAAAGCAGCTGGCTCTGTCGTGAGCTGTTATCATCCAACAAAACCTATCAAACTTTCACCAGCATACCACCATACATACCATTATTGTCATCAGACTCCTCCTCATCTCTGGACTTCCTCTTAGAAGAGGGTCTATGCCTGAGCGTGTCTGGTTGGGCTAAGTGCTGAAAGTATCCACTCGATGACAGTTCACTCTCCTCCCCTTCGTCCTCCTCCTCCTCCTCCTCTTCCTCCTCCTCAATCTCAAATGTAGGCTCTAATTGAGGCATTGGTCGTTCAGAGTCTGAGTCCTCAAATGGTTCATCCAGCACTTCTGTGGTTTCTGAGATTGTTTCAGTGACAACACTGCTGTTGTGGTGCTTACGCTTGCGGACCCGCCTCTTCCGATGAAGAATCGGTTTCTGAAAGTGGAAGGTGGGAAAAAGAGAAGATATTTTATCATGTGTAATAGAAATGAAACACCAGATAAATACAAAACATGAACAGCAGAGAGTTCCCTTCTAGAATCCAGAATTCACTAGAAATACTGTCTGGCACCTGCCACTAGTTAGAATTTAAACAGCTGAAGCCAACAGTCCATCCATAACAGCTGGAACTTTAGACATTGCAACACAGATGTGAACAGCTTAGAAAAATGTGCAAAAATTGTGCAGAAATAGTGCAGCATCCCATGAAGAAAGCATTTGCTTTAGACATACTGATAGAATTCATATCTCCATGGTAAACAATTTCAAAGACTTTACACTCTGATTTCAGTTGTTTAGAGAACATTTGTGTTTTGCAAGCTTCTTTCATAAGTAGGACTGTATCTATTTTGCATGAAAAACTTTAATTAAGTTAGAAAAAAAAATCAAAAGCATAAGATAGAAGCTAGAATAAAAAAATCCTCAAACTTCTACCTCTGATTCACCAAAAACCACCACTAGAAAAAGTACGCAGGAAGTACCCTGCAGAGAGAGTTCTGGGAACACGTGCTCCCTGTACACTTAACACAGACCTTATGAACTGCACCATCCTTCAGAAATCCCCAACATACTGACAAAACTGACTGGATAACATAGTCAAAAAGAGCAAGAAATAAGGCACACACCTTTCGTTTCAATGTTGGCTTGGTGAGAACAGGCGGAGAGCTTGATCGAGGACTCACAGGCTCATCTTCCTCTTCACTGCTCTCACTAAAACACCTCAGAAGTGCCCTATCACTATCACTGTAGCGCCGGGGTAATCTGCCACAGTCCTCTGGGAATCTACATTTCAGTGGCTCTGTGTTCTTTTTCAACTGCCCCCTCCACCTTTCCATACCTTCACTGTGCTGCCGACGGGGAGTTGCAGATTTTTCACCTTTGCCATACTGTCCCTGGGAAGCTGCAGATTTTTCCTCATCTTCAGCATACCGGCTTCTTGAGGCTGGAGATTTCTCCTCGCATTCACCACATCTTCCTTGCAAGGCCACTGACTTCTCCTGACAGTCACTACACCGGCCTCGTGAGGCTGCTGATTTTTCCTCACATTCACTGCATCGTCCACTGGGAACTGCTGTTTTTTCCTCGATGGGCAATGCTGGCTCCTTCTCACAAAAGGGCTCATGAAGTTTTTTGCTCTTGCGGTTCCACCGACCTCTTCGTGATGGCTGACTGTTTGCAGGAAGACTATCCAGAGGAAAAATGTGCTTGTTTGGCCGTGCAGAATTTGCTGGAGCAACAATCTCTGGCTTTTTTTCACTCTCTGCTGGTGAGTAAGGCTCTTGCTCTTTCTTCTCCCATGACACAGATTTTACCATCTGATTTAAATAAGAACAAATAGATTTCACACTTCCTATTACAGCATAAATGTCTGTCCTGAATTTTGATTTCACGTAAGTGTTATAGCAAAAAGTCAGAAAAGTTTAACAGAAGTGACTTTTAAAAATCCTGGATTAAAAAAAAAGATTTTACCCTTAAGAGATCTATGTAGTGCTACTTGCTACTCCTTTCCTCAGAGGTGATAATATACCTCACTTAGCTTCCCCACTAGTCACTTCAGTCAGCCATTCATTCATGGTGTGCCAGAATGCTAACTTAACCTTGCTACACTCAAACACAGTATTTGTACAATTTTCAATTAAAAAAGTGAGAAAAACCCGAAGCTACTTTTCCATTAAAATGCACAATTAGTTTAATGTAAACACAGTAACACTAGATAATCTGCCTCTTAGTATTCTACTCAGTCCTCACCACCTGATGCAAGAGTGCAACTGCTTCAAGAACTGTTCTCTTAGACTGTGCCTCGATGTCTTCTCTAGTTTTATTTTCTAATCTGAAATCATAAAGATACATAAACTAACCATGACTACATTGCTTTTTATGATTATGACAAATGCACTAGCTTCACATTTGAAATTCTGGTAGTGCTGCCTCCAAAAGCATGAAGTATAAACTACAAGCCACACAGATATAAGAGATTCACTCTTACACTGGTCTCTGGATCCTTTTCTTTCTGCTTTTGTTGCTCTTCATTTTCCCCATCCTCTGTTTCCTCTTCTTCATCTTCAGAGACAACTGAGTTGGAAACTATAACAGGTGTCCAACGCAGACATTCTGCATCCACATCAATAGGTCGGACATTAGTTCTAAGCTTTGCCATGTGTTCCTGGATAAGCTTCTCACGACGAATGATCACAAATCTGAACAGCAATAACACTCTGATCAATAACAGGTGACATACTGTACATGTTGCCATGTAAAACAGATATATTACAGAAATTGTGTTACTTATTACTCTCAATCAGTGGTGCCACAAGTACTTCACAGAGAACAGAAACTCATTAAAATAGTACAATTTGCAGTACCATCTGACTACCAGAGAAAGCATCTTACAACTGAAGAAAGTTCTTTCCACCTCTTGTTAATGGTAAAGCCATTATCCTTCCCATGGGTAACATTCAGCTGCATTTTTATTATGGACAAGGAGTATGCCATTTGGGGAATGGGCAATATAAGGTGAAAGCTACTGAAGAGAAATAAAAGCACTTCTCAAGAAAACTTGCAGTCCCACTACCATGGTGCATTTTATTGAAAGGTCTGTGAGAAATATCACTGGCTAAAGGCATATTGTGAGTTGAGGACATAAAACTATTCTCAAGTTTTCCAAATAGGTTTCAACTTTAACACAAACACAATAGAATACAACCCCACTCACCAAATTGTTGTGGTCTGAAACAAGACTAATTCCCAGTATTTCACCTGACTTGTTGGCTGAGCAAGCAGGCTACCTCTATTCTATACTGACACACTTCATCTCTCGCAGTGATCTGTCCCACTCTTCAAGCATCCCATGCTAATCCACACAGTTTATGGCATTTTTGAGACATAGAGGAAAGGAAGGAAACAACTGTCTGCTCATTCACTGAAAATAAGGAGCAGGTCTGCTTCTAGAGAAGGGAAGTTGCTGTGCTTTCTCTATTTGTGAGTGCATTAGACTGATTTGGCTGAGGGAATCCCCAAAAAACATGATCAAAAAAGGAACATGCTCTTACAGCAGCAAATTACTCAAAATTCCACATTTGCAATACTACACAGCTGGACATCTGAGCCAGCTTTGGCACGGAATGATTTTTGCATTGCACATGAGTACCATAGTCCCAGTATCTGGACACTAAAGTCTTTAGTAAAATCATGTTTATTAGCTATGATTTGCCTTCAAACACCATTAAATTTCAATGAAATACATCTGAAGGTATTTGAGATTACAACGGGTCTCCTGTACTCACTGATCACTACGGAAGTCAAGCATTCGTAGATGATGCAGAGTGGAAGTGATATCTTGAGGGCAGATTCCAGTCAGCTTGCTCAATTTCTTGATGCTTAATTGCTTGTCACGTTGATGATAAAGGCACTCCAATATTACACTTTTCCAATAAGCCATATATGACAGGCGCCCCAGGTCTGACAGGGGCTTCTCTGGTGATCCTGCTTGACCCTCACGCTTTGAAAGCAAATAGCCTAAAGATAAACAAGAAAAAAGTTTCAAAATATTAGCTTCTTTTTCCACCCCCACTTCTACAAAGACCTCATACAAATAGCTTAGTGCTTACAAGTTGTAGACAACATCTCTGAGTGATACTTCGAGTTATTGGGCCAATTTTTTATTTACTTGTTTAAGCTCCTGTTATTCATTGATTGAGTACGAGATTTCTGAACTCTGCTGCCATCAGATACTGACTACAGGTAATGCCACGAGATGGCGCAGGTGCCTACCAAGAAACTACACCAAGCCTGAAGCACAACTGCAATAGCAATTTTGGAAATGAAGAGGAAAAACACACTCTTAAAACTAATATGACTAATAATTTTCTTGAAAATTCTGTACTGTCAAACTTCAGGACCATACTGGAGAATATCAAGCTCCATTCACAGAGATGTCATTAATTTAAGACTGTGATACATTGTACATGTTCAAAATGGAAAAAGATGTCAAATGTGCCTTCTCACCGCTGTTCTACCACAACCTGCATTTGTTGATTTCTCAAGACACATCCTTGAGTTCTTTTGCTTCACCAGTATTTTCAGGAGAACAAAAACTTATCTACAAAAGATATAATTCTGATATAATTCTACCAGTAGAGTTTTCCTCTGAACATTAACTCCAAAATCTGTATGTCCACAGATAGGGCTGTATTAAATTGCCCGAGGCATAATAAACAATGTATAATTACAGGGGTTAGTTTTCCATGATGTTACTGAGATAAGTGTATGAATCTCAGAATTATCTGAGCATTCAGAGCTTAAGTATGTCTGGTTTTATTGCTCTCAAAGTTAAATTAAAATGTAAGACACTTTTGCTTAAGACACTCATTCACCTACTCAAGTGGCTTAAGATTCTCACAGACCATACAGCCTTACCACTGGCTTTCTCTATAAGGACTTATATGCACAAGACAAGCTTCTGCTAAAATCAGTATACTGACACACGCCTTTAGTTTCTACCTTAAGTTGCTTACCCAGAAAACACCGGAATTAAGGGGGAAAATGATCAAATTGTCTTTTGATCTGAAGTTCCAACAAAAAGAATAAATGGTGAAGTTCAGATGATTTTAAAAGCTTTATAAGCCTTTATCCTGAGATGTGTTTTATTTTGAAAAATATCCGCTTCTACTGTTAAGTCCTTCAAAATAAGAAAAGATACGCTAAAAAAAGTAAAGAAAAAGTTCCTTACTGAAGTCAATTAGGAACCTGCCATAGCCCTTACGCTGGTATTGTGGAAGAATCATTATACAGGAAACATTGTACTTCTGTTGGCAGTGTTTTTCCTGTTGGAAAAAAAGCATCATATTGAAAAAACAGATCAGTGAGAAATAGTGCAAGTTGCCCTGTAAAAGTGCCTAAATAGTTCTATGGGAAAAAGTCAGATAGGAAGCCACAGTCGAAGTTTCTTAGGAACAATAAAGCCAACGAAAGACTTCAAAGAGACAATATTAAAACTCTATAATCATTTCAGATAAGAAAAGCAAAAAGAATGAAAACTTGACATAACCTTCTGCTTAGACAGTATACAGTAAAGAACATGGGCTGCAGAGAAGATAAATTCTAAGAATAAATCTGAAGGCAGCTAAACTCATTGCAAAAGACTGCAATAGTCCAGTGATTCTTTAAAATATTACAAGCATAAAATACCAAAATCCTGTCTCATATCTGCTGAATACTAAAAAAAAAAAGCTTCAAATAAAACTATTTTAAAATAATTGAAAAAATTAAGGATAAAAATCTTAAGGAAAGTCCTATCTGAAATCCGTTCCCTCAAAATAAGTAAAAGGCTTCAAATCAGGTACAAAGTTGCCAAACCTGTTTGGAAAACAACATATATACAGAATAAAATATGAGATAAATAGAATTATCAAGGAGTTCTATCTATACAAACAGTACTACCCAATCTCCACCAAAAGCACAAAGTAATTTGAGAAGTTTTTTTAACTACTAGCTGCAGTACAATTTCCTTAGCAAGTATATGCTATTTAGCGTTACAGGAAACTTGGGTTTACTAACTGGTGGTCTCCAAATGTAATATAAGTAAAACCTGGTTGCAACAGATGTCTATACCTATATTACATAATTTATTATATAAAATGCAAGAGCCTAAATTACAACAATTGAAAGAATCCAAAGCAGCACTGCTCATCATACCAAACAATTCGTGCCCAAATACTTACCTTGGAAAAGTAGCCAACAAGGTGACAGCCCTTAACATCATTCTGTGTCAGCACATAAAAAAGAAATGGTTCCACATCGTAATAGAGAGTCTTGTGGTCCAAGAAGAGTTTAGCTAACAAGCACAAATTCTGGCAGTAGATAGTGCTGACATTGCCATCAACCTTAGAGACATGAGGAAAAGTTCTGTCACTCAGTTTGCTGTTACACAAGGACAGGCTTCACCTGAGTATCCCTGTACATTTCAAGTGCCTTAACATGAGAGAAGACTTGTCTGTCACAGGTAACATCTCGGAGGACTTAAAACTGCCACAGAATAGAGGCTGTGACAAAGTCACTGTTACATCCAATAGCTTAAGACAAAATTGAAAATTAATTTTTGTAAAATAAAAATCCCAGATTTTTACAAAGTGAGTCTTCTGTGTTTTACAGATGAATAATCTATACACAAGGTCAGTTCCTACTGGCTGCTTGCTTGTTGTTCTTCAGTCTTGGAAACTCAGTGTTTCAAGAATGAAGATTTTTAGGACTATGAAAAATTTATCATATGATTAGGTGCTGAGGACCCTATTTTATAGATAAAAGTGAGTAGCTTCATTTTCTAACTTACCTCAAACACTGATATATTATTTTTTCTGTAAATTTCATTGGCTGGAGGATGAAACCAGCCACATTTTTTCATATGCTGTTGGAGAATAGTTCTGCTTTTCATATATTTTAGGCAGAATTCACAAAGGTACAACTTCGGTAGCCTGTAAGCAAAGATAAAAAAAGAAGAGAGACTGAAGGCAGATACCTTTGTATAAATTTCCTCACTCCTGCCAACAGGGAACTTGATGAAAAACTCAATATACACTGACCTTGTGTGTGTGGTAATGAGGGCAAAACCACCTTACCACGGTTAAAGTCATGACACTATTCTGTAACAAATGCACATTAAAAAAATGCCCTTAATGGCCTGCAAAATTACATTTACATTATTAAGTTATGCGAGGAGAAGGATTAAAATCCTAGGAAAAAAACGGTAACCCCTCCCAGTTTTGCACTAATGATACTACGATGGATGAGTTAAATATGTACATACCCTTGAGTGATAGGCTACATCACCACCTACCCATTTGCTTTAAAACCATATTACATACTGCACTGACATGAACAACTGGAATGCAAGTATCCCAAAATTCTTGTGATTTAACTCCATTTATATACTCTAGGCAGGAATGTCTTTGTACAGCTAGAATAAGTCCTCATGACAGACCACATGTTCTTATTAAATGGCAGACTAAAGAGTTTCATTAAATTTTCTTCCTCTAGCTATAGCTGTTACAAATCATTCCTCTTTCTGAACAAAGTACAGAGTTTGCAGTTCAGACAATTTGCAAAGTTCTTAAGCAAGAGAACAGCAAAGCAACTATATGTGCAACACAGCAGAACAAGCTTTCAGACAGCAAAATGTAGAAACCAGCTGCAATACAGCTGTCCCATAAACACTGAAGAACAAAGAAGAGTCTTACCTCGAGTATTCCTGTGGATATGGGGAGGAGTACCAGGTCTGGATTTCATACTTGCCAAATTCAATAACAGAAGGGCAGCGGACTTGTGGATCAGGGGGCCCAGTCACCCCTACTTTCTATGCAAGGGGAAAAAAACCCAAGTTTTCAGGAATTTCCAAGTGAAATACTTTTAAGATTAAATAAATTAAAACATTTTAATCTACACAGACCATCCTGCTTGAACTCACTGGTAATTAAGACTATGCAGATGTTGCTCTCTGACACTAAAAACCAGTACGTCACACTTCAAGCAACCATGTGATTCACAAAAAGAAAGAATTAATAAACATTATCAAAACATGTATCTCCACTACAATTCACAGTGTTGCATGTCATAATTTTAAATACAAATTAGTAGAAAGCGAAGTTTTTGAGTCTCGCTTTAATTTTCTTTCTTGTTGCTTCAATAGTGAAGAACAGAAACATGAACTGCTCCTGAGGTTAAAAACTAGAATATGTGAGTATTTAGCATCACACATTAGTGTCTTCCCAGCTCTGAGACTAGACGTACTACTGTGAATATAGCAGCTACCTGCTTATCATCACAAGTGCTGAAGAATTAAAGAAAAGCCTCATATTTATTAGAAGAAAAAAAACAGAAAATAGAGTCTTTTTAAACTTCTTATACAACCTTTATTTCCCCTGTCCCTCTGATAGTAACTGTATATTTTATAGCAACTAAAAATAAGGATACTAAATTATCTACTTTAAAAGAAAACAAATGCTTTCTCAGCTCATGAAGATTTTATCTCAAAAGACTGTCACTCACAGAATTATAGAAATCTAACTATTCCTACTAGCCTTGCATTATAATATGAACAACCTGGACTGAAGTTACTAACAAATGAGAACACTTCATGCAGGAGGTCAGCAACTAATGTGAAGAGTACCAGTGAATAACTTATATGCAAATTTATGCTAGCAGAATGAGACAGCTATACGCAGGACAATGGGTTAGTGTTTGAAAGGGAACATTCCAAATGAACATCTTGCTAAGCTTCCTAAGCAGGACTGGAATCAGCAAAAGTCACCTCAGGATCTAGTCCTAGGCATCCACATTTTGTGGAGCTCTAGATGAAAAGGAACAACAACCTCTATTGGTAAGCATCTAACAATGTGTACACAGACACAAACAGCAATGCTCTATCCTGTTCCCTAAGGAGTTAAAGTATCTAGAAAAAGAATGCTTTAACTACTCAGACTCTGTGTGACCCATGCTGCTAGCAAACCATCCCATATTTTATTGTTTTCACAGTCCACATGTTTTACCAGCTAGTTAACAGTTCTGAGAAGACTAAAGCCACAGCCTCCAAAGGCTTTTTAGCCACCTTAACCTCTTACACTCTTATGCTCACTTTTATATTATTATCCTTCAGCTCTCTTCAGATCAGTCCATTACTCTCAAGCAGCAGAAACCAAGCACATTAGTTTCTGTGACAGACTGACGCATCCGAAGTTTGCATTTCTTGTTGTTATTTTGTTGTTGGGGTGGTGGTTTTAGATTTGTTTAAATTTCTTTTACAGATATAGTACTTACTGCCAGACACTTAAAATTTAACTTTACCTGCAGTGCTTGTTCCTGAATATCTCGAAACAATTCCATGTCTTTTTCATTTAAGACATCCTGGCTTCCAAAAAACCGCTCCTCAGTTTCTTGTTTTCCATCCCAGCCATCCTGATTGTCTGTAAATGAGAGAGAAAACTGTGTTCACCTACATTTCCAAAAAGTATTTGCTTTTAGTGCAGTGACAAACAACATCTGGCTGTATTCACACACTGTGCCAGGTTTTTTGATGGGATTTTCTATTCAGGTTTGGGACTATAAAGGAAGAACACGTTCTAGATTTGGGACCACGTAAGCAGTACTGTCCTATATTTAAGCAGGTTCAAATGTCACCACCTAGATATTCATAGTACCATGAAGGCATAAATGGCTTACCACTAAGCCTTTTTTTCACAAACAAGGATCACAGCTATTTAAATGCCATATATGGTAAAACCAAAACCGAACACCTACATTCATCACCTTAGAAACACCCCTTCAACAAAAACAAACAAACAAACCTGAACAAAAAACCCAACAAAATCCTCTAGACACTTCACGTCACTCCCAAAACATTAAGTCATATTGCTGTTCTTCCAGCACCAGTCACCGGGTTAATGCAGGTAACTATTCTAAAGGTGTAAACAGAGTATTTTATTGTGGAATATTTCCCACTGCCTGCTTAGGAACAATTCAGAACCATTCAACAAAACTGTAAATATCTGAATACAGAAATTAAATAAAGGTCCAGGCATAGATAGTATCTTAAGCTAGAAAAGCAGAAAAAGCCAAGGAAAGCAAACTGCATTCCAAAGGGAAGGGATAGTTTTCAGCAGTAAGATGCCAAGCAGCACAAGCAGGCTCCTCTATGGCTGAGAAAATTAAGAAACATTTGCACGCATCCATAGACTGGAAACTCACAGGTCTGTCGGAGTGGTTTTGGTCATCTATTTTCCATTTCATACTTCTACCTTGCTGCTCCTAATTTTCATGAACCACTGCCTATGTTATCTCTTTCAAATGTGACATTATTAAGCCCATTTCCTAGGCTGTCTGCAAATGCCTCCTTATCAATGGGCATTCTACCTCACTGTAAACATTTAACCTCTCATCACACCTTGCCATTATATATAAAGAGGCTAAGGTCTCCAGGATCAATTCCTTTTTCCAGCTCATATTCTACCTCAATGCACGAAATATTCCAGTGTTAACTTTCAGCTTGAAGTTTCCATCCTCTAACAATTCCAGTCACGTCAACATCCTATCCTTTGAAGATTTGCTTAGTATACAGGATACTTACACTGGCAGGGTGAAAAATCTTTACCTGTGGGCCATTCTGAAGTGCTAGACTTCCTGGTACCCTTTTTCCTGATCCTATACTGCTGAGAATAGTCTACCACTTCTCCTCGAGCTTTTCGTCCATCAGGGGAGGGAGTGAAGAATTTAGTAAGGCCATCTATAAGCCCTTTGGTTTTCTTGTTAAACTTCAAGGCGTTGCTGCCATCTCTGCAGAAGTCCAAGACATCTGTCTGTTCCAGGTATCCTCCTTCTGATGATGCTGACTGGCTGGACAGAGCCATCTTACGCTTCCGACCCCGACCAGGACCAGTGCGAACTTTGCTGAAAGGACCTTTTGAGCTAAAGGATGAGAAGGGGAAAGATACGGTCAAAAGATGTGGTAAGATGGCCTACCATCTTCTTTAACATATTTATCAACCACGCAGAAACGAGAGCTGAAGAATTTAATAATACAGGAGTCATCAAGAGTCTGTGTCCCCTAGAGGAGACAGGATTGAAACATCTCAGTAGAAGTACTGTACTATTTTTTTCTACATTGATCATTGTCAAATTAATTTGAGTATAAACAATAGATTTTCACCAAATTTAACACAATATCAAATTTTAAAATCAGTAACCAGAATGAATACATTGCACAAAAGGCTTCAATTTATGCAATCATTAAACAGTTTTCCTTTTGCTCCTCTAAATAATATTGAGAGTTCTTCTATGCAGAGTTATTGTACTGACTGAAAAAAAAGAGAGTTTAATAGAGATGCTCCCTCTATGTTTTTAGAAGCATTAAATTTTGTAAGGTTGTTTTCCAGAACATCCTCTGGTGCTATTGGTTAGAATCAACTGATGGTTCAACTGGTTTTCTTAGCTGATCTCACGTCCAAAACTTACATTCTTGTGACATACTCCTTCACTGTTTTGTACCCTGAAAAGCCCAGAGTGCTGCATCACAACCAGCACTGCACAGCAATCTTAATTCAAGGAAATTGCTTTGGCTGAACAGTTATCCAAAGAATTCCTGCCCACCCAAATCCAATTCCCAGACAACTAGCTAGCTGCCACACAACAACCACGACAAGGCTGCAGCAACACAATCTGTCTCGGCACAGTAGAGCTCTCAACAAATGCAGAAACATGTGGAATGGAAGCAGAAAGGGGCCAAATATTTTCTGGCAGCAGTGTCAGATTAAATGTATGTCAAACAATCTCATATGGTTTATTGTGATTACTTAACTTCTTTAAACAACAGGAAGGGTTCTCGGGAAATGCAAAGCAAGGCAATTATGCTAGAAGAAGGAGGCATCCAGCAACAGAGATCACACGAACAGCAAAATTTGCCTATGACTATAAGGAATAGTTCAAAAATAAACAGTAATTTACTACAAAGAGTAAAAAATCTTGAGTCATAAGAAGCACTAAGGTTACTTCTAGTCTTTCACAGCCCTTCTCAGAAAATGAACAACTCTTAACTGTAAAAGAAAACTTCTCACAAAGTAAACTAGAGACTTCAGAAATACCCACTATCCTACAGAATCTCACATCTTACTCTTCCTTATAGAGACTTACGTTGTATTTTGATTCTTTAACCTGTTTTTGGGACGTCCTATTGGGTTAGCATAGCGTCTTTTTATCTGTGCTGCTTTCTTCTGTAAAAGTTTTCTTCCCTTCTTCCGTGGTCGACATATTTGACATATCCACATACCTATAAGACACAAGTCCCCATCATCAAACGCATGAGACATCTATACAGGACAAAAGGGAGAAATGCAGCCCACAGGCCTTCTGAGATTATGGGTAGGAACAGTACCAAAGGCACTGATTATCACATAGACGTGTAAGAAGAATTATGCATGTGCTTCAACAATCTAAACTCAAGTCCTGTTAATATTCCCCCAGCCCCCAAAGAGTTCCATACACAAAAAAAGTTTCCTTAATTGGCAGTACATCATCAGAAAACCATAATTTAATGGTCAATTATCCCATTATCTGCTTATGACTATACTACTTCCAACTATCTTATATACAAAAGTTTTCTTCAAACTACCAAGGAAGAATATTCCATAGATAATCTGCTTTCTGATTGGAAAGAGAAGTTCATTTGTCCAGAATATTCCATTGTCCAAATGGATACCACTTCAAAAATATAGGAGTTGTTGCTTTCTTTTGTACAAGGCTATTCATGGAAATGAAAGCTGATCATTTTAATCTGTAGGGACCACTTCTCTTCCTTCAAACCTCAAGATTTTTTTTTTTTCCAAAACCCTTCACAGAGAGTAATGTACAGGAAACAGGAGATAATGAAAAAAACCTAGATGCAAAGTTCTGACCCTTGTTTGGCTTCCAATACCTGAAAGGTAATTCCATTAAAAAAATGAGCTAAATGTAGCTAAAAGAGGACCAAATAAGTGGAAGCACTGCCTGCGCATTGATCTCTTCCAACACCATCTTAAATTATCCTTTTCACCACAAAATCCTCACCTTTTGGCATCCTGGTAAGAGGAGGATCACAGCATTCCATGTGAAAGCCACGGTCACAGGAGTCACAAAATAGCATGTTATCCTGTTGAAGACAGATAATCTCTATAGGTGCATCAGCATCAAGCCCCCCGTTAATTTGTCACAATTTCAGAGAACAGGCACATAGTTTTCAACTACAGACAATTCAAGGTATTTCACAGGTCTCAGAAAGACTACCAGACTAAAATAAAAGCTGCAGATATTTGCCTCTTCAATATTTTTATTTTGCAGTTTAATGTAACAGCCACAAAACTGGTATCCTCTTCATTCAATCCACACTCCACTACTCACAGCATTTTTTCCTTGATCTCTACAGGAACTGCATGTTTTGCATTCAATACACTGCCATCGCAAGGCTTTCACTCGAACTGTCAGCTCTGGAGAGAACTTCAAACAGGACGGATGACCTAGAGAAAAAAGAGAAAATTTTACTGGTAAAATCATTATACTTCTGTTAATGGTCATAGATAGCTCACATAGAGGCTACTTTATCAATTATGCATTCCCCTGCAGAACTTTGGTTATTCAGATACTCCTATTTTTAGATGCTTCTATTCTTACCTACTTATAACACAAACTAATGCCCTAGATAGCAAAAAGCAGGCCCACATACAAAAGAACCTAAAGATAATTCTTCATAACTGAATTGAGAAACATGGTGAAACTGGTCTTCATTGCCACATTTAAAAAAAAGCTTCCAGGAGCCATATTAATTATTTGTGCTAGGTTAACTTAGCTGTTTCCCCTCTGGCAGCCTAAGATTCGGCTGAACTAACTGTATTGTATGCCACAGAAGCATATTCCTCACACGTCTGGGTCAGCAGGAGTGACTACATTAGACTTCTCTGTCTTAAGTGGCAAGATTCTTCCTAGATGCATACTCCCTCTGTGCGTGGGGCAGCACCAGGCAGCGTAGCAGCTTTTCTGTATCCAGGGAAGGGGTAACACCAGCACCCCTGTAAATGGTCACCTACCACTGTTGCCACAGTCAGCACAAGAGATGAGCTCTTCAGGTTTCTTCTCCCGATTTTGCTCTTTTGTACCAAGGCAGAAACTGCAAATTGGAATTGGTTCAGCAACCGGCTGTGAGGAAAACAGACAGTAAGAGCACTGGGTATCTCAAGGGAGCAAACTGTAATACACAAAATGACACAGATGTTTATATATCACATAAACATGATGTAATACACATCACGTCTCAAAGATTTTACCTGGTTCTGACATTCAATACAGCACTAACTGAACAGAAGTTAGTACTCCAAAGTAAAAAAAACTGTACAACTATTAACACTGTTATGAAAAACTAAAATCTTCCTGCAGAAAATTATGTGAGTATGCTATTTAGCAGTCACAAGCAGATAAGGTGTGATCTCTCTGAAAACGTTATGGGGGGAGTTAGACATTATGTAACAAAAAAAGATTTATTTAAGATGAGGTACAGCACTAGCAAAATAAGAAATAGATATGAATTAACCAATAATACATTTGGACTGGAATAAGCAGGACATTTTTAAATTTAAGGACTAAAGTTCAGCCTCATCACAGATGTAGCAAGTGCAATAAGTGTTTGTTTCAAAGTGGTACTTGATCAACTAATAAGAGTGAAAGGATAGCTTAATTTAACATTAAGTGCTTGATTTCATTATCTAGAAAATTCTTTCTAATCCAAATCTGCATTTAAATCCTGTGATTTATAGCTTCCAGAGCAAAAATGTACACAAAATTGAATTTAAAAATACAGTAAAAATATGCTAAAATCACATTGAAAACTCTGGAAATGGGAATAATGTTAGATTACAGCAAGTTTTGAGAAACATTCTTCGTATAGCTGTATCAGGTTACAGTTAGCGATTTCAAACATACCTTTTCAGAATCTATTCTGCAGGTAGATACGTGTACACTGTTAATCATTGCATGGAAGCATATGCCAGAAGAACTTCAAGCACCTTTACTCTGCCTAAGCTGTATCTAGAACAGCTTCTTGCAGGCATCAGGTTTGTTTATATTACTGTAATACAGAAACTGAAAATTTCAAAGCTCTACCTTTCACTCGGTGTACAGACATAGCACACATAGTGCACTTTCAGTCTGAGGTGTGGTCCTTAAAGCACCCACTAGATGGAAACAATCTGAACACCTCGGAAATTTGCTGTTTCAAAATTTAGCCACACAACAGGAATGAAAGCCTGACATTCTTCATTTAGAATACAAGTATTTATATTAGCCTTTGGGTAAATCCCAAATAATGCTGAAGTATAACACGAAATCACCATCAAACTGCTTCAGTCTGGAATATGTTCACAGGATTAGTTAACTGAAGGACTGCAGTTTTTATTCCTTTTGAGAAACAGAGAAAACAAGGCAACTGTAGATAGTTATGCCAAGCATACAAATCATTAATATCCAAGTGGAAGGGGGAAACTAGAATCTTCACTGCCCACAGGCAGTATCTTTCCAGCCACAGTCACCAGAGCAGCATTAGCTGAAATAAACTATGCAGGGATTCCCCATCCTGTTTCAACAGAGAGAGGGGATCTACTGTACACAAATTGTTTTTTTGTTCATGACTGGACTCTAGGTGCCAGACAGCTATCTGCTTCCAGTCACTATCAGGTTTACTGGGGGGAAAACCCTTGTGTATGAAGGGTCAGCCAGTGCTTTAATTTCTTTGGAATCAAGATTTCAGGAATTACTTTTACCTTCTGCCTTTTGAAAGGAAAGCTGTAACACTCATGCAACTTTTTAGGGGAGAAATAAAATTGTTTCACTTATCCTTTGCAGGAAGTTCATGAGCAACTTATTTCATCAAAGAGAGTTTTATAGACAGTCAACAGCCTAAGATAATCATTATTTTCTGTTCCAGGCAGTATTTGCGCCTACCGTGTTCATCCCCACAGTCCTTCAAATTTGGATGCCCACATGTAAACACTGTCTAGGTTTGGAAGAACCAGCTCAAAGACTATCTTTCATAGCTTCAATGTTTCCTGTATTTACTACCCCTGGCAAGCTGCAAGCAAACATTTTATCACATGTAAAAAAACTCCAAAACATCTACAGTTTGGGGGAAGGCTCTACTAGAATTCAAAATGTTTTAGAATAATTAATTAAATTGGAACAATTTTGAATGTGGAGATCAGGCTACTCTTCCAAAGCTTCTGTGTGAGATGCTAAATATGAAGAGATTTCACTGCTGCTGTGTTTGTTCAGCAAAGAACATCCTGGCAAGTCAAAAATGCAAGCACACAATGAAAGATTAGTGAAAACAAGACTGGAAGCAGGCAGCTCAGTTTCATACTGAAAATTTTTGGCAGACATTCAACTCCTTCTGCTGTTTTGCAAGCAAGCACATCTATCTGTGTGATGTCACCAGATTCAGTGAGGGAGGGAGCCAGAACAAATTGGACTGACAGCGTCTTACAGCCTGCCAGCCTCTCAGCACATGCTGTTACTATACAAAGGGTTTCTAGAAACCAAATGTGCCTTAAAGATTCTCAGACTGTATGCTCTCCTAAAGGCAACTATGGAGAAGTGCCTATGGAAGAAGCACAGTAATTTTACAATCTCAGTTTTGGCCAACCCATCTGCTTTGTAGTCTTCTTAATTTAGGAGAAGTGAGGTTAGGAAACGTCTCAAAACTCAAGTCAAGCCTGCATGCCACGATGTCACAATAGTCACTTGCAGTAATGTTAAAGCACTTTAAAGACGTTTTAATACCATCTGGGGCTCACCAGATACCAGGACTATCTTTGTCCCATCATCACATACATGTTTCTGGTAGTCATTGCAGTTGAAATTAAATGAGGATAGTATCTAAACCAGCATAAAAGAAACACATACACTCAAACAAACTGTTTTTTGCTTTGCTCTTTAAGACCCCCCCTGAATGTGAGCCCCCTAGAAGAGGTAGATGACTTCTGAGAATTCACACTAGATAATGCTTTTTTGTGCATCTGTTTTTAAGCAAGTGACAAATCATTACTCCTCACTTCAAATGGCCCATTCTGTTGCAAAGGTCTCCCTCAAAAGCTGTAGCTCCTGGCAAGAGCAGATGAACCAGAAAAGACAGAGGGAAAGTACAACCTACACCACATGGAAAAACTATTTAAAACATAAGGAAACACGTTTCAGTGAGCATGGCATCACAAAGCCTGGATTACATGCCTTTTGGATCAGTGGCTGGAGGGGAAAACTGCTTCAGTTCCATGCCTCAATAAAGTCAGAACCAACGGATTTCATATTTAAAAGTAATTTTATAAATCATGTGGGCTTTTTTGCTGTATATAGAGAAAACTGCAGAATTTAGGAAATACTATTCAATACTATCAACTTGTAGTCTATATAAGTTACCAAATCACAACTCTTAATGTTCCCTCCAGATAGTATAGTGACAAAAAAAAAAAAAGCAACTAGAGTAAAAACAGAAATCCCTTAAAATACTGTTTTTACTCAAGAAAACAATGTTAAATATATTTTAATACACCCAAGAAAAGCTATTATTGAAACACACGCCTATGTTTGTCTGTGTTAAATGGATATTGTCTCCAATTCACTTGTTGAATCTCATTTGAAAGGAAGAAGCATATTGATGTGGCAGAATGATGGCCTAAAACATGAAACTATATTAAAACAAATGTAAGGGAGAAAAGATGAAATAGCATACAGAAGAAAGGAACAAGCATGAAATACATACCTCTTCTTAAGAGAAACATATAAAGTCATTTAAACAGAAAAATGACAGGACATTTAAAATAAGTGCTGCTGTTTGAAGAAGGTCTAATACAACAGAGAGAAAATCTGAAATGCTGCTACAAGAGTAGAGTCAAGTGCGAAGGCTAATAGCTTGGATATTAGCGACGTATACACAGGCTGAATTTTCTGCAGTGATTATTGATATTTGGAAACCAATGCAAAAAAGCAATGTAAATAGCATGTGGGGCTGACATTCAAACTGAAGAAATTATCTTACTATCAGATACGGTAAAAATTTCACAGAATGTGAAATGCTTAGATAGTCAATTGTTAAATAACCCTCCCAGAACTAACAAGTTCTCTAATCAGAGGATTAAAACTATTCAACATTTGTTACTCACAATCAGAATCACATGCCAAGACTTCCTGACTGCGAACTCAGGGTGGTGAGGGGAAAGAGAGGCTCAGATTTCCTTCTCTGCACTATAAAGAAACTCCCTTCACTTGTCACTGATTCAAGAACCTAGCAATTCAAGTTACAGAAGTTTTCTTTCAAGTTACGGAAGTTTTCTTTACCCAAAGTTATATCCTGTGAGCTCTCAGGTACACCTTGTCCCCGCTTCATAATTTTCAAGAAAATATAAGATGCTGTCTTGAGAGTGAAAGATGATTATATTACTCTGTTTAAGACTGAAAGATATTTCTAAACCACAGCTGCAAAAGAAAAACACACCCCTCGAATTAAGAACAAGCTAAAATCTTAATTCTCTCACTGAAAAATCCCGTTGTATTCCACAATACTTAGATTGTCACCAAAAAATAGGAACTTCAATATTTACTTCGATTTCTAGAAATAACAAATTACTTTGGGAATAAGGTTTTGTAACGTTTGTGCATAGGGGTAATTAATCTATCTTTAAACACTGCTTTCCTTCAAGATTAGCAGCATCCCTAAAAGAATGCCAAATACTTCAGTTAGAAAATGGAAAAAAGTATTTAACAGATTACAGAGTCTCATATAACCGTGGTACCAGAAAAGACACAAAAGGAACTGTCAATGAGTGTTTCATGCACATTAAAGATCTCTACCTGATTAAAGGCTGCTGCTTGTAGTTTACCCAGGATACTCACACAAGTTCAACTGTGATACCAAATCCTACTCAGTTTTTGAAACTTTATTGCCTTGAGCTTAAAATGGAGAAAACAAAAACATTCTACACATAAGTCTTCACTATCTAAATTCACTGTTCAATATACCACTCTTGACAGTAGGATTTAACCAAGTCCCATGTTCTTGACCCATAGTCACTACATGCTATTTTCTCTCCCAGCACTGTCTGAACAGACACAGACCATTCTCACACGAGCAGCCTTATACAGCAAGTGTGGCAAAACCCCAAACGCATGCAGATAAAACTCTTTCCAAACAGGTCTGTTGCTGAGCGAGCGCCCATACAAAGGTATCCTGAATTTGCAAAGCCAGGTGAAGTCAGTCAGAACATTTTATGGCTGTACATTTTGAAGGAAAAAAATACCATTGGTGGCACCACAAAGCAAGTGCATCTACTTGCTCCTGAGATTGCACTGAAGATTTTGCATGCAGCTTAATGATTAGCAGCTTCTGAAATTCAGTCACTGAAATGCTCAGCAGCAGAATTACCTTCTTTCCTTCCATGCACACCTTCAAGGAATTCACTATAAGTCCAGACAAGTTCAGAGATCCAGCACTACAATCAAAACACACATTACTAAATATCCAGAACTGAGTCTCAAAGACTGAGGAGAAACCTAATGCCTGGTAGAGGCTGTATACTGTTCATGAATTCTAAATGAAGTCAAACCTATACACACACTCATCTAAAGGCTGTATCTGACACCAATTTTTCTGGACTTTTAAGATTAGATGGGACAGTTCAGCAGGAATGGGGAGAAATGTGTAGAACTGTTGACTTCTTTTATAGTTCAGAATACCTTTAGTTTTCAGTATTTTCAAACCAGAAGTCATTGTTCACGCATAGGTCCACAGACTGGTTAACGAACCTTCAAAAGTACCTCAAAACAAGCAAATATATTACAAATGGGACTCTGTTTCCTACTCAGGGGTCATTCTTCTTGGACACCCTTCTAACTCCTTTCTTTTGCATCTCACTACAAGCACAGATTTACCACAAGAGCAGTAACAATGGGTAGACTGCCAGATTCTTGAACATTTAAACATGCAACGTTACAACCTCTCATCCAATGCCAGAAGCAGTATTACTAGCTGCTCCAAGGAAAGGTGTTCAAACAATCAGAAATATATTGGTGAGGAAAGAAAAATTAAGATTTATACACCAAATACAGAGAAAACCTAAATAGGTGGACTAGAGGTCAACATGACTTAATCACAACTCACTAGGATAACTGCAGTTTGAAATCCTTGAACAAGCAAATGCCCATCTACTTCACAGAGGCTGAAGGACTCAACAGTCTGTCACACACAGTGTTTGTTCACCAGATTTTGTTGACTCCATGTTTGGACCTAAGAACATGGAACCTATTTTTCAACTAAAATGGCAGTACTTCATTTAATAACTATTGCTTTTTAGCTGTATTTCCCACCGTCACTATGACTGAAGATAAAATTTCTGGGAGACTAGGATGAAAGCAGGAACAGAATGACCTGTCCTCATTCTCTCTGCTGTTTCTTCCCTTCCTCATAACAAAGCTAACACTGGAATCAAGCTGTTATTTCTTTATCAACATTCTCCACCATTCACTCTCCTCCCTCTCTGACTACCCTTTAAAGCTCTGTAGTAAATACAATTCCTTTATTAACCTAACTTCAGAGAGAAGTCATTCCATATTTGTCAATAATCTACTGGACAGAAAGGACTGACAACACGGATCTGGCCAGTATTTTGGACTAGTCTCCTGCTTTTTAATCCGCTATCCTATACTCAGCTTCTGCTGAAATTGTGTCAGAGAACACTGTTGAAAAGACTTCCTCCACAGTACTACTCACTGATACCGGTACTCATCATAACATCTGATGTCTTCCCACAGTGACAAGCTTTACCTCTAAGTTATCATGATTCCAGACACAGCCAGCACCGCTCTTGGTACCATTCAGCCCCATTCCATAACATCCATTCACAGGTGTCCATGGCAATAGTATTTAGGACCTGCTTAGATTGGCTCAATTACAAAGAGCTACTTCACCTGTTCATTATTGAGTGAATAAAGTTCAAAGTAATTTTTTAACACTTGGGTTTCCAGAGTTACACAGCGTACAGATGGAGGCCATCTGTTATCACCACAAGTTTTTTTTAGACAGAACTACAGACTTCTCTTCCCCAGAACCAGCTGGAAGAGGGTGAATCCTAATACTCCTCTAGCTGAGAGCCTATGCTTGAACAGCACCCTTGGAGAGATGGGTGAGCTCTCAATATGCCATCACAGTGTTCTGGTTGCAGATCATTTATGTACTCCACCCCACACAAATGAATCCAAAAATAACCTCTTTACCAGTAATCAGACAGTTCTTTCATTTAAGAGATGGCAATAACAATTACTAACTTTAAACAGGCACAATATAGCAATAGCTATCGTATGCTTAAAGGCCTTCAAAACAACTATGATGCCCTCATAGCATACAAACTTTTCAAAAAGATACAAGAAGTTTGACTTCATGTGAGTTTACAAGTGCACACTGGGATCTAGAACTACTATTGGCAAAAAGGAAGGCCTGAAGCATGCTGCACATATAATAGTCCACAGTTAAACTGATTGATAAGTACCAACAGATATAAATAGCAACACGAAAATAAGAAACAGACAAGCCATAAGGAACATGCAAGACAGCAGCACAGGGAATCTACTTTAAATATTACTCCTACTTTTCAGCCACATAAGTTCCTCTCTTTTTTTTTCAGGAAGCACTTCAAGAATTTTGGCTTTATACTCTCACCTGTACTGCAGGATAATACTAAGATGTTTACTTAAAATGTGCTACAGCCACAGCCAGCTTTAACTGACATAAAAGACAGTTTCAAAGACAGTGCAACTGGATATCAAATAATACCACCTGTATTTTCCTTGTAATTGAGGAAGAAACAGTCATACGGTTGTCCTGAGATCAAATTTCAGATGTTCTGGAAAACTCCAACACATACAGCAATTATTTCCACTTCTCCTTCAGTTAGCTGATACGTTACTGTTGCTTTTTTAATAACAACAATTTTACGAAGATTCTTTCTGTAACAAGTGTCAACAAAACAAAAGCAGAGCAAACTATCTTTAAGGCATCCAGTCTTAAGACCTGCAACTTATTACAGCTTAAGTTCCTCACGACGGTGTACCAGGAAAGAGCTCTTTGCTCTGAAACGGTATTAAATATTACTGGGTTGTAGTAGTCTCTGAAAGTAATGCAGTAATTATTGCATTGTAGCAATACTATGGTAACTACTGAACAGTTGTCCTGGTTTCGGCTGAGATCGTGTTAACTCTTCTCCCAGCAGGAGGTATGGTGCTGTGTTTTGTAGGAAGAGAATACTTCGGATAACTCATTGACGTTTTGGTTGTTGCCAAGTAGGGTTTACACCAAGCCAAGGACTTTTTAGCTTCTCACCCCACCCACACTGAGGAGGCTGGCAGGCACAGGATGCTGGCACAGCTGACCCAGCCCGTCCAAAGAGATATTCTAGACCGTATGGTGTCACGCTTAGTATATAAACTGGGGAGAAGCTGTCTGGGGCCTGCTGCTCAGGGACTGTCAGGCCATCAATTGGCAGGTGGGAGATAGAACTTTTTTTGTTCCTGTTATTGCCAAGGCTCTTCTAAGGATCAAGGGAAACATTGTCACAATGCTCCCAAAGAATCTCTACCAAGTATATTCTGTTAAAGAAAAGAAAGAAGGTCATTGAAGTGTCTTCATGGAAAAAACAACCAACCAAGAGCAAATGAAAACCGAAAAATAAACTGTCTCCAAAATCCTGGAGAACAGGAACTTTGAGCCACCACTGACTTGCCAGTCAATTAACACTGGCAAAACCTACATGTTTTAAGATAGTATCTTCAAAATTACTTCAGATACTAGTATGAAACTCCGCCTGACTTACGCAGCACAGAGACGGCACATGAAGAGCAGAAATCTAGGGTTAAGCAAAGACACACACAGACACAAAAACTCGAAAGAATTTATTGAAAAAAATCCCTTGCAAAATTCATGTTTTTCCAGGGGAACAAAAAACAAATCCCAGAGTACATTCAGTATTTCTGGTAGCTCACACTACAATTCACCACTCTGATTTATAACATTTTAAGAAAAGTGCAGGGAACAATTAATCTCAAAGAATATCAAGCTGCTCCAAAGTTTCGTTCAGCACATTACAAGAAGGCTGACTAGGCTGTGAAACATACTGCGTTAATAATATGCACAGCCACTGTTATCATCTGTTACCAACACTCTCAATCCAGCCACCTCATGTGCCAGGTTTGTTTATATCCAGTTTTCACAACATTTCGTTGTAGATAAATTAGATTTCGTTAGATAGATTTCGTTATAGATAAAGTTGGAGACTTACATAGGAAACACTTGTAGACAGGACACTGGAATTTTCACCATAGTAATACTTCCTGCATTACGCCAGCCCACAGCATAATACACTGACAAGTGTCCACAGTAAAGCTCCCACAGTTAAATTAGAACTTCAGGAAAACTTTACAGGTGATAAAGCAGCTGTGCAGATTTTATTTTCTTTAGGAAGACGACTCCTACAACAGTTTTAAATCTTCAAATCCTAATAGATCATTAAAGCATCTCTTACCAGAGACTGAAGCTGACTTCAAAAGCCAGGAGTAGGACACACCCAAAGAACTCACTCCTGAACAGGATATTTATAACATCCAAAAACTTCCCATTCTGCTGAAAAATGTACCTCTTTAGGATAAAAAAAAATAGTTTCCACATTCTAGATGTCCTAGAGACAAGTAGTGCAAGTGTATGAATCACTGGCAAATTGATCTTCAGTAAACAAAGACAAGTTTCTGTTTTACTCTGCAATTAAAGTAACAGAAAGAATAAAAAGATACTGACTGGGTATGAATTTCAGTCCAACAACTTCATCTTGAGGTTAGAGTGGAGGATCAATGACCTTAGGTATAAAAGAAGTATGGCAGAAAGGAGGGGAAAACCACAAAAAATAAGAAGAGAAAGCAACAGGAAAATAGTATTTTCTTTTTTATAAAGAATGTGTATCTAAAATGGGGGAAAGGGGAGGGGGCAGAGGATGCAGAAGTCCCTGAGTGCTCCTTCCAGCATTGTCCATGCTCTCTAGATCATGGAGTGGTTTGGGTGAGCAGAGACTTTAAAAGTCATCCGGCTCCAACCCCCTGCCACAGGTAGGAACATCATCTGTTAGATGAGGTTTCTTCCTATTTGACAACAAAGAGGTTCTGGCACAGAAAGTTCTTTGCCCATTATAAAGAAATCCTCTAAGACAGCATTAGGTGGCAATTGCTAAACAACCCCTCACTATGCTAACTGAATTCAAATAGAAAGAAGAAATGGCAGTCAAACAAAAATGTGAAAGTAAGAGATCATCTCAAGTTTTCTTTGCAAATCCACGTCACCTTCGAGAGAGGAGGCTTACTGCCTATGTTTTGCTGACACACCTACAGTAAGCCTGTTACCATACTTTCAGTTCCACTACACAGAAGATCACTGGCCACAAATTGCAACTCTATCCTGACACATTCCATCAATCACAAGAAAATGACCGTACAAAAACTGTGTCTTACCTTATCCTTTTCATGGGGAAGAAGACATACTGGAGGGAGACAGGAAAGAGACTCAAAACTCTCCTTCCCATCAGCATTAGTGGTTGCTTTAGTGTTGAGTTGGTATAGAGGTCCATCCTTAAGGAGCCTACCATGGCCAACAGCACGTTTGACAGCTAATCGTAATTGCTGGTGAAAAATGGAGGCAGTGCTACCTCCAAATAACGCAGACACATCTTTCTGACCTTTCAGAAAGCGCTCGATGTTCTTCAAGGATGAGCCACTAGACTCAGCCAAGCCCTCAATTGCCCGTTTAATAAGTTTATTCCAGTCCACATTTGGTTTACCATCCAACTTGCCATGGTTCCGAGGCTTTGGAAGTGCTATTCTCCCAGGATTATCAGGATCCTTGTAGGAGTTGAGACCCTTGTTTGAGACTTTTAAAATAGTTCCATCTTTAACACTCAACTCTAACTGTTCCAGAACAGTTTTGCGGTCCAAACCATGCGAAGACGACACTGCATTGCATATCCTCTCCTCTGAAGGTCGCTGTTTTTGCTTCTTTACCTTTTTGATTGCCTCCAAAATCCACTCTGTATACAGCGGGTTGGCGAGTTTTACCATGGTGAAGAATTCTGTATATCCATAGAGTCGTTATCCTTTATCCTGATGCTGAACGAGTTTCAAATGATGAGAAAACAGATCCTCGAATGACGGGAACCAGCTAACCATAGCATACACGTTTTCTGTTCTGAATTAATCCTCCTTTCTCAAACATTATTTGTTTTTACACTGAAGAGAGGAAAACAAAACAATTAGAAACTTCTATACTCTTTCCAATAAATCCCATAACAGCTTCACAGTAAGGTTTTCCACAAAGGTATAAAGATTTCAGCATTATCTCACCTGAGCTGCTGGTCTCACATTCAAATGAGCTCTAATGTTAGGCCTGGAAGAAAATAAGAGAGACGTTAAAAAACAAAACAAAACAAAACAAACGGTTATGAAAAAAAGAAAAAAACTAGCACGCAATGTTAACTTGTTAAACACATAGCACAGTTTTAAGCCACTACAGTTCTGAAATACTGAAGTAATACTTCAGGTTTCATCTTCACTACTAATAAAAGCATAGTTTAGCATTAAAATTACTCCACTCAATCTAGACAAAAGCGCTCTTTCCATTTTGATCTATTAGTCTATACCAAGATTTGTATCACTGCACGACAACATAAATTAATATTTGGGGGGGAAAAAGAAAACCACAACAAACATCTTAAAAGAGCAGCAACTCTCTTAATTTTTACATATGGAAGACACTGCCTGAAACTTCAATAGAAAATACGAAAAACCAAGACTCTTCAGCAAACAGCAAGAAACTTTTAGAGTGCTTTCAGGAGTGTAATCATGGGTTTCTCTTCTGTGAAGAAAAAGCTATGGCAGTTGTTCCATAAAGGAAAAACATGAGGAAACAAGGTTGGAGATTGCAATTAAATGCTCTACTTTTAGAGGCCATAGAAAAAAGAATACAACATAATTTTCAGTATTGATGAGGCCCACTGAAAACACCTGAGAACAAAGTAACAGGTGACCATACACAGCATAAAAGGAATGCTTATGAAACTGCTAATTAACAATGCTGGTGAAAGGGTATGAGGCTCTACTTCAGAGCCTTTAGTTAGTTATCTTTAAAACAGCTTTTTCTAGGTGGGATAACTGTCTATTGCACTGAAGTTCTACTTCAGGAACACACTAGTATACTAACCGAGAAGGATCTGTAAAGCGTTTACCACAAGAAATAACGCCTTTCTACAAGAGACGTTTTAGACAAGAGCTAAGTCGACAACACAGTTATCCTGCTCTGCTTTCTAGTAAGTACTGAAGAATTTATCAACACACAGAACACATTTGCATACAGACATCAGACTCAATAGCAGAGCTCCACACGGCCAGTAGTGGAAAGATTCTGAACGACTGCTTAAACCAGAAAGGGTGCAGTGCCTGCCTAGAGTTCTTCTATCCCGCGAACAACAGATGTAAACGGAAATATGGTCCTCGACACTTGCCCTCCTCGCAAAGCAGAGATACGCTCTGGCGGTGCCCCCTGCCTGCCTGCCCGAAGGATTCCGTCCCCTGTTCCCAGCCGAGCTCCCTGCGCAGGGCGTTATGCAACCGTCCGGCCAGGCCAGGGCGACACCGGGAGGGTCCCAGCCCCGGTGGGTCACTCGCTCACTCGCTCTCTGCGTGACAAGTGACCCCTGCACCTGCTACCGTTCGTCCCCATCCCTACCGCGGGTGGGTCCCGCGCACGGCGCCCCAAGGAGCGCACTGCCTCAGCACCGAGACTCGCACCAGGGAATTCGGGAAAAGCAGGACGCAGGCCGCAGCCGCGGCAGACAGCCGAACCCCACGCAGCAGTCCGTCCTCCTGGATACAGGCAGTGCAGCCCGGATAACTCCTCGCACTGGTACGGCTGGGCCCGCACCGGCCTCGGCCGCGCTCTCTCGCGCCAGACACTGAACGGAGCTCAGCTCGCGCACCCCCAGCCATTCCGCTCGCCTCAGCCGTGCCGTGCCGCGACCGCCACCTTCCCGAGGCGTGGGCCTGGCGAGCGCCGCGGGAGCGGACGGCGGGGCCGGGCCTGGCGCAGAGCGGCGGCGGGGCCGGAACAGGCCGCAAGCCTGGAGCGCCCAACGGGCCTTCCCCTTCCTCAGGCCACGGAGCTCGCCAACCGCCTGTCCCCGACTTCCTCGGCATCAACCACCCGAGCCGGCGCAGCTCCGCCAGCGTTACTTACCGAGGCCCGCGAGCACCGAGACCCGGGAGGTGAAGGCCGGACGGCAGCGAAGCCCGAAACTGACACGGCGGCCATCTTGGGCCCGGCGCGCTGCGGCGGGGGGCGGGGGGGCGCGAGGTGGAACAGCCCGCGGGGGGAGGGGGGTAGCGAGGCGATGGAACAGCGCGGTGAGGCGTAGACGGCCGCCGGGGGGCGCTGTGGAGCTACAGCTGCGCCGCCGCGGGCGGGGAGGCGGGGCTGCGCTTGGAGCCGCCGGAGCGGAGCGGACAGCGAGTGAGGGGAGCGGCCGGGCCCGAGTCGGGCCGCCGTTCGGTAAAGGCTGATTGGAAGCGTACGTGGGGAGTAGTGGCTGCAGACCTGGGCTTTTCGCTGTGCCTGTGCGGAACCCCTGCGGTCCGGGAACGCAAACTGCGGCCGCCGGAGGCTCCGACCGCCGAGAAACGGGCAGGATGGTGAGAGGGCTGGGGCGCTAGAGAGAGATACCCGTACCCTGAAAAGAAGTTCCTCTCTTAGGCTTAGTTAAGCTTGCGCTTGAAATCGCCATTCTAGGCTTTTTCCGAAGTGATGTGGAATTCTGAAATAACGGTACCATTTAGCTCTGAGAGCGGGTACTCTCTCTATGCCTCTTCATACGTGCGCGAATAAAGGCTGCTCTATCCTTGGCCATCTTTGCCAGGTAATTTGTGTAACTTTCTGACATATTTTACTGTGTCGAGTAATGAATAATACACTGTCAAAACATTAGCTGTGCCACATGACAGTGCCTTGGGAGCTCTCTAGGTGAGGCTGCGCAGAGCTGGCTGTTCCTCGCACACACGAGGAGGGCCCGTTAGAGCTCCAGCCTTGGCTCGCTCACACCACAGGTTCTCCTCGGCTCTACAGAGGTACAGCGTTCCACTGGCATGTGCTGAACCTTGGCAGACGTGAGCAAAGAGCAGGCTCTCATTTAACAGCATTCTCTCTTAGGTTATATTTAATTGAAAGAGTCTCATTTTGTTATGCGTTCTGTGTGGCTTTGTGCTGCATGCAATTCTCTCGCCTTTTGTAACCTCTGGCTCAGTTTACCATTTGTTTACACATCATAGACTTTTCCACCATTGCCTTAAAACTATTGTGTAAAGTTTCTTGTGAGCTTCTGTTTTTAGAAAATAAAAAATAAAATCTTAAGAAATGTTCTAGAGACAGAGTTGATAAAACAAATGTGGTGTTTTCTGAATGGCTTTGTTTAGTGTCTTAAAGGTGAGAAATTTCTCTTTTGAACAAGAGGAATTACTTTGATGTTTTAACAGTAAGTTTTTCAGTGTGAAAGTTAACTGTTCCCAGTGAGTTGCTTATTAATTGAAGCAAATGGAGTTTGAGGTGCTATTTTGTAAGGTACTGCACAAAAAGTTCCGTTTCTGCCACATAGATGGCAGAGGTCTGGCCTTGTCTTGTCAGACTTGGATTCTCCCAACAAATTAATCTTCTCATGCCTCTTCCCGAGTCTTCAAGTCTGCAAGGCTTCCAAATTATAGTGCTGCCTTAAATTGCAAGGCTGTGGTGCTATATTCAGAAAAGCTAATAGAGACATAAATGCTATTTCCAGATGAGAAAGTAAAGCAAGACTAAGAGGATGCAGTACAGAACAGGGAAACCCAATGGTGTTCCCACAACACTGTCAATCTGTAGACTCTATTCTGTTTCAAAATTAGCAGTAGGTTATTATTAATAGCAACTTCACAAAACTAATTGTTTTGTAGACTATTTGACTAAAAAATGGCCTGTTTTCATCAACTCTCTCTTGTATTTTCACAGCACAGGCTAACAGCTAAATCATCAGAATTCCTGCATATGGCAAACTACAGACAGTAAGAAATTGTTTCATCGTGAAGACAGCGATGTTTTGGCAGCACATTTTGCAGCACTACTGTTTGACTGTGCACAGTTTTCTCTTGAGGTTCACATAATGAAAGTAAAATACCCTGTCAGCAGTTTTCAGGCTGTCCTTAAGTTCACCAGCAAAATTCAATTCTGTTCTGGCAGCATATTCTGTCATGTTTACCTTTAAGTTCCAGTTTCTGTAAGCTCCCAAACCACTGTGCAGACTTTCAGAACAAAGCATGGTCTAATGGTGTGGAAGCGGCTAGGCTTCCCTCAACAACCCTTTCCACTGGTGTGCAGAAATACTAAGTTACCATATGATTGTTTTTGTATCAGCACCAATATTCTTGATGGCAAGGGAAGCTGAAGCAACTGTAGGAAAAATAGGAAAATTGCAATATAATAAACTGGATAAAATAAAATTTTGATGGTGGGTACAGGCAGTCAGAGGAAAATGGCAGTATTTAAATAACGTAATATACTGTCAAAATTGAATTGCATTTCATTAGACAATAAAGAAACGCCTTAATTGAAAATATGTACCCCATGACTGTTGATTTTAAAGTCCAGGTTAAAAACAGAACCATTTTGTGTTTGATGGAGAACCAAAAGTATAAAGGCTCTGTTGCCAGTTTAACTGTGTTCTGCTGCTTTCCGTCTGTGCTACCTATATGACTCCCAATAATACAATCTCCTCATGGACTGATAATCTTGACAGTGCTTTTGTGTTAAAAACTGATTATATTAAAATAATAACTTTAAATTTAGAAGTGATGTAATTAAATGACAAATTGCTGCCTCTGTGTTGCTCTCAAATGTGTAATTCATCACAGTAATTTAAGTTGGATATTTAAAAACGTTGTTCTTAAAAAAATTGCATTTGATACAAATACTGACCGTAAAAGAGAAATTAATATATGGGTCATTTCTCCTTCAATACTGTACTGCCATAGTGCAAAGCTCGTCTAGCTCATGTAGAATTACCTAATGCTTTAAATAAGGATGTATGCATACAGTAGTATTGAAAGGTAGTGTCAGAGTAAGTGAACTGACCTGTGCCCTATTTTGGGGAAAGAAACAGCTACAATGAATCAAAAGAAATAAAAGATACAGACTCTGAACTGGGCCTTTGTTTGCATTCTGACAAAATTTGCAAGATCTTCCAGACTTTCAGATATCACCACTTGAAAGACTTGCCCACAGTCATGAATCGCAGGTGGGTGTGAAATCTCAGACCTCAGTCTCTGTGCTGGTGCAATAGTCCTGCCATCTATAAAGGCTGTGTTTTCAGACAGCTTATTTAATGGCATACAAAGGACTGCTTTTCCGTTGTTTTTGTATATTCCTAGCAGTGTAGTAGGAAAATTATTTGCCATGGCGTGTTTTACTGAGAAGTTCAGGGATCTGCTATATAAACAGAACATGAAACACTAGTTCTAATTATGTAAAGGAATAATTTGCTAGAGAATTTAGGTAAATTTGGTATGTTTTCATGCCAGCTGAATGTTTTCTGGGGTGTTACTCTATGGTGAACGAACCAGCAAAACAATGTAGTGAAAAACGTTCCCCTAGCTGCTCCTCCCTGCAAAAGACGGATTATTTCCTCATTTCATGGACTATACTGAAGTTCCCCTCTAGAAAAGGGATTCCTAAAGGCCGGTGAGGAGAAGGCAGGGGAGCTGCGCCGCGAGCGCACCGCGCCGAACGAAGGGGAACGTGCAGCGGCCTCCGCGCGGGCCGGCCCCGGGTGGCTCCCTGCCTTGTCACGGGGAGGGCGGGGACACAGAATCGGTGGCGGGACAGAGAGGTGGGACACAGGGCCGGGGGGCGCGCGGGGCTGTGCGGGGCGCGCGGGGCTGTGCGGGGCGCGGTGCCGTACCGGCTGGAGGGCCGTGCAGCCGCGGCCGGCGGAGGGAGCGCTGTGGGCGGGCCGCCCAACACAGCCGTCCCGAGCGCTGGGAGTGGCTTGTCCGCGCGCCGGGGGCGGGGCCCGTGCGGGCGGCACTCGCGGGGGTTTCGCTCAGGCACAGTCCGGCCCCGCCGCAGCCATGATCCACAGTCTGTTCCTGATCAACGCCTCGGGGGACATCTTCCTGGAGAAGCACTGGAAGAGCGTCGTCAGCCGCTCCGTCTGTGACTACTTCTTTGAGGCGCAGGAGCGGGCCTCAGAGGCGGAGAACGTGCCGCCGGTGATCCCCACGCCGCACCACTACCTCCTTAGCGTCTACCGCCACAAGATCTTCTTCGTGGCCGTCATCCAGAGTGAGGTGCCGCCGCTCTTCGTCATCGAATTCCTGCACCGCGTCGTGGACACGTTCCAGGTATGGCTGAGGGGCGTGGGCCCCGCTGCTGCAGCGGGGGAGCCTCGGCACGGCAGCGCTGCGGGGTAGAACGGGCGGGCGGTGCAAAGAGCCCCTCTCGTTTGCAGCTATTATAGTTTTGTTTCCAATCACATGATTTACATCCTGCGTTTGTGAGGATGTTGACAGGGCTTGCCGTAGTCGGGAATTTACTGCCTAGGATTACGATGGATTCGGCATCTACCTGTGCTCACAGGATGAACCTTTCAGCAATCAGTATTTCTGTTCTGCAGCCTTACCTGTACTGGGAACTGTGAACCGAGACCAAACTGGCCTTGTTCTCACAAGAACATAGCCACGTGCTTTAATCAATTAGTGACAACCTACCCGTGCCCTTTACATCTAGTGATGCTTCTTGGAACCTTCCTAAAGCAGTGAGTTACAGGAGTTGCCCCAGAGCAGCTGTATTTCCTCTGTACTATGGTTGACGCATCTTCTGATCAGTTTAGGAAAACGGTAAAGATGTCTGTCTTCCGCCTGCCAACAAGAGGATTGTGTTGTCTGGATTAGAAATGTCTTGTGATCTGCATCTTGCCAGCATACGGGAAATGTGTGTGCTTGGCCAAACAAGTATCATGGGAGCTTTTGCTTCTAAGATATCAGTCATAACCTGATTGTATTCTGAGTTATGTTTCTCTGACTTTAGGGAGTAGATTGGCTGTTCAGGCGAGCAGTGGATCATGTCAGACCCTTAGGTCTTGTTTTTTGTGAGGGTACAAGGCATGAATGTGTCATCATCGGCTTAGATGTATATTAAAATCTGATATATCTGAAACAGAGTGTTTGTAATGCAGAACTAGGATTTCTCTATTGTCATAGTATACGTATACTCATTCTTTATGCAAAATGGCTGATCTCTTTAATTGCTGTAAGTAACTAGAAGTTCTGGTTTGTGTTTTTGCACTTGCACTTGCTCTCTCCTAAGATGTGCTTGAAGTCCACATAAAATAAGACAGTAAGTAAATTAATTGTTCTGTTTTAAAATTTGCTGAATTAGTTGGAACTGCTTATGTGGGAATTTGCCACCTTACTGGAGCAGTGGCCGAGGTGTGTTCAGAGTTGTCTGTGGGAGTGGCATGTGTGATGTGCTTGTAGTAATACACGGAGTTTCAGTGGTTTTTCTGCCTCCTTCAAGAAGAGGCTTGATTTATTCCTGTGTGGGAGAGCACTGGGCTGAATGATCACCAAGATTCTCTTTTGGAGATTGTTGAGTGATTCTTTCTTTTGCACAGGATTATTTTGGTGTCTGTTCAGAGGTAATAATCAAGGACAACGTTGTGGTGGTTTATGAGGTGCTGGAGGAGATGCTGGACAATGGCTTTCCATTGGCAACAGAGTCTAATATTCTTAAGGAACTGATAAAGCCTCCTACTATTCTGCGAACAGTCGTCAACACCATTACAGGTACTGGGAAACAAGAAGATGATAAACTGGTACAGGTGGGAATATTCTGGCATAAGTAAATTAGGACATGGGTGAAGAAAATTTATGTTGTCCTATTCATGCAGCACAGGTGTATTTAGGGAGTCATGCGTTAGTGCTTTGCTTTGAGGTACCTTCCAGTTTCAGCATCAGCTGCACTTTGGTTTTGCATTTGGTTTTGGTCTGATTTGGGTTTTTTAAACTTAAAAAAGTCAGATTACATTTTCAGTTACAGACATGACATGACTTCCAGGATGAATTATTTTGATGTGAGTTTACACTTGCCCATGCATTACTGTGGTATGTTTTAGAGCTGGGTGTAAGAGAGATGCACATTTTTGGAGTACAGGGAGGCTGGAACAGTAATTGCTCTCCTACAAAGAAACAGAGGTTCTCGGGGATCAATTATAATTAAGCTCTATAAGGCCAAAGACTTGTTCTGTAGCATTGCCTAACTTCTGTGCTTGTTAATTCCCTTTCTTTTTCCAGGAAGCACTAATGTGGGTGACCAGCTCCCCACTGGGCAGCTCTCAGTGGTGCCTTGGAGACGTACTGGGGTAAAATATACCAACAACGAGGCCTATTTTGATGTGATTGAGGAGATAGATGCAATCATTGACAAATCGGGTATGGAAGTTGCTCCTGGCTAAGAATAGGATAACTTGTCCTGATGGTGCCTGAAGAGAGAGCTAGATTTTTAAATAGGTGCAGCTTCATCCAAGTGTTCGAAGCTCTGTTCCTATTTTTACTCTGGAATGTTGCTAACTTGTATGTGCTATTCAGTCAAAAATTTTACAGAGGTACTGAGATTTTCACTTGTCTTTGTTCTTGAGGTCTCATAAGCAATTCTATATTGGGAAAATAGAAGATGAGTAAAAATTGTGCATAGCACTTTCTCTTTAGTATTCATGCTTCTTAATCTTGTTAGAATTGGGAGCTATTGTCATTGGCCATTAAAATGGACATTGCTAGTGTCTCTGGTTCTTAACTGAATGAATCTTCCAGAGAAGTCATTGTGAATGATACGAATGTTGAGCAGACAACATAATGAGCCATGGCATTTCATTAAGAAAATAGATTTCCTTCCTCCTCACTGGTAGTTTTTCCACTTTGGTATTTTTTTGATCAGGTTCACATAATCACCTGTGTTTACTTTATTGTTGCAGGTTCCACGATCACTGCTGAAATCCAAGGAGTGATTGATGCTTGTGTCAAGCTGACTGGGATGCCAGACCTTACCCTCTCCTTTATGGTAAAGCTCAAGGATGTATCTTTACTTAAGTATTTTGAAAGGGGTTTCCCAGCCCTGCTGCTAAGATTGCAGTCTGGTGATGATGAGTCCCAGTACATCAGAATCTGGGTATGCCAGATGAAAAGAGAAAGAAATGACAATGGGAACTCATCAGGAACTTCAGCAACTTAGAGCCTAAAAGGGCTTTTTCAGATTATTTGTTTAAAAGCACAGGTAATCAGTGCTGTGTCCAAGTTTTTGAGATACAGTGGTGCTTTAAGCAGATATCCTGAAGGGCCACCTCTTTTATGAGTATGCACTAATGCAATTATGTGATATGACTAAGTTTTCTAAAATAGGATTAAAAATATCCTGAAAAAGGATAGAGGTTATTGAGTACTGCTTTCACATGGATATAACAGCATCAGACATGTCTGAATGTAGACACCTTCAAGTGGTCAAGAGTGTGTCAAGTGGTAGGCCCTTCATGGATAGAAGATTGCTAAGAAGAGGAGGTCATTTTAAGTTGTACTGCCTTTCCAAACCTTGTGACTTTCTTTTTGTTTCAGAACCCTCGGTTATTGGATGATGTCAGCTTTCACCCATGTGTGCGTTTTAAGCGCTGGGAGTCAGAGAGAATACTCTCCTTCATTCCACCTGATGGAAATTTCCGCTTGCTGTCCTACCATGTCAGTGCTCAAAAGTAGGTGATGAGTCTGGTGGTGTGAATTATGAAATTTGGATCCTTCTGGCTAGGAAGAGGATAAAAGAAGGAACTTTTAAAGATGAGGTGGCATGTTGAGCCAAATGAAGTAGAGGTGCATGGTGACTTGTATTTTTCTTTTTTTAAAATTACATGTTTTCTCCTTGTTTGGAGCAGCGATTCTGTAATGTCCTTTTGGCCAGCCAGCATTTTTCAAAGACTACTAGCAGATAAACAAACTAGATAGGGAAAGAACTAGACAGTGTGAAGTAATCAAGCTGTTGATTTCATATGTTTATAAAAACTTTGTAGAATAAAACAAGATAGTTTGGGGGTCCTGTTAGGTTTTTGACATCTCTCTTAATGGAGCCACAAGCTCTTGTCCACATTTACACTCTTTTCTAGAAGCAACTTGCCAAGTACTATTTGGGGTTACAGTTGCTAAAGAATTTTACTAGACCTCTGTCAGATTTATCTCTAGTAGGTGAAAAGGAGTGGCAAATGCAACCAAAAGCACAAATGTGAAGTTCAGGTGCTGCTGCACTGTCAGGAACTACTTGCCAGCCTGGTTGCGACATGCAAAAACATTACTTGTCTTTTGCTCAAGCCTCATGTTTTATTGGATGTAGTTCCCTGTTCCGATAAAGAAAATAGGATACAGCAAGCTTGTTTACAAAAAGTGTAATTAAGACTTGAGAATGGAATCCTAACTTTGCTCCTAGCTCAAACAAATGGGTGTAGGATTTCCTTCTCTTTTAAGCAAATAAGAAGGCAAGAGATCAACAAGGACTTTCTGTTTGTGTCTCTATTCTAGTCTTGTGGCAATTCCTGTCTACGTTAAGCACAACATCAGTTTTCGTGATAGCAGCTCACTGGGACGGTTTGAGATCACAGTGGGGCCAAAGCAGACTATGGGGAAGACTGTAGAGGGAGTGATGGTCACTAGCCAGATGCCAAAAAGTGTCTTAAATATGACCCTTACACCCTCCCAGGGAACACATGTCTTCGATCCAGTTACAAAGGTAAGAGGAAAGAGAGGAATCAGATAATGTTTTTTTTTAAATATTTCTTACCTATCAGAAAATGCAGTCAACCTGTTCATATTTACATGAAGGCTTCCATGAACACTGCCTTGCTGAAGGCAGTATGTTGGGGTGAGAACTTTTTCTGAACAACTGCATACTAGGAGTTTTCTTAATCCCTAGGACAAATACTTTGGTGTCTGAATGGACTGTAGTTCTGGCTACTTGGCGTGTGAAGAAAATCTAAGCACTGCTCTTGTATGATGGGACATCAGTCTGGTGAATGGGTTACAAACATCTGCATATCTAGGTGTCATGCCTAGTGCTGCACCTTGGGCTTTTGCAAACACTGAGGGTTGATTAATGGTTTTGATTAGGCTTGGGGTGTTCTGGTTTTTTTGTTTGAACCTGAGGAGTTAACTTTTTTTGTTTTCTTGCAAACTTTAATCTGATGGGTTTACCCATGGGGTCTTTAGCACAAGTAGTGGAAATACCACATTCATAGTAGGCTTTTGGAGAGCCTTATGGAAAGAGGAGGAGAACAAAGATGCTGAGGTATCTGCTCCTTAATCCCGTGTCTGGCCAATATGAAAGGCAAGATACCAAGAAAAAGACTTTTTCATAGAGAAACATTAAAAGCTGCCGTCAGAATGGGACTCTTCTTTAGAGGTACAGCATTTGAGTTTCACTGCTGCATTTTCTGCTCCTTAAAGTTACTGTCATGGGATGTTGGGAAAATAAACCTCCAGAAACTGCCAAGTCTGAAGGGGAGCATGAGCCTGCAACCTGGGACATTGAAACCAGATGAAAACCCCACCATTAACCTACAGTTTAAAATTCAGCAGCTGGCTATATCTGGTAAGTGACTGCTGTGTCGGTGCTCATTCTGCATGTAGCTGAAGTAACTTCACAAACCTTCTGAAGTGCATTGTACCTGAAACATGTTCTTCAAGCAAAAAAGTTGTCTGCTTTGACTGCAGATATATGGATTTGCTCTTGCTGGTGCTCTGTGAAATAATTTACCTACATTTCCTGGCATTTTGTGCTTACAGACCTACAAAGAAATTTAGGGTATGGATGTGTTTGTAAAGAATGATGCTAACAATTAGCAGTTGTCAGCTTTTCTCCGTTCTGTCTACTGCTTGCTAAAACTTTCCCTGTGCTTTCTGCACCACTATTGTATGATCTTCTGTCTGTTTATCGTAAAGGCCGGTCAGCTTTGTTTGTGGCAACAGTCTTAGGCTGTGTTTGTTTGCTTCTAGGACTGAAGGTGAATCGCCTGGACATGTATGGGGAGAAGTACAAGCCATTCAAGGGGATAAAATACATGACTAAGGCTGGCAAGTTCCAAGTCAGAACCTAGAGGCTCGTGAACCTAGGCCTAGTGAAGAAGAGCACGTTTCCTGTTTCCCCAGTCCCTCGCTCTTGGATGCAGCCTCTTGTCCCATCCATCTCTTCAGGGTTGCTCCCTTGTCTGTAGTAGCATAAGCAGGACAGCCAGCGCTCAGAGTGCTGGAAAGCAGGGAAAAGTAAGGTTGACTGAAACCACTTCATCCCTACCTGAGTCTGAAGTATTTGGAACAATAGCAGATGGGAGGGTTGCTCAGGTCCCTTAGGATTAGTGAGTCAGCTATGTAAGCTTGTATCGCCTTCATTTTGCTGTCTTAGAGGAAATTCTAGGGATTTATGGCCTCTTGTAGCTCCTCTTGCATTTTGTTTGGCTTTTTTTCCCTTTGTAGTGATACAAAGTTGAATTTCCACAAACTTCAACGTGATGATCCAGCATCTGCCTTTCTGTATCACTGGGCGTTAGGGTGGTAGTTCCTGTGTAGTTCCTGCCAGGAGGGAGAACATCTAGCTGTTCTGCCTCAAAAGGACTGGAAGAAGTGGAAGGGTACATTATTCCACCCAGGATGGGAAGTTGAGAAGACTGAGATTGGGAATGGTCCTACAAAAGGAGGAGGAGAAGAAGTGCATTCTTTCTCTAGATATTTCATAAGGCATGCGGGTCATCAAGGATCTTGAGTCACTGAATACAGACTTGAAATACATTCAGATCTTTTAACTGATGAGTGGTGGTATCTCCATGTAATTCAGCTTCTCCTCTTATTTCATCAGTGTTTGAAGGTAGGAATTCTCCTAGCTTATTTGGGGAATCAGAAGAGACAGAGGAAATTCTGTGGAGACAGCACTGATGGAATTTGAAGCTGTGGCTACATGAAGATAACCACTGTCCTAGTAACTTGTTGGAACCTCTTTTTGCCTCTTCTTGCCTATTGCAAATGAGGATACTGCTGTTTTTCTGCTCACTGATGTCTTTCTTTGAGATAATTGTGACCTAGTACCTTTGTAATGTTCCTCCTGTCCTACTTAATTTCAGTTCCTGTACCAATCAGGTGCTGTGCAGATGGATTCAAACCTATGCCAGATTTTTCACTGGGATAATCGCTTTCTCAGGAGCTGTTGCTATATCTGCCCATTCCAGCCTGTGGTACAGCAGAACATAGGAAATGAGAGGCACCTGCACTGTTCATATTGTCTGTAACAGGCTCTTTGGCCCCTACATGCCAATGTGTTTTCTCTTGGTAGCAGAACTTGCACCTAAGCTGCTGTACATGTGACCACACACGTGTGGTTGTGGAGTCCAGCATGTACTGTTCATGCTTGTGAACAGAACAGGGTGACCCTAAACGAAGGATACCATTCATTCCACCTTGCATGTGGCAGATACTTGAAGTGGATGAGCGGCATCTTGCTTGTGGGATTGCAAGTTCCAGTGCAGCTGAAGAACTCCACAGCAGCTGGCATTCTGCTGAGGTGACATTACTGCTGAACATGTTCAGTGCAAACAAAACCTTCAACAAGGGCATCAATAAAATTAATTTTTACATGCCATCTGTGTCATTTCAGGCTTTACAAGAAATAAAGTTTTGTATTTGAGGAGGAAGGTAAATTACGCCAATTGGATTGTGTATAGTGGGTGCCTTAGGGAGATAAATGTCTTTATGCAGTTGGCATTGTAAACCTGGGACTAAGCTGCTGTCTGAAAAGCTGAAATTAATTGCTTTCTTGGTAATTTTTCTTAGTGTTTCCTAAAAGGAGTGCTGAGCATTTCCTAGAACCTCAAGTGAAAATGTCTTTAGGAATGCAGCTGAACCATTTTTGTTTACTGAGTTGGGTAGCATGCTAAGTGCAGTGCTTTGATTATGAAGACAATTAAATACCTCATCACCTTCCTGCTCTTCAAGTATTAATACTGTCCTTTGGCTTTGTACCTTTGATTTTTAAAGGATCTTTTATTTCCTGCTGAAGTGATTCATGTTACTCGAGATATTGGAAGGTTTCTTATACCAGTACACTTGCCCTTTCTTTTGCCCTGCTGCACAGAAGAGAGAGCTTTTGCTTCATATCAGATCATAATGCATAGAAATTTAATAATCAAAAATATGCATTGAATCTGTGGCAGATCAGGCTGGTGTTAAAATTCTTGCCCATTCCATTACCAGGAGCAAAACCAAGTGAAAGAATTAAATGTCCTAATAAGCATGCCATCCTGAATTTGCTCAGAGAGTGTAAGCTCAAACTCAGTTAATTAATTGGTCTAAACTGAAGAAGCAAGTAGTATATTAATCTGTAAATAAGCAGCCCATGCCTACAGCTTTTGTTCTTTCTGTTGGAAACCAGTTTCTATTGAAACCAGCTTAAATTACCAAAGTCGAATGGTATAAGGACAGAGCTTAATGTCTTCCACTTGTAAAGCCAAGTAAGGAGGGAGATGAAGTTTTCAGGAAATTAAATGTCTCCTTCAGTTCACACCCATTCCTAAAACAATATAGCTGCTAAAGAGATGCACGATGTTCTCTCTTATTCACTCAAGACCAGAATTAATTTTTTATTGTCCTTATGTAATTTGATTCAAGCTGAAAGTTTGGTGATGCTGGGGAAAAGGATGATTAGCTTCTAATAACCTGTAATAAGGAGAGTATTTTGAGAACATGCCCTTCCCACATATTGCAGTTTGTCTTCCTGTTGTACTAGAAGTCATAAGCATCTGGACAAACAGGAAGGCCTGCCAGCATACTTAAAGCACCCAGAAGGAAATTGTGAGGGCATGGTCGCAGGATTGCAAAGGGTTCATTTGTCTTTCTCAGAGTTTCATAGTGGCCTGAATCCAGTCAAGATAGCGATTCACATTTGTATAAACACCAGGTATGTCTTTGCGTCCACAGCCTATTCCCCAGCTGATGATTCCAATCAGATACATACGATCATCCTTCATACAGACCAGAGGCCCTCCAGAGTCACCCTACAGAGAAGTAGCAGATTAGTAACAATCTCTTTGTTTGGTTTTGCATTGTTTTTCCCACCCTCGCTGGCTTTAGAGGTGCACTAGGTGTTTACAGGAATACCCTACGTAGTATGCTCACAAATCAAGAGCTCTTAGTAACAGTACTTTTACCTAAGTCACTTTTATGTTCCAGACTCCCTCAATGCTCCTCTTATAGGGAGAGACACAGAAATATGTAACACTAAAGTGTCTAACTTTGTATGGAGCTCATTTATGAAATGCAGGTAAAATGTTGAACAAAGAGAGGAAAGCCCTCATTCAAGCTATAAAGATCAAAGGAGTTTTATCCTGCTGTGTGTAACAGTAAAGCAAAATTATTAAATAGCTGTTTAAACAGAAAGGATGTGGATTGAATGCATGCCTTCCTTTTTCCTCACATCATAGCTGCTTGTTCTCCACCATCTTTCAGCTTTTCTTTTCTCTACTTTTCAGTAGAGGGGCACCCCCTTCCTTCTACAGAACCTCCTGCTGAGTGTTTTGAATGCTCACATAACAGAAAATACTAGGAAATGCTGGGGTGGATTTTCCTGTTCAGTTTTGTGGTATTTCCTGTATTTGGGGTTTTCGGCCTGTGTTGCTCTGGTTTGATTGCTTAAGTGTTCCCTGCCTTCCCCTCCATAAGGGGTGGGGGAGGAGAAATGAAAGAGGAGCCACCAGTCCTGTTCTGTTCATCAGAAGTCTACTAGAACTGCCATGTAGGCAAATACATAACTATTTTCTGAAGCTGTTTGTTTAGTTAGCTCAAAGTACAGATAAAAGAAAAGAGACAAGGAAAAGAGAAGAATAAAGAACAGAATTGGGTTTACCTTGCAGGCGTCATCAAGGTGTCTTGTGTCTCCCGCACATAACATGTTGTCTGTTACTGTCCGGTTGTCGAGATACTGTGCTGTGCACCGACTGGCTGGGAACAATCTGACATGGCCTTCCTTCAGGTGCTCTGAATAGAATGGAGAAACTGGAAGAAAAACGACAATATAAATAGCTACATATGTCTGTGTATGCACATAGATATGATTTTTTTAAAAGTTGCAATTCAGTTTCCATAGTTTAGGGGAGAGTGAACAGAAGTAGCTCTGTGGCTAAACTAAAATTTCCTTGCAAAAGGGTCCTTTTATATCTTGGGTGATCCACTCTGATAATCAGAACAGCTTAAATCTAGTTGAGAAAGAATATTTTTTCTTCAGCAAGCTGGAGATGTTTATGTAGGCTCCAAATTAAAAACTGCTGGGTTTCTTGGGTGGATAAGTCGTCTTCGCATAGTTACATCAATCAAAATGAAGTCACAGGAAATGTCTATGAAAATGCCTTAGTTGTATGAAACAGAATCCTAACTTTTTAACATAAGACTTGCACTAACAAAAGTTAGATGCTTTGTCATACATAACACTGAGTAACTGGTACACTTATGTTGGAATGGAAGAGATTTGGTTGGTTGATTTGGATACTGGTTTTATTCTCCTGTGTAGCTACAATTGCACAAAACTGAAAGTTGGCAGGATTGTTGTTATTCAGTAGAGTTTTGAATTACAGTTGCAGCATCTTTTCCCTCTCAGAGTTTATCTTGTACTCCCTTTAAGCAATGTTGACGACAAGCTTTAAAAGCACTTTAAAAACACGATGCCACACTTACATGCTATGTCTTTAGGTCTGTTCCAAAACCCCTATGGGTCCAAGCTGTGATTAGGTCTTGTATGATGGATGCTTCACAGTTTCTGTCTTACTAAGTTTACAAGTTAGAGAATTTAAAGAAAATGGAAAAGGAAGAAAGTAAAGTAAGAGCTGGGGGTTTTCTTTTGTTTGCTTTAAATACAGGTCTGCCTGTGTATACTTTCAGACAGCTTTTATTTCTGTTTGTTATAGTTCACTTTAAAAGCAATTTAACCAGTCTTTTAATGTATATCTGGGATTGTTATTTCTTTAGCTTTTTTTTTTTGCTTATTTCTGCATACTCAATGTCTTTTTTAGAATAATGAATCAATCTGAAACTGTATAGTATATCAAGCCTTGACAGAAATGGATTTCTGTCCAAATGACATTACCTAAATGTACTGAGTACAGGAGATGTGGCAGCCCTGATTGCAAATCTTACGTCTGTCCTACCTTATTCATTGTGCCATTATTTTTTAGTTTTGTACCATGAAGAGATCAAGGAAGAATCTACTAGCCCATACATCTGACAGACTCAGGTGAATAACTTACAGCAAAACTTAGTTTTGAGTAACTCCTACGTACATTTTGTAGTGCTCCTTTAGCTGATATGATACATTACACATTCAGTGACACTAAAGGCTTGAATTCTTTGAGGGCAGAGGACTCAAGCTCTGGACATGGTATCTTGCATATAGATGTGTATCTTCTACTTACATTCTTCATTTCTGCCATAACCAGAGATCTCACATTCAGTCCAGTCAGGCAGCTGCAGCTCTGTCATGGGGAGGCAGGCAGCACGGACAGTGCCTGTTTCAACAGCACAGTCTTCTGCATCTGAGTTCAACTGCAACAGAGCTGAACAAGGAAAAAATACCCCCACTTCATTAATCACACACTTGAGCCAACCATGACCTTCCAATCACAAAATCAGAGAAGTTCTTACCGATATCATTGTTGAAATTTTCTGAGTCAAATCTCTGATGCACAGTGTAGCTCTTTACTTGAAAGTTCTGTTCATTTTCCTCAGGAGTTGCTCGGGAAGTCCTACCCAGCACAATCTTCAGCTGATTTGAACTAAAGCTGAAGAACAAGAGAGTCTCCATTCCTGTGTTAACTAGAGTGGACCCTTCAGTTTAAGATGTGCTGTTGGATTGTCTGCTTTTTTTTGTTTGTTTTAATTTTAGTTCTATTACTATTTTGTTACCCAGGCAGTTTGACTTCACAGTGACCTACTTGCCCCCATTTTTGTTGTATATACTTAGAGTCATCAGGGCAAAGCTCTTCTGCCAGCCCCTTGCTGTTCTCAAGTTTCAGATGGTTCTGCATGTGTATTGACAACTTTGTTCTTAAGGTATCTGATACTCTCCTGTGGTACCTTAATGCCATCCTGCTCGTTTGCCCAATTAAATTCCTCTCTGTAATGCTCAGCACGATTAACTGTAATCTTTAATGCAGACTTCCTGGGATAAAGAGGGTTTTTTTCCAAGTCTTATACCCTTCCAGTAAGGCTATACTGGATGCTTCTATTTTCCAGACTTTTTTTCCCCAGATAGTACTGAATCCTCAACTTACCCTTCCTCAAAACAGTGAGCAGCTGACAAAACCCAGCAGGAACTGATCAGAATTCCTCCGCAGAGGAAGTGCTCTCCAGGCACTCGGTGATACTTCACAAAGATGGCAGCTTGCCATGGGTGAGCTGCAATGTCTGCGTAGGAACCACCTTTAATCCTGTACTGGCGTACTCTGCGCAGCCGTAAGCCACAGGTGGCTGTGGATGACAAACCCAGAAACAGGCTTTTTGTTCAGGCACTCTTGCTTTGAATTAGGGTTAAGAGTCTGCTAGTCACCAGTCCGTGTTGAGGCAGCCTGCCACAAACTGTTTAGTATTTGACTCATCCCTGTTTCCTAGGAAACTTGCATTCTGATTTGAAAAATACAGTAAGGAAACCCTGCCTTTCCTGTCCTCCATTTCTGCAATCTTCCCTTCTGGCAGAGCAAAAGGCATTTCTGTGAGAGTGGAGCTACAGAACCCTTTCTGCTCCAAAAAGCTTTTTTTGTTTGTTTGTTTAACTCCAGCTCTTTTTTTTACTGAAAGATGCTTGAGTGTAATACAGCTTTTTTTCTCCTGATTTTATTTTACTAGAGATGACATGCAGGACAGTAATGCTTCAAAGTAAGAGAAGAAATCAGGAGTGCTGGTATCCTTACAGCAAGTAGGCACATTGCAGTACTCCCACGTGAGCTGATTTCTTTTCAGGACATGGCACCAGGGCTTGCTGTCATTATCAGGATTCCTACAGCATAGGAAAGAGAAGAGCTATTTGTACTATCAGATCTGCAGAGAGTTTGCAGAGACCTAAAGGTGTCAGATTGTCACCGAGGGTATTCTTTTTGATTTTTCTAGAGATACAGAGGGCCCTAAGGGCACATGAAATTTGCATTTGTGGAGTCTGATCTTAGAGAAGCATAGATCAGGTGGAATAAAATTACTATTGGTAGTGAGCTTCACTGCCACCAGTAATGTATTTCTTGTGCTTTTCTAATCTGTGTAAAAGATTAGAGCCTTGCCTTAAAGAGTACTACAAGACAGTTTGGTGGGGTTTTTTTAAAAATCTATAACCAACTACATACCTGCAGAAATTGTGACTACCAAGGCCCAGCTGGTAAGCATCTCTTCTCCAAGCAGTATATAGCTTGTTTTTAAGAATTCGAGAATTCCACTTCAAACAGGTAGCTCCAGAACTGGTAACACTGTGGCTGCCACGGTAATCTGTGCCTCTTCCAGATCTGCAGTTGATGTTACTAACTTCAATAAGAAAGTTGCACATTAACCGATTGATGCGAACCTGTCAGTTGTTCCTAGGTGTGATTTCTGTCAAGGCATCTATATATATTACCTATATGTATCTCATTCGCTCAGTGTCATAAATACTGAAAGCCTAAATATGATATAACATGAGAGTCTCAACTTTTTAGGCTACAGAAATAACCCAAGTCCACAGAGAACTCTTATATATGCAGTGAATAAATATATGCAGTGAATAATGGAAATTGCAAAGTCCATTCCCTGTCCTTCGTATGTACCTTTTGAACAGGAGGGCACACTGCAGTGTTCCCAGGTGTACCTTCCCCCTTTGTAGATATAGCACCAAGGTCTGGAATCCTCATCTGGGTTTCTGAAAGAGTTACAATGTTATGCATCATTATAAAGCTATTGTCAATAGTGTCATGTAGCCATGTAATTCGCTAACTTAGTCCTGCTCTGCAGTGACGATGTGGACTGAACCATCAGAAGTTGCTGTAATTCCTGTTTTAATTCTAAAAACTGTGGCGTACATTGAGGTGAAGATGAAATGGCCAGTAGCTAGCAGGAGTGGACAGCACGTTTGTGCAATTTAGGTCACGTACAGGAAGCACTATATTTTTACTGTTTTGATCAGGATTTGAAGCTGTAGGAAACTGAATTACAAATGGAGTTTAGGGAGGACTGAGAAGGAGCAAGGGAAAGACTATGGGGTGCGAGATACTTGGATTTTGTAGTTGGCCATAAACATCCAGTCTTGGAAGATCTGAAGTTCAGATATGTCTACAGATGTTACAATTACTGCTCACGGGCTGCACAGTATCTGCACCTGTGCAGACTGTTCCCTGCTTGGTATCAGACTGCAGTAAGCAGCCATTCTTTTGCTCTAGGCTCTTAGAATGGGTTGATTCCTGTGGCTCTGACCTGTGTGCCATCAGCCCCTCACCTGCAGTAGTTGTGATTCCCCAGTCCCAGCTCAGCAGCATCCTCTCTTTGGCCATTGTACATTCGGTTCACCAAGCCATTGCTATTCCAATTTAAACATTCAGTTCCACTCTCTGTCATGCTCCAGGTACCCCTATATGTTACTCCAGTGTCTTTGTAGCATTTAACTTGAGTATCTGAATAAAAGGAAACAAAATGTAAGGACAGCATGCCAGTTCTTTCCCAGACAGCTTCCCCAGTCTCTGTTCTGTTTAAACTTGGCTCTCAGACATCTTGTCTAGTAAGTCAGTGAAAATGCCCTGTCAGGCAGACTATAAGTGTATATGAAGGTCTTCAGTTACAGAATTCAGAGTTTTATTAAGAGACACAGAGGTGTCCTTAAAAGTTTTTTGCAGTATTAGCTTTAGAACAAAAAGAGACAACTTTAAATAGAGAGTCTAGCTCTCTACAGCAATAGCTTCTGGGTACCTCATCCTCATGTACTGCATAGCTAACACCAATAGTATTGTTCAAAGCAATTGATGTAGTATACTCACCTATTTCACACTGCTTCCCTAAGAAACCTTGGTGGCACTGGCAGATGAAGAGCTGTGGGGAGTAATATGCCTGTGAACATTGGCCGCCATTGTAGCATTTATTTCTAGTGCAGGCTGTGGGATAAGCAAAAGCCAGGAAATACTGTTAGATTTGACAGAAACAAGAAACTTGCAATGTATACACGTTTCGTTTTCCTGTCAGTCTTCTTTAGCCTGTTCTGTTTTCCCTACCCACCTGTTATTGCCATGTGTTTACAGCCTTTTTGTGTAGCACTTCCATTCCTTCTTGGTTTCATTCTGTCCATATATTCTATTAGACTTTCTCAGCCCCTTGCCCACTCCCACTGAGTTCTGCCCAAGACGGTGTACACTGGTATTTTGATTTCTATCCTCTTCTATTCCCAGACAGATTTTCTGTGCAGTAACTCTGGCCCTGACAGTGGAGTTCTTCTGTAGGATGATTAGATGGACAATCTCTCACCATTTCCTTCTTTGTCAAACTTACCTCTGACAGGTACAGTGTGGCAATGGCTTCGACCACTGTCACACCTACAGTATTCTATTCTGCTCCCTGAAAGCCTCAGCCAGGTCCCCCTGTGTTGGTAAATTTCTGCAGATGAATTATCTGTGCAAATGGCTGTAATCAGAGAAAGGAAATCCTCTTTTAGAGATTCAGGGAAAATACCTGGCTGAGCCAAAGGACTCTCTTGTATTTCCAGAAGAAAAGTATCTGTGATGGGAGCATCTGTCTAATGGGTTGCCCTTTTTCCTTCGCAGACTACAACTGTCCCATCTCTCTCACTGCTGTGCTGCCGGATGTACTATTCCACTATTGACTGGTCTCTTTTTCTTTCAAGAAGAGCAGAGGGAGGGGAAAAATTTGTTGTGGATGATATTAACAGTCTGGTATTTTGCATTCTGAATCTCTCATACACATAACCATGGCAAAAAGCTTTCAGGCTCTGTTTCTTCAGCATAATTTGCTTTCCCCTCCCATGTTCGTAATGCTCCAGCTAATATGGTTTTAGTTAGCCTAGCTTACCTCTAGATCTGGCTCCTCGTTTGAAACGCATGTGTAAGCCCTGCAAGCAAAGAAGGTTAATTCTGTAACTGCTCTCTTTAAAAAGATGAGGGAACAAGTACCTTCAAAGAGGCAGTCCTTTTCTTGAGGTCATGTGAATCATGGAAGCTCTGAGGAACTGTCTGCCCTCTTGTCACACAGTACAGTGAAAAGTGCCTCTAGTACCTCAGTATGGGTTCCTAAGAATTGTAAGTCATTCAGTCGCCACGGATTATCAGGTGATTGTCATTTGAGTGACCTGCACTTAGGATGTGCTGTACTCACATCGTGTGTGAAGTCATTATGTGCTCTTGGGGCATTGCAAATGCTAACTAAAGCTTGTCAGCTATTTGAAGGAGGTTCAAACAAATAATTTCCAAGGTAAAGTCAGCAAGAAGTTACTCTTGCTCACTGACATACAGTTTCCCCATAAGACTTTATAGCTTGATTACCTTTAAGAGATACGTCTCCTGCAGCCAGTTAAATAAAATATTTTAGTTAAAGTTTTATGGAAGAAACCAATTTAGAAAGCTTCTTAGATTAGGCCACAAGAGAAAGAAGATAAAAAGAAGAAGGAAGGGTGGGATAGCAATTTTTTGAGAAAGGGAGTAAACATTTTATAATTGTGTAGCATTTACTCAAGCTGTGTGCAGTGTGAGGCTTAAAGTGAGGGGACAAGGGAACCATTGATGTCCAGTTTTAAGTGAGAGTAATGATGAAGATGATGACCATAGAAAATGAAAGGCTGGTTACAATGGAATTCTTATTAACGGCCAAAGGTGACAGTGAACCGATACACCAAGAATACCCAGAGAAGGCTTGCTTACTGAAATGAAAACCAGACAGGATAACACATAACACATCCACAACAAGAGGTAGACTACTTTGCAACATTTTTCTTCCTCTGATTTCTAGTGAGCTAAGCAAATTCTCCTGATGCAGACAGCTGGAGTCAACGGTAAGGCAGTGCCACTGAAAATACAGGAAGATGGCAAGAGAATTATTTGATGCATTAGCCTCTTACCTGGCACTGGGCAGTCATGACTGCTCCCACCAGCACAAGGAGACATGGGAGTTTGCCTTCCATTCTGAGTGTTTTTCACATCAGCTCCAAATCTCAAATTATCTGTAGAGACAAAAAAATAAGATATTGAACAAAGGAAGTTTACAGTGTGAATGGAGTTCAAGGTGTAACTTTAAATGAAAGTTTTAAATTCTGAAAATTCTTTTTACACATTTTCAACTCGTCGCCTCTCAGCTTTCTGGTCTAGCTGTCCTGGTCTTCCTGGGGAAACTGCCAGGCTGGACCCAGATGTGTTTTTATTTGATAAACTTAGAAACTTGATAAGCTAAAGCATACTCTTTTATGTCTAGAGGAAACTGACAGGGCGTTTCCTGGGGGATAAGACAGAAGTAAATTCCAAATACTTTTTCCCAAAACTGCAGGATGCCAACAGTACCATGTGCGCTATTAGAGAGATGGGCTTGTCTGATGATGCAGTGTAATGGTGATTTGAATGCGTTAACTGAGATTCTGATTACTGACACCTACTTAAGAGATCTCTTGCGGAGGCACAGACGTCTGCTGAAGGGTCAGTTTGTGGTAACAGCAGTTTATGAGGATTTGCATTTTTTGTACGACTGCTGCTTTGGGTTACAGTGAAGGCTTCTCTCTTCATGTTGAGGATGTGTGGGCAAAATGACTTTCTTTGATGATAGGTGAGGACAGTACTGTTATGTCTCTTATTTTCAACATTTCTATTGCTTCTCCCCAACTTCAGCCTTCAGTTAACTATTATCATATGCTTTTGCTAAAAAGGCAGAGTATGGCAGGCTAGCTTTTGTTCTGATACTCTCGTTTATTTGTTGCAGCATCTTTCTGTATGTCAGTTCTGTGCAGTCACAACTATACATTATTCCCTCTAGTTGCCTTCAGCAGCTTTACACTTCAAAGCCCTCCTTAATCCACCAGGAAGAGTTTCTACTTTCTCCAAATCGATTTACAGTCTGACTCCTATATCAGTAGTCTTGGGAGAGAACCTTCATTGATCCCTAGTGGGAGATTGTGAAGGTGCGATGTAGATGTGGTGGAGCCCTCCTGCATTGAAAAAGTCCCACACCAGAAGTCCATTTTCTCTCTTCCTTTTAAAATATAATACCTCCTATCCGAACCAAGAGCTGGGAGTGAGAAAGAGTAGCAGGTACAAGACAGGCAAGAAGACACAATTTAATTTCCAGTCTCTAGGACTGCCCTGAAGTTCCAAGTATTTGGAATAATATTCAGGCACTGTTGCCCACACTATCACCTTTTTTATCATCTGTTATATGCCGAAAGCTAACCCAATTATTTGAGAAATCTACTACTTCCAGAAATCAGGAGTTCGGACTCTGTTTATATATAGCCAGAGAAGGCAGCTGGATAACAGCTGGTGAAATTGGAGTATGATAGATGAGTCATAAACTGGAATTCAAGGCTGATATGGAGAAAGACTCTGTGGTTCTTTAGTAGTTTTGTCGTTGGGGTTTTTTTGGTCTGTCTGTTTTAAAACTTGTTCAAAGCAAAAGGCATGAATAGTCCAGTTTCTGAAGCAGAACCAGGAGTACAACAGGATAGTTTAGGATGTGATTTCTCATCACTGGGCTGCAAAAAGAAGGGACTTAAGTCGCAAGTCGGACTGAAAAGATTCACAAGAACCTCTCCGGAGAACCTTAATTACTCCATGCTTTATCTTTGGGTCACATCTTGATCCACCACTAAACCCTGCCCCGAAGTTCGACATCTATAGATACAGAAATTAAAAGTAGCTCTCCTTCCTCCCAGTGACATAATGTGTCCATTCCAAATTACATTGTTTCTGAATCTATAGCACTAATAGCTTTCTTGATGATGATCAGCTATCTTGATTTAATTGAAGCAATAGACTGCAGACCCTTGCTGCCTTTTCCTCCCTTCTGGATAAAGCATTTCTGTATCCCTTTTCTGAACTGAGCAGATGAATAGTAGATTTGAACTATTTCTCCATAAAAATATAATAAACAGACCTGTGTTTTTGGGGGAAAGAGCTAAAAACCCAAAAGAAAAAAGTAAGATGAGGTAGTCTTTGAAGACATTGGAGGAAATGGATATTTCAAAATACTTTGTTTTGGGAATCATTCTCAGTATTTCCTGTGGTTTTGGCCATATTTAAAGAGAAGCATATTTAGGGAGAACTGAAGATGACCCACCCTCCTCCTCGTGTCCCTCCATTATTGTGCTTTGGAACCTGGGGTGAAAGGCATAGTCTGATCTCCTCCTGGGAAGATTAGATAAATTCCCTATTTGCAGCTAGTTTTCTGTGTCTCCCTACCTTACCATCAAGATATCTGTCCATAATTCTTTCTTTAAGTTCTTCTTCTAATGGCTTTTGTGAAGGACACTCCTCCTTGCTTAACTGGTCAGAGCCCGAGCTTTCCCTTCTCTGGAAAGCCTCAGCTTTCTTGAGACAACTGAAAGTTAGCAGCTTTACCCACACTATGAATCTCTTCAGAAGCAGGAAGGCAATAGCTCAGTTAGTTAACTATCATGGTGCTTCAGAGGGGTTTATTAAATAATAATATTTAATAGTATTTAATGACAATGCCATTGATGTTGAAAACAGGAAATGCTCTTTTTGAAACAGGTGCGGAGTAGTGCCTACCTTTTTGCTTTTTCTCTTCTGTATTCGCTTGATAATTTTCTCTCCAGACCACTCTGGGTTTGTGTTTCCTGTGTGTCTGCTCTGATCTCTGTCCTACTTGTAGCGCCACTCGAGGGGGTGGAGACTCCTCGGGCGGTGCTGCCGCATCCCACCCCTTCCCCTCGATGACGAGGGGATGCTCCAGGCTGGGGCTGGGTCCGGATTGTCGGGGAGGGAGCCTGTGCGGGACGGGAGGAAAGCTGCTTGCTGGCATGCTGCTGGACTTTACGGCCAGTTTATTTTGTTCTTTCTCTTTTCCAGTCAGCAGATTCAGTCTTCAAAATATTTTTTCCCCATTGAACACCTTGCTGTTCAATGACAGAATAGTACGTATCCCCTACAACAAACTGTCCTGTCCCATTATGCTTCTAGAACTGTGAATGAATGCACAGCTGTATTATTTGTAATATAATTAGAAGTCTGCAGTATCTAGACTTAGTCCTGATAATGAGAAACTCCCGTTTCGAGCACGAGTGTAGTGTGCTGTACTCCTAATTGTTTGGCAGAGAGGCTCTGACCCACATGTGGAGCAAAGCCCTGAATAGAGCCATGGGAGAAGAAACGGTCAGAGCAGCTTGCAAATTAAATGAGCAAAACTTCAAATGAACTTTAGATAGAAATAAGGAACAGCATGTTGACGGCCAGAGTTAAATGTTCACTGATACTACTCGTTCTAGAAAATGTAAAAATCTACTCACCAGGATGTGGCCATGTGGTATTCAGTTATCAAAGTGTGGCAGACAAATGTGGCAATTAGTTTTAGAGCTGATCTTAGGGCACTGTTACAAAAACAGCTAGTGGTGCAATTGTTACAGTGATGAATGTGCCTTACCTTCTTGGAGCAGATTCACTAACGTCAGGTTCCTGACAGAATTTAGTGTAAGACATAAGAACCAGCATGTGAGGGACTTCCATTTTCAGGAAGCAGCTGCATGGAGTCCTCATTTGGAAAGCATGGCACTGGTTATTTTGCATAATGGTAAAGATGAAACACTGGGTACTCTGTATGTTTAGCTCTTCTCTGCATGATCTATGTCAAGATTATCAAATGTATTTCTCCAAGAGTCACAGTGCTGGTGAAAACATTACTGCCATAAACGTGATTTAAGTGTAGCTGCATTTGACCGTTTCCAGAAGGGACTTCCAGTTGTTGAGACTGAACACTGTTCAGCGAGCAAGGGCTAATTTATTTTATTTTAAAAGATAACAGCCATTTGACTTCTAGATTAAAGACGCTAACAAACTAATGGCCATGGGGGAATATTTCAAAAATTATTTCCTGGCTTTTCACAGCTTAAGGACAACTGTAATTGTCTACTGAGTGTGGTGCCATTTGTAGGGCTTAACATATTTTAGGAAAGCCAGCAATAAAAGTGTCTGCTCTCTCAAGCACCATCTACTGGCTTTTCTCTGAGTTGATCCACGGGACAATTTCAGCAGGACTGTTTAATGTCAGTGACGAAGTGTGACATCATGAGACCATAGAGCAGGTGTGACCCATGTCACCCTGACGGGACCCCGGTGGTGTTGGCAGGTCCAGAGCAGGCGACTGAAGTTGTGGCACGTCTTGGAGGGCCTCTTCCACCCTCGTGCTGTTGTGCGTCTTTGCAGCGGCGCTATAGCACCTCCCGCCAGCCAGACCAGGAGGAAGAAGTATCCAAACCCAATGTAATGCGCAGAATAGCGCTTTGGCTCGGGCAGTGCGGACGGAAACGCAAATGGTGCATTCCGGATTGGCAAGTTTTGGAGATGCTGTGGGAAGAAGACGGCAACTCTGCAATTTTACTTACACAGCCCACGAGCTGTACTCTCCTCTCATCCCGACTCCCTCCACGCGGTACTGCGGCCCCGACGATCGCAATTCCCCCGCTCCTCGCTGGGGCGGTCCCGACCGGGCCGAGCGCCGGCCCCGCGCGTCCCCTTTAAGGGCGGGCGGCCGCTCGCGCCGGAGCCGGAAGCGCAGGCCCCGCGGAGCGGAGCCGGGCCCGCCATGAGCCGGCCGCCCGCGCTGCAGGCGCTGACCTGCGGGCCCTGGGAGATGCGGGAGCGCCTCGGCACCGGCGGTTTTGGCAACGTCATCCGCTGGCACAACAAGGTAGGCGGCGGCCGGGCCCGCGGCGCCCCGGCTCGGGAGCCGTGCTCAGCCCAACCCTTGCTGTGTCCACAGGAAACCGGCGAACAGGTAGCCATCAAGCAGTGCCGGCAGGAGCTGAGCCCGCGCAACCGAGACCGCTGGGCGCTGGAAATACAGATCATGAAGAGGTGAGGCGGGGCAGTGGTGCGGCCGGGCCGGGCGGAGGGGTCGTTGCGCGGAGTCGCGTCAGTGCCCCGCGACGCGTGGCGGAGACGGCCCTGGAGCGCGGATCTGACGGGTGCGCTGAGGGGAATGGTGGGAGAGGCTGTCGGCCGCCTGCCGCCAAGGGATCCCCTTCCGGGAGGTGCCCGATCACCTGCGGCGGCAAGTGCGTGGAAGTTCACACTTAAGAAAACTTCACGTTGTGCTGCGTGAGACTCTTGGGTCTCACACTGCCGTCTTCGGCTCGTCTGCCGTGCCCTCAAGCGCTACAACAATGCAGCTGTCTAGCCGCTGCTTTGCCTGACTTAACGTCTGTGCTGGGGCAGTCCCTTGGAGTGTTGGATTAATATTTTCGGGTGTAGCGGTCCGATTGCAGTTTGGGTCTTTTCTGCACAGTGACAACAGACTGCCTTGCACTCCTTTGCAAGGCTTGTTGCTGTACCTTCTAGACAGATCTATAATGCATACGTGTTGAAGGAACACACTGTATTGGACGTGAAATGCCAGGAATTGGAATGAGTCCAGATCAGTGAAAGATGCAAGCCTTTATAATTCATTAATTCAGTTTCTAAAAGGATTTATGACCATGTAGGATTTTCAGTAATGACCATGAGCGTGTGAAAGTGTATAGCAGTTGCAGAACATCATGTATACTTGCCTAATTTTTGTTCCACAGACTCAATCATCCCAATGTGGTGGCTGCCCGTGATGTCCCTGAAGGGATGCAGAAGCTCGCACCAAATGACTTGCCATTGTTGGCCATGGAGTACTGCCAAGGTGGAGACCTCCGCAAGGTGAGGTCCCTGGAGTGGTAATCAAGGAATGGATCAGCTTCTAATCTGATCCTAGGTTTTCTACTGAAGTTTTCCCTTAAAATCTTTGCTTTCACATCCTGATGCTTCCTAATTCTAGTCGTGGCATCAACTTGTCTTGGTGGCTTGGTCCTTGATATTATGTTCAGCTTTTGAAGACTTAAGTGCTTTGTGAAACTCTTCATATTTTTTTTTGGATGCAAGTGACACTGTGAGAAGTTTGCACATAAAGAACAAGGGCAAGTGTAAGGGATGTGCGACAGTATGTGAGTATGGCCAAGACCATTGTAGGGTAGGTGTGTCTGTAGGCGGTACCCTTCCTGAAAGTGATTGACTCCTGTCTGTCATAGGGAGAAATAACACACGATCGTTCTAATCCTAAGGCTTTTCTGACCTATGCTATAATCCATAGCTAAAACACAGACCTTAAGCCTCAGATTGGATTTGATACTGTCAGGCACAGGGGAAATGGCAAAGAGGGGTGGAACAAATAGAAGGATAAGAATGGGATGACAGTGACTTCTTTCACCTGCTCCTTTATCCTCCCATGCAATTAAACCAAGGCACGAAGCTGTAATTGCTGCTACCACCGGTCACAGTCCTCTAGTTTTGTGCTTCTCGAGAATTTAATTGCTGTTGCTGAAACTTCTTGCATCTCTGAGAATTTGTGGGGCTGTGAGACTCACTCAGGATAGAGAGAAAGACTACATTCTGTGTTGCTTACTTGCAGTACCTGAACCAGCTGGAGAATTGCTGTGGCTTGCGGGAAGAAGCTATTCTTATCTTGTTGTCTGACATTGGTAAGTGGTAGCAGTACCTTCTGTTGTCTGAGCTATGGAAACCCTTTTAGTCCTGAATCCACTCTCCAAATATACAGCAGTGACCTTAGTGACTCCATTTTGGACTGACGTTTTATGATCTTGATCATCTACCAAAAGTGTTGGCAGTCTGGGGTGGTCCTTGCCTACTGGAAGCTAGCCGGTGTTACTACAGTTTACAGGAAGGATATGAGGGAGCACCCAGAGAGAGAACTCAGCTTTTGTCCAAAGTTCTATGATGCTGGATGCTGACTTTACCCCTTATACTTGGTGTTTCATTGTACGTTTGACTGTACAAGGTTTGATACGAAAGCTATGCTTGTTACTAGATAGAACTAAATCCTTACTGAGTTCCAGCTAGGTACTTTTAATTATGCTCTTACAACTGGCTTTTTCTGTGTCTCAGCTTCTGCTCTCAGATACCTTCATGAGAACAGGATCATCCACAGAGACTTGAAACCAGAGAACATTGTGCTGCAGCAAGGGGAGCAAAGGGTAAGCAGGAAGCAGTTGTCTCTACCTGCACAGACAAGTACGCTTACAAGGCACATGCATGTGCTTCATGCAGTCCCTCTGCAAGAGCACTTAGCCCGTCTCAGGTCACTATGTCAGATGAATAGTATTCTGTGTGCAGCTGAGACATTGTACTAGACATCTGTTAACACCTGACATTTTGACTTTCAACTACTAAGGAAAGAACCAGACTCTACTGATTGACCAAAGATCAGAAGGAGCTGGACACATAACTGCTAAGTGTGCTACAACACCTACAAATTCATCGTGGTTTTAGGAATCTACAGTAGCCTCCCGTTTCTGCTTCTGTCTCTTCACTGGCACCTTTCCAGCATAGCTTTGAATAGCTGACCCTTTTCTTTCTGCTGTATGATGTACTTTTAAGAGGACTTCAGTCTAGCATTCTTATTCTCTGTTGTGTTTCAGTTAATACACAAAATCATTGACCTTGGTTATGCTAAGGAGTTGGATCAGGGTAGCCTATGCACATCCTTTGTTGGGACTCTGCAGTACTTGGTAAGAAAAGAATTCAGCTAGAAGAACAGCTGCTGCTTTCTAGTGGGATAGAATTAACTGTTATCAAGCTTTGGGCTGGGATTAAGTACTTGCGTGATATGGGGTGTGTTTGTGGTGTTGAAGCTAGCCAAGGTTACTGCTTTTGTGCTTACACTGGGTTTTCTGCTAGCTACTTCTGTTATAAATAAGCAGGAGAGTGCCAGTAACCTGTGCTGCTCACTCTGAGAGAGTCTTAAAGCACGTGAGAGGCAGTGTTCAGTAGTGTCTTTAATCATTTGTACAAATGTTAATGAGATGTTAAGGGATAGAGAAAGCTAAGAGCTGAGTGGCTTTGTCTTATATATGTAAACTGTATCAGGCTCCAGAGCTGCTGGAACAGAAGAAGTATACGGTGACAGTGGATTACTGGAGCTTTGGCACTCTTGCCTTTGAGTGCATTACAGGCTTCCGACCGTTCCTACCCAACTGGCAGCCAGTGCAATGGTGAGTGAGCCATGGCTGGGTGATGAGTGGGCGTGATGTGACTTTCCTGTTTACAGGAAGTAGAATTGTGATCCCTTGATTCTGAGGAAGATATCCCTATGTTCCTTGCCTTTATGAAAACCAACCCCCTTCAGAGTAGTTTGACCTACTTGAGCAAGTTCAGCATTCCTGATACTTGCGCTATGGGATAACGGCTGACTCCTGCAGGGCAGATAACAGAAACCAAAATGGCATCTGTATTATATCTGTCGGGAGTAGCTTTAAGAGCCTACTAACATGCAGGCTGGGAAACGCAGGCAATTATTTCACCATTGTACTTGCTTACATTTAGGCATACAAAAGTGCGTCAGAAGAGCGAGCTGGATATTGTCGTTTCAGAAGACTTATCTGGAGAAGTCAAGTTTTCTAGCAGCTTGCCCTGCCCGAACAATCTAAACAGGTAAGTACTAGAAGCTGCTGTGCTGAGATAAACTGATTCTTCTGCAAAAGGACCAAGTTTATATTGTATGCCTTACTGCGTTACTGTGAATAAATTGAATGCATAACACAGGCAGTACTACAGTCACTTGTCAGACTTGTGTAGTCTTAGTTTCTGCCTTCTAAATACTGCATTCATGATGAGGAGAGGTGGAGTGTTGGAGGCAGAAGGGGGGGAGGAGTTTTGTCAGTCCTCCCACACAGAACAGGCCATATGGTTACCTCTTCTGATCTCCTTCTGTTTTTTATTGCTCAGTGTTTTGTCTGGGAGGCTGGAGAAATGGCTGCAACTCATGTTAATGTGGCACCCACGTCAGAGAGGTACAGATCCTACATATGGACCCAATGGGTGTTTTAAAGCTTTGGATGACATTTTGAGCTTGAAGGTAAGTAATAGGTCTGTATTACCCTGAAAAGTTTTCCAGAGAGCAGTTGCCTGTAGCCTATGAGAGGAGAGGCTTGAATCATAGACTTAGGAGGAAGAGTGAGGCAGAAACTCCTAGGACTGTCTCCTGACAGTGACGGGTGCTGTCCTCTTGCTTCTTTGCGGACAAATACTCCCTGAGCTTGTTGGGAGTAATGAATAGCTTCTGTGCATGCTTAGTTCCATATTCTGATAGAAGATTCTACAGCTGAAGCTATTTAATTTTGATGTGGCCTCTCTCCCACCTGATGGAGCACAAGAACTCTGCTGTAATGTTAGGAAGTAGCTGCGAAGTGACTTCCTGAGTCTGCCAAGTGCTTTGAACAGTTTGTTGGTGGTCATTGTTTCAGTCCCTCAATCTCTGCTCTAGCATGACCAATGTATCTTCAGCCTTTCTCATGCCATGCTGCTCTTCTTGTAGTTGCTTCATGTTTTGAACATGGTTACGGGAACTGTGCACACCTACCCCGTGACAGAGGAAGAGACTCTGCAGAGCGTGAAGGCCAGGATTCAGTCAGATACGGGAATTCCAGAACAGGACCAGGAACTACTGCAGGAAGCAGGACTTGCATTGTTTTCTCAGAAGTTGGTCACGAAGCACACAGCTGATAGCAAGGTGAGTCTGCATACTTGCTTTCTTGCTTTTGAGTGAATCAGAATACATTGCTCTCATTTTGGGATCACGGCACTCCCTGCTGTTGTGGCATGCTTTCGTCATGGTATCCTCACAGACCTAACGGCCATTGGAGCATAGGCACCCTATTGCCTTTGGTGTTGTGTGTTTGGCTGAAGAGGACTGTTCTGTTTAGGGTGTTACCAAGGCTTGCTTTTCCTGAAAAAACCTAGTCGGGTCTTTTGTCTTCTGCAGGTGAATGATACTGCAGCTGCAGACACAGACCTTCTCTTCCTCTTTGACAACAAGAAAGTTTCCTATGAGGCTCAGGTGGCCTTGCGTCCTCATCCAGAAAGTGTCGACTGCATCCGTAAGGACCTCCTCTGGCATGAATGTGAAAGGGAGGGTTCTGTGTTGAGAGGAGCATCCATGTTCTGTGGTCAAAGTCATGTACATAGAGTAGAGGGAGCTTTTGCATATTGGGACTGAAGAAGCTGTAAAATGGACTGTCATTCTTTCAATTTATCAGAATAACTGAAAAAAGGAAGTGTTTGATTTTGATATACTGGGGAAACTGCACAGGGGTTATCCAGCTCTAGGCTTTGCAGGTGGTAACATGCCCCTCAAAGGAGCAATACTTGGGTCTGTTTTGTGATAATGCAACTTTCTTGCTTCATGGTGATATGTGCATTTTCCTTTCCCCCACCTCCTCTCTTTTCAGTTCAGGACCCAAAGAAGAATCTCCACTTTTTCCAGTTGCGGAAAGTGTGGGGTCAGATCTGGCACACAATCCGGATGCTGAAAGAGGACTGTAACCGACTTCAGCAAGGGCAGCGAGCAGCCATGTACGGTGGCAGTTTCTCTGGAATATTTATCTCTGTCTTTGTGCTCTGATGAAAGGGAAGACAGAAATGGGACCCTGTTGGAATGGGGAAGCCCATGATTGGAGCTGTAAGCAATGAAAAGCTGAGAGTTAGCCCTTTGGTACAACTGCATTTGTCCTCACTGCTATCTCAAGTATCTACTTTGGATGTAAGTGGAAGCCTGGTGTATTTTTAGTTTCAGAGGCTAATAGGACCTTCTTGTCCATGCAGGATGAATCTGTTGCGTTACAATAGTACCCTTTCGAAGATGAAGAATTCTATGGCCTCCCTTTCTCAGCAGCTGAAAGCAAAGCTGGACTTCTTTAAAACAAGCATCCAGATTGATCTGGAAAAGTATAAAGAGCAGATTGAATTTGGAATTAGTGAGTATAGCATCTGGCAAACAGGTCTTTTCATGCCTCTTATCCTCACTAAAACAACTACCTCTTTCTCTGTGGACCTGAGAAAGCCAGTCACTCTTCTTTGATTCCTGTAGCTTCTGAGAAGCTGCTGTTTGCCTGGAAAGAGATGGAGCAAGCTGTGGAACTTTGTGGGCGGGTATGTTTCTAAATCTCACTGCTTATCATAAAGAAAAAGAGGCTTGTTTTTATTATCTTTCCCCTCCTCCCCCTTTTCCTTCATTATCCCTGCCTTAAATAGAAACTCCTTGTCTCTCGACCGATTCCAGACTTCACATTGCTTTGGTTTGCGTGGCACCGTTTTTGTCCATTATTAGCACTACATGAAGCTCACTCTGTTGTAAGACTTAGGGGAAAAAGGGAGATCTTGGGGAAACTCCAAAAATGTCTTGGAAGTAGTTTTATCCAAGAGCACTGACCTAATTTTACCTTGAATTGAAATGACTCATGTTCTCATTCGTCTTTGGCCAAAGCTGCTGTTTGCATTTTGCTGGTGTGTTTAGAAATATGAATGAGAAAGGAGGAACCAATGTGAGTGGTAGTGTCTCTATGTATGAGACTGTTTTGTTGCTTATGTTCTACCGTGCTTTCAGGAGGATGATGTGGACCAGCTAGTGAAGAGGATGATGGCCCTGCAGACAGACATTGTGGATCTGCAGAGAAGCCCACTAGGTCGTAAACAAGGAGGAACACTGGAGGATCTGTGAGTTGAACTACCTTGAGCTACAGATGCAGGAGTGCTTCTAGCTAAGCTTACTCACTACGGGACAATGAAAGGGCTGTTTCTTCCACTGAAATTATGGGGGATGGGAGAACTTTAACACTAAAGATGGTTTTTGACCATTTTTGAGAGATGTCTCATTGGTCTGAAATGGCAGACAGGTATACAAAAGATTTGAGTTCTCAAACTATTTGTTCTCAGTTTTGATTCTTGGGGAATCCTTTGTTTTTTCCTGCTTTTTTCTTCTAGAGAAGAACAAGCCAGAGAGCTATACCGAAGACTGAGAGAGAAGCCAAGAGGTAAAAGACACTTTAGCTGAAGGTCAGCTTGCTTTGTGCGGATAGCAAGTTTGGAGATGTAGTAATGATCACTGAGAAAACTGTTGGCCTTCTAGGCCTGCCCAGGCACTAGCAGCACGCCGACTCTCCCAGACTTGCCTTTCTTTCGAGAGGGGAGTCAGGGAGTCAGTTTCACACTAGGCCAGCCTTCCTTTCTTGGTGCTTTGTAAGCTGTTCTCGAAACTCCTCTGGAGTTCTTCTCAGAGCAGGCTGTTGCCACAAGTATATGCTGCTGCTTCTGTGTAGGAAGGATGAAAGACACGGCTGTTCCTTTACAGTTGCAACTCTCCTTTTTAAATTCTTTAAATTTTGAAGAAGATGGCTAAAATTCAGTGTAATTCATCCCACCCAAACTCACATATCCTGAACTTTGGATCAGTTTCAGGATTGAAGCAGTAGTGGAAACAAGCCACTAAGAAGCTTCTCACTCTATCGTATAAACTTACCTTTCTGTGTAATACTGACTCTCATTCCAGATCAGAGGACAAGTGGTGACAGCCAAGAAATCGTACGACTGCTCCTACAGGCAATCCAGACCTTTGAAAAAAAAGTTCGAGTCATTTATGCTCAGCTCAGGTGAGCTTTGTAGATTTTACTCAGCTGAAGAGAAGACGTTTTCTCTTCCAGCAAGAGAAGGTTTAAAACTCAATGCATACAGCTAATGAGATCTTGCCGTGTTACAGGAAACAAGTAACTTCAGAAATGTTCTCCTAATGCAGTGGCCCATGTGTGATCTGATTAGTTTTTACTTTTTTAATAGTAAAACTGTGGTTTGCAAACAGAAGGCATTGGAATTGTTCCCCAAAGTGGAGAAAGTGATGAATCTGATGAGTGAAGATGAGGAAACAGTTGTTAGGCTTCAGGAGAAACGACAGAAAGAACTGTGGAACTTGCTGAAAATTGCTTGTGTAAGTAAAATAAAAACTCCACTTTAACCTGAGAATATGGTTTGTAGCACAGGTTACTGAAATAATAGTAAATTGAGTATGTCCTATAGTTCTTTCCTTTATTTTGAATTAGTATTAAAGCCAAGTTCCAGGTTATCTCATATTCCTGGCTGCTGAAAACTAGTGGAAATAATTGCACTCTGAATATTCTGTGTTTTCTTCAGAGTAAAGTACGTGGTCCTGTTACCAGCAGTCCAGAGAGCGTGAATGTATCACGTCTTGGTAGCTCGGGCCAGCTGGTGCTGCAGGTCCCTTCTGGAACATATGATTTATCAGAGTCTGTAAGAAGAAGGTGAGGCAAAGTCTGGAGTTCTTCAGCTGCTATGCCAGCACTACAAAGCTGGGCTTCCTGCATTGTGAAATAGTGGCACACAGTGTTTCTCATATTTTATACTTTATGTAAAATCAGCTTCCATTGTCAGCAGTCTTGGTTTACTTAGTAGTTAGACTTCCTGGGGCTTGCAGATCTTCCTTACGAAAAATGGGAAATCATGTGTAGCTTCACTTCCCCTTGTCTCAGTAATAAAGGTGGTTTCTTGGTTTTCTTCCTTAAATCTAAGATGGTTGGGCTCACTTGGAAGTACACTGCCAGCAAGAACTGTTGAAGCACTGTCATGTAAGGTTACAGTCACTGAGCTGTATCACTTGAGGAGACTGCTGTAACCAAGCACGTGTAGTTCCAGCTTGCTTAAATGAAGCAGGTCACCACTTGGAATGAGAGACCTTGGTTTGTTTTTTTGCATGTTGCCCCATCCTTAAGTTTATAGGCTATTCTCTGCTTTTTCTCTAGCAACAGTGGTTCCACATAAGAACCCAATCTGATCTTGGGATACATTTCCTTTCCCCTGTCCAGTAAATCAGGGGTTGGCACCAACTTTTCAAGTCCCAGTAAGAATTACAAGCCTATGACCTGGCCAATGTCGGTGTTCTGCAGAGTATCTGCCAAAAATATTTCTTAATGATAGAGGCAGCATCTCTTTAAATTGCCATAGAAATTAATAGCGTAATAATTGTCCCCTTCAGTGAGGAGCTGCTGCTGGAGTCTCGGAAACTTTGTAGCCAGCTAGAAAACGTGATGCAGGACACAATGAAGGATCAAGAGCAGAGTTTTTTGGTAATGTATTCATTCTTCTGTAAGTTGACTGGAGAAGGGCATGGCTTCAAAGTTCTGCTTGTTCAACTTTGCCACCACTAATACAGCTAATTGCAATCTGCCATTTACTCTTGGACAAGGGGAGGGTAGGAGTGCAGAGATAGGAAGCACCCGTTCCCTCATAATCTGCTGACTGACATACTCTGCTTGCTGAGACTGGGAGCCACGTACTGGGAACTTGTTGCGCTGAACAGCAAAGGATGGGGCAAAGCAATTGGCCGTTGTACAAAAATATTGCAAAACCGCACACAAATTTGGGGCAATTGGGTGGCAGTACAGTGGTGGGCAGGGATGTTTAATTTAATGATGCAGAATATTAAAGAGTAAAATACTAGAGCGTGCAAGCAGGTTAAGTCTTTCTTTGACAGCAATCACATGGCTCATCATGAAATTACATTGACCAACTAGTTCACAGTAAATTTTTTAAAACTCTTAACATGCTTCCCCTTTATTCTAGAGAAAGCTCAAATGTAAGCTAGTGTTGAACTTTGTTTATTCTCTAGGCTCTAGACTGGAGCTGGCTGCAGCTTCATGTAGAAGAAACAAACAGTCCAGAACAAACCCAGATGTAAAATCACTTTGGTTGCCTCTGAAGCCATGCTACTTTGGGAAGCCAACTGTGAAAACTGCTGCCTCTCAGAAGGGAGTATCAACTGCCTTCTTCTACAGTCACCAACTGCTTATGTGATACATGTGGCCTAGCTTTTAGTATCCACTTCTCAGATACTTTTTCACAAAGATACAGTAGGGAATGCCTGTTCTAACTGCTTGGAAAATGTTCTTAATTGTGCCTTAAGACAGCAGATACTCTGTCCTGATATATCTTCCCTTAGGCATCACCTGTGGCTGTTTTGCTGCATTTTAGGCTTTCAAATGAACAATGGACAAGAACCCAGTCACTGGTAGATGTCCCCTTCCTAATGAACTGTGAACTTAATTTCTTAACTTTGCTGATTTGCACTTTTTTTCTTTAAGTGTAATGGTTGTACTTACCGAATACTTGTTTCCTCTATGGGAACGAAATTATCTAAAACGTGTAAACTTTTGGTTTGCTCTTTTTGATGCCCTCAATAACATTATAATGGAAAAAGCTGCTTTCACTGTGCAGGTGTCTAAAACATGAGAGGTGTAAGAATGTTGTCCTAGAAACCACAGGAGAAGGAAATCTTCAGTGTACAGTTATTGTATAACAAAACAGTTGCAGATTATCTATTAACCATGCATAAAGTTGCATGAAAAGAAAAGACCAAAAAACCCAGCTGGAAGGAACCTCGGGGAGAGTCAACACACGCCAAACTTATGTTCTGACTGTGACCATTTTATTTCATTCTGATGTAACCCCAAATTTCCCCTACAGCACAAAGACCTCCTTTTATAAAAGCCTGTGAAGTATAGGACATGCAAAATGCAATACAATAATGGGGAGAGGTTGGATTTTCTTCTGGGTTTTTTTTTTTTTTTTTTTTTTTTTTTTTTTTTTGGAACAGATTTAAAATACAGGAAACTGAAATGTGGCACAAACATCACAACTTCCATGCATGCCTTCAAGTGTCTTCCTTTGTTGTGCTGGAATATTCTGGACTTCAGCATTGGGTTAAAGTCATTCTTGGGAAGAGTAGAAAGTTCACACTTCTTCAAATTTCTGAGTAATATTAAGGCTGAAATGCACCGGGTACAGTTTTCCTTCATCTTCCAGAACACCACCAGTTATTTTATTTAAAGCTATGTTAAGCTTCCAGCTCAAATCCCAGACCAATTTTGTGACCTCCAGCACTGAAATTCTTGCCATCAATCAAGCTTGAGAGGGTCAGCTTTACACCTACAAAAGCAAGTCATGAGATCCATCATACACCGAGATCCCTGTAGAGTGCTCTCCCTCAGCTACTTGACCTCACTACTGTGGCTTAGTTGCCACAGGAACTTGTCTGCATAGACATCCTTTACTTCTCTGAATCTGTGTAAAAACTTCTAGCTCCTTTGGTGATCTATTCCGTTCTTAAGATGACAGTGGATTAAACCACAGTGTAGTACTTAATACTATGCTGCTATGAGTGAGAATTACGTACCAGGTCGGAGGGTCTGAGTGTAACCAATTCCAATGAGACTGGCATTGTTCACTTTAGCCTACAAGAAAAAAAATCATCACAGTATTTATAAACTGTGTTTAAGTAGTCATACAGAAGTGTCCCAGTACCTTGAGAAGGTGGCTTATGCATTAATGTTCTTCAGCTACTTGTAGACCAACCTCTATTAGAACATGTTTCAATCTTTTCCCTTTCTAGGGAGTTTCCAGCTTAAGCCAGACAGTGGTCCTGTTCTGCCTACACAAAATGCCATGCTGTTCATCACTGCCTTCTCTATTATGTCTTTATATCCTTTAAAGAGCTATACACTCCCTCTGAGCCTGACTTGTTCACTTCACTTAGGAGTGATTTTCTTTTTTCTTCCAGTGAGCTAGAAATACATGAATATGCAATCCCCTTTTTGCATTACTACGTTTTGAGCTCTTTACAATAGTACTGATCATCTTTAATTTTGGTTCAATGAACTAACTGCTGTTTTGAAACATAAATGCTTGCTACTTCAGTTCTTAGTATTAAAACAAACACGTCAGCTGACTTTCAAGGGTTAACTTACTGTCAGGAGAAGGTTGTAAGCTCAGCTGAACTTCCACCGTTGTAACTATAATAATAAGGTTTGACATTATGGATTTAAGAATTAAAAAGACATTGCGTCCTTTTGTTACCTCTTAAAATACGTTTTACACCACACTAGTGCACTATTCCGACTTTCACTATGGACAAAATTATATTTTAGTTTTCTTTTCACCCCTAATTTCACAAGTATCATGTATGAAGTCCCAATTCAACTTTGAACCGCAACAGAAGCCACAGTTTGCAATCTACCGTACTTCCTTGGTAACTAGTTAAAGCAACTGCTTCATAACACGAATTTTCTGTATCTAGGGGAGCTTGAAATACTCGTTTCTGTAACAAAATTCTTACCACAACAGAAGTCTTCTCATCCATTTGGTACTTTGCAGCAATACCAAAACGTGTGTTGTTACTGCCAGCGGTCCATGCCAGATTGACTGATGTCTCAACGTTATCATTAACCTTCTGATAAATAGACCCACCAAACTCAGTGCCATCATTCCTGTTTGTAATACATGCAAGCGTGTCAAGCCTTGCCTTGTTTAGTAACTTTAGATTAATCCTTCCCCACAATCATTTGATCATTATCTCCTAAAATGAACCAAGAGATCCAATACTTCCCTGAACCTAGGCTCACTACTTTCTAGGTGGAACGGGCAGACTCCTGCTCATATTTTTCTACACAAAACATGTTTTGCTTGCAGAATGGAGCAAGACTTTCTAACAGCCAGAGAACTACAGTTTGAAGTTCTGACCAGAAAAAAAAAAAATCCAAAACCTACCCAGATAACCTGGTTGCTTGTCTGAAGTAAGCCAGCGTGCAGTAACACATAAGAACACATAATTCAGTTACGGGAATGAGAAGACTGAAAACAATGTTGTTGCATTACAATTGTTTAAATACATCTTCAAAGCATCTCAGGCCATCTGAATGCCAAGACTAGAGCTATGCAGTGATGACAGCTGGAAACAAACACAATGCTACACATGCCTTTCTCCTTCACCTTGGGCATTTCTGAGGGAGAAACTTTCTGTTTGATGGAGAGGGTGAGAAGGTACAGTAGTTTAACTGAAGGCAGTTTTGTCTCGTGCCGTAAGAGAAGTTAAAGCTCACAGCTTTTAATTACAAATTACCATAATGTGCCTTTACATCACCATATTAGATGTACAAACCCCAAAATTACTCTGAAACGAGGTATCAAGACAGCTGATTGTTGGGAAGTTGCCCTTATTCCAGTTGTACTGGAAATGAAAATACTGAATATAAATTAATTGTAAACAAATCGGCATCCCCTTCCCTTCACCCACCTTTGACCTAAGGCCATTACTGCAAACTATTCCTACAGTTCGCCTCCTCTGAGAATGTTTTATCTAGGCTCAGGTAATACTTACACATTAGTGTGCAGTTGAAAGTCCCCTGCCTTATATCCCAAGGCAAAATTATTTTGTGTAACCTTATACTTGGCTGTATCAAAAGCCATCTGGTAGCCAGCAAGCCAGCCATCAAAGCCCAACACTGCCCAGCCATAAAGGGTTGGTCCAGAGAGATCAATGTCTACGTTGCAGCCTACATGTATATAATCTCTTTTGTAGGAAGTCTTCAACTTTCCACTCTTCTTCCTGCAGAGAGAAACATGCAGTTTTATCTGCTCTAGTATACAAGTATGTGATATATGTAGTTTTATTCCAATATGTACGTCTCTTAAGGCCAGTTGATGAAACTACTGTAATCCCTACTCAAAACTCAACTGCTGCTGAAGAGGGCGCAGGATAAGGATAATGGTGTTACCTATATTCACGTGGTGCCACTTTTCTCCCTACTGCCTCAAACTCCCTACAATCCTCAAGAAGCCAGAAAGACAGAATCATTTCTCCTTAATGCTTTAAAACTCATCTGGTTTCAAATGGTTCTTCTCTGCAAGTGTAATGCATTATGGCAACAAATGTGTTTCTTTCAGGAGCATCCATAAACCTGCAGCAACAGCTGTCTTTCAATTAATTTTTCTCTGTTTGGTTCTCTCCAGTGTTGCTTCCTTGTGCAGCACTTGCCTTCCCTTCTTCACTGCTGGGTACCAGTCTCCTCTACCAAAAACAGATTTCTTCATCCTCCAGACATCATCCATTTGGTCTGCCTTTTTCTGTCTCTCTTGTGATACCTCTTCCTCTCTCCAATGCATGTCCTCTGTTGATTTTGCTACCAATTCAAACACAACTACAACAAAACTTCACCACCTCTTTAATTCTTTCCCCAATCTCCCTTCTCTTTGACTCAAGACACAGCTGAACATTTGTGCTGCCTGTTACTCACACCTAGGACTGGGGTCTCATTTTTTACTTAGCTTCTAATTCCTCATATCCAAGCAGTATTTCAAACTCAAGATTCTTCTGACAGGCTCTCCCCAACAATAAAGTAGTGCCAATCATTATTTGCAAAGCAGTCTCAATCTACCTTTTTGCGTTATGCAGACATAGACACCCCTCCTTTGCTCTATCACTTACCAAATTTAAGTACATGAGAATTGAGAAAGACAGCTAAGTGCTATTTCACTGCCCATTCTCTTCATTCAACTGTACACAGAAATCTGGCCAAAAGCATCATAAAAAAAAATTGTTTTACTGAGTTGACAGCCTTAGGACTGTCAACGCCACGAAGACCTAGTTGTTTAAGGGAAGTTAAGAGATCTAGTACCTGCTGCAAAACAGTTAATTTGCCACTGGCCAAAAAGCTGAAGAATGCTTTCAAGCAGAACTTGTCCTTCTGACTTAAGAATTATCCACTGCCTGCAGAACCTTCTCCAATAAATCCTGAGCTTTTACGCAACGAGCAGAATAAGATTTAGAAGTTATGGGAAATTCTAGTATTCCTTAGATAAAGGTAACAGAAAATGCTTACCCTGTGTTTGGTACAAATGTAGTGTCAATAGCCAGCTTCAACCCTGCAGCCAACTACAAAGAAAAATAGACATCTGCTCAAAAATCGGAAACATAATTTGCTATACTCCACTACTAGAACACTACTTCCTGTCTAAAGAGAAAACAAAATATGACCATAATGTCTCCCTCGTGATTTATAACGAAATCTGAAGATGCTGCATGATGAAGGATTAAAAGAGGACTTTTTCTTCCCACAATGAAGCCCTTTAACAGCAGACTTTGAAGGTATGTTTTTACATATGGGAAGATAAAACATCTAGTGCTGACAACAAGAAAATTATTCACAGAATAATGACAAAAAAACCTACTCACTTCATGTTTACTTATTCTTTATAGTTCAAACAGTCCATACAGTAAGCTCAAAAATCTCTCTCAAGATCTACAGCTATTCTGTTAAGAGACAGTACTTCTTCACAGGCCAAAGCACATACCCATCTCATTTTCCCCCACCTTTGTTATTACCTAGATGGCATTTTCCATTTTAAAGCACGGGTAGAAGTACAAACACGAATGGGCATGCATGGCAGACGGCACCACAGAATTTTTACTATCTTTGGCATCATTACCTTATACTCGAGGCATTAAATGAAAGGCATAAACCTATTAATGTCAGAAAGAACTGTGTTTTGAGAGCAGTCCTTTGTGTAAGCAGTGCCAAGCTGCAAACACTCATCTTTCTCTTCAATCTTACAAAGTATATTCAATCTCAAGGCAGCCAAACTTGAGTGCTTATACATTAAAGCATTTAAAATTACGAGACCTGTCTTTGTTTTCCCTGCCCGATGCAGCAGTGACAGTTCTATGTAGTTAGGTTCATTCAACCAGCTAGGTAATTCCCCACACCTGTAACTGCAGTAACTGTACCCCTAAATCATTACAAGCAACACATGGCTCTGAGAATGCCAGCAGCCCCCACTCCCAGCCTGCGTGTTCTGCAAATATATGTAACTTCTTTTAATACTCCAGATACTACTGTGCAATTTTCGTTGTCCAGTGTTTTCTGTTCAACTCAATACTGTCTCGTACCAGTTGCAGAAACATTTCCAAAGTATCTACTTGGTCTTACCTGATTCTCAACAGAAACTTCTGTTCCCAGTGTGTTATCCGTGTTCCACTTCTGGATGAATGTCAGTCCCTGGTCTTTGACCTTATATTTGGTCTCTAGACCGCCTGAAGCCTTGCCTGTGTCCGTGTTGGAAGAACCGGTTGCAGTGAATTCCTGTCAAGAGTACAATATCACAGAATCACAAAACCGCCTGAGTTGGAAGGGACCCAGAAGGCTCATCCAGTCCAATTCTTATGTGAATGACCCATACAGAGATCAAACCCACAACTTTGACGTTATTAGCACCATGCTCTAATCAACTGAACTAATCACAGGATCATGAGTTTCAGCACTCTTTAATTACATTCAATTTTTCCATGTGTCGAGTGTCAGCACTCATACCCTCAGGCCTTTTGACAGAACCCTCAAAATCATCATCCACCTCTTCCTTATCCCCGCCTAAAATGATTTCTTTTGCATCACAACATGCTACTCCTTCTGGCATCTCTGTTCTGAATATTTCTTTTATTGAGGTGTACCGATAGAGCCTTGGAATTTCCCTAGGATGGCAAAAGCTGTATTACACGAAGACCCAACACCTTCATTTACTTTTCATCGTGGGAGTTTGATTACTTGCTCCCCCATCTTAACTGTACCACACTTTTCCCCAAGCGTATCCATCAAAAAATCCTTTTTCTGACTTTCATTGCCAAAGTGGCAGTTACTTCAACATTCCACAATTTGCTTTGTACCTTCACATGACTCCCTACCCAGACATAAAAAGATACTTGCTTGGGATACAAAGCTGTATATATACCTGGATTTTTCTTCACAGCCTCCTCTAATTCTCTTTATCATCTTACTAGTACTGTGGATTGTGGATGAAAAAGCACCTATTGCAGTCCTGGAAATCTGCTCCCCCTTAGGAAAAGCAATCCTACATTCAAGTTACACTGTTAGATGAATAGCAAAAAGAAAAGAGGAGTTTTTTCTCACATTTCTCCAAGTATCTTGTGTGTTTCTTCATTGTAATAATTTTCCCCCCTGTGTTTCAGCAGTGAAAATGTCTTCTGGAGAACCAATGCTTTTCATACCGACTACTGCTAACTACATTTCCTAACACTGTGGTTCCCCGTACTGTTTATGCTATTGTCATTTAGACTCTTCATATACTTTGGTGGTAACTTTAGTATCTTCCCCCACAATTTCTCTTTCATTACTTCAGCCAGTAACTCCACTTTGGAAGCTAAGTAACTCTTCATATGGCACCTTCAAATTGTAGACCTTTTCTCCTTTACACTATCAGAAAGTAACATGACCCCAGCACCTTGACACGCTCTGTCAGGTTGATCCTTCACTGAGTAGTGTAATAGAACCAACATCTTTGAATTTTGTATAACATGGATTTTGTAATAGGCTATTCAGTCAGTCCTCCACACATCAGAGCTTCCTGTTATTTAGTGGACTGGAAGTCTCAATGTACATCTCTCCTGGAACAGCTCAAGAGATAGTCTACTCAGTGTTTCATGCACAGCTGAGTATTAAGCAGTGAACAGGCATATTGCCACAGTAGTAAGCTCAAGGTGTATGAGGAGCAAGGTTTTAAGAAGATCTGAGAACTGCTCTCATTTGTTATCCTCATCTCTCAAATATTTCCTTCGAAGGAAGATAAATAATCTGTCACTACATTTACAAGTTTTGTCTCTCTTGAAGTTTAAATATTGAAAGATACCAGTGCTTAAGAGACGGCAGGATCCATTCCCAACATACCCAAGCTTTGGAACCCTGACTTTCCAGATCTTTCTGATTCCAGGATTGTATTCGTGGATGTACATTACTTTCACAATTCTGGAATTTGCAGAGCATACAAGGATACAAAGACTGTCTTTAAATGGTTGCGAAGTGCTTGGGAGCCAGGTCACATTCCTTACACGAAGCTTGGGGTGGTGAGGGATGCTGCTGGGACAGGAGGGGACACTTACTTAAGCTAATGCACTACTGCAACAGCACAGCGGTTGTAACACACCTAGCCAGCTAACAAAAACACGTGACGGAAGTCAGGATGTGTTAAGACTACTATAAGACGTAATTGCTATATAGTGTTCTAGTGTGACTTCCACAAATGCTGTGTAAAGACATCTCAAACCCACATCAGAATTCAGAAGTAACTTTCTTCTAATCTTAGAACAGGTAACTGATTAAAAAAGCTTAGTTTCTTTCTCAGATCAAGCAAAAGACAGACTGTAAACACTTGTCTCAAAGCCAAAGGAAATAAAAAGCCCTGCACTGTCATATGATCAAAAGCCAAAGCATCCTGTCAGGCGTCAAGAACTCAATCTGCTTCTGGAAGCAGATTGCCACAGAGACAGAAGTCCGCTGCCATCAGTCTTTATCGGTGTAAACCAGAACGTCTCACCAAACCGTAATTTCTTGAATTTTTTGTAGCTGAAGAATCCAACTCATTCTGGCTCCATGTCACACGCCAGTCTGCATGAGCAGTTAAGCGTAGCTTCTCATTGTCCTTCTAGTTTATGGTGCCCGGCATCTGCAGGAATGCCATGCACTTAGTAGGCAAAACCGCTCACAACCTATGAAGCAGTTTTAATCAACAGACAGAATCATTGTGGTTTTCTAAGTCTACAGGTATCACCGTTGTTTTCTAAGTCCACGGGAAAAACACCCAAATGTTTGTGTTTTAACTATCGGAGGTACTATTAGTATCCATGCACGAATCAGATCTCATGCTTTGTACCTAACTTCATCTCCATCCACAAAACTCTAATTTGTTGCATCAGAATCTTCATCAGAAACACTAACAAGCTCAAAACCTGAAGCAACAGACAACTGTACCAATACCGTCTCTATCATGTTTTCCCTCTCACTGTTTTTACAGTGTTCTCCTTGCGAATTGTTGGACAAAGACCGCAAATGGCTTTACGCACATGGATCACACAGCAGATCTAGAGCTATGGACACAGGCAAGCTGCACAATGTGAATAACAACATGACTAAAAACAATTCAACAGTTTACAAATGACTTACTGTGCAGCACAGAAAGCCTTGTCAGACAAAGCAATAAAGAGCCAACATGTCAAAACATTATTCTTACCAACTGGATAAATATCCAAAGAAAATTGCATGGAAAAGAAAAAGCCCATTTTAGAACTTAATACAATTGTTTGTATTCCATCACAATCAGAAGACAGCATAATTAACTATTAGCATATTATTTGAGAATCAAAACTTCCAGCCAGGAAAATTGCCTATCAAGAGATGTCAGTAAGCGGAGGGAGCCACAGTAGGGAGACCATAGTTCCTCATGCCCACAAATTCCTGGTGCACAATGCAAGTAATCATCTAAAGCTCAAGTGAGACAGAATACAGTAATGCAAAATTAAGGACTTAACACCACTTGCACAGTAAGAATGCAAGAAAAGGAGGGAGCTCAGGCAAATACGGTCACAAAGTAGGCTGAAAAGCGGCTTGTCTTACCAATCAGAACAGCACTGAGCTGTAAGATATGCAGAATTCAGAGTCAGCGTAAGAAAAATATTATCTAGTAAATAATACATGCCCATGCTTAAAGACCAAAATTATGACACCTATTCCTGGTTTTGCCAGCCCTCCTGTGAAATTACGAAGAAGCTCCACTTCTCCATCATTAAAATGGGGATCACACAATATTCTTATTATTTGGAATGCTAAGCTCTCAAATTCTATGTACTGGTACTGCAGAATGACTGTTCTTAGGTTCAATTAAGTCTTGAATTTTAAGCACAGTGGAAATGAGTGAAAATGCAGTTAAGTTAAACTCTGGTGCTTATTTGTCCCTTGACCTTTTGGATAAAAGTCCCTCCAGACTAAAAATCCTGTGAAAACTAGTAACAGCAGGGAACTCAATTCCATTTGTAAGTCGAAATGAGAGCTATGTAAGGTGAAGAAACTCATGTTTGGGATGTGTCAATGGAACAATGAGGAAAGCAACCGTAAGGTGCAGGAAAATTCTTGCACACCACAGGAAAAGAAGTACTGCTACATCAGCTACATACTATTGCAGAAATATCTCAGTCAGCTATGAGTTTTAAAATGAGAAATGAAAGAGAGAAGAAACACCTGCTAGCAAGTTAGTATTTGTTACCGATTCAGGAATTTATCCTTCCGTTGCTACACTGCTGATGTTGAAAGCCTCCAATACTTACCACCCCAGTGGAAGATTTGGTCTTCAACTCTAACTTGACCATTCCAAATCCTGAAAGTAAAATAGCACACAGTGCCTGTTTCACTGAAAGATACAAACAAGGTTTATTTTCAACATACCCAAAGCATGCCAGGTAAGGTACGCTGGCCTGAAACAGCCTATTTTCATGTTTAAACAGTAGTTGATCATACTGAAGGGTTACAAGGATTATGAGAAGAATGATTGAAGGAATTTTCACAACTCAAAGTAAGTAGCCTAATAATTTAGTCATAACAGATACCAACCGTCAAGCAACTCCACCTTCTGTAGCTACCTGCAGTCTAGGACCCATCAATATAGTTAACCATCTCTTCAGATTTACTTAGTTTATGTTTTACTTCCGACTGCACGGTGGGAAATTTTCCTTTTCCTCTACTCCAAAAACATACATTTCAACTTACTTTAATCAGTGCCACATACAGAAGTACTATTGCTTTCTTCCTTTTCTGTCTGCTCTGAATCTAGGGAAATATCTGGCCCTTGCACTAGATAGAAAAGCCTGAAGTAAGTGACACTAAAGTAGGGAACTTGAATTGACTTTTAGCAAAGCCTGAAGTCCAGGGTGGGAGAGAGCAGACCACAGTGCATGTAAGTTTTATGTAGCATATGGATTGGGGATACAAATGAAATCTTTATTGCACACAAAATCGGATAGAGAAAAAAATCAACACTTTCTAGTACTGTTTTCAGAAAAGGGACAAATGCAAATACTGTGAAAATATTTGCACTCCAGCTTTAACAATAAGCTATTCTGATTAACGTAAAGGTCACTCTGCTTCAGGAACCCGTTGACTGCTACAGTCTCCTGTAGCAATCTAAATCAGTATCCCTGATTTAATGGCTCTAAATGGAAAAATCAGAAGGTTAAAAGAGTTATAGAGTGCATATTAAGGTTAAACTTGTAACATTCCCCTTGAACTCATTGCCACTGCAGTAATTTCATAACACATGTGTCCAAAGTTCAGACTCAGAAGGGGCTAGATTCTTCAGGGCTCTGCTGATTTTCTGCCATAAGGTATTAGGAAGTCTCTGATGTACTCATGTTCTTACTGGCATTTTCAAGATACCTAAGAAAAAAATATGAAAGGTGATCAAATCATCCTCATCTTACTTACCATATCCCTTGTTGAAAACATCCCTGGCAGACTTTCCCAAGTCACTGTACGACGGTGGGACAGCCATTGCATCTGAAACATATGGGAAGCTGTAAGAATCTTAGATGTAACAGCATAAAATATAAACTATATCCAAAGCATTCATAAATGTCTATGATTAGTAGTCTCCAAGTACGTCACTGATACAGAACTGTCAGATCTGTGAAGAATGTTCATCAAAGTCATCCTCACATCATTGTCGCTTTGTCAGAAACAAGCTTCGATTCAAAGAGCTTACGAAAGCCAATCAATTATTTAGAATCACTGAACCCCAGCTATTACATTCGACTACGTATGCTGGCCTTGCAGTCTTACATTGCAAAAAGAACTCAGGGTAGCCTTACTGCCGTTCTGATAGTGAGGAAACATTCCTTTTGTGACAAGACCCATTCTGAAAGGGACCCCAAGTGCAAACGACATCTATAGTTAACAATTCCAAGGAAAGCAGCTGTCATTTCCATCTGCACTTGTGACTTCCTAGAAAGTGAGTATTGCTGCACTGCGCTCACAGAGCAGCAAAAACGAAATTTGCTTATAGGGGTACATTTCCTAATACTGTTACAATTACGTAGGAGGACAAAGCTCGAAAGGGTGGACATATTACATATGCTGTAATATTACAGCGTAGGATGATACATTTTGTTAGTTACTGCAATTTAGGGATTTTGCATCAGACAGCCCGCAGTAAAGAAGCAGACAAACTCCTCCCCAGCGGAAAATGTCTTCCCCTTCTAAAATAAGTTTGCATAAATGTAAAGGCACACCTGCTCCAGAAGACAAAAGCTATCAAAGATGCTTCTTTCATTTGAATTTAAGAGCACTTCTTTGCCATTCCTACTGCTGATGCATTTGTTCATATTCTTCTCTGCAACACGCAACCAGAAATCCCTGATCCCCCATTTGTTTTTACCAAACTGAAAGACTAATCTTAAAAAGCAATAATGTGAACAAAATATATGGAAGTCCTCGAGTTATCGCTTGTCTTCCACCATTTTAGTCGCTTACTGGTGTACTCAGTTTCTCTGTCGTGAATGCAGCACTACTGTCGTGCTTTCAGACAGTCAGCCCTTCCTAAAATTAAGCACTTGGGGAATTTACACAGCATAGTATACAAATGCTCTTTGTTCAGTGACTTAGTAACTAAACCACAGTATAAATCTATCAGTACACAGGCTCGATGGTCCTTGTGGATTCCTTCCAATCTAGAATATTCTATGGTTCTATACATACCTGTGGGTTTAGAGATCTGGAGCCCATGAAAACATTACAGAACACTCCACGATCATGATCCGCACCTTTGGCGGCGGAGCCGGAGGGGCGGCGGCTGCGCGGCCCCGGAAGCGCGAGCGCCGCCGCCGCCCCGACCCTGTCCGCGTTACGCATCGGGTAACGGCGCGGGCGCGCTCCGGCGCCTCTTCCTCTCCCTGGCGAAAGGCCGGCGCCGTCGGAACCCTCGGTCGCAGCCGCCCCGCAAGCTCGTGCCTCTCGGCCGAGAAACCAGAGTGGCTGGCAAGATCCCCGGCCGCCCGGTCTCAGAGACAGAGCCGGGCCCCGTCCTGGGGCTGCCCCTTCGGCAGCCCGTGGCCCTGAGGACGAGGAATTGTCGCCAGAGCGAGCGGCCGGAGCTGCCTCGGGCCTCTGGCCTAACTCCGCAGCGGCAAGGTGACTCGGGGGACGCCCGCCTCGGCCTCGGTGAGGCTCAGAGGACAACACCGGGCTCCAGCCGGACTGCGCCGCGGGACTCGACCCCACCTGGCCCACCGCAGCCCCGGCCCCCGCCGCGGCCCCGGCGTTACCTGCCGCCCGCGCTCCTCCGGTACGGCTCTCGCGCCCCCCCCGTCCGCATGCGCGGCGCCAACGCTGCGCACGCGCCCCGGCTCCGGCCCCGCCCACCTGGGCCGGCTGCCGCCGCGCGGCCCCGCTCCGCCCCGCGCGCGGTCAAGGCATGGCGGCGTCGCGGGACCGCGCTCAGGAGCGCGCCTCGGCCTCCTGCCGGTGCCACGAAAACACAGCACTGCAGCCGGAGCCGCCTCTGGTCTCGGCGGCCTGTATGAAGTTGTGCTTCGGAGGGACGGAGGAGGCCTGCGGAGGTACTCAGTGCCGCATGCCCCGCGCCCACGCAGCTGCAGGCAGCCCTGCCTCACACAGTCTGTCAGAGTCGGTATGAGACTCCCGCGGGCACTAAAGGTCCTCTCAAACCCTTCACCCACCGTAACAACAAACCTCCTTAACTCATTGTCAGCCCCGTTTGGAAGTTATGCACAAACTCCTTAAGGCCCCTATAGCCCTGAAACAAAGGAAGGAGGCAGGTCCACCCAATCTTAAGGTAAGACTCGGTAACTGAGACAAAACCAAACACTGACAGAATGGTGCAGCAAGTATCCTTGACAAAGCCCAACTGTTATTCTGCACATAAATAAGGTTGTCTATGCACCCAAACGAGACTGTGGTACATGCCCAATCATGCAGATTCCCTGTGACAAGGTTCACAGCTATTGCCTCCCATGATTACCAAAAATCTTGCAGTCTAGTACAAGTCTAGAAGAAAAGCCAGTCAACTGAGATCTAGGGAGCAGAGAGAGAAAGGAGAGAGAAAAAAAAGACACAATGCACATTTATGTAATTCACAGAAAACATGCAAGCTCTCTCAAGAAGCCTTTTTTTTTGCATATAGAAGAATTCACAGTATTATGCAGAGAGACCGCAAAGCCGACAAATTCTGTTTCAAGGCCGAAGACAAAGTAGTCTTCTGGGCTACCTGTTGGAGAATGCATCGGTGTAATGCTGTGTGCTGCCCAGGAAACATTTGTAAACATGGTAAACGTGTGTTACTGCTTTTTGATCTTCTAAAATTACAGCTAATAAAATAGTAATCAAATGCCATTACACATTCATGATGGAATATTCAATTAATTTATTCCCACTGATTACTGAAGAAAATACTAAATACATCTGCTATATATTTTTTTACAATGAGGCATCACAACACTTCACATAGTACCAAGTTAACTTCTAGCTACCTTACATACTACTGCATGCATTACCACCGGGGAACACTCCCAGAAAATAATTAAAATTTCCAACAAGAAAACTGGAAGAAAATAAATGGGTGAGTAAGAACATTAGCCTATAATTTCTATTACTAAATTGATCAACTCTTCTTGTATAAGAACAAATTTTAAATGTAGTTGTTCTGCAGGCTTAAGTGAGATTAAAATAAAAATAGTATTATGTTTGTTTCATGATTCAGGTTCAAGTTAAGTAGTCTGACTATACAAAATCCTCTCTGCCCTCATAGACACCGATAGAGAACCTAAGCATTAAGAAACCAAGAGAAGTATTATATTGTTAGCATTAGTCAATTTGACTATGTACAAAAGTCTCATCCTTTCAAGCTTGCAGTTCTGTACTACAGTTGCCTTACTGCTTCAAGGTATTCAAACACAGTAGCAGCAATACATTCCATGCTCGTGCTCTGTAACATGTGAAAGCTAGTAGTTTACTACTTTGGAAAGTTTAAAGTTAACCAACAGAACCTGTCCCAAATACATGCATTCTTGAAGAGACCTCATCTCACATCCAAAATACTCATTACCTTTCCCAACAATTAAAGGGGAGGTATAAAATAAGATTTGACAGTTTTGCATATAAAAAAGGGCAGATTGAATCTACAGGAGTGGTAGCAGTGCATCAATTAATCAGACCGAGCTGAACGAAACACAGAGCACTGCAATCAATAGTACTACAACATACCTAGTAACAAAATTCACAGGTCACATGCAACGGGAGAATGGCTACCTTAGCATATAGCCCATACTGAAAGATTTTAGAAATAAGTACACAGGAAGGACTCATTATGAGCTTCAGCACTGCACCAAGACACTTAACACAGGTATGAGGAGATACAGACAGTAGTTGAAAATGGTACTCTTTAGGAGTACTTCATGATATAGCCCGCTTTTTCATTCTGGTATCTACATATATATAAGATACAAAGAGAGACACTGGACCCCCCATCCCCGGAAACATTCAAGGTCAGATTGGACCAGGCTCTAAGCAATCTTCTCTAGTCAAAGATGGCCCTGCTCATGCAGGGGGACTAGACTACATGACATTAAGGGGTGCCTAGCAACCCAAATTATTCTGTGACTATATGAAAATGAAATCTCACAAGATTTATCTTCACGACACATTCTGTTCGAGTGCCACGGATTTGCTTTAAACATCAATAATACACAGTTTCTCAAGTAACATCCAAAGTAAGGCTATGCACTTTCACATGTTCGTAAGAAGCTGTGAAAACATCTCTCTAGGCTACAAACCTACACAAGCAGTTAAGTTATTCACTCCGATCCTTTGGCTCTCGGTATTTCCACTGGATATAGTCAAAGATGTCTTTTTCACATTCTACCGGCAGGGCCTCGCCAGCAACTCCTGCAAGCAAATTACACAGGCTATTTGAAAGGTGGAAAGTCCGTACTGTTCAGAAATGGCAAGTGCATTGCAAGATTAAGACAAAACTGCTGTAGGTAACAGATCTAAAAAACCCACCCAGAACAACCTCCCCACCCTCTGCGAAATTTTCATAGTGTTTACATACTGATTCTTATTAGCGTCAAAGGAAATAAGGAAATGAATTAACTTTGGTGCCATGTAGTTATGCAGTTCAATACATTTATAATTGTGTGGGTATATATAGTCACCTCTCCTCCAAAGCAAAGCAACTGAAGGACATGACATACCCTGTGAAAAGAGTAGGAAACCAAATATGTGCTATGCATGGTACAGAAAAAAATCTTTAAATCAGCAAGACGTTAAGTAGATTAGGAGGCCCAGAGGTAACTTTGTGCCGCAGAGCTGCCTGTGTGTAAGCAGGCTGCCCCTTCTTGCTGTAATGGTGCCCAATGCAAAAAGATGACAGCAGGAAAAATTTCACAAACTACAGCATTTATTGGAAGCATTTCCAAAACATCGCAACCAATTGAAGGAGATCACACTAAGTGTGTAGCTAGAAAGAATACTCTGTGCAAAAGCCCAGACTGACCAGTAACACCCAAGCGGCGTATTGTATATTCATTGATTGTGAAGCCCATTTCCAGAGCGTGAGTTCTCATGTTCTTATTGAATATATCACTTCCTGTGAAATACAGTACACCACAGTAATACTGATCTTTTGGGATAAGCCTAGAATAAAAAAGTAGAAGTGAAGATTTAGGAGAAATATATAACCAAGAAGTAAGAAACCATTTAGAATTCAGTCATTCAGACACGTGTAGGTTTACTTTGTATTTACGTGTCTACATTCTGCAGTCTACATTCTGCAACTCCATACATTTTATTTTTCCACACGCCAGATGTGAGAGTGAAAGGAACTGCATATGAAAGAAAGATTCAGTGTATCTACCCTTACCCAGAATTACTGGTGTTCAGCTGCTACCTGGTTGTGGTGCTTGCACTCCTGCCGAGAATCAATGTCAAAGCAGGATGATAAAATAGGACACAATTCTGAATGTGAATAGAATATCATGATTTGAAGCACAGCATCATTGCCAATAACCTGTTAGTTACTGGCAGTTGTCCAGTGGCTGCCATTCTGCAAAGGCATTAGGAACCTAGTAAATGCCATGTTCTGAACATAGAACGCAAAAATTGATGCAAATGCCTACTCTGTAGCAGACAAAGTAGGGGTGTGGGGTTTTGATGTGTGTACCGGATATCAATTCTCCGATGTGGATAGGCTGTTCCATCTTCTTTATCTGGCAGCTGACAGACACCCTGTGAGGAAGTAAGGCAAGCGAGAAATTCAGATGAAATTGAACAGATTTGAGAACCATCTTTACCTCCCCCACCCTTAAACAACCTCTAAATAATCCTCAGTCATCCTGGAAAGCAAAGTTAAATCCCTGCTGAACTGAATAAATATTTTACTAGAACAGCCAGATATCAGAATAAAGCGAATCACTTATTTTACACTATTACGAGAACTGTTTTTCAACGTAGCATATAAACGCTTCTTAAATTTTTATTGCACCAGCAAGGATGACAGGACTCCTCCACAACATCCTTCACCACCAAAAAAGCTCTTACCATGAATTTGGTGTCACCTTTAGAAAGCACATCTGTGACAAAGTGGACTTTTTCCAGTTGTTCTACAACCTGATGCAAAAGTTTTGACTAGGAACAATGATAACAAAGAAGAAGAAATTACTTCACAAATAACAAAAGTATCTTACCTAGTTACTAGACAGAGGCTTCTGTAAGTACAGGACATGATCATAATTACATGTACGATTCTAGATAAAATTTGACCCAAATGGAGAAAAAATGTAACAGTAATACTGAGAAAAAGCTAATAAAATTACAGTTGCGCAACATAAAAACGATTTCCGCTGACACCCCACGCCTTTAGTTGGAAATGACAAATCTAATTCAGCTTTTAAACAATGAATCTACAGAAGGAACACAAGGAAAAAAACCCACTGTCATTAATGCTACTTCAGAGTTAGTCCCAAAAGATTACAAGGGCAGCAGGGCAGTTTCCTATCATCATCTAAACGATTATGGCTACACAAAAAGATACTCAGTCTACCAGCTAGCTTTACAGTTCTGTGTTATAAAAGCATATGAATTTAAGTGGGTGGGGGAATACGTGTGAAAGGAAGAGGAAGAACAGAAGGGTAAAAATAAGCATATTGACTAGTTCTGCAAGAGAAATGCAACGTGGATCCGAGAGGTAATTGTAACTCCTCAAAATAAACACGGTGATCCAAGAGAAAAGTTCAATATTATAGTAAATACAAAACCACCAAAAGCTGCAATACAAGTCTGAGACTATATGCAATGTACAGTACTGATCCACAGCATCTGAGACACACCTGTTTGGATGATTCAGATGTAAAACTGGGATGGGTTAGGAGAACATCCATATCGCCGCTTGACTCTGCGCCTAGGCAAGAAAGAAGCAAAGAAAAATCCTTCTATGCGTGGCAATGCATATAAATGTGGGTGAACATACATCTTACCTCTTCTTGTAAATGTGTTTTTCTAGTAGAAAATGGTCACTATTCGAGGTATTAGCAAACAAAAAAAATCTTAAAGTGAACGAGTCTTTTCTTTTCATCAAAAATTTTATATTCCTCATACCTAAGAAAATATACAAGAATTTCTTGCTCTACTCTATAGCAATGAAGCACCAATGTTGTTAATGTAAAAATAAAACAAACAATTCACGTTACAACATACTACTTTATATGGGGGAAGGGTGGAGAAGCACGGATTTATGTGCGTGTCTCATCACTGAACTAGCTAGTGAAGACAATACTAACAGGAAAGGCCAGGTTCCAGCATAGACTCTGTCAAGAAGAACAGCATATATAGTAACTTATCTTGCTTATTAACCCAAAATAAAAATAACAGGATCAGAGTACCAACCTCGCCTAAAACTGCCACAGACTGTAGCAATATAGTTTGGGTCCAGCTTCTTTATCTCTTTGAGCACAATTTCCTATGTAAAAAGGAAAGAAGCGTGTTTAGAGGCGTCATTCATTCACTGGCCATCAGTACCTCGCATTCTTAACAATGAGATTCTTACCTGCATTTGCAACATTTCTTCCCTCGGGATTCTCTTCTCAAAATCTTCAAAGTATCTGCAAATATAAAAATAGAAGTATCCGAAAGAGTGGCAGGGGCAGCATCTTAAAATTTGAGTCAATTAAATGCCTATCAGAGGGCAGAACACTGACTTACACTACTGTCACACCACAAAAAGCTCCTGACTCTCATCAAACATCTTAGAAAACGTCTTGCAAGATGACAGTAAAAACTCACAACTGCGAGCTTGACAATGCTCAGAATTTAGTCTCAGTGTTTCCACTGTATACAAAGAGTTGCTCTGAGGCGGGAGGAGTATTACCATATAACCAATTGCTTAATATTTACATAGCCCTCTGAAAATACAAAACGTTCCTGACAAGACTCAGCCCACCAGCGAGCCGGAGGAACAGGTCCCTCACCCATCCTCAGAGGAGTCCTATGCTGGAAGGAGCTAAACGGAAACACGCAACTCAAATGCAGCCTTCCACTGTAAAACTCAGATTGTCAGCATGCTGCTTGACTGTGGAGAAAAAGAGGGCAAGTGAAACACCATTTGGCTTTACTTGGTTCACTTGCAACTATGGCTATAGTTCTTCCAGAACTACCACACCGAAGACACACTCAACAAACAGCATTTAAGCTGATGAATACTGAGGGATAAACGCATTCTGTGCAGCATTCTCAAACTGAGACATGCAAATTACTTACTTACCTTGGTCACAGCAAATAAAAAAAAAAAGCCTGGGCCACTTCTATGCAGATTGCGAAGAAACAACACCACAACCTTGCCAAATGGATTCTCCAGGGATGAGCTAACTAGAAAGTCACTTGATATTAACTTCCCTCTGAACAGAGACTAAGCCTTCCAACCCCAGTGAAACAAAAGCTCTAAATAATTGCTGAAAAGCATGTAGAGCACAGAGAGAAGAGAACCTTACTCAGTCTGTGTAACCTTACATTACATCCCGGTGTCTGAAGGAGTCATTGAAAACACCAAGCACAAACACTTGTACCCAAGAAACCTTACTTCAACCCAATTCGCTGGTGATGGGTCAGCTTGTGCTCAATTTTTCTTAGATCTAGAAAAAAAATCCAAACAAAATAGTTAACTGAGGACTAAAGATCTTACAGTAAGTTTCCACTGACGCAAAAATGATGCGCATAAAGAACAGGTAATGAGAATACAGCCTCAAAGGAGGGAATTTCAAACTACCTACACAACAACTGATAGGATGCACAAATGCACAGAACACTTGCGACAGAGACTTAATAAACCACCAAAGAGCCAAAATCCTCGTTACCTTCCATGTGACCTGCACATACTTTGGTTATGTATGGAATGCCTTAAGCCTGTGTACTAGCTTTAGCATCTTACACATCGTCCTCAAAGCCTAGGGCATATATTCTACCACAGTACCACTGTAGAAGAGGCAGCTTGACAGAAAAAAAGATTCCTGGAGCGTGAACCAAGGCCCCATATTTACACTTACCTTCTAAAGTCTTAATTCCTTCCTCAACAAACTTCCTAGCAGCAGCAGGACTGCAACGAGACAAGGCAATCCGGCATCACGAATGGCAAGAATCTTACAACACCAAATGGGACATTTGAGTTATTTGTAACTGTCTAGGTTCTTAAAGGCCAAGACTGAGGTTGCTTGTGATGCTTGTATCTTTTCAGCATACTCGTGTTCAGCTTATGCTTTCAGTCAGCTGAGATCCAAAGCTCGGCCCACACATTTTTTAGCATTGATGTAACTATACAGTGACATAAAATTGTAAAAAATTTTAAAAAACACACCAAATAGGCAATATTGCTTCAGACAGTAATACCAAATGCACGATAACATTGCAGCGGAGTTCTGATGGGCTTTTTTGTTTGCTTGTTTTTGTTTCATTGCCTGCTTCGAGGCTCTGTTCCTCCTTCTACAAAAACCCTGAGGCCAGTCTCACTTCCACTTTGGACTTTCACGGTTCCATTCCTGACCCACACCTCTCTCCTTCCCCTCTCAGCTTGCACACAGGAGCTTCCCACTTCCACTCCCCTACCACAAAGTCTGTAACTCACGATTCTACATACCCTTTTGTCTTGTTCAATCCCATAATCGTGACTACAGTGTGTGTGTCAGCGTGGGTATTACATCATCAGCTCAGGCTCATTCCCTTCGCTATGGGCAATCACCCAAATTCTGTTCAGAAGTCCATCAAATGAACAGAAGGAAAAAAGACCCCAAGAAACACCCCATGAAACTTTTACCCGATGCCAGTGACTCGTGTCAGGAGACTGATAGAAGCACTCGTATCATCTTGTCGAATCTACAAAAACAATACAAAGCAACCCAAATCCTTCTTTACTCCATTTGCAATAAACAAATAAAAAGAAGCCTTAAGAAGATAAAACAGCTTAGTGAGACTCTAGTTTGGACGTTCGCTATAAGTCACCACAAAACAGTACCAAGGGTGGTACAGCATATTGCAATAACACCACACGTAACTAGCCCAAAAACCACCCAACTAGCCTCACTGAGGTGAACAGTGGGCCTAAAGCACAAAGCTCCACAGCCTTCCAGCAACAGAATTCCACTCCCGACAGAGGACCTGCATGTGCTGACTAAGTAAGTAAGATAAAATATTTTCATAAATAGACAGCTTTGAGGCTTTGGCTGAGCTTCTCAATTCTTGATTTCTACTTACCATACAATTTCATGTTCACCCTCCTAACACTTTCTGGACAACAACAGAAATGTGCAAAGCAAGCACGCTACTTTGCAAGTTATTGAGAAAAGCAACTGCTGAGAAACACAGAAAAAGATGAAGAAACCCACCTTTTCCAATTTCCGTAGTTTTCCAGTGGATAAGAATTCATCTATCTTTTCGGCTATTTTAGCACCTACTCCATCCTAAATATTGGGGGGTGAGTACAAACAAATTAAATTCAAAATCACTTGAAGTCATTATACGTGGGAAGCAAGAAAAACTACCTAGAATTTAGAGTCCAGAAAGAACTACGGGGCACCCGAGACCACTTGGATCTTTCACTGGACCATAAAAGAGCACAAGAATTCAAGGGTACAATATAAACGGCATAAACACTGTAATGCAAGGGCTATATCAAGTTACCCCGAACCAGTAAGTTTGAACAAGGCTTTGATTCTCACTGCTCAAGATCTTCGAATTAACAAAGGAGTAAGAGAGCAAAAGAGGAAGATATTTTTACAGGCGGAGACTCAGATGGGATGCCCAGTTCCAGCTCTGAAACCCCCACGGTGGCCACACTCGTCCCCGTCCCTGAACTCTGGCTCGGGTACCGGAAAGACGCGCCGGAAGAAGCGGGGATGCCCCCACGCTTCCCAGGAACTCCCGGCACCTCGTCCCCGCTCCGGCTGCCCCAGATCCTCCCTCCGGCAACCCGGGCACTAGCACCTACCAGCTTCTTGGCTTCAGCCCCGCTCCGTATCTTGCTCGGATACCGAGAAATGACCGACGCCGCTTTCCTGCGAAACAGCGCCGATCAACGCCCGAGCGGGCTGGGGCCCGGGACGGGGGCGCGGCGGGAGGGAGGCCGTACCTGTACGCGTTGTACTTGTGGATGGCCCGGTTCACGTTGCGCTCGTAGTTGGCCAGTTCTGCAGGAGAACCGCAGTGAGAGCAGCCGGGCCGCGCCCTTCCCACACAAGGAACCAACCGAGCGCACACACCTACCGGTGAGGAAGTCGGTGATGCCCTCGTTGGGGCTCTCCTGGGGAGCTTTGCGCTTGCTCATGGCCGGCACCGGCGCCGAGCGCCCGCGGGAACTTCCGGCAGCAGGAAGGCGCTTGCGGAAGTGACGTCACGGCACGTCCGGTGGCCGCGGCTGCCGGAGGAGATCGGCTGGCGGCGAGTACGCTGCTAAACGTCAGTCTGCCGCATCACAGGCCCTCCTCTCGGCTCGATGTTATTGGAGCTCTCTTTTTGCACAAGTAGCCAAGTACGATGGGCTTCACCTGGGTCTCGAATGTCCGTACTTACCGACCTAGCCCCCTTCACATGTCTCTTTTTACTCACAGCACACGCGTCCGCCTCACATATCTGAGTTTTTTGGCCAGCCTCCTTTAGTGGCACCGCTCCAGGCTGCAAGCGGTGGCCCTTATCCCCGTGAAACAAAACTCACCCTCCCAGTTTCCTGGCATCGGTTCGGAGGAGGTGTTTGAGTCTCCAAAGGCAGCCAGGCAGTGAGAAATGAGGAAAAAAACAGTGAGAAATAAGGAAAAAATCAGTGAAAAATGGGGGAAAACTCAGTGAGAAATGGAGGAAAAGTCGATGAAAAATGGGGGAATAAATCAGTGAGAAATGGGGAAAAAAACAGTGAGAAATGGGGAAAAAGTCACTGGGAAATGGGGAAAAGAATCAGTGAGAAATGGGGGGGGAAATCAGTGAGAAATAGGGGGAAAATCCATGAAAAATGGAAAAAATCGTTGAGAAATGGGGGGAAAAAATCAGTGAGAAATGAGGAAAAATCGGGAAAAATCCATGAAAATTGGGGGAAAAATCCATGAAAAATTGGGGAAAAAATCAGTGAGAAATGGGGGGAAATGGCAAAAAATTCAATCAGAAACGGGGGGGGGGAATCAGTGAGAAATGGGGGAAAAATCCAAGAAAAATGGCGGAAAAAAATCAGATCGGCAATTGATAGGTAATGCGGGACGATCACTTATATCGGCAATCGAGATTGCCGATCGATTATATCGGCGATCGATTGCTAATGCCTGCCGATCGATTAGCTCGGCGATCGATTGATCGCGGCTGCCGATCGATCAGATCGGCGATCGATTGATCTCGACTGCCGATCGATTAGATCGGCGATCGATTGCTAATGCCTGCCGATCGATTAGCTCGGCGATCGATTGCTAATGCCTGCCGATCGATTAGATCGGCAATCGATTGCTAATGCCTGCCGATCGATTATATCGGCGATCGATTGATCGCGCCTGCCGATCGATTAGATCGGCGATCGATTGCTAATGCCTGCCGATCGATTAGATCGGCGATCGATTGATCGCACCTGCCGATCGATTAGATCGGCAATCGATTGCCAATGCCTGCCGATCGATTATATCGGCAATCGATTGCTAATGCCTGCCAATCGATTAGATCGGCGGTCGATTGATCGCGGCTGCCGATCGATCAGATCGGCGATCGATTGATCTCGACTGCCGATCGATTAGATCGGCGATCGATTGCTAATGCCTGCCGATCGATTAGCTCGGCGGTCGATTGATCGCGGCTGCCGATCGATCAGATCGGCGGTCGATTGATCGCGCCTGCCGATCGATTAGATCGGCGATCGATTTGCTAATGCCTGCCGATCGATTAGCTCGGCGATCGTTTGCTAATGCCTGCCGATCGATTAGATCGCGCCTGCCGATCGATTATATCGGCGATCGATTGCTAATGCCTGCCGATCGATTAGATCGGCGATCGATTGCCAATGCCTGCCGATCGATTAGATCGGCGATCGATTGCCAATGCCTGCCGATCGATTAGATCGGCGATCGATTGCCAATGCCTGCCGATCGATTAGATCGGAGATCGATTGCTAATGCCTGCCGATCGATTAGATCGGCGATCGATTGATCGCGCCTGCCGATCGATTATATCGGCGATCGATTGATCGTGCCTGCCGATCGATTAGATCGGCAATCGATTGCCAATGCCTGCCGATCGATTGCTAATGCCTGCCGATCGATTAGATCGGCGATCGATTGATCGCGCCTGCCGATCGATTAGATCGGCGGTCGATTGCCAATGCCTGCCGATCGATTGCTAATGCACACTATTTGCACACTCCTTGCACACCCTTTGCACTCATACAGAGGCAGGAGGTTTCTCAGTTCTGCTCGGGGTTTTTTGGGGCGTTCATTCAGGGGGATTTCCTCAAGGATTGGGACACTCCTTGATTCCATCCCTTGCCTGTCTCCCAAGCGCCACCCTGTGGGCAGAGCGCGGTACTGCGCGCCTGCCTCTCCCAAGATGGCGGCTCGGGTGTCGCTCCCCGTCCTTCTAACTCTGGCTGCAAAAGGAGGGTGGCACAGCAAGGAGCCCGCTCGCTCTAGTGGGATGCCTGCGCACGACGCCGACACCGATCCCACGGGTGCGATTTTCGGCGGCGTTTCCAATCGTGCGGACATCTCCTTCAGCCCGCTTCGGCCCGGGGAAGAGGGGCGGGGCCGCCAGCGATGGTGCCGGCGCAGCCCGGGCAGGCTCGGGGCGGAGCCGGGGCTTGGCGAGGCGGGGCACGGAGGTCCCGGGGACGGGACCGGGCGGGGCCGGGGCGGTGCTTTAGGGGCGGTCCCCAGTGGTCCCAGGCGGCACCGGGGGCGGGGCCGGGTGATCCCGGAGCGGTACCGAGCTGTGCTGGGGACGGTGCTGCAGGGGCGGTGCCGGGCCCGCCTCAGGGTGATTGAATGCCCAGAAATCGCCTCCTCTGCCCCGTGCTCACACTGAGCTGCGGGCTGCAGCGTGCTGTCGGAGCTCCGCACACAGCACGGATTTGGGCTTCCCCTCCTCTCAAACCCTCTCCCCCTTCTTCCTCCTCCTCATCTTCCTCTTTTTCCTCTCCCTCCGCCTCGCCCCCCTCCCCGGGCCCCTGACTCCCCCCGGGATCCCCTCCTCCGGAGGCGGCCCTTCCGAACCGACCCCCCCTCCAAGCCCCGGAGCTCGAGACCATTAAGGTAAGCTTTGGAATTGAAATATCAGGATATTCACTGGCCTGAAATTTCAGGATTGTACGATTTTTTCTTGAAGCAGTTGCCTTTGCTGCAGGATTGTGTGGTCACCAGTCTCCTTTCCTGTGACTCTTGTTGAAATTTGCTGTCAGATAACCGGCTAGTAACGAAATATTTGACAGAAATCAATGCTGTGAACGGACTTCACTGCAGCAGTTGATGAAAGAGCAAAGAAAATGTCTGTCGTGTTTACGCACCCCCCCGAGGCTGAATGAATTCTGATACTGTAATAAATCAGTGCAGTTGGTGCCTGCAAAGGTCTTGACATTGATCAAGAAGATATTACTTTGGATTTTTACTTTTTATCAGCGTTTCTTTAATCTGTACTTCAGCACTCTAGCCTTTCATAAGTCTTCTCCGGTTTCCTCTGGCCCTGCAGAGTAGTCCTCTCTGTTATTGTCTGATCCCAGCTTTGATGCAAGGAGGACTTTTTGTCTTGAAAATTAGCATCCCCCTCCGCATATTTAAATTAGTTATTTGACTTTTGAGAAAAAGCTGGTCAGCTCGAAGTCCACCAGACACCAGAGGCTGCTGTTTTTAGCACCTTATTCAAAGAGGACATCCTTTAGTTACCTAAGTAGGGGTAGAGATTTACCCCTAGGAATAAGGAATAAATGCAAGCAGACTGTCCTGCCAAGAAAAAAATCCAGTTACAGTGACTGAATTCGGGTTTAGTTGCCCTTGATCCTTGCAAGGGATTAAAGGCAGGTTCACTTGGTCTCCCAGCAATGAATGTCTCAACCGAAAGCTGCTCAAAATGTGCCGTTTTTCTGATGGTTTTGGATTCTTTTGCCAGGTGGGAACATGGACTGCTTGACTTGTTCCTGTGTCCACTTTCCACTTCAGTCCTTTGCATTTTCTCTGAAGGGAAAGCAGGAACAGGGAAGTTGGGGCAGTTCCGTCAGCAGAAAGGCTGCTAAGAATAGATGGTAAGGACTTACTTTTCTGCACAGTGCCATGTAACTGAAGGCTCGTTTTTGGATTTCACATTCTGTTCCTGCCTGGTTTTGTGAGAGCTGCAGGTGCATTTCTGTTTCCAGACCCTGCCAAAAATAGTCGCTTATATTATAATGAATCCTTTTTCCTTCATGTTTTCTTGCTTTAAATGAATTCCCCTGTCAGACTGATGTGAGCAGCAGTTATTTTTAGAGCTGCTGGTGTTGTACACGGAGTAACTGTAGAACAAATGAGTTGTGATGGCTTCCTTGTATTTGATGTGTGGAGAGGAGCAAAGGCACAGATTCATCCTGTGTAATTGCAGTCGTCCAACGTAGGTGCCAGGGTCGGGAAGCTGGGCAAGGTTTCCTCTCTTGCTGGGCCTTAGGGGGAGGGAGCTGAACCATGGTGTCACTCGGATTCCTTCCTCTTCTCCCTCCTCCTTTCTTGCTTGTAGAGCTGGAGCTCGGGGTCACCGAGTTTGGGTGCTCGCAGTCAGGGCCTGAATTTGGAGAGCAGGAAAGCGGGGGGAAGTTTCTAGGCACGTCAAAGCCTGTCTCTAGGGTGTGGGACTTGTTGGTCTTCCTCACCACCCCCAGCAACTTGCACTTCTCTCTGGACCTTGCTGTGGTCACAGCCCACTGCTCATTTATGTGACTGTTCATCCGTCTGCCTGATTGCTTTAAGTACAAGTAGCCTGATTCAGGTTTAATTTAGCAATGATTTTCCTCTGTTTCATCGGTAGTTTTCTAAAACTCCCCTACAGGCTATTTTGAAGGTGCTTTTTTTTTTTTTTTTTAACTGCCTGTGATGATAGAAAGCTGTACGGCCCTCTGAAAGCAGTATAACCTGCTTTCCAGAAATTACAGAAGTAGGATTTTTATTGTCCACTATGCAGCTGAAGTCCCCCTAGTGAGCCTCTTGAACTGAGGGTGAGGAGAGCGGCAGATACGACTCCTCATCAACCTGCTCTTCTTTTCGTTCCTAAAAGAAGGAAGCATGAAGGTAACTATAGAAAAAGATCTGTATCCCTCGGGGTTTTGTATTTTAGGTGTTTTGAGGTTTATTTACACACCTCCTCCTTTGTTTCCTGGACAGGTTTTACGTGACAGTGGAGCGTTTGAGGACACGTGGAAGGAGCTTTCAATTTGGCTGGAGCACTTGGATAATACAAAAGAAGACCAAAAGGAAGCAGTGATTCAGTTTTTGGAAAAGGTAACGGTGTTCAAATCAGCTGGATAAAAAAATGCAAAGAATAGTGTTAGTGGAAACTGGAGGTCTTGTTGCTATTGTTGAGAAACCTGTCAAAGACCAGCGAATGAATTCTGAGAAAAGCCTTGTTTGGGATTCTTTATACGGAGGTGGCATCCTTCTTGTGTTCAGTGGGAGGGCAGCCAAATGATTTGTAGAAAAATGAAATCCAAAAAGATCAGCTGTTATTACAGCATTGTTGGTGTAAGGGTAGAGTGGTGTAGGTGTGGGTAGCTTTGATCTCCTCTTTAGGTGCCGACATTATCAGAGCTCAGTAGATGGTGGTCCTTGACAAGGAAAGGTGACACTTGCTGTTTACTCTTCAGGATGTTGAATGCCCAGTGCTTTGCCTCCACTGTGGTCTGCCCAGGTACTCGGTGTGTGGTCGCAATCTAGGTGCCAAGTTGTGGTGGGTTTTTGTTTTTCCATCAGTGTGGCCTGTAGAGCAGGAACTGTAGACAGAATCCTGCAGAAGTGCTATGGAAGTTGTCCTCATAAAAGCTGCCCAGCTTTCAGCACGTGGTCGTTCTCAGTACCGTGTGGTTCCCCTGCACTTGCCAGCCAGCAGGTGCACTTACCTTTCTCCCCACCTTTGCTGACAGATCCTGCTGAAGCTGGTGACCAACCCCTGTCCCTACACTGACAAGGCAGCAGACCTGGTTCAGGCAGCCAGCACGCTCCAGGTGGCTCTGTTTAAACAGGACTCTGATAACATCAGCATCCCCGTCTCTCACATTGATGGTATGTGGTAACCTGTCAACATCCCAACTCCATGACTTGGGGATACACTTTCTAGCCCTAATCAGCAAACTGGGGATGGATAACGCTGGCAATCCTGTTAAGTAAGGGCCCTCCAGGATTCAGCTCTCCACGTGTTCTTGGTATCAGAAGTCGAAGTGGAATTGCCAAGTTGCCGCTTTACCTCTGAAAGTAATTTCTGCCGTGGCTGTGCCACTTGAACGGTATTTGAAATCTCTCTTCATGCTCTTGCAGCAGCGTTTTTGAACTCAAATGGAAATCTAGCCCTTCTGCCTGGGACTGTTGACAGAGTCATGGAATCCCAGAGTGGTTTGGCCGGCAAGGCTCCTTAAATCTCATCCAGTTCCAGCCCTGCCATGAACAGGGACACCTTTCAGTAGCCCGGGCTGCTCCAAGCCCCAGTGTCCAGCCTGGCTTTGCACACATCCAGGGATCCAGGAGCAGCCACAGCTGCTCCGTGCTGGACAGCAGCATTGAAAGGCAGAGTGAAGGTTCAGCTGTAATTTAGGGGTTGCACTTAAAGTTGTATTGTGTGACAAATGTGGCTTTCATCCTTTTTTTTATTTTTTATTTTTTTTTTTTAATTAAAAAGAATGAAAAAGATGCCTTGTATTCCTGGAGTGTTGCATTCTACGTCTGTTGTTTTTCCTGTTAGTCTGGATTCTTGCTTTGATGTTTTTCTTCACTTATTAGATGTCCTGGATATGGTGGATGTCCTGCTCGAGGACAGTGATGGCTTTGATGAAGAAGTTGGGTTCTCTTTAAATGAAGACGTGATCATTTCCCTTCAGTGCTGTTGTCCCTGCTGCATTAGAAGCCAGGAATGAACAAGTCCACGTGGGCCTGGATGCTGATCCCTCTTGCTGGTCCATGACAGCATGTGACAGGTGAGATTTCCAGGTGTCTGATTTAGCAGGAAACTGGTTTGTTCCTTCTTGTGAGGAGGCTCATTGGCTTTGCATGGGCAAAGCCACTCCACGTTTTCCATCTAGGAACAGAGCTGGGGAGCTGTTTTAAAACAGAGTCCCAGAGGTAAACAGCTTGGCTCGGTATTTCTGTGGGGAAATAGAAGAATATCTGTGTCTTCTGATTTTTCTCTCGTCTTTCTTCCACAGGTGTTTTTGTATTCCTGACTTGGGTTTCCATCGGGGACACGTGGCTTGGAGCTCAGGAGCCGGATCTGTTCCTTGCCCACGGCAGATTGGTCTGCACTAGTGCAGGTGAGGAATTACAGGACGGCTTGGGAACTCGGAAACAAGGAGAAGCAAGTCTTATGTGTCTTTGCAAAAAGATTTGGCTACCACAGGGCATTAATTCAGGGAGTTAAGACTTCATCTTTAACGTTCTGTGCTCTGCCAGCATCACTGCGAGCCCTGAAAGCCTCCTGAGCTGTTCTCATACAGACCTATCTTGTTTGGTCAAAAAAAAAATCTTAGTTTAGTTTCGTCCAAGAAAAGTTACTACTCTGTGCGAGCTCATGGGGAAGCTTTTATTCGGCATCTCTCAGTGGGACATTGAAAGTCCAACTTCCCATTTCTTGCACAGTCTGAGAGGCAGTATTACTTTCTATCATTTTTATCACAGGCATTTTAAACTTTTTGAGGAACCGGCAGGACTGTTTGTGCGGAGGCGTGCGGTTCACAGCCATCCTCTGTCCAACGTAGGATGGGAAAAAAAGGCTGGAGAGCTTCCTACAAGGGGCTGTAAGTGCAAATGACCAGGCGCCCGGGGTTTAGTCATGATGATTTAGTATTTCTTAAAAGACTCTGATTGATTTCATGATGCCAAAACCAGTATGGATAGAAGACTGAAGTCGGGAATCACGATGGTCTCCTTGGGTTTAAAAAGCTTTAATGGTGTTTCAAGACATTTGTATGAGACCTGGTTTGTTTTTTCTTACCCTTTTATTCAATCAAAAAAAAAAAAAAAAAAAAAAAAAGCCTTGATCCATCACTGCTGCTGTGATGTGTGACAAATGCCTGTCCTCCCTCCACGTGGAACAGGTGAGAGGTGGAACTGAAGCCCAAAGAGTTTTCTGCCCACTGATAATATGTGAGTCATATTGGGAATTCTCTGCAGAATGGCAACAGTTGTTCTTGAATGTGGCCATGAGGGGAGTGGAACATGGCAGCCCGGGTCTGAGAAGGTGCAGTGCCAGAAGGAGAAGCTTTGAAATGTAAATCAGGATTGATTCAGGTGACTCGCGACCGCGTGCTGTGCCCAGGTCCCTGGTAGAAATACTGTGCAGGGAAAAGCCAGAGCTGCCTGTGCTATGAGCTGAATTTTTTATTGGGGGGGGGGGGGGGGGGTGTGAAATAAAAATGAGGTGCAAATGAGAGAATTGCTTGTGTGTGTGAATATTCTTGTCCTAAAGGAGCGCTGCCCGGTGCTCCTCCCTTCCTGTGCCCCTCTCCTGGTGAGCCTCTGTCCTGCTGGCCGTGCCTCTCTGTCTCCGTGCCTGTGCTGCTCCTTGCCCGTCTTTGCCCGCCCCGCACGGGCTGTGCTCGCTTCCTCTCTGGCTCCTGGGTTCCCTCTTTGTCATGGTACCCCTCAGTCCTTGCTGTGTGTTTGGCACTCTCTGTCTTTTCTCCGTCCTTCTCTGTGCCTCTGTGGTGCTCCCTGTGCCGTTGTTTCCCGTGGGATCCTTGTGTCCCGGTCACTGTCTGTCCTAGGGTGATGTTATGGTGTTTCTATCTCCAATCATGTGTCCTGATTATGTTTGGTATTATGTCCTGTGCTTCCAGGACTGACTCTGAGAGTGAAGCTTTGTTTTGTCTTGTTATCAGCCGGCTCACCTCCCCCATGGTCTATGTTTAGGAGAGGTTTTAGGAGAGGTTTTAGCTCGGTTTGCTTGCCTGCTTGCTTGCCTGCTTGCTTGCTTGCTTGCTTGCCTGCTTGCTTGCCTGCTTGCTCGCTTCTGCCTCTTTTTCTTTCCTTCGCTTTGCCCTTGCTTTTTTCTTATTAGTTAGTTCAGCTAGGCAGTCCAACTTTTTCCCTGGACTGTTTTCTCTTCCACCCCGTCCCCTCCCTCTCCTGGATACCATCTGAACCTGTTCCGGACGGGGACCTGGGAAACCCCAAGAAACACCGGGAGTCTACACTCTGTCACCTGCAGCAGCCATTCCCAAGCGCCAGAGACTGATAACTGGGCGACCACTCGCCAGAGAGACTGAACTCGTCATCCCTTCAGAACGGTGAAAGAGTTTTTTGTCAGCTGGTGTTGTCTTTTTTCCCTGTGCTGGGGAGTGTCTTGCTTGTTAAATAAAGAGGTTTTTTTCTCCCACTCTTCTCCGAGGAAATTCTTCCCGAACCCGGTGGGGTGGGGGGGAGGAGTCGTGGGGTTTGCTGTCTGGGGGCTCCTTCTGGAGGTTTTCCCCCAAATTTGCCCAAAACCAGGACACTGTCCCTGTTCATTTTTAATCCCTCCCTCTTGTGCTGCCCATCCAGCATGCCAGGGGTTTCTTTTCGTTTTTTGGTTATTTTTCGTTTTCATTTTTCTTCTTCTTTTTTTTTGGTGGGGGTTCCATTTCATCGTGCACCTTGATGTTGATTTTCTTCCCGTGTCCTCTCTGCTGCCCCTCCTCCTTTCTGCCCCTTGTCCCCTGTGTCTGCAGGGCTGGGGAGGAACTTCAGCCCTTGTGGGGGTTGCCCTCCCTTTTCTGGTGTCAGCAGAGTCACTTTCTGTGGGATGGACACATGGGAGGGGTTGCAGTCAAGTGCCCTGCTGCTGTCCAGGGCAGTTGGAGTCGTTCTGTGCCTTCTTTGGGGTGAGGAAAAAAGGCTGAGGGGGGCTCCGACGTGGTTTGGGGCACCCCAAGGTCCCTGGGAGAGGGAGCCGGGCTGCGCTGGAGGAGCAGGTGAGTCGGGCATGGGGGGGGTCATGGTGGGTGCCAGAACATTGAGAGGGAGGGGTGGGTGTAGAATGCATGAAAAACAGAACCTTAAAAAACAGCTAAATATAGTCTAAAAGGAATGTTTTATTGGTTTGTGTTTGGATAGAGGTAGGGTTTTTTTATAGATACTGTAAATATAAAAGATAAAGAATAAAAATATATAAGCAAATATAAGAAACCAATATATAAATATATTACATTACATTATATTTTGTTATGAAAATAGAAATATATAAATATTTAGACTTTAAAAGGAATGTTTTATTGTTTTTTATTTGGTTAGAGGAGGGTTTTTAATAAATAATATAAATAATATTGGCAAAAATATACAAATATGCAAAAATAGATACTGACATAAAATTATTATAACTATATATGCATATATATATGTAAGTATAAATCTATAGAAATAAATATAAATATAAAATACATGTATGTAGTATGTAATATAAATAATTTATCGATTTTAATATGTTATATTAAATAGTATGTTATAATAGAATGTAAATAGCATATAGTATATTAATATACTAGTAAAAACTACATTAAATAGTATATAAATATAGAATACACAATATAGACATATAAATCTACAGATATAAATATGAAAACTAAATAGAAAAATATATTCAAATAGAATTTAAAATAATGGAGTTTTTTGTTTCTATTTGGTTAGAGGCAGAGCTTTTAAATAAATAATATTAAAAACTATGAACCTACAAATACAGATGGATATAGATAAAATAGAAATAACATTAGTAATATAAATCTATGTATATAATGAATAATAAAATAATATTGTATATATGATAAATAGAATAGCAATTAAATTGAATATATGAAATATGTCTAGATTATGACTATAAATTAAATATTAAAAAATAGATGATTTCTATATATAAAAGGGTTTTTTTTTCATTTGGTCAGAGGCAGGGCATTTTTAGTTTGGGTCGGGGTTTTTTTGGGGCGTTCATTGAGAGGATTTTATGACGGGTGGGGACTCTGGTGCTTGGAACTCTCTCCCTTCTCTGTCTGTCCCTGACAGGGCGGCAGTGCCGGGCTGAGTTGGGCGGCAGTGCTGCCGCCGTGTGGACACAGGCGGGTACTGCACCGTGCCCCTCTCAGGATGGCGGAAGGGCCCGCGGGCCGGGACCCAGCCCTGCGGCAGCGCTCAAGATGGCGGCCTCTCTAGGACCCCGGCGGATAGGCGTTTACATAAAACGCCTGCCCGCGCCCGCCGGCGCCCTCACGCCCGCGGCACCGCGGACCGCGCGGCCGTTGTCGGCACGCTCTGAAACGTCCGGGAAAATTGTCGGCGAGCGGATCGGCGTCGGCGATGTAATCAGGCATCTTATGCCTACACACCGGGGTCCTGATTTTTTCCCGCCCTTTCTGCCGCCATTTTGGGAAGGTCAGGCGGGGTGCCGCCCGAGGCGCCATTTTGAGAGTCCCGACACACTCAAGATGGCGGCCTCTCTAGGACCCCCGGCGGATAGGCGTCTACGTAAAACGCCTGCCCGCGCCCGCCGCGCCCTCACGCCCGCGGCACCGCGGACCGCGCGGCCGTTGTCGGCACGCTCTGAAACGTCCGGGAAAATTGGCGACGAGCGGATCGGCGTCGGCGATGTAATCAGGCATCTTATGCCTAAACACCGGGGTCCTGATTTTTTCCCGCCCTTTCTGCCGCCATTTTGGGAAGGTCAGGCGGGGTGCCGCCCGAGGCGCCATTTTGAGAGTGCGGACACACTCAAGATGGCGGCCTCTCTAGGACCCCGGCGGATAGGCGTTTACGTAAAACGCCTGCCCGCGCCCGCCGCGCCCTCACGCCCGCGGCACCGCGGACCGCGCGGCCGTTGTCGGCACGCTCTGATACGTCCGGGAAAATTGTCGGCGAGCGGATCGGCGTCGGCGATGTAATCAGGCATCTTATGCCTACACACCGGGGTCCTGATTTTTTCCCGCCCTTTCTGCCGCCATTTTTGGCAGGTCAGCCGGGGTGCCGCCCGAGGCGCCATTTTGAGAGTGCGGACACACTCAAGATGGCGGCCTCTCTAGGACCCCGGCGGATAGGCGTCTACGTAAAACGCCTGCCCGCGCCCGCCGGCGCCCTCACGCCCGCGGCACCGCGGACCGCGCGGCCGTTGTCGGCACGCTCTGACACGTCCGGGAAAATTGTCGGCGAGCGGATCGGCGTCGGCGATGTAATCAGGCATCTTATGCCTACACACCGGGGTCCTGATTTTTTCCCGCCCTTTCTGCCGCCATTTTGGGAAGGTCAGGCGGGGTGCCGCCCGAGGCGCCATTTTGAGAGTGCGGACACACTCAAGATGGCGGCCTCTCTAGGACCCCGGCGGATAGGCGTCTACGTAAAACGCCTGCCCGCGCCCGCCGCGCCCTCACGCCCGCGGCACCGCGGACCGCGCGGCCGTTGTCGGCACGCTCTGACACATCCGGGAAAATTGTCGGCGAGCGGATCGGCGTCGGCGATGTAATCAGGCATCTTATGCCTACACACCGGGGTCCTGATTTTTTCCCGCCCTTTCTGCCGCCATTTTTGGCAGGTCAGCCGGGGTGCCGCCCGAGGCGCCATTTTGAGAGTCCCGACACGCTCAAGATGGCGGCCTCTCTAGGACCCCGGCGGATAGGGGTCTACATAAAACGCCTGCCCGCGTTCGCCGGCATAAAAATAAATATGCATAAATATAAACTTAGATATAAACATGCACAAACGTTAACCTGCATAGATATAAACATAAACATAAACATAAACATAATCATAAACATGCAAAACAATAATAATAAATATAAATATAAACATAATTAGAAATAGAAATACAAACATTAATAAAATCAGTGAGAAATGGGGTAAAATTAGTGAGAAATGGGGGGGAAAACCCATGAAAAATGATGGAAAAATCAGAGAGAAATGGGGGAAAAATCGGTGAGGAATGGGGAAAAAGATCAACGAAAAATTGGGAAAAATCAGTCAGAAGTGGGGGATAAAAATCAGTGAGAAATGGGGAAAAAAATCAGTGATTAATGGGCGGGAAAATGCATGAAAAATGGGGGGAATAATTCCGAGAGAAATGGGGGCAAATATCAGTGAGAAATGGGGGGGAAAATCAGGAAATATCCATGAAAATTGGGGGAAACATCCATGAAAAATGGCGGAAAAAATCAGTGAGAAATGGGGAAAAATGGGGAAAAAGGAGTGATAAATGGGGGAAAAAATCAGTGAGAAATGGGGAAAAATGGGGAAAAAATCCACGAAAAATGGGGGGAAAAATCCATGAAAAATCAACGGAAAAATCAGTGAGAAATGGGGAAAACATCATGGTGAAATGGGGAAAAAATCAGAGAGAAATGGGGAAAAATCATTGAAAAATGGGGGATAAAAATCAGTGAGAAATGGGGGGGAAATGGGGAAAAAAATCTTTGATAAATTGGGGCAAAAATCATTGAGAAATGGGGAAAAAAATCAGTGAGAAATGGGGAAAATTTGGGAAAAATCCACGAAAATTGCGGGAAAAAATGCTTGAAAAATTGGGGAAAAAATTCCGAGAGAAAATCCCCGGGAATCCCCGGGAAAATCCCCCCGGAATCCCCGAGAAAATCCCCCGGAATTCCCCGGGAAAATCCCCCTGAATTCCCCGAGAAACTCATCCCGGAATCCTCGGGAAAATCCCCCAGGAATCCCCTGGAAAATCCCCCAGGAATCCCCCAGAAAATCTCCCCGAAATCCCCGGGATAATCTCCCCGGAATCCCCGAGAAAATCCGCCCCGAATCCCCTGGAAGATTCCCCCGGAATCCCCGAGAAAATCCCCCCGGAATTCGCCGGGAAAATCCCCCCGGAATCCCCGAGAAAATCCCCCCAGATTCCCCGGAAAATCCCCCCGGAATACTCTGCAATATCCCCCCGGAATCCCCTGGATAATCCCCCCGGAATCCCCGAGAAAATCCCCCCGGAATCCACGTGAAAATCCCCCCGGAATACTCGGCAAAATCCCCCCGGAATCCCCGAGAAAATCCCCCCGGATTCCCCGGGAAAATCGCCCCGGAAAACCCGAGAAATTCTTCCAGGAATTCCCTGGGAAAATCCCTCCGGAATCCCCATGAAAATCCCCCGGAATCCCCGCGAATATCCCCCCGGAATCCCCGGGAAAATCCCCATGAATTCCCCGGGAAAATAATCTCGGAATCCCCGAGAAAATCTCCCCGGAATCACCGAGATAATGGCCCCGGAATACCCGAGAACATCCCCCGGAATTGCCCGAGAAAATCATCCCGTAATCCCCGAGGAAATCCCCCCGGAACACTCGGGAAAATCCCCCCGGAATTCCTCGTAAAATCACCCCGGATACCCCGGGAAAATCCCTCCGGAATCCCCCGAAAAATTCCCCCCGGAATACTCGGGAAAATCCCCCCGGAATCCCCTGGAAAAACCCCCCGGAATCCCCTGGATAATCCCCCAGGAATCCCCTGGATAATCCCCCCGGAATCCCCGATAAAATCCCCCTGGAATCTCCAGGAAAATGCCCCGGGAATACGCGAGAAAATCTCCCCGGAATCCCCGAGAAAAATCCCCCCGGAATCCCCTGGAAAATCCCCCCTGAATCCCGAGAAAATCCCCCCGGAATCCCCGAGAAAATCCCCCCGGATTCCCCTGAAAATCCCTCGGAATTCCCCGGGGAAATCCTCCCGGAATCCACGAGAAAATCCGCCCGGAATTCCCGGGAAAATCCTCCAGAAATCCCCGAGAAAATCCCCCGGAGTCCCCGGGAAAATCAACCCGGAGTCCGATGGAAAATCCCCCCGGAATCCCCGAGAAAATCCCCCGGAATTCCCCTGGAAAATTCCCCCGGACTCCCCGAGAAATTCCTCCCGGAATCCCCGGGAAAATCCCCCCGGAATCCAGGCGAAAATCCCCCAGAAATCCCCGTGAAAGCCCCCCCGGAATCCCCAAGAAAATCTCCCCGGAATCCCCGAGAAAATTCGCCCGTAATACTCGGGAAAATCCCCCCGGAATCCCCTGGAAAATCCCCCCGGAATCCCCGGAAAATGCCCCCCGAATCCCCGGGATACTCACCCCGAGATCCCCGGGAAAATCCCCTGGAATTACCAGGGAAAATCCCCCCGCAATCCCAGGGAAAATCCCCCCAGAATCCCCGCGAAAATCGGCCCCGAATCCCCTGGAAAATTCCCCCGGAATCCCCTGGATAATCCCCATGGAATCCCTTGGAAAATCCCCCAGGAATCCCCGAGAAAATATGCCCGGAATCCCCTGGAAAATCCCCCTGGAATCGCGGGGAAAATCCCCCCGGATTTCCCGGGAAAAATCCCCCCGGAATCCCCGATAAAATCTCCCCGGAATCCCTGAGAAAATCCCCCCGGAATCCGCGAGAAAATATGCCCAGAATCCCCGATAAAATCCCCCCGGAATCCCCGGGAATATCCCCCAGGAATCGCCGATAAAATCCCCCCGGAATCCCCCAGAAAATCCCCCCGGAATTCCGCGGGAAAATCCCCCCGGAATCCCCGAGAAAAACCTCCCGGAATCCCCGCGAAAATAGCCCCAGACTCCCCGGCATAATCCCCACGAAATCCCCTGGAAAATCCCCCGGAATTCCCGGGAAAATCCCCCCGGAATTCCCGGGAAAATCCCCCCGGAATTCCTCGTAAAATCCCCCTGGAATCCCCGGGAAAATCCCTCCGGACTCCCCGAAAAAATCCCCCGGAATACTCGGGAAAATCCCCCGGGAATCCCCGAGAAAATCCCCCGGAATTTCCCGGGAAAATCACCCCGGAATCCCCGAGAAAATTCTCCCGAAATACTCGGCAAAATCCCCCAGGAATCCACGGAAAATTCCCCGGAATCCAGGAGAAAATACCCCGGAATCCCCATGAAAATCCCCCCGGAATCTCCGAGAGAATCCCCCGGTATCCCCGCGAATATCCCCCCGGAATCCCCGGGAAAATCCCCATGAATTCCCCGGGAAAATAATCTCGGAATCCCCGAGAAAATCTCCCCGGAATCACCGAGATAATGGCCCCGGAATACCCGAGAACATCCCCCGGAATTGCCCGAGAAAATCATCCCGTAATCCCCGAGGAAATCCCCCCGGAACACTCGGGAAAATCCCCCCGGAATTCCTCGTAAAATCACCCCGGATACCCCGGGAAAATCCCTCCGGAATCCCCCGAAAAAATCCCCCCGGAATACTCGGGAAAATCCCCCCGGAATACTCCTGAAAATCCTCCCGGAATTCCCGAGAAAATCCCCCGGAATTCCCTGAGAAAATCGCCCCGGAATTCCCTGAGAAAATCCCCCCGGAATCCCCGTGAAAATCCCCCCGGAATCCTCGGGAAAATCCCCCAGGAATCCCCTGGAAAATCCCCATGGAATCCCTTGGAAAATCCCCCAGGAATCCCCGAGAAAATATGCCCGGAATCCCCTGGAAAATCCCCCTGGAATCGCGGGGAAAATCCCCCCGGATTTCCCGGGAAAAATCCCCCCGGAATCCCCCAGAAAATCTCCCCGGAATCCGCGAGAAAATATGCCCAGAATCCCCGATAAAATCCCCCCGGAATCCCCGGGAATATCCCCCAGGAACCCCCGATAAAATCCCCCCGGAATCCCCCAGAAAATCCCCCCGGAATCCCCTGGAAAATCCCCCCGGAATTCCCGAGAAAATCCCCCCGGAATCCCCGGAAAATCCCCGCGGAATTCCGGTCCATTTCTGTAGGAGAATAGTTTGTAAGGATAGTGCAGAAGGCACTAGTTGCCAACGAGTTACAGCTGTACTGACTAGCAAGGAGTGGAAACAGCCTTGCCTGCCCAGTGAGGCTGGTTGTTATAAAAGCGTGGGTCAGCTGGCTGCCAGTTTCACTAAGCACAGCTCCAGCTGGAGGTGCAGAGCCTGCTGCAGTGTGGGCTGGAGCCTGCTGGCTGTGCTGCGAGGAGGAAGGGACACGTGGCCGTGCAAGGGATGGACAAGGTGAGAGGATGCTGTGTGTGGGACAGACAGGCTCAGGTGGCTGGGGAAGGGACAGGCTGGGGTTTAGCCAGTCGTACAGAGGAGAGGAGGAGTCGGGGCTGTGTGGAGCTGCCTGTGAGAAAAGGAGTCAGAGTTGCCTCAAAGAAATCTGTGGAGAGAAGGCATGAAAAGTGTGTAATGAAAGACTAATGTTGGTGCCTGTCATGTCTGTCTTGATATAATTGCTACACGTTTTCTCGGAATGCTTGAATTTAGACATAAAATGAAAACTTTATTGTAAGAAAGGAATGCATTTCTCACCAAAGTGGTGTAGGGTGGGGGATCACAACTCACAGATGGCCTGGAAGCGGAACGGCCACAGGGGTTACTGTAACTGGGCCTCCAGTACCAAAGCCCCAGTGGGTTTAAAGGCTAGAGCTGGGCTGGGATTAGCACGGGCTATGCAGCTGGGCTCATGCACAGGTCTGTCAGCACTCCTACCCGAGGACAGTCCCTCACCTAGGGAGAGGTTCTAGGCCTGGAGATGAGGCTGAGTTTGGGAAGGGTGATGAGGACATGGTTAGGGAGGGATGTAAATGCATATCAAAAGACTTAATTTTGAGGGGTGGCAAGCATTAGCTATAAAACAGTAAGTATTTACAGCTAAAGGCTGGAGGTGGGGGCTGTCTGAGGAGGACAGGACTGTTTAAGGCTGAAGTTGGAAGAGAAACCTTGGTGAAGCTTTTGCGTTAGAAACGGCCTCACCTGCCAAATCAGATTTTTGTCTTCAGGATTGCATGAGTGAGGATGCCACAGCCAAGGAAAAGGTTCAGGTTTGGGAGGCAAAGGCGAGTTAGGCAGGGCTGCAGGGCTGGGGCTTGGCTGTTTCCATACTGCTCAGGGCAGCAAAGGGTAGCTGGCTCACTGGGCCTTGGATCTAGAACTCTTTCTGGAACAAGGTGGAGAGCTGAGGTTCATGCAAGGGGCCAGGAATTCTTTGTCTGACTGGAAAATGCCAGAGGGGCAGTGTGTGACTCGGATAGGATGATATGTTCGTCTGGCGAGAGTCACAAAAGAATATTTTGGTTTACTGATAACTGGGCAGCTCAGAAGTTACTACTTGACTTAGTTGCTGCTCCCATCTGTTGCACACATAAACAGAGCAAAGCAGACGAATTCTCTCGGAGCCTGAGGTCTTTGACTGGCCCTCCAAAAATGCTGCCCGCTAAAAAACAGACGTGGGGGAGGAAAGTTGTCAGATACAATAGAGCAAGAAAAGGACACGGGCTTCAAAGTGCCCTCCAGCAGACCACGGAAGTGACCTGTCTGGAAGTGAAACCAGCAGTCTGCTTCCCCAGCCTCCTGGAAGCCTCTAACAGCTACACAGGCAGTGAGGGGAGAGAACAATTCAACCTAAAAATAATTTTCAGTAGCGTTCTGCACTGCTGTTAAAAATACTGCAACCAGGGAATGAATGTGGTGTGGTGATAACTATTAGGCCTGTAAGTCTGGTAACTGGGGCTTTTAGCTCAAACATCTCGGTATGGCTACTTTGAGCCTTGTAAAAGCTGCGTTAAGTCCAATTTCTTGGGTAGTTCTACTAGCTCTAGCCTTGCTTTTCATCTCCTCAGTAACAAAGCAACTCCCTCTCGAGAATGTTATTTACTTTCCATATGATGTGCCTACCAATTTCTGGAATTGCAAATGTCTTTGGACACATGCGTAAATTTAAGTTTCAAGAAAGCTGTCAAGCTAAAACAAAGGCTTGCCATAATGCAGAAGAAAATGTTTTATGGAAGAACTGAGAGGTCCCTACCTGGGCATAGAATTTGCTATACGAAGGTGTGTTCCAAACGGATCTGCCATCTAAACAAGCAGAAAAATAGTTGGAATGTAGTGAGTTCAATTTAACTACTGCTAGAAATAGGAATTATTAGCAGAGCTTGGAGCATGATATCACTAGCAGCAGTAAGACGCTTTTAGCTTGCTTCTCATAAATTACTTGTAAAAAGCATTTGTACCTAGTGTGTAGCAATTAATATTTCCCCATTTTCTTCCCCCCCGCCCCCCAGTCTCAGGTACTCCTTTTATTTTACCCTTTTCTGTCTTGTAACATCACCTTCCTTTATTTTATTCTATCTTCTGTTCTCAGAACATCGCAGCATCCTCTGTCAATGTGAAAGCATTTGTTCATCCTGTCTTGGAACGGCTGTCAATGTTGCCCTCTTCTGGATCACTTTTTTTTTTTTTTTTTTTTTTTTTTTTAACAATATGTTGCTAAATGTCAGGAAAATTAATCCACAAACACCAGCGGTTTATGTCCAAAAAGGAAACAGAGGAGTCCTTTTTGCTTTATTCGAATAAAGGGAGAGGCCATGGGACATTCCCCTGGGATCTCTCAAATTTTTGGAGGACGCAGCCTCCTTTTTATCCTATTTTCCCGGCCGCATTTCCCTCTCTCTTTTCCCATTGGCTGAGGTACTTGAGAGGCACAGACTTCCCGGAACGCCTGATACCTGAAATTCCCCTCTAATGTATAACCCTCCCTTTTAATTTTTAATTCTTATAGAATTCATAGTTTCCCCCCGTTGCTTCTTTCATCTTTCGATATCCAATTTCATTTATCAGCAGCCCCGCAGTTTGTTTGTAAAGGCAAATATCTCTTTCCATTCATCAATCAGTGGAATCCATCCCATTGTTTCTTTTATCTCTCAGTGCTAGCCTTATCTACAGGCTGATCCACAGCTCATTTGTAAAGACAAATTCAACATTCCTCTCAGCTAATAAATGAGAAGTTAGCTGAAAAAAGTAAAAAGTGGATTTTTTTTCTGGTGTGTGTCGGACAATACAGTGGAGAGAATTTGCGGGAGGATGATCGAGGATATCCTATTATAATATCGTTCTCGGACATTTTACTATTTTAGATCATCAGTTGTATTCTGAAAGAAATCTATTTTAATGATATGTGTACGTTTGCACGAAGTTATAGTTAAATATAGCTTGCGGCTGGGCTCTTTAATGAATAGGGGTATTTTTGGTTTTAATTCAATATTTTATGCTTGTGGTGTGTAGTGTGCTGATTTATTTTTTAATGTTATTTACTACGTGCGCTTTTGTTTTTGAGTGAAGGTAACTTTCTGGATGGTTTTGTATTTGAGGCAGAATGAATTGAAGTAGGTTTTTAAAACTGATTTTTCATATGTACGATGGGGAGTTTAGTAGGGGCAGCTCTGATGGTGGGGGCTTGGTTGTTAATTTTATCAGACGGCTTTTGTTAGATACAGCTTTTAATTCTGGAAAGTTTTTTTTTCTAATGTCGTGCTTTGAAGGTGGTTTTCGAGGATGTATGGTATAGCTTTATTTTGTTTGTAGATGGTGTATGATAAGGGCTATGGTCTATTTATCTAATGCCATGTTTTTTCATTCAGGTGTTGATAAGGGAGTTCTTGAATGGCGTTTTGTGTTGTTTTTGTTTTTGGTGGGGCGTTGTTTTTAAAGGATACCTTGATAAGGTTTGCCGATGGCGTTCTAGCCTGTAGCATAAGGCATAGGGTAGTTTTTGAATTATTTTGTGGTGGCTTTGATTCTTGCCAGTATGTAGTGTTTGTTTGAGGTAATGCTGTGTAGCTAATTTCTGTTTTCTTATTAATATTAGAATTGGAGTGTTGTAGTATATGGGCTGTTATTATATCCTAGGGGTTCTATTTATTTGGTTGGATTGTTTTCTAGTTATGGATAATTTTTCTCAAAAAACCATTTTCAGAATTTCAGGCGTGACACAAAAGAACACTCAGATTGCTGGAAGGGAAACGTGTGCCCAGATTGTCTCGAAGCAGTGCTGCTGTCGGTTCTCGTTCAGTTGTGTCTTCTGAAAATGAGACTGTTGTATTCATTGCGCTGTGCTAAACACTTGTCATTCTCCCAATGCCAGGAAACAGATGAAGCTTGAAGAAAGAGGAAGGAATTTGGAAGCGTACAAACAAGCTGAGAAGAGGTTCAGAGATCAGGGTGCTCACTGGCAGCAGGGGCTGGGGTTAGGGCTGAGCAGGAGCAAAGCCGGAGCACATCAACCTCACCTCGTGTTTTCTCGGGGGCTTTATGGCCCTGGCAAGAGAGAGATGTTCACTGATGAGTCCCAGGCCGAGCCGTGAGCACAGCATGTTGTGTTGGAGCTGGGGGTTTTTTTTGAGACGTTCAGCAGCCACACTCTCTAGTCAAGAGTCCTGAGGTTTGTTGCTGCTCCACTTTCATCCTCATATCCAGCTTCCAGCCCTTTTCTTCTCTCTGTCCAGTGTGTCTTTTGTGTTCCTTTCTTGTCCTGTGTGCTCCCCATCCCATTCCCGTTCCCTACGGAGGGGGAGGGTGTGGAGACTGGGGGCTCCGACGTGGTTTGGGGCACCCCAAGGTCCCTGGGAAAGGGAGCCGGGCTGCGCTGGAGGAGCAGGTGAGTCGGGCATGGGGGGGGGGGGGGGGGGGGTCATGCTGGGTGCCAGAACATTGACAGGGAGGGGTGGGTGTAGAATGCATGAAAAACAGAAGAAAAACAGAACCATAAAAAATAGCTAAATATAGTCTAAAAGGAATGTTTAAATGCTTTTTATTTGGGTAGAGGCACGGTTTTTATAGCTAATATAAAAATAAAATATAAAGAATAGAAATAGATTGGTATACATGTAAAATATAATGAAATATAAGTAGCAAATATCTATGAAAAATCGAGTGTATAACAGAAATAATGCAAATATAAGAATATGTATAAATATAAAATAGAGCTATGAGAATGGTAATAAGAATGGGGTAAAACATCAGTGAGAAATGGAAAAAAACCACATGAAAAATGGTGGGAAAATCAGTGAGAAATGGAGAAAAATCAGTGAAAAACGGGGGGGGAATCTTTGAAAAATGGGGAAAAAAATCAGTGAGAAATGGGGGAAAAAAAATCCATGAAAAATGGGGGAATAAATCAGTGAGAAACGGGGAAAAGTGGGGGAAAAAATAATTGAGAAATGGGGAAAAAATCAGTGAGAAATGGGGGAAAAGTCGATGAAAAATGGGGGAATATTCAGTGAGAAATGGGGGGGGGGGGGAATCAGTGAGAAATGGGGAAAAAATCCATGGAAAACAGGGAAACAATCCATGGGCAATGGCGGGAACAGAGCGAGCTGTTGTCGCTCGTGCTGTGGTGGCCGATGCTGTGGGGAAAAAATAAGTGAAAAATGGGGGCAATAATCAGTGATAAATGGGGAGAAAATCAGTGATTAATGGGCGGAAAAATGCATGAAAAATGGAAGGAAAAATTCAGAGAGAAATGGGGGCAAATATCAGTGATAAATGGGGAAAAAAATCAGTGATTAATGGGGGGAAAAATGAATGGAAAATGGGGGGAAAATTCAGAGAGAAATGGGGGCAAAAATCAGTGAGCAATGGGGGGGAAAATCGGGAAATATCCATGGAAAAATGGGGGGAAAAAATCAGTGAGAAATGGGGGAAAAAATCAGTGAGAAATGGGGGAAACATCATGGTGAAATGGGGAAAAAAAATCTTTGATAAATTGGGGAAACAAATCATTGAGAAATGGGGGAAAAAAATCAGTGAGAAATGGGGAAAATATGGGAAAAAATCCACGAAAATTGCGGGAAAAAATGCATGAAAAATTGGGGAAAAATCAGTAAGAAATGGGGGAAAAAATCCATGAAAAATGGCGGGAAAAATCAGATCGGCGATCGATAGCTAATGCGTGCCAATGGATTAGATCGGCGATCGATTGATCACGACTACCGATCGATTATATCGGCGTTCGATTGCTAATGCCTGCCGATCGATTAGATCGGCGATCGATTGATCGCGCCTGCCGATCGATTAGATCGGCGATCGATTGCTAATGCCTGCCGATCGATTAGATCGGCGATCGATTGATCGCGCCTGCCGATCGATTAGATCGGCGATCGATTGATCGCGCCTGCCGATCGATTAGATCGGCGATCGATTGATCGCGCCTGCCGATCGATTAGATCGGCGCTCGATTGCTAATGCCTGCCGATCGATTAGATCGGCGATCGATTGATCGCGCCTGCCGATCGATTAGATCGGCGATCGATTGATCGCGCCTGCCGATCGATTAGATCGGCGTTCGATTGCTAATGCCTGCCGATCGATTAGTTCGGCGATCGATTGATCGCGCCTGCCGATCGATTAGATCGGCGATCGATTGCTAATGCCTGCCGATCGATTCGATCGGCGATCGATTGCTCATGCCTGCCGATCGATTGCTAATGCACACTATTTGCACACTCCTTGCACACCCTTTGCACTCATACAGAGGCAGGAGGTTTGTCAGTTCTGGTCGGGGTTTTTTGGGGCGTTCATTCCGGGGGATTTCCTCAAGGATTGGGACACTCCTTGATTCCATCCCTTGCCTGTCTCCCAAGCGCCACCTTGTGGGCCGAGCGCGGTACTGCGCGCCTGCCTCTCCCAAGATGGCGGCTCGGGTGTCGCGCCCCCGACCTTCTAACTCTGGCTGCAAAAGGAGGGTGGCACAGCAAGGAGCCCGCTCGCTCTAGTGGGATGCCTGCGCACGACGCCGACACCGATCCCACGGGTGCGATTTTCGGCGGCGTTTCCAATCGTGCGGACATCTCCTTCAGCCCGCTTCGGCCCGGGGAAGAGGGGCGGGGCCGCCAGCGATGGTGCCGGCGCAGCCCGGGCAGGCTCGGGGCGGAGCCGGGGCTTGGCGAGGCGGGGCACGGAGGTCCCGGGGACGGGACCGGGCGGGGCCGGGGCGGTGCTTTAGGGGCGGTCCCCAGTGGTCCCGGGCGGCACCGGGGGCGGGGCCGGGTGATCCCGGAGCGGTACCGAGCTGTGCTGGGGACGGTGCTGCAGGGGCGGTGCCGGGCCCGCCTCAGGGTGATTGAATGCCCAGAAATCGCCTCCTCTGCCCCGTGCTCACACTGAGCTGCGGGCTGCAGCGTGCTGTCGGAGCTCCGCACACAGCACGGATTTGGGCTTCCCCTCCTCTCAAACCCTCTCCCCCTTCTTCCTCCTCCTCATCTTCCCCTTTTTCCTCTCCCTCCGCCTCGCCCCCCTCCCCGGGCCCCTGACTCCCCCCGGGATCCCCTCCTCCGGAGGCGGCCCTTCCGAACCGACCCCCCCTCCAAGCCCCGGAGCTCGAGACCATTAAGGTAAGCTTTGGAATTGAAATATCAGGATATTCACTGGCCTGAAATTTCAGGATTGTACGATTTTTTCTTGAAGCAGTTGCCTTTGCTGCAGGATTGTGTGGTCACCAGTCTCCTTTCCTGTGACTCTTGTTGAAATTTGCTGTCAGATAACCGGCTAGTAACGAAATATTTGACAGAAATCAATGCTGTGAACGGACTTCACTGCAGCAGTTGATGAAAGAGCAAAGAAAATGTCTGTCGTGTTTACGCACCCCCCCGAGGCTGAATGAATTCTGATACTGTAATAAATCAGTGCAGTTGGTGCCTGCAAAGGTCTTGACATTGATCAAGAAGATATTACTTTGGATTTTTACTTTTTATCAGCGTTTCTTTAATCTGTACTTCAGCACTCTAGCCTTTCATAAGTCTTCTCCGGTTTCCTCTGGCCCTGCAGAGTAGTCCTCTCTGTTATTGTCTGATCCCAGCTTTGATGCAAGGAGGACTTTTTGTCTTGAAAATTAGCATCCCCCTCCGCATATTTAAATTAGTTATTTGACTTTTGAGAAAAAGCTGGTCAGCTCGAAGTCCACCAGACACCAGAGGCTGCTGTTTTTAGCACCTTATTCAAAGAGGGCATCCTTTAGTTACCTAAGGAGGGGTAGAGATTTACCCCTAGGAATAAGGAATAAATGCAAGCAGACTGTCCTGCCAAGAAAAAAATCCAGTTACAGTGACTGAATTCGGGTTTAGTTGCCCTTGATCCTTGCAAGGGATTAAAGGCAGGTTCACTTGGTCTCCCAGCAATGAATGTCTCAACCGAAAGCTGCTCAAAATGTGCCGTTTTTCTGATGGTTTTGGATTCTTTTGCCAGGTGGGAACATGGACTGCTTGACTTGTTCCTGTGTCCACTTTCCACTTCAGTCCTTTGCATTTTCTCTGAAGGGAAAGCAGGAACAGGGAAGTTGGGGCAGTTCCGTCAGCAGAAAGGCTGCTAAGAATAGATGGTAAGGACTTACTTTTCTGCACAGTGCCATGTAACTGAAGGCTCGTTTTTGGATTTCACATTCTGTTCCTGCCCGGTTTTGTGAGAGCTGCAGGTGCATTTCTGTTTCCAGACCCTGCCAAAAATAGTCGCTTATATTATAATGAATCCTTTTTCCTTCATGTTTTCTTGCTTGAAATGAATTCCCCTGTCAGACTGATGTGAGCAGCAGTTATTTTTAGAGCTGCTGGTGTTGTACACGGAGTAACTGTAGAACAAATGAGTTGTGATGGCTTCCTTGTATTTGATGTGTGGAGAGGAGCAAAGGCACAGATTCATCCTGTGTAATTGCAGTCGTCCAACGTAGGTGCCAGGGTCGGGAAGCTGGGCAAGGTTTCCTCTCTTGCTGGGCCTTAGGGGGAGGGAGCTGAACCATGGTGTCACTCGGATTCCTTCCTCTTCTCCCTCCTCCTTTCTTGCTTGTAGAGCTGGAGCTCGGGGTCACCGAGTTTGGGTGCTCGCAGTCAGGGCCTGAATTTGGAGAGCAGGAAAGCGGGGGGAAGTTTCTAGGCACGTCAAAGCCTGTCTCTAGGGTGTGGGACTTGTTGGTCTTCCTCACCACCCCCAGCAACTTGCACTTCTCTCTGGACCTTGCTGTGGTCACAGCCCACTGCTCATTTATGTGACTGTTCATCCGTCTGCCTGATTGCTTTAAGTACAAGTAGCCTGATTCAGGTTTAATTTAGCAATGATTTTCCTCTGTTTCATCGGTAGTTTTCTAAAACTCCCCTACAGGCTATTTTGAAGGTGCTTTTTTTTTTTTTTTTAACTGCCTGTGATGATAGAAAGCTGTACGGCCCTCTGAAAGCAGTATAACCTGCTTTCCAGAAATTACAGAAGTAGGATTTTTATTGTCCACTATGCAGCTGAAGTCCCCCTAGTGAGCCTCTTGAACTGAGGGTGAGGAGAGCGGCAGATACGACTCCTCATCAACCTGCTCTTCTTTTCGTTCCTAAAAGAAGGAAGCATGAAGGTAACTATAGAAAAAGATCTGCATCCCTCGGGGTTTTGTATTTTAGGTGTTTTGAGGTTTATTTACACACCTTCTCCTTTGTTTCCTGGACAGGTTTTACGTGACAGTGGAGCGTTTGAGTACACGTGGAAGGAGCTTTCAATTTGGCTGGAGCACTTGGATAATACAAAAGAAGACCAGAAGGAAGCAGTGATTCAGTTTTTGGAAAAGGTAACGGTGTTCAAATCAGCTGGATAAAAAAATGCAAAGAATAGTGTTAGTGGAAACTGGAGGTCTTGTTGCTATTGTTGAGAAACCTGTCAAAGACCAGCGAATGAATTCTGAGAAAAGCCTTGTTTGGGATTCTTTATACGGAGGTGGCATCCTTCTTGTGTTCAGTGGGAGGGCAGCCAAATGATTTGTAGGAAAATGAAATCCAAAAAGATCAGCTGTTATTACAGCATTGTCGGTGTAAGGGTAGAGTGGTGTAGGTGTGGGTAGCTTTGATCTCCTCTTTAGGTGCCAACATTATCAGAGCTCAGTAGATGGTGGTCCTTGACAAGGAAAGGTGACACTTGCTGTTTACTCTTCAGGATGTTGAATGCCCAGTGCTTTGCCTCCACTGTGGTCTGCCCAGGTACTCGGTGTGTGGTCGCAGTCTAGGTGCCAAGTTGTGGTGGGTTTTTGTTTTTCCATCAGTGTGGCCTGTAGAGCAGGAACTGTAGACAGAATCCTGCAGAAGTGCTATGGAAGTTGTCCTCATAAAAGCTGCCCAGCTTTCAGCACGTGGTCGTTCTCAGTACCGTGTGGTTCCCCTGCACTTGCCAGCCAGCAGGTGCACTTACCTTTCTCCCCACCTTTGCTGACAGATCCTGCTGAAGCTGGTGACCAACCCCTGTCCCTACACTGACAAGGCAGCAGACCTGGTTCAGGCAGCCAGCACGCTCCAGGTGGCTCTGTTTAAACAGGACTCTGATAACATCAGCATCCCCGTCTCTCACATTGATGGTATGTGGTAACCTGTCAACATCCCAACTCCATGACTTGGGGATACACTTTCTAGCCCTAATCAGCAAACTGGGGATGGATAACTCTGGCAATCCTGTTAAGTAAGGGCCCTCCAGGATTCAGCTCTCCACGTGTTCTTGGTATCAGAAGTCGAAGTGGAATTGCCAAGTTGCCGCTTTACCTCTGAAAGTAATTTCTGCCGTGGCTGTGCCACTTGAACGGTATTTGAAATCTCTCTTCATGCTCTTGCAGCAGCGTTTTTGAACTCAAATGGAAATCTAGCCCTTCTGCCTGGGACTGTTGACAGAGTCATGGAATCCCAGAGTGGTTTGGCTGGCAAGGCTCCTTAAATCTCATCCAGTTCCAGCCCTGCCATGAACAGGGACACCTTTCAGTAGCCCGGGCTGCTCCAAGCCCCAGTGTCCTGCCTGGCTTTGGACACATCCAGGGATCCAGGAGCAGCCGCAGCTGCTCCGTGCTGGACAGCAGCATTGAAAGGCAGAGTGAAGGTTCAGCTGTAATTTAGGGGTTGCACTTAACGTTGTATTGTGTGACAAATGTGGCTTTCATCCTTTTTTTAAATTTTTTTTTTTTAATTAAAAAGAATTAAAAAGATGCCTTGTATTCCTGGAGTGTTGCATTCTACGTCTGTTGTTTTTCCTGTTAGTCTGGATTCTTGCTTTGATGTTTTTCTTCACTTATTAGATGTCCTGGATATGGTGGATGTCCTGCTCGAGGACAGTGATGGCTTTGATGAAGAAGTTGGGTTCTCTTTAAATGAAGACGTGATCATTTCCCTTCAGTGCTGTTGTCCCTGCTGCATTAGAAGCCAGGAATGAACAAGTCCACGTGGGCCTGGATGCTGATCCCTCTTGCTGGTCCATGACAGCATGTGACAGGTGAGATTTCCAGGTGTCTGATTTAGCAGGAAACTGGTTTGTTCCTTCTTGTGAGGAGGCTCATTGGCTTTGCATGGGCAAAGCCACTCCACGTTTTCCATCTAGGAACAGAGCTGGGGAGCTGTTTGAAAACAGAGTCCCAGAGGTAAACAGCTTGGCTCGGTATTTCTGTGTGGGAATAGAAGAATATCTGTGTCTTCTGATTTTTCTCTCGTCTTTCTTCCACAGGTGTTTTTGTATTCCTGACTTGGGTTTCCATCGGGGACACGTGGCTTGGAGCTCAGGAGCCGGATCTGTTCCTTGCCCACGGCAGATTGGTCTGCACTAGTGCAGGTGAGGAATTACAGGACGGCTTGGGAACTCGGAAACAAGGAGAAGCAAGTCTTATGTGTCTTTGCAAAAAGATTTGGCTACCACAGGGCATTAATTCAGGGAGTTAAGACTTCATCTTTAACGTTCTGTGCTCTGCCAGCATCACTGCGAGCCCTGAAAGCCTCCTGAGCTGTTCTCATACAGACCTATCTTGTTTGGTCAAAAAAAAAATCTTAGTTTAGTTTCGTCCAAGAAAAGTTACTACTCTGTGCGAGCTCATGGGGAAGCTTTTATTCGGCATCTCTCAGTGGGACATTGAAAGTCCAACTTCCCATTTCTTGCACAGTCTGAGAGGCAGTATTACTTTCTATCATTTTTATCACAGGCATTTTAAACTTTTTGAGGAACCGGCAGGACTGTTTGTGCGGAGGCGTGCGGTTCACAGCCATCCTCTGTCCAACGTAGGATGGGAAAAAAAGGCTGGAGAGCTTCCTACAAGGGGCTGTAAGTGCAAATGACCAGGCGCCCGGGGTTTAGTCATGATGATTTAGTATTTCTTAAAAGACTCTGATTGATTTCATGATGCCAAAACCAGTATGGATAGAAGACTGAAGTCGGGAATCACGATGGTCTCCTTGGGTTTAAAAAGCTTTAATGGTGTTTCAAGACATTTGTATGAGACCTGGTTTGTTTTTTCTTACCCTTTTATTCAATCAAAAAAAAAAAAAAAAAAAAAAGCCTTGATCCATCACTGCTGCTGTGATGTGTGACAAATGCCTGTCCTCCCTCCACGTGGAACAGGTGAGAGGTGGAACTGAAGCCCAAAGAGTTTTCTGCCCACTGATAATATGTGAGTCATATTGGGAATTCTCTGCAGAATGGCAACAGTTGTTCTTGAATGTGGCCATGAGGGGAGTGGAACATGGCAGCCCGGGTCTGAGAAGGTGCAGTGCCAGAAGGAGAAGCTTTGAAATGTAAATCAGGATTGATTCAGGTGACTCGCGACCGCGTGCTGTGCCCAGGTCCTTAGTAGAAATACTGTGCAGGGAAAAGCCAGAGCTGCCTGTGCTATGAGCTGAATTTTTTATTGGGGGGGGGGGGGGGGGGGGGGGGTGTGAAATAAAAATGAGGTGCAAATGAGAGAATTGCTTGTGTGTGTGAATATTCTTGTCCTAAAGGAGCGCTGCCCGGTGCTCCTCCCTTCCTGTGCCCCTCTCCTGGTGAGCCTCTGTCCTGCTGGCCGTGCCTCTCTGTCTCCGTGCCTGTGCTGCTCCTTGCCCGTCTTTGCCCGCCCCGCACGGGCTGTGCTCGCTTCCTCTCTGGCTCCTGGGTTCCCTCTTTGTCATGGTACCCCTCAGTCCTTGCTGTGTGTTTGGCACTCTCTGTCTTTTCTCCGTCCTTCTCTGTGCCTCTGTGGTGCTCCCTGTGCCGTTGTTTCCCGTGGGATCCTTGTGTCCCGGTCACTGTCTGTCCTAGGGTGATGTTATGGTGTTTCTATCTCCAATCATGTGTCCTGATTATGTTTGGTATTATGTCCTGTGCTTCCAGGACTGACTCTGAGAGTGAAGCTTTGTTTTGTCTTGTTATCAGCCGGCTCACCTCCCCCATGGTCTATGTTTAGGAGAGGTTTTAGGAGAGGTTTTAGCTCGGTTTGCTTGCTTGCCTGCTTGCTTGCTTGCTTGCTTGCCTGCTTGCTTGCCTGCTTGCTCGCTTCTGCCTCTTTTTCTTTCCTTCGCTTTGCCCTTGCTTTTTTCTTATTAGTTAGTTCAGCTAGGCAGTCCAACTTTTTCCCTGGACTGTTTTCTCTTCCACCCCGTCCCCTCCCTCTCCTGGATACCATCTGAACCTGTTCCGGACGGGGACCTGGGAAACCCCAAGAAACACCGGGAGTCTACACTCTGTCACCTGCAGCAGCCATTCCCAAGCGCCAGAGACTGATAACTGGGCGACCACTCGCCAGAGAGACTGAACTCGTCATCCCTTCAGAACGGTGAAAGAGTTTTTTTGTCAGCTGGTGTTGTCTTTTTTCCCTGTGCTGGGGAGTGTCTTGCTTGTTAAATAAAGAGGTTTTTTTCTCCCACTCTTCTCCGAGGAAATTCTTCCCGAACCCGGTGGGGTGGGGGGGAGGAGTCGTGGGGTTTGCTGTCTGGGGGCTCCTTCTGGAGGTTTTCCCCCAAATTTGCCCAAAACCAGGACACTGTCCCTGTTCATTTTTAATCCCTCCCTCTTGTGCTGCCCATCCAGCATGCCAGGGGTTTCTTTTCGTTTTTTGGTTATTTTTCGTTTTCATTTTTCTTCTTCTTTTTTTTTTGGTGGGGGTTCCATTTCATCGTGCACCTTGATGTTGATTTTCTTCCCGTGTCCTCTCTGCTGCCCCTCCTCCTTTCTGCCCCTTGTCCCCTGTGTCTGCAGGGCTGGGGAGGAACTTCAGCCCTTGTGGGGGTTGCCCTCCCTTTTCTGGTGTCAGCAGAGTCACTTTCTGTGGGATGGACACATGGGAGGGGTTGCAGTCAAGTGCCCTGCTGCTGTCCAGGGCAGTTGGAGTCGTTCTGTGCCTTCTTTGGGGTGAGGAAAAAAGGCTGAGGGGGGCTCCGACGTGGTTTGGGGCACCCCAAGGTCCCTGGGAGAGGGAGCCGGGCTGCGCTGGAGGAGCAGGTGAGTCGGGCATGGGGGGGGTCATGGTGGGTGCCAGAACATTGAGAGGGAGGGGTGGGTGTAGAATGCATGAAAAACAGAACCTTAAAAAACAGCTAAATATAGTCTAAAAGGAATGTTTTATTGGTTTGTGTTTGGATAGAGGTAGGGTTTTTTTATAGATACTGTAAATATAAAAGATAAAGAATAAAAATATATAAGCAAATATAAGAAACCAATATATAAATATATTACATTACATTATATTTTGTTATGAAAATAGAAATATATAAATATTTAGACTTTAAAAGGAATGTTTTATTGTTTTTTATTTGGTTAGAGGAGGGTTTTTAATAAATAATATAAATAATATTGGCAAAAATATACAAATATGCAAAAATAGATACTGACATAAAATTATTATAACTATATATGCATATATATATGTAAGTATAAATCTATAGAAATAAATATAAATATAAAATACATGTATGTAGTATGTAATATAAATAATTTATCGATTTTAATATGTTATATTAAATAGTATGTTATAATAGAATGTAAATAGCATATAGTATATTAATATACTAGTAAAAACTACATTAAATAGTATATAAATATAGAATACACAATATAGACATATAAATCTACAGATATAAATATGAAAACTAAATAGAAAAATATATTCAAATAGAATTTAAAATAATGGAGTTTTTTGTTTCTATTTGGTTAGAGGCAGAGCTTTTAAATAAATAATATTAAAAACTATGAACCTACAAATATAGATGGATATAGATAAAATAGAAATAACATTAGTAATATAAATCTATGTATATAATGAATAATAAAAGAATATTGTATATATGATAAATAGAATAGCAATTAAATTGAATATATGAAATATGTCTAGATTATGACTATAAATTAAATATTAAAAAATAGATGATTTCTATATATAAAAGGGTTTTTTTTTCATTTGGTCAGAGGCAGGGCATTTTTAGTTTGGGTCGGGGTTTTTTTGGGGCGTTCATTGAGAGGATTTTATGACGGGTGGGGACTCTGGTGCTTGGAACTCTCTCCCTTCTCTGTCTGTCCCTGACAGGGCGGCAGTGCCGGGCTGAGTTGGGCGGCAGTGCTGCCGCCGTGTGGACACAGGCGGGTACTGCACCGTGCCCCTCTCAGGATGGCGGAAGGGCCCGCGGGCCGGGACCCAGCCCTGCGGCAGCGCTCAAGATGGCGGCCTCTCTAGGACCCCGGCGGATAGGCGTCTACGTAAAACGCCTGCCCGCGCCCGCCGGCGCCCTCACGCCCGCGGCACCGCGGACCGCGCGGCCGTTGTCGGCACGCTCTGAAACGTCCGGGAAAATTGTCGGCGAGCGGATCGGCGTCGGCGATGTAATCAGGCATCTTATGCCTACACACCGGGGTCCTGATTTTTTCCCGCCCTTTCTGCCGCCATTTTGGGAAGGTCAGGCGGGGTGCCGCCCGAGGCGCCATTTTGAGAGTCCCGACACACTCAAGATGGCGGCCTCTCTAGGACCCCGGCGGATAGGCGTCTACGTAAAACGCCTGCCCGCGCCCGCCGCGCCCTCACGCCCGCGGCACCGCGGACCGCGCGGCCGTTGTCGGCACGCTCTGATACGTCCGGGAAAATTGGCGACGAGCGGATCGGCGTCGGCGATGTAATCAGGCATCTTATGCCTACACACCGGGGTCCTGATTTTTTCCCGCCCTTTCTGCCGCCATTTTTGGCAGGTCAGGCGGGGTGCCGCCCGAGGCGCCATTTTGAGAGTGCGGACACACTCAAGATGGCGGCCTCTCTAGGACCCCGGCGGATAGGCGTCTACGTAAAACGCCTGCCCGCGCCCGCCGGCGCCCTCACGCCCGCGGCACCGCGGACCGCGCGGCCGTTGTCGGCACGCTCTGACACGTCCGGGAAAATTGTCGGCGAGCGGATCGGCGTCGGCGATGTAATCAGGCATCTTATGCCTACACACCGGGGTCCTGATTTTTTCCCGCCCTTTCTGCCGCCATTTTGGGAAGGTCAGGCGGGGTGCCGCCCGAGGCGCCATTTTGAGAGTGCGGACACACTCAAGATGGCGGCCTCTCTAGGACCCCGGCGGATAGGCGTCTACGTAAAACGCCTGCCCGCGCCCGCCGCGCCCTCACGCCCGCGGCACCGCGGACCGCGCGGCCGTTGTCGGCACGCTCTGACACATCCGGGAAAATTGTCGGCGAGCGGATCGGCGTCGGCGATGTAATCAGGCATCTTATGCCTACACACCGGGGTCCTGATTTTTTCCCGCCCTTTCTGCCGCCATTTTTGGCAGGTCAGGCGGGGTGCCGCCCGAGGCGCCATTTTGAGAGTCCCGACACGCTCAAGATGGCGGCCTCTCTAGGACCCCGGCGGATAGGGGTCTACATAAAACGCCTGCCCGCGTTCGCCGGCATAAAAATAAATATGCATAAATATAAACTTAGATATAAACATGCACAAACGTTAACCTGCATAGATATAAACATAAACATAAACATAAACATAATCATAAACATGCAAAACAATAATAATAAATATAAATATAAACATAATTAGAAATAGAAATACAAACATTAATAAAATCAGTGAGAAATGGGGTAAAATTAGTGAGAAATGGGGGGGAAAACCCATGAAAAATGATGGAAAAATCAGAGAGAAATGGGGGAAAAATCGGTGAGGAATGGGGAAAAAGATCAACGAAAAATTGGGAAAAATCAGTCAGAAGTGGGGGATAAAAATCAGTGAGAAATGGGGAAAAAAATCAGTGATTAATGGGCGGGAAAATGCATGAAAAATGGGGGGAATAATTCCGAGAGAAATGGGGGCAAATATCAGTGAGAAATGGGGGGGAAAATCAGGAAATATCCATGAAAATTGGGGGAAACATCCATGAAAAATGGCGGAAAAAATCAGTGAGAAATGGGGAAAAATGGGGAAAAAGGAGTGATAAATGGGGGAAAAAATCAGTGAGAAATGGGGAAAAATGGGGAAAAAATCCACGAAAAATGGGGGGAAAAATCCATGAAAAATCAACGGAAAAATCAGTGAGAAATGGGGAAAACATCATGGTGAAATGGGGAAAAAATCAGAGAGAAATGGGGAAAAATCATTGAAAAACGGGGGATAAAAATCAGTGAGAAATGGGGGGGAAATGGGGGAAAAAAATCTTTGATAAATTGGGGCAAAAATCATTGAGAAATGGGGAAAAAAATCAGTGAGAAATGGGGAAAATTTGGGAAAAATCCACGAAAATTGCGGGAAAAAATGCTTGAAAAATTGGGGAAAAAATTCCGAGAGAAAATCCCCGGGAATCCCCGGGAAAATCCCCCCGGAATCCCCGAGAAAATCCCCCGGAATTCCCCGGGAAAATCCCCCTGAATTCCCCGAGAAACTCATCCCGGAATCCTCGGGAAAATCCCCCAGGAATCCCCTGGAAAATCCCCCAGGAATCCCCCAGAAAATCTCCCCGAAATCCCCGGGATAATCTCCCCGGAATCCCCGAGAAAATCCGCCCCGAATCCCCTGGAAGATTCCCCCGGAATCCCCGAGAAAATCCCCCCGGAATTCGCCGGGAAAATCCCCCCGGAATCCCCGAGAAAATCCCCCCAGATTCCCCGGAAAATCCCCCCGGAATACTCTGCAATATCCCCCCGGAATCCCCTGGATAATCCCCCCGGAATCCCCGAGAAAATCCCCCCGGAATCCACGTGAAAATCCCCCCGGAATACTCGGCAAAATCCCCCCGGAATCCCCGAGAAAATCCCCCCGGATTCCCCGGGAAAATCGCCCCGGAAAACCCGAGAAATTCTTCCAGGAATTCCCTGGGAAAATCCCTCCGGAATCCCCATGAAAATCCCCCGGAATCCCCGCGAATATCCCCCCGGAATCCCCGGGAAAATCCCCATGAATTCCCCGGGAAAATAATCTCGGAATCCCCGAGAAAATCTCCCCGGAATCACCGAGATAATGGCCCCGGAATACCCGAGAACATCCCCCGGAATTGCCCGAGAAAATCATCCCGTAATCCCCGAGGAAATCCCCCCGGAACACTCGGGAAAATCCCCCCGGAATTCCTCGTAAAATCACCCCGGATACCCCGGGAAAATCCCTCCGGAATCCCCCGAAAAATTCCCCCCGGAATACTCGGGAAAATCCCCCCGGAATCCCCTGGAAAAACCCCCCGGAATCCCCTGGATAATCCCCCAGGAATCCCCTGGATAATCCCCCCGGAATCCCCGATAAAATCCCCCTGGAATCTCCAGGAAAATGCCCCGGGAATACGCGAGAAAATCTCCCCGGAATCCCCGAGAAAAATCCCCCCGGAATCCCCTGGAAAATCCCCCCTGAATCCCCGAGAAAATCCCCCCGGAATCCCCGAGAAAATCCCCCCGGATTCCCCTGAAAATCCCTCGGAATTCCCCGGGGAAATCCTCCCGGAATCCACGAGAAAATCCGCCCGGAATTCCCGGGAAAATCCTCCAGAAATCCCCGAGAAAATCCCCCGGAGTCCCCGGGAAAATCAACCCGGAGTCCGATGGAAAATCCCCCCGGAATCCCCGAGAAAATCCCCCGGAATTCCCCTGGAAAATTCCCCCGGACTCCCCGAGAAATTCCTCCCGGAATCCCCGGGAAAATCCCCCCGGAATCCAGGCGAAAATCCCCCAGAAATCCCCGTGAAAGCCCCCCCGGAATCCCCAAGAAAATCTCCCCGGAATCCCCGAGAAAATTCGCCCGTAATACTCGGGAAAATCCCCCCGGAATCCCCTGGAAAATCCCCCCGGAATCCCCGGAAAATGCCCCCCGAATCCCCGGGATACTCACCCCGAGATCCCCGGGAAAATCCCCTGGAATTACCAGGGAAAATCCCCCCGCAATCCCAGGGAAAATCCCCCCAGAATCCCCGCGAAAATCGGCCCCGAATCCCCTGGAAAATTCCCCCGGAATCCCCTGGATAATCCCCATGGAATCCCTTGGAAAATCCCCCAGGAATCCCCGAGAAAATATGCCCGGAATCCCCTGGAAAATCCCCCTGGAATCGCGGGGAAAATCCCCCCGGATTTCCCGGGAAAAATCCCCCCGGAATCCCCGATAAAATCTCCCCGGAATCCCTGAGAAAATCCCCCCGGAATCCGCGAGAAAATATGCCCAGAATCCCCGATAAAATCCCCCCGGAATCCCCGGGAATATCCCCCAGGAATCGCCGATAAAATCCCCCCGGAATCCCCCAGAAAATCCCCCCGGAATTCCGCGGGAAAATCCCCCCGGAATCCCCGAGAAAAACCTCCCGGAATCCCCGCGAAAATAGCCCCAGACTCCCCGGCATAATCCCCACGAAATCCCCTGGAAAATCCCCCCGGAATTCCCGGGAAAATCCCCCCGGAATTCCTCGTAAAATCCCCCTGGAATCCCCGGGAAAATCCCTCCGGACTCCCCGAAAAAATCCCCCGGAATACTCGGGAAAATCCCCCGGGAATCCCCGAGAAAATCCCCCGGAATTTCCCGGGAAAATCACCCCGGAATCCCCGAGAAAATTCTCCCGAAATACTCGGCAAAATCCCCCAGGAATCCACGGAAAATTCCCCGGAATCCAGGAGAAAATACCCCGGAATCCCCATGAAAATCCCCCCGGAATCTCCGAGAGAATCCCCCGGTATCCCCGCGAATATCCCCCCGGAATCCCCGGGAAAATCCCCATGAATTCCCCGGGAAAATAATCTCGGAATCCCCGAGAAAATCTCCCCGGAATCACCGAGATAATGGCCCCGGAATACCCGAGAACATCCCCCGGAATTGCCCGAGAAAATCATCCCGTAATCCCCGAGGAAATCCCCCCGGAACACTCGGGAAAATCCCCCCGGAATTCCTCGTAAAATCACCCCGGATACCCCGGGAAAATCCCTCCGGAATCCCCCGAAAAAATCCCCCCGGAATACTCGGGAAAATCCCCCCGGAATACTCCTGAAAATCCTCCCGGAATTCCCGAGAAAATCCCCCGGAATTCCCTGAGAAAATCGCCCCGGAATTCCCTGAGAAAATCCCCCCGGAATCCCCGTGAAAATCCCCCCGGAATCCTCGGGAAAATCCCCCAGGAATCCCCTGGAAAATCCCCATGGAATCCCTTGGAAAATCCCCCAGGAATCCCCGAGAAAATATGCCCGGAATCCCCTGGAAAATCCCCCTGGAATCGCGGGGAAAATCCCCCCGGATTTCCCGGGAAAAATCCCCCCGGAATCCCCCAGAAAATCTCCCCGGAATCCGCGAGAAAATATGCCCAGAATCCCCGATAAAATCCCCCCGGAATCCCCGGGAATATCCCCCAGGAACCCCCGATAAAATCCCCCCGGAATCCCCCAGAAAATCCCCCCGGAATCCCCTGGAAAATCCCCCCGGAATTCCCGAGAAAATCCCCCCGGAATCCCCGGAAAATCCCCGCGGAATTCCGGTCCATTTCTGTAGGAGAATAGTTTGTAAGGATAGTGCAGAAGGCACTAGTTGCCAACGAGTTACAGCTGTACTGACTAGCAAGGAGTGGAAACAGCCTTGCCTGCCCAGTGAGGCTGGTTGTTATAAAAGCGTGGGTCAGCTGGCTGCCAGTTTCACTAAGCACAGCTCCAGCTGGAGGTGCAGAGCCTGCTGCAGTGTGGGCTGGAGCCTGCTGGCTGTGCTGCGAGGAGGAAGGGACACGTGGCCGTGCAAGGGATGGACAAGGTGAGAGGATGCTGTGTGTGGGACAGACAGGCTCAGGTGGCTGGGGAAGGGACAGGCTGGGGTTTAGCCAGTCGTACAGAGGAGAGGAGGAGTCGGGGCTGTGTGGAGCTGCCTGTGAGAAAAGGAGTCAGAGTTGCCTCAAAGAAATCTGTGGAGAGAAGGCATGAAAAGTGTGTAATGAAAGACTAATGTTGGTGCCTGTCATGTCTGTCTTGATATAATTGCTACACGTTTTCTCGGAATGCTTGAATTTAGACATAAAATGAAAACTTTATTGTAAGAAAGGAATGCATTTCTCACCAAAGTGGTGTAGGGTGGGGGATCACAACTCACAGATGGCCTGGAAGCGGAACGGCCACAGGGGTTACTGTAACTGGGCCTCCAGTACCAAAGCCCCAGTGGGTTTAAAGGCTAGAGCTGGGCTGGGATTAGCACGGGCTATGCAGCTGGGCTCATGCACAGGTCTGTCAGCACTCCTACCCGAGGACAGTCCCTCACCTAGGGAGAGGTTCTAGGCCTGGAGATGAGGCTGAGTTTGGGAAGGGTGATGAGGACATGGTTAGGGAGGGATGTAAATGCATATCAAAAGACTTAATTTTGAGGGGTGGCAAGCATTAGCTATAAAACAGTAAGTATTTACAGCTAAAGGCTGGAGGTGGGGGCTGTCTGAGGAGGACAGGACTGTTTAAGGCTGAAGTTGGAAGAGAAACCTTGGTGAAGCTTTTGCGTTAGAAACGGCCTCACCTGCCAAATCAGATTTTTGTCTTCAGGATTGCATGAGTGAGGATGCCACAGCCAAGGAAAAGGTTCAGGTTTGGGAGGCAAAGGCGAGTTAGGCAGGGCTGCAGGGCTGGGGCTTGGCTGTTTCCATACTGCTCAGGGCAGCAAAGGGTAGCTGGCTCACTGGGCCTTGGATCTAGAACTCTTTCTGGAACAAGGTGGAGAGCTGAGGTTCATGCAAGGGGCCAGGAATTCTTTGTCTGACTGGAAAATGCCAGAGGGGCAGTGTGTGACTCGGATAGGATGATATGTTCGTCTGGCGAGAGTCACAAAAGAATATTTTGGTTTACTGATAACTGGGCAGCTCAGAAGTTACTACTTGACTTAGTTGCTGCTCCCATCTGTTGCACACATAAACAGAGCAAAGCAGACGAATTCTCTCGGAGCCTGAGGTCTTTGACTGGCCCTCCAAAAATGCTGCCCGCTAAAAAACAGACGTGGGGGAGGAAAGTTGTCAGATACAATAGAGCAAGAAAAGGACACGGGCTTCAAAGTGCCCTCCAGCAGACCACGGAAGTGACCTGTCTGGAAGTGAAACCAGCAGTCTGCTTCCCCAGCCTCCTGGAAGCCTCTAACAGCTACACAGGCAGTGAGGGGAGAGAACAATTCAACCTAAAAATAATTTTCAGTAGCGTTCTGCACTGCTGTTAAAAATACTGCAACCAGGGAATGAATGTGGTGTGGTGATAACTATTAGGCCTGTAAGTCTGGTAACTGGGGCTTTTAGCTCAAACATCTCGGTATGGCTACTTTGAGCCTTGTAAAAGCTGCGTTAAGTCCAATTTCTTGGGTAGTTCTACTAGCTCTAGCCTTGCTTTTCATCTCCTCAGTAACAAAGCAACTCCCTCTCGAGAATGTTATTTACTTTCCATATGATGTGCCTACCAATTTCTGGAATTGCAAATGTCTTTGGACACATGCGTAAATTTAAGTTTCAAGAAAGCTGTCAAGCTAAAACAAAGGCTTGCCATAATGCAGAAGAAAATGTTTTATGGAAGAACTGAGAGGTCCCTACCTGGGCATAGAATTTGCTATACGAAGGTGTGTTCCAAACGGATCTGCCATCTAAACAAGCAGAAAAATAGTTGGAATGTAGTGAGTTCAATTTAACTACTGCTAGAAATAGGAATTATTAGCAGAGCTTGGAGCATGATATCACTAGCAGCAGTAAGACGCTTTTAGCTTGCTTCTCATAAATTACTTGTAAAAAGCATTTGTACCTAGTGTGTAGCAATTAATATTTCCCCATTTTCTTCCCCCCCGCCCCCCAGTCTCAGGTACTCCTTTTATTTTACCCTTTTCTGTCTTGTAACATCACCTTCCTTTATTTTATTCTATCTTCTGTTCTCAGAACATCGCAGCATCCTCTGTCAATGTGAAAGCATTTGTTCATCCTGTCTTGGAACGGCTGTCAATGTTGCCCTCTTCTGGATCACTTTTTTTTTTTTTTTTTTTTTTTTTTTTTTTTTTTTTAACAATATGTTGCTAAATGTCAGGAAAATTAATCCACAAACACCAGCGGTTTATGTCCAAAAAGGAAACAGAGGAGTCCTTTTTGCTTTATTCGAATAAAGGGAGAGGCCATGGGACATTCCCCTGGGATCTCTCAAATTTTTGGAGGACGCAGCCTCCTTTTTATCCTATTTTCCCGGCCGCATTTCCCTCTCTCTTTTCCCATTGGCTGAGGTACTTGAGAGGCACAGACTTCCCGGAACGCCTGATACCTGAAATTCCCCTCTAATGTATAACCCTCCCTTTTAATTTTTAATTCTTATAGAATTCATAGTTTCCCCCCGTTGCTTCTTTCATCTTTCGATATCCAATTTCATTTATCAGCAGCCCCGCAGTTTGTTTGTAAAGGCAAATATCTCTTTCCATTCATCAATCAGTGGAATCCATCCCATTGTTTCTTTTATCTCTCAGTGCTAGCCTTATCTACAGGCTGATCCACAGCTCATTTGTAAAGACAAATTCAACATTCCTCTCAGCTAATAAATGAGAAGTTAGCTGAAAAAAGTAAAAAGTGGATTTTTTTTCTGGTGTGTGTCGGACAATACAGTGGAGAGAATTTGCGGGAGGATGATCGAGGATATCCTATTATAATATCGTTCTCGGACATTTTACTATTTTAGATCATCAGTTGTATTCTGAAAGAAATCTATTTTAATGATATGTGTACGTTTGCACGAAGTTATAGTTAAATATAGCTTGCGGCTGGGCTCTTTAATGAATAGGGGTATTTTTGGTTTTAATTCAATATTTTATGCTTGTGGTGTGTAGTGTGCTGATTTATTTTTTAATGTTATTTACTACGTGCGCTTTTGTTTTTGAGTGAAGGTAACTTTCTGGATGGTTTTGTATTTGAGGCAGAATGAATTGAAGTAGGTTTTTAAAACTGATTTTTCATATGTACGATGGGGAGTTTAGTAGGGGCAGCTCTGATGGTGGGGGCTTGGTTGTTAATTTTATCAGACGGCTTTTGTTAGATACAGCTTTTAATTCTGGAAAGTTTTTTTTTCTAATGTCGTGCTTTGAAGGTGGTTTTCGAGGATGTATGGTATAGCTTTATTTTGTTTGTAGATGGTGTATGATAAGGGCTATGGTCTATTTATCTAATGCCATGTTTTTTCATTCAGGTGTTGATAAGGGAGTTCTTGAATGGCGTTTTGTGTTGTTTTTGTTTTTGGTGGGGCGTTGTTTTTAAAGGATACCTTGATAAGGTTTGCCGATGGCGTTCTAGCCTGTAGCATAAGGCATAGGGTAGTTTTTGAATTATTTTGTGGTGGCTTTGATTCTTGCCAGTATGTAGTGTTTGTTTGAGGTAATGCTGTGTAGCTAATTTCTGTTTTCTTATTAATATTAGAATTGGAGTGTTGTAGTATATGGGCTGTTATTATATCCTAGGGGTTCTATTTATTTGGTTGGATTGTTTTCTAGTTATGGATAATTTTTCTCAAAAAACCATTTTCAGAATTTCAGGCGTGACACAAAAGAACACTCAGATTGCTGGAAGGGAAACGTGTGCCCAGATTGTCTCGAAGCAGTGCTGCTGTCGGTTCTCGTTCAGTTGTGTCTTCTGAAAATGAGACTGTTGTATTCATTGCGCTGTGCTAAACACTTGTCATTCTCCCAATGCCAGGAAACAGATGAAGCTTGAAGAAAGAGGAAGGAATTTGGAAGCGTACAAACAAGCTGAGAAGAGGTTCAGAGATCAGGGTGCTCACTGGCAGCAGGGGCTGGGGTTAGGGCTGAGCAGGAGCAAAGCCGGAGCACATCAACCTCACCTCGTGTTTTCTCGGGGGCTTTATGGCCCTGGCAAGAGAGAGATGTTCACTGATGAGTCCCAGGCCGAGCCGTGAGCACAGCATGTTGTGTTGGAGCTGGGGGTTTTTTTTGAGACGTTCAGCAGCCACACTCTCTAGTCAAGAGTCCTGAGGTTTGTTGCTGCTCCACTTTCATCCTCATATCCAGCTTCCAGCCCTTTTCTTCTCTCTGTCCAGTGTGTCTTTTGTGTTCCTTTCTTGTCCTGTGTGCTCCCCATCCCATTCCCGTTCCCTACGGAGGGGGAGGGTGTGGAGACTGGGGGCTCCGACGTGGTTTGGGGCACCCCAAGGTCCCTGGGAAAGGGAGCCGGGCTGCGCTGGAGGAGCAGGTGAGTCGGGCATGGGGGGGGGGGGGGGGGGGTGTCATGCTGGGTGCCAGAACATTGACAGGGAGGGGTGGGTGTAGAATGCATGAAAAACAGAAGAAAAACAGAACCATAAAAAATAGCTAAATATAGTCTAAAAGGAATGTTTAAATGCTTTTTATTTGGGTAGAGGCACGGTTTTTATAGCTAATATAAAAATAAAATATAAAGAATAGAAATAGATTGGTATACATGTAAAATATAATGAAATATAAGTAGCAAATATCTATGAAAAATCGAGTGTATAACAGAAATAATGCAAATATAAGAATATGTATAAATATAAAATAGAGCTATGAGAATGGTAATAAGAATGGGGTAAAACATCAGTGAGAAATGGAAAAAAAACCACATGAAAAATGGTGGGAAAATCAGTGAGAAATGGAGAAAAATCAGTGAAAAACGGGGGGGGAATCTTTGAAAAATGGGGAAAAAAATCAGTGAGAAATGGGGGAAAAAAAATCCATGAAAAATGGGGGAATAAATCAGTGAGAAACGGGGAAAAGTGGGGGAAAAAATAATTGAGAAATGGGGAAAAAATCAGTGAGAAATGGGGGAAAAGTCGATGAAAAATGGGGGAATATTCAGTGAGAAATGGGGGGGGGGGGGGGAATCAGTGAGAAATGGGGAAAAAATCCATGGAAAACAGGGAAACAATCCATGGGCAATGGCGGGAACAGAGCGAGCTGTTGTCGCTCGTGCTGTGGTGGCCGATGCTGTGGGGAAAAAATAAGTGAAAAATGGGGGCAATAATCAGTGATAAATGGGGAGAAAATCAGTGATTAATGGGCGGAAAAATGCATGAAAAATGGAAGGAAAAATTCAGAGAGAAATGGGGGCAAATATCAGTGATAAATGGGGAAAAAAATCAGTGATTAATGGGGGGAAAAATGAATGGAAAATGGGGGGAAAATTCAGAGAGAAATGGGGGCAAAAATCAGTGAGCAATGGGGGGGAAAATCGGGAAATATCCATGGAAAAATGGGGGGAAAAAATCAGTGAGAAATGGGGGAAAAAATCAGTGAGAAATGGGGGAAACATCATGGTGAAATGGGGAAAAAAAATCTTTGATAAATTGGGGAAACAAATCATTGAGAAATGGGGGAAAAAAATCAGTGAGAAATGGGGAAAATATGGGAAAAAATCCACGAAAATTGCGGGAAAAAATGCATGAAAAATTGGGGAAAAATCAGTAAGAAATGGGGGAAAAAATCCATGAAAAATGGCGGGAAAAATCAGATCGGCGATCGATAGCTAATGCGTGCCAATGGATTAGATCGGCGATCGATTGATCACGACTACCGATCGATTATATCGGCGTTCGATTGCTAATGCCTGCCGATCGATTAGATCGGCGATCGATTGATCGCGCCTGCCGATCGATTAGATCGGCGATCGATTGCTAATGCCTGCCGATCGATTAGATCGGCGATCGATTGATCGCGCCTGCCGATCGATTAGATCGGCGATCGATTGATCGCGCCTGCCGATCGATTAGATCGGCGATCGATTGATCGCGCCTGCCGATCGATTAGATCGGCGCTCGATTGCTAATGCCTGCCGATCGATTAGATCGGCGATCGATTGATCGCGCCTGCCGATCGATTAGATCGGCGATCGATTGATCGCGCCTGCCGATCGATTAGATCGGCGTTCGATTGCTAATGCCTGCCGATCGATTAGTTCGGCGATCGATTGATCGCGCCTGCCGATCGATTAGATCGGCGATCGATTGCTAATGCCTGCCGATCGATTCGATCGGCGATCGATTGCCAATGCCTGCCGATCGATTAGATCGGCGATCGATTGCTAATGCCTGCCGATCGATTAGCTCGGCGATCGATTGCCAATGCCTGCGGATCGATTAGATCGGCGATCGATTGATCGCGCCTGCCGATCGATTAGATCGGCGATCGATTGATCGCGCCTGCCGATCGATTAGATCGGCGAACGATTGCCAATGCCTGCCGATCGATTAGATCGGCGATCGATTGCTCATGCCTGCCGATCGATTGCTAATGCACACTATTTGCACACTCCTTGCACACCCTTTGCACTCATACAGAGGCAGGAGGTTTGTCAGTTCTGGTCGGGGTTTTTTGGGGCGTTCATTCCGGGGGATTTCCTCAAGGATTGGGACACTCCTTGATTCCATCCCTTGCCTGTCTCCCAAGCGCCACCTTGTGGGCCGAGCGCGGTACTGCGCGCCTGCCTCTCCCAAGATGGCGGCTCGGGTGTCGCGCCCCCGACCTTCTAACTCTGGCTGCAAAAGGAGGGTGGCACAGCAAGGAGCCCGCTCGCTCTAGTGGGATGCCTGCGCACGACGCCGACACCGATCCCACGGGTGCGATTTTCGGCGGCGTTTCCAATCGTGCGGACATCTCCTTCAGCCCGCTTCGGCCCGGGGAAGAGGGGCGGGGCCGCCAGCGATGGTGCCGGCGCAGCCCGGGCAGGCTCGGGGCGGAGCCGGGGCTTGGCGAGGCGGGGCACGGAGGTCCCGGGGACGGGACCGGGCGGGGCCGGGGCGGTGCTTTAGGGGCGGTCCCCAGTGGTCCCGGGCGGCACCGGGGGCGGGGCCGGGTGATCCCGGAGCGGTACCGAGCTGTGCTGGGGACGGTGCTGCAGGGGCGGTGCCGGGCCCGCCTCAGGGTGATTGAATGCCCAGAAATCGCCTCCTCTGCCCCGTGCTCACACTGAGCTGCGGGCTGCAGCGTGCTGTCGGAGCTCCGCACACAGCACGGATTTGGGCTTCCCCTCCTCTCAAACCCTCTCCCCCTTCTTCCTCCTCCTCATCTTCCCCTTTTTCCTCTCCCTCCGCCTCGCCCCCCTCCCCGGGCCCCTGACTCCCCCCGGGATCCCCTCCTCCGGAGGCGGCCCTTCCGAACCGACCCCCCCTCCAAGCCCCGGAGCTCGAGACCATTAAGGTAAGCTTTGGAATTGAAATATCAGGATATTCACTGGCCTGAAATTTCAGGATTGTACGATTTTTTCTTGAAGCAGTTGCCTTTGCTGCAGGATTGTGTGGTCACCAGTCTCCTTTCCTGTGACTCTTGTTGAAATTTGCTGTCAGATAACCGGCTAGTAACGAAATATTTGACAGAAATCAATGCTGTGAACGGACTTCACTGCAGCAGTTGATGAAAGAGCAAAGAAAATGTCTGTCGTGTTTACGCACCCCCCCGAGGCTGAATGAATTCTGATACTGTAATAAATCAGTGCAGTTGGTGCCTGCAAAGGTCTTGACATTGATCAAGAAGATATTACTTTGGATTTTTACTTTTTATCAGCGTTTCTTTAATCTGTACTTCAGCACTCTAGCCTTTCATAAGTCTTCTCCGGTTTCCTCTGGCCCTGCAGAGTAGTCCTCTCTGTTATTGTCTGATCCCAGCTTTGATGCAAGGAGGACTTTTTGTCTTGAAAATTAGCATCCCCCTCCGCATATTTAAATTAGTTATTTGACTTTTGAGAAAAAGCTGGTCAGCTCGAAGTCCACCAGACACCAGAGGCTGCTGTTTTTAGCACCTTATTCAAAGAGGGCATCCTTTAGTTACCTAAGGAGGGGTAGAGATTTACCCCTAGGAATAAGGAATAAATGCAAGCAGACTGTCCTGCCAAGAAAAAAATCCAGTTACAGTGACTGAATTCGGGTTTAGTTGCCCTTGATCCTTGCAAGGGATTAAAGGCAGGTTCACTTGGTCTCCCAGCAATGAATGTCTCAACCGAAAGCTGCTCAAAATGTGCCGTTTTTCTGATGGTTTTGGATTCTTTTGCCAGGTGGGAACATGGACTGCTTGACTTGTTCCTGTGTCCACTTTCCACTTCAGTCCTTTGCATTTTCTCTGAAGGGAAAGCAGGAACAGGGAAGTTGGGGCAGTTCCGTCAGCAGAAAGGCTGCTAAGAATAGATGGTAAGGACTTACTTTTCTGCACAGTGCCATGTAACTGAAGGCTCGTTTTTGGATTTCACATTCTGTTCCTGCCCGGTTTTGTGAGAGCTGCAGGTGCATTTCTGTTTCCAGACCCTGCCAAAAATAGTCGCTTATATTATAATGAATCCTTTTTCCTTCATGTTTTCTTGCTTGAAATGAATTCCCCTGTCAGACTGATGTGAGCAGCAGTTATTTTTAGAGCTGCTGGTGTTGTACACGGAGTAACTGTAGAACAAATGAGTTGTGATGGCTTCCTTGTATTTGATGTGTGGAGAGGAGCAAAGGCACAGATTCATCCTGTGTAATTGCAGTCGTCCAACGTAGGTGCCAGGGTCGGGAAGCTGGGCAAGGTTTCCTCTCTTGCTGGGCCTTAGGGGGAGGGAGCTGAACCATGGTGTCACTCGGATTCCTTCCTCTTCTCCCTCCTCCTTTCTTGCTTGTAGAGCTGGAGCTCGGGGTCACCGAGTTTGGGTGCTCGCAGTCAGGGCCTGAATTTGGAGAGCAGGAAAGCGGGGGGAAGTTTCTAGGCACGTCAAAGCCTGTCTCTAGGGTGTGGGACTTGTTGGTCTTCCTCACCACCCCCAGCAACTTGCACTTCTCTCTGGACCTTGCTGTGGTCACAGCCCACTGCTCATTTATGTGACTGTTCATCCGTCTGCCTGATTGCTTTAAGTACAAGTAGCCTGATTCAGGTTTAATTTAGCAATGATTTTCCTCTGTTTCATCGGTAGTTTTCTAAAACTCCCCTACAGGCTATTTTGAAGGTGCTTTTTTTTTTTTTTTTAACTGCCTGTGATGATAGAAAGCTGTACGGCCCTCTGAAAGCAGTATAACCTGCTTTCCAGAAATTACAGAAGTAGGATTTTTATTGTCCACTATGCAGCTGAAGTCCCCCTAGTGAGCCTCTTGAACTGAGGGTGAGGAGAGCGGCAGATACGACTCCTCATCAACCTGCTCTTCTTTTCGTTCCTAAAAGTAGGAAGCATGAAGGTAACTATAGAAAAAGATCTGCATCCCTCGGGGTTTTGTATTTTAGGTGTTTTGAGGTTTATTTACACACCTTCTCCTTTGTTTCCTGGACAGGTTTTACGTGACAGTGGAGCGTTTGAGTACACGTGGAAGGAGCTTTCAATTTGGCTGGAGCACTTGGATAATACAAAAGAAGACCAGAAGGAAGCAGTGATTCAGTTTTTGGAAAAGGTAACGGTGTTCAAATCAGCTGGATAAAAAAATGCAAAGAATAGTGTTAGTGGAAACTGGAGGTCTTGTTGCTATTGTTGAGAAACCTGTCAAAGACCAGCGAATGAATTCTGAGAAAAGCCTTGTTTGGGATTCTTTATACGGAGGTGGCATCCTTCTTGTGTTCAGTGGGAGGGCAGCCAAATGATTTGTAGGAAAATGAAATCCAAAAAGATCAGCTGTTATTACAGCATTGTCGGTGTAAGGGTAGAGTGGTGTAGGTGTGGGTAGCTTTGATCTCCTCTTTAGGTGCCAACATTATCAGAGCTCAGTAGATGGTGGTCCTTGACAAGGAAAGGTGACACTTGCTGTTTACTCTTCAGGATGTTGAATGCCCAGTGCTTTGCCTCCACTGTGGTCTGCCCAGGTACTCGGTGTGTGGTCGCAGTCTAGGTGCCAAGTTGTGGTGGGTTTTTGTTTTTCCATCAGTGTGGCCTGTAGAGCAGGAACTGTAGACAGAATCCTGCAGAAGTGCTATGGAAGTTGTCCTCATAAAAGCTGCCCAGCTTTCAGCACGTGGTCGTTCTCAGTACCGTGTGGTTCCCCTGCACTTGCCAGCCAGCAGGTGCACTTACCTTTCTCCCCACCTTTGCTGACAGATCCTGCTGAAGCTGGTGACCAACCCCTGTCCCTACACTGACAAGGCAGCAGACCTGGTTCAGGCAGCCAGCACGCTCCAGGTGGCTCTGTTTAAACAGGACTCTGATAACATCAGCATCCCCGTCTCTCACATTGATGGTATGTGGTAACCTGTCAACATCCCAACTCCATGACTTGGGGATACACTTTCTAGCCCTAATCAGCAAACTGGGGATGGATAACTCTGGCAATCCTGTTAAGTAAGGGCCCTCCAGGATTCAGCTCTCCACGTGTTCTTGGTATCAGAAGTCGAAGTGGAATTGCCAAGTTGCCGCTTTACCTCTGAAAGTAATTTCTGCCGTGGCTGTGCCACTTGAACGGTATTTGAAATCTCTCTTCATGCTCTTGCAGCAGCGTTTTTGAACTCAAATGGAAATCTAGCCCTTCTGCCTGGGACTGTTGACAGAGTCATGGAATCCCAGAGTGGTTTGGCTGGCAAGGCTCCTTAAATCTCATCCAGTTCCAGCCCTGCCATGAACAGGGACACCTTTCAGTAGCCCGGGCTGCTCCAAGCCCCAGTGTCCTGCCTGGCTTTGGACACATCCAGGGATCCAGGAGCAGCCGCAGCTGCTCCGTGCTGGACAGCAGCATTGAAAGGCAGAGTGAAGGTTCAGCTGTAATTTAGGGGTTGCACTTAACGTTGTATTGTGTGACAAATGTGGCTTTCATCCTTTTTTTAAATTTTTTTTTTTAATTAAAAAGAATTAAAAAGATGCCTTGTATTCCTGGAGTGTTGCATTCTACGTCTGTTGTTTTTCCTGTTAGTCTGGATTCTTGCTTTGATGTTTTTCTTCACTTATTAGATGTCCTGGATATGGTGGATGTCCTGCTCGAGGACAGTGATGGCTTTGATGAAGAAGTTGGGTTCTCTTTAAATGAAGACGTGATCATTTCCCTTCAGTGCTGTTGTCCCTGCTGCATTAGAAGCCAGGAATGAACAAGTCCACGTGGGCCTGGATGCTGATCCCTCTTGCTGGTCCATGACAGCATGTGACAGGTGAGATTTCCAGGTGTCTGATTTAGCAGGAAACTGGTTTGTTCCTTCTTGTGAGGAGGCTCATTGGCTTTGCATGGGCAAAGCCACTCCACGTTTTCCATCTAGGAACAGAGCTGGGGAGCTGTTTGAAAACAGAGTCCCAGAGGTAAACAGCTTGGCTCGGTATTTCTGTGTGGGAATAGAAGAATATCTGTGTCTTCTGATTTTTCTCTCGTCTTTCTTCCACAGGTGTTTTTGTATTCCTGACTTGGGTTTCCATCGGGGACACGTGGCTTGGAGCTCAGGAGCCGGATCTGTTCCTTGCCCACGGCAGATTGGTCTGCACTAGTGCAGGTGAGGAATTACAGGACGGCTTGGGAACTCGGAAACAAGGAGAAGCAAGTCTTATGTGTCTTTGCAAAAAGATTTGGCTACCACAGGGCATTAATTCAGGGAGTTAAGACTTCATCTTTAACGTTCTGTGCTCTGCCAGCATCACTGCGAGCCCTGAAAGCCTCCTGAGCTGTTCTCATACAGACCTATCTTGTTTGGTCAAAAAAAAAATCTTAGTTTAGTTTCGTCCAAGAAAAGTTACTACTCTGTGCGAGCTCATGGGGAAGCTTTTATTCGGCATCTCTCAGTGGGACATTGAAAGTCCAACTTCCCATTTCTTGCACAGTCTGAGAGGCAGTATTACTTTCTATCATTTTTATCACAGGCATTTTAAACTTTTTGAGGAACCGGCAGGACTGTTTGTGCGGAGGCGTGCGGTTCACAGCCATCCTCTGTCCAACGTAGGATGGGAAAAAAAAGGCTGGAGAGCTTCCTACAAGGGGCTGTAAGTGCAAATGACCAGGCGCCCGGGGTTTAGTCATGATGATTTAGTATTTCTTAAAAGACTCTGATTGATTTCATGATGCCAAAACCAGTATGGATAGAAGACTGAAGTCGGGAATCACGATGGTCTCCTTGGGTTTAAAAAGCTTTAATGGTGTTTCAAGACATTTGTATGAGACCTGGTTTGTTTTTTCTTACCCTTTTATTCAATCAAAAAAAAAAAAAAAAAAAAAAGCCTTGATCCATCACTGCTGCTGTGATGTGTGACAAATGCCTGTCCTCCCTCCACGTGGAACAGGTGAGAGGTGGAACTGAAGCCCAAAGAGTTTTCTGCCCACTGATAATATGTGAGTCATATTGGGAATTCTCTGCAGAATGGCAACAGTTGTTCTTGAATGTGGCCATGAGGGGAGTGGAACATGGCAGCCCGGGTCTGAGAAGGTGCAGTGCCAGAAGGAGAAGCTTTGAAATGTAAATCAGGATTGATTCAGGTGACTCGCGACCGCGTGCTGTGCCCAGGTCCTTAGTAGAAATACTGTGCAGGGAAAAGCCAGAGCTGCCTGTGCTATGAGCTGAATTTTTTATTGGGGGGGGGGGGGGGGGGGGGGGGTGTGAAATAAAAATGAGGTGCAAATGAGAGAATTGCTTGTGTGTGTGAATATTCTTGTCCTAAAGGAGCGCTGCCCGGTGCTCCTCCCTTCCTGTGCCCCTCTCCTGGTGAGCCTCTGTCCTGCTGGCCGTGCCTCTCTGTCTCCGTGCCTGTGCTGCTCCTTGCCCGTCTTTGCCCGCCCCGCACGGGCTGTGCTCGCTTCCTCTCTGGCTCCTGGGTTCCCTCTTTGTCATGGTACCCCTCAGTCCTTGCTGTGTGTTTGGCACTCTCTGTCTTTTCTCCGTCCTTCTCTGTGCCTCTGTGGTGCTCCCTGTGCCGTTGTTTCCCGTGGGATCCTTGTGTCCCGGTCACTGTCTGTCCTAGGGTGATGTTATGGTGTTTCTATCTCCAATCATGTGTCCTGATTATGTTTGGTATTATGTCCTGTGCTTCCAGGACTGACTCTGAGAGTGAAGCTTTGTTTTGTCTTGTTATCAGCCGGCTCACCTCCCCCATGGTCTATGTTTAGGAGAGGTTTTAGGAGAGGTTTTAGCTCGGTTTGCTTGCTTGCCTGCTTGCTTGCTTGCTTGCTTGCCTGCTTGCTTGCCTGCTTGCTCGCTTCTGCCTCTTTTTCTTTCCTTCGCTTTGCCCTTGCTTTTTTCTTATTAGTTAGTTCAGCTAGGCAGTCCAACTTTTTCCCTGGACTGTTTTCTCTTCCACCCCGTCCCCTCCCTCTCCTGGATACCATCTGAACCTGTTCCGGACGGGGACCTGGGAAACCCCAAGAAACACCGGGAGTCTACACTCTGTCACCTGCAGCAGCCATTCCCAAGCGCCAGAGACTGATAACTGGGCGACCACTCGCCAGAGAGACTGAACTCGTCATCCCTTCAGAACGGTGAAAGAGTTTTTTGTCAGCTGGTGTTGTCTTTTTTCCCTGTGCTGGGGAGTGTCTTGCTTGTTAAATAAAGAGGTTTTTTTCTCCCACTCTTCTCCGAGGAAATTCTTCCCGAACCCGGTGGGGTGGGGGGGAGGAGTCGTGGGGTTTGCTGTCTGGGGGCTCCTTCTGGAGGTTTTCCCCCAAATTTGCCCAAAACCAGGACACTGTCCCTGTTCATTTTTAATCCCTCCCTCTTGTGCTGCCCATCCAGCATGCCAGGGGTTTCTTTTCGTTTTTTGGTTATTTTTCGTTTTCATTTTTCTTCTTCTTTTTTTTTTGGTGGGGGTTCCATTTCATCGTGCACCTTGATGTTGATTTTCTTCCCGTGTCCTCTCTGCTGCCCCTCCTCCTTTCTGCCCCTTGTCCCCTGTGTCTGCAGGGCTGGGGAGGAACTTCAGCCCTTGTGGGGGTTGCCCTCCCTTTTCTGGTGTCAGCAGAGTCACTTTCTGTGGGATGGACACATGGGAGGGGTTGCAGTCAAGTGCCCTGCTGCTGTCCAGGGCAGTTGGAGTCGTTCTGTGCCTTCTTTGGGGTGAGGAAAAAAGGCTGAGGGGGGCTCCGACGTGGTTTGGGGCACCCCAAGGTCCCTGGGAGAGGGAGCCGGGCTGCGCTGGAGGAGCAGGTGAGTCGGGCATGGGGGGGGTCATGGTGGGTGCCAGAACATTGAGAGGGAGGGGTGGGTGTAGAATGCATGAAAAACAGAACCTTAAAAAACAGCTAAATATAGTCTAAAAGGAATGTTTTATTGGTTTGTGTTTGGATAGAGGTAGGGTTTTTTTTATAGATACTGTAAATATAAAAGATAAAGAATAAAAATATATAAGCAAATATAAGAAACCAATATATAAATATATTACATTACATTATATTTTGTTATGAAAATAGAAATATATAAATATTTAGACTTTAAAAGGAATGTTTTATTGTTTTTTATTTGGTTAGAGGAGGGTTTTTAATAAATAATATAAATAATATTGGCAAAAATATACAAATATGCAAAAATAGATACTGACATAAAATTATTATAACTATATATGCATATATATATGTAAGTATAAATCTATAGAAATAAATATAAATATAAAATACATGTATGTAGTATGTAATATAAATAATTTATCGATTTTAATATGTTATATTAAATAGTATGTTATAATAGAATGTAAATAGCATATAGTATATTAATATACTAGTAAAAACTACATTAAATAGTATATAAATATAGAATACACAATATAGACATATAAATCTACAGATATAAATATGAAAACTAAATAGAAAAATATATTCAAATAGAATTTAAAATAATGGAGTTTTTTGTTTCTATTTGGTTAGAGGCAGAGCTTTTAAATAAATAATATTAAAAACTATGAACCTACAAATATAGATGGATATAGATAAAATAGAAATAACATTAGTAATATAAATCTATGTATATAATGAATAATAAAAGAATATTGTATATATGATAAATAGAATAGCAATTAAATTGAATATATGAAATATGTCTAGATTATGACTATAAATTAAATATTAAAAAATAGATGATTTCTATATATAAAAGGGTTTTTTTTTCATTTGGTCAGAGGCAGGGCATTTTTAGTTTGGGTCGGGGTTTTTTTGGGGCGTTCATTGAGAGGATTTTATGACGGGTGGGGACTCTGGTGCTTGGAACTCTCTCCCTTCTCTGTCTGTCCCTGACAGGGCGGCAGTGCCGGGCTGAGTTGGGCGGCAGTGCTGCCGCCGTGTGGACACAGGCGGGTACTGCACCGTGCCCCTCTCAGGATGGCGGAAGGGCCCGCGGGCCGGGACCCAGCCCTGCGGCAGCGCTCAAGATGGCGGCCTCTCTAGGACCCCGGCGGATAGGCGTCTACGTAAAACGCCTGCCCGCGCCCGCCGGCGCCCTCACGCCCGCGGCACCGCGGACCGCGCGGCCGTTGTCGGCACGCTCTGAAACGTCCGGGAAAATTGTCGGCGAGCGGATCGGCGTCGGCGATGTAATCAGGCATCTTATGCCTACACACCGGGGTCCTGATTTTTTCCCGCCCTTTCTGCCGCCATTTTGGGAAGGTCAGGCGGGGTGCCGCCCGAGGCGCCATTTTGAGAGTCCCGACACACTCAAGATGGCGGCCTCTCTAGGACCCCGGCGGATAGGCGTCTACGTAAAACGCCTGCCCGCGCCCGCCGCGCCCTCACGCCCGCGGCACCGCGGACCGCGCGGCCGTTGTCGGCACGCTCTGAAACGTCCGGGAAAATTGGCGACGAGCGGATCGGCGTCGGCGATGTAATCAGGCATCTTATGCCTACACACCGGGGTCCTGATTTTTTCCCGCCCTTTCTGCCGCCATTTTTGGCAGGTCAGGCGGGGTGCCGCCCGAGGCGCCATTTTGAGAGTGCGGACACACTCAAGATGGCGGCCTCTCTAGGACCCCGGCGGATAGGGGTCTACATAAAACGCCTGCCCGCGCCCGCCGCGCCCTCACGCCCGCGGCACCGCGGACCGCGCGGCCGTTGTCGGCACGCTCTGATACGTCCGGGAAAATTGTCGGCGAGCGGATCGGCGTCGGCGATGTAATCAGGCATCTTATGCCTACACACCGGGGTCCTGATTTTTTCCCGCCCTTTCTGCCGCCATTTTTGGCAGGTCAGCCGGGGTGCCGCCCGAGGCGCCATTTTGAGAGTGCGGACACACTCAAGATGGCGGCCTCTCTAGGACCCCGGCGGATAGGCGTCTACGTAAAACGCCTGCCCGCGCCCGCCGGCGCCCTCACGCCCGCGGCACCGCGGACCGCGCGGCCGTTGTCGGCACGCTCTGACACGTCCGGGAAAATTGTCGGCGAGCGGATCGGCGTCGGCGATGTAATCAGGCATCTTATGCCTACACACCGGGGTCCTGATTTTTTCCCGCCCTTTCTGCCGCCATTTTGGGAAGGTCAGGCGGGGTGCCGCCCGAGGCGCCATTTTGAGAGTGCGGACACACTCAAGATGGCGGCCTCTCTAGGACCCCGGCGGATAGGCGTCTACGTAAAACGCCTGCCCGCGCCCGCCGCGCCCTCACGCCCGCGGCACCGCGGACCGCGCGGCCGTTGTCGGCACGCTCTGACACATCCGGGAAAATTGTCGGCGAGCGGATCGGCGTCGGCGATGTAATCAGGCATCTTATGCCTACACACCGGGGTCCTGATTTTTTCCCGCCCTTTCTGCCGCCATTTTTGGCAGGTCAGCCGGGGTGCCGCCCGAGGCGCCATTTTGAGAGTCCCGACACGCTCAAGATGGCGGCCTCTCTAGGACCCCGGCGGATAGGGGTCTACATAAAACGCCTGCCCGCGTTCGCCGGCATAAAAATAAATATGCATAAATATAAACTTAGATATAAACATGCACAAACGTTAACCTGCATAGATATAAACATAAACATAAACATAAACATAATCATAAACATGCAAAACAATAATAATAAATATAAATATAAACATAATTAGAAATAGAAATACAAACATTAATAAAATCAGTGAGAAATGGGGTAAAATTAGTGAGAAATGGGGGGGAAAACCCATGAAAAATGATGGAAAAATCAGAGAGAAATGGGGGAAAAATCGGTGAGGAATGGGGAAAAAGATCAACGAAAAATTGGGAAAAATCAGTCAGAAGTGGGGGATAAAAATCAGTGAGAAATGGGGAAAAAAATCAGTGATTAATGGGCGGGAAAATGCATGAAAAATGGGGGGAATAATTCCGAGAGAAATGGGGGCAAATATCAGTGAGAAATGGGGGGGAAAATCAGGAAATATCCATGAAAATTGGGGGAAACATCCATGAAAAATGGCGGAAAAAATCAGTGAGAAATGGGGAAAAATGGGGAAAAAGGAGTGATAAATGGGGGAAAAAATCAGTGAGAAATGGGGAAAAATGGGGAAAAAATCCACGAAAAATGGGGGGAAAAATCCATGAAAAATCAACGGAAAAATTAGTGAGAAATGGGGAAAACATCATGGTGAAATGGGGAAAAAATCAGAGAGAAATGGGGAAAAATCATTGAAAAACGGGGGATAAAAATCAGTGAGAAATGGGGGGGAAATGGGGAAAAAAATCTTTGATAAATTGGGGCAAAAATCATTGAGAAATGGGGAAAAAAATCAGTGAGAAATGGGGAAAATTTGGGAAAAATCCACGAAAATTGCGGGAAAAAATGCTTGAAAAATTGGGGAAAAAATTCCGAGAGAAAATCCCCGGGAATCCCCGGGAAAATCCCCCCGGAATCCCCGAGAAAATCCCCCGGAATTCCCCGGGAAAATCCCCCTGAATTCCCCGAGAAACTCATCCCGGAATCCTCGGGAAAATCCCCCAGGAATCCCCTGGAAAATCCCCCAGGAATCCCCCAGAAAATCTCCCCGAAATCCCCGGGATAATCTCCCCGGAATCCCCGAGAAAATCCGCCCCGAATCCCCTGGAAGATTCCCCCGGAATCCCCGAGAAAATCCCCCCGGAATTCGCCGGGAAAATCCCCCCGGAATCCCCGAGAAAATCCCCCCAGATTCCCCGGAAAATCCCCCCGGAATACTCTGCAATATCCCCCCGGAATCCCCTGGATAATCCCCCCGGAATCCCCGAGAAAATCCCCCCGGAATCCACGTGAAAATCCCCCCGGAATACTCGGCAAAATCCCCCCGGAATCCCCGAGAAAATCCCCCCGGATTCCCCGGGAAAATCGCCCCGGAAAACCCGAGAAATTCTTCCAGGAATTCCCTGGGAAAATCCCTCCGGAATCCCCATGAAAATCCCCCGGAATCCCCGCGAATATCCCCCCGGAATCCCCGGGAAAATCCCCATGAATTCCCCGGGAAAATAATCTCGGAATCCCCGAGAAAATCTCCCCGGAATCACCGAGATAATGGCCCCGGAATACCCGAGAACATCCCCCGGAATTGCCCGAGAAAATCATCCCGTAATCCCCGAGGAAATCCCCCCGGAACACTCGGGAAAATCCCCCCGGAATTCCTCGTAAAATCACCCCGGATACCCCGGGAAAATCCCTCCGGAATCCCCCGAAAAATTCCCCCCGGAATACTCGGGAAAATCCCCCCGGAATCCCCTGGAAAAACCCCCCGGAATCCCCTGGATAATCCCCCAGGAATCCCCTGGATAATCCCCCCGGAATCCCCGATAAAATCCCCCTGGAATCTCCAGGAAAATGCCCCGGGAATACGCGAGAAAATCTCCCCGGAATCCCCGAGAAAAATCCCCCCGGAATCCCCTGGAAAATCCCCCCTGAATCCCCGAGAAAATCCCCCCGGAATCCCCGAGAAAATCCCCCCGGATTCCCCTGAAAATCCCTCGGAATTCCCCGGGGAAATCCTCCCGGAATCCACGAGAAAATCCGCCCGGAATTCCCGGGAAAATCCTCCAGAAATCCCCGAGAAAATCCCCCGGAGTCCCCGGGAAAATCAACCCGGAGTCCGATGGAAAATCCCCCCGGAATCCCCGAGAAAATCCCCCGGAATTCCCCTGGAAAATTCCCCCGGACTCCCCGAGAAATTCCTCCCGGAATCCCCGGGAAAATCCCCCCGGAATCCAGGCGAAAATCCCCCAGAAATCCCCGTGAAAGCCCCCCCGGAATCCCCAAGAAAATCTCCCCGGAATCCCCGAGAAAATTCGCCCGTAATACTCGGGAAAATCCCCCCGGAATCCCCTGGAAAATCCCCCCGGAATCCCCGGAAAATGCCCCCCGAATCCCCGGGATACTCACCCCGAGATCCCCGGGAAAATCCCCTGGAATTACCAGGGAAAATCCCCCCGCAATCCCAGGGAAAATCCCCCCAGAATCCCCGCGAAAATCGGCCCCGAATCCCCTGGAAAATTCCCCCGGAATCCCCTGGATAATCCCCATGGAATCCCTTGGAAAATCCCCCAGGAATCCCCGAGAAAATATGCCCGGAATCCCCTGGAAAATCCCCCTGGAATCGCGGGGAAAATCCCCCCGGATTTCCCGGGAAAAATCCCCCCGGAATCCCCGATAAAATCTCCCCGGAATCCCTGAGAAAATCCCCCCGGAATCCGCGAGAAAATATGCCCAGAATCCCCGATAAAATCCCCCCGGAATCCCCGGGAATATCCCCCAGGAATCGCCGATAAAATCCCCCCGGAATCCCCCAGAAAATCCCCCCGGAATTCCGCGGGAAAATCCCCCCGGAATCCCCGAGAAAAACCTCCCGGAATCCCCGCGAAAATAGCCCCAGACTCCCCGGCATAATCCCCACGAAATCCCCTGGAAAATCCCCCCGGAATTCCCGGGAAAATCCCCCCGGAATTCCTCGTAAAATCCCCCTGGAATCCCCGGGAAAATCCCTCCGGACTCCCCGAAAAAATCCCCCGGAATACTCGGGAAAATCCCCCGGGAATCCCCGAGAAAATCCCCCGGAATTTCCCGGGAAAATCACCCCGGAATCCCCGAGAAAATTCTCCCGAAATACTCGGCAAAATCCCCCAGGAATCCACGGAAAATTCCCCGGAATCCAGGAGAAAATACCCCGGAATCCCCATGAAAATCCCCCCGGAATCTCCGAGAGAATCCCCCGGTATCCCCGCGAATATCCCCCCGGAATCCCCGGGAAAATCCCCATGAATTCCCCGGGAAAATAATCTCGGAATCCCCGAGAAAATCTCCCCGGAATCACCGAGATAATGGCCCCGGAATACCCGAGAACATCCCCCGGAATTGCCCGAGAAAATCATCCCGTAATCCCCGAGGAAATCCCCCCGGAACACTCGGGAAAATCCCCCCGGAATTCCTCGTAAAATCACCCCGGATACCCCGGGAAAATCCCTCCGGAATCCCCCGAAAAAATCCCCCCGGAATACTCGGGAAAATCCCCCCGGAATACTCCTGAAAATCCTCCCGGAATTCCCGAGAAAATCCCCCGGAATTCCCTGAGAAAATCGCCCCGGAATTCCCTGAGAAAATCCCCCCGGAATCCCCGTGAAAATCCCCCCGGAATCCTCGGGAAAATCCCCCAGGAATCCCCTGGAAAATCCCCATGGAATCCCTTGGAAAATCCCCCAGGAATCCCCGAGAAAATATGCCCGGAATCCCCTGGAAAATCCCCCTGGAATCGCGGGGAAAATCCCCCCGGATTTCCCGGGAAAAATCCCCCCGGAATCCCCCAGAAAATCTCCCCGGAATCCGCGAGAAAATATGCCCAGAATCCCCGATAAAATCCCCCCGGAATCCCCGGGAATATCCCCCAGGAACCCCCGATAAAATCCCCCCGGAATCCCCCAGAAAATCCCCCCGGAATCCCCTGGAAAATCCCCCCGGAATTCCCGAGAAAATCCCCCCGGAATCCCCGGAAAATCCCCGCGGAATTCCGGTCCATTTCTGTAGGAGAATAGTTTGTAAGGATAGTGCAGAAGGCACTAGTTGCCAACGAGTTACAGCTGTACTGACTAGCAAGGAGTGGAAACAGCCTTGCCTGCCCAGTGAGGCTGGTTGTTATAAAAGCGTGGGTCAGCTGGCTGCCAGTTTCACTAAGCACAGCTCCAGCTGGAGGTGCAGAGCCTGCTGCAGTGTGGGCTGGAGCCTGCTGGCTGTGCTGCGAGGAGGAAGGGACACGTGGCCGTGCAAGGGATGGACAAGGTGAGAGGATGCTGTGTGTGGGACAGACAGGCTCAGGTGGCTGGGGAAGGGACAGGCTGGGGTTTAGCCAGTCGTACAGAGGAGAGGAGGAGTCGGGGCTGTGTGGAGCTGCCTGTGAGAAAAGGAGTCAGAGTTGCCTCAAAGAAATCTGTGGAGAGAAGGCATGAAAAGTGTGTAATGAAAGACTAATGTTGGTGCCTGTCATGTCTGTCTTGATATAATTGCTACACGTTTTCTCGGAATGCTTGAATTTAGACATAAAATGAAAACTTTATTGTAAGAAAGGAATGCATTTCTCACCAAAGTGGTGTAGGGTGGGGGATCACAACTCACAGATGGCCTGGAAGCGGAACGGCCACAGGGGTTACTGTAACTGGGCCTCCAGTACCAAAGCCCCAGTGGGTTTAAAGGCTAGAGCTGGGCTGGGATTAGCACGGGCTATGCAGCTGGGCTCATGCACAGGTCTGTCAGCACTCCTACCCGAGGACAGTCCCTCACCTAGGGAGAGGTTCTAGGCCTGGAGATGAGGCTGAGTTTGGGAAGGGTGATGAGGACATGGTTAGGGAGGGATGTAAATGCATATCAAAAGACTTAATTTTGAGGGGTGGCAAGCATTAGCTATAAAACAGTAAGTATTTACAGCTAAAGGCTGGAGGTGGGGGCTGTCTGAGGAGGACAGGACTGTTTAAGGCTGAAGTTGGAAGAGAAACCTTGGTGAAGCTTTTGCGTTAGAAACGGCCTCACCTGCCAAATCAGATTTTTGTCTTCAGGATTGCATGAGTGAGGATGCCACAGCCAAGGAAAAGGTTCAGGTTTGGGAGGCAAAGGCGAGTTAGGCAGGGCTGCAGGGCTGGGGCTTGGCTGTTTCCATACTGCTCAGGGCAGCAAAGGGTAGCTGGCTCACTGGGCCTTGGATCTAGAACTCTTTCTGGAACAAGGTGGAGAGCTGAGGTTCATGCAAGGGGCCAGGAATTCTTTGTCTGACTGGAAAATGCCAGAGGGGCAGTGTGTGACTCGGATAGGATGATATGTTCGTCTGGCGAGAGTCACAAAAGAATATTTTGGTTTACTGATAACTGGGCAGCTCAGAAGTTACTACTTGACTTAGTTGCTGCTCCCATCTGTTGCACACATAAACAGAGCAAAGCAGACGAATTCTCTCGGAGCCTGAGGTCTTTGACTGGCCCTCCAAAAATGCTGCCCGCTAAAAAACAGACGTGGGGGAGGAAAGTTGTCAGATACAATAGAGCAAGAAAAGGACACGGGCTTCAAAGTGCCCTCCAGCAGACCACGGAAGTGACCTGTCTGGAAGTGAAACCAGCAGTCTGCTTCCCCAGCCTCCTGGAAGCCTCTAACAGCTACACAGGCAGTGAGGGGAGAGAACAATTCAACCTAAAAATAATTTTCAGTAGCGTTCTGCACTGCTGTTAAAAATACTGCAACCAGGGAATGAATGTGGTGTGGTGATAACTATTAGGCCTGTAAGTCTGGTAACTGGGGCTTTTAGCTCAAACATCTCGGTATGGCTACTTTGAGCCTTGTAAAAGCTGCGTTAAGTCCAATTTCTTGGGTAGTTCTACTAGCTCTAGCCTTGCTTTTCATCTCCTCAGTAACAAAGCAACTCCCTCTCGAGAATGTTATTTACTTTCCATATGATGTGCCTACCAATTTCTGGAATTGCAAATGTCTTTGGACACATGCGTAAATTTAAGTTTCAAGAAAGCTGTCAAGCTAAAACAAAGGCTTGCCATAATGCAGAAGAAAATGTTTTATGGAAGAACTGAGAGGTCCCTACCTGGGCATAGAATTTGCTATACGAAGGTGTGTTCCAAACGGATCTGCCATCTAAACAAGCAGAAAAATAGTTGGAATGTAGTGAGTTCAATTTAACTACTGCTAGAAATAGGAATTATTAGCAGAGCTTGGAGCATGATATCACTAGCAGCAGTAAGACGCTTTTAGCTTGCTTCTCATAAATTACTTGTAAAAAGCATTTGTACCTAGTGTGTAGCAATTAATATTTCCCCATTTTCTTCCCCCCCGCCCCCCAGTCTCAGGTACTCCTTTTATTTTACCCTTTTCTGTCTTGTAACATCACCTTCCTTTATTTTATTCTATCTTCTGTTCTCAGAACATCGCAGCATCCTCTGTCAATGTGAAAGCATTTGTTCATCCTGTCTTGGAACGGCTGTCAATGTTGCCCTCTTCTGGATCACTTTTTTTTTTTTTTTTTTTTTTTTTTTTTTTTTTTTTTTTTTTTTTTTTTTTTTTTTTTTAACAATATGTTGCTAAATGTCAGGAAAATTAATCCACAAACACCAGCGGTTTATGTCCAAAAAGGAAACAGAGGAGTCCTTTTTGCTTTATTCGAATAAAGGGAGAGGCCATGGGACATTCCCCTGGGATCTCTCAAATTTTTGGAGGACGCAGCCTCCTTTTTATCCTATTTTCCCGGCCGCATTTCCCTCTCTCTTTTCCCATTGGCTGAGGTACTTGAGAGGCACAGACTTCCCGGAACGCCTGATACCTGAAATTCCCCTCTAATGTATAACCCTCCCTTTTAATTTTTAATTCTTATAGAATTCATAGTTTCCCCCCGTTGCTTCTTTCATCTTTCGATATCCAATTTCATTTATCAGCAGCCCCGCAGTTTGTTTGTAAAGGCAAATATCTCTTTCCATTCATCAATCAGTGGAATCCATCCCATTGTTTCTTTTATCTCTCAGTGCTAGCCTTATCTACAGGCTGATCCACAGCTCATTTGTAAAGACAAATTCAACATTCCTCTCAGCTAATAAATGAGAAGTTAGCTGAAAAAAGTAAAAAGTGGATTTTTTTTCTGGTGTGTGTCGGACAATACAGTGGAGAGAATTTGCGGGAGGATGATCGAGGATATCCTATTATAATATCGTTCTCGGACATTTTACTATTTTAGATCATCAGTTGTATTCTGAAAGAAATCTATTTTAATGATATGTGTACGTTTGCACGAAGTTATAGTTAAATATAGCTTGCGGCTGGGCTCTTTAATGAATAGGGGTATTTTTGGTTTTAATTCAATATTTTATGCTTGTGGTGTGTAGTGTGCTGATTTATTTTTTAATGTTATTTACTACGTGCGCTTTTGTTTTTGAGTGAAGGTAACTTTCTGGATGGTTTTGTATTTGAGGCAGAATGAATTGAAGTAGGTTTTTAAAACTGATTTTTCATATGTACGATGGGGAGTTTAGTAGGGGCAGCTCTGATGGTGGGGGCTTGGTTGTTAATTTTATCAGACGGCTTTTGTTAGATACAGCTTTTAATTCTGGAAAGTTTTTTTTTCTAATGTCGTGCTTTGAAGGTCGTTTTCGAGGATGTATGGTATAGCTTTATTTTGTTTGTAGATGGTGTATGATAAGGGCTATGGTCTATTTATCTAATGCCATGTTTTTTCATTCAGGTGTTGATAAGGGAGTTCTTGAATGGCGTTTTGTGTTGTTTTTGTTTTTGGTGGGGCGTTGTTTTTAAAGGATACCTTGATAAGGTTTGCCGATGGCGTTCTAGCCTGTAGCATAAGGCATAGGGTAGTTTTTGAATTATTTTGTGGTGGCTTTGATTCTTGCCAGTATGTAGTGTTTGTTTGAGGTAATGCTGTGTAGCTAATTTCTGTTTTCTTATTAATATTAGAATTGGAGTGTTGTAGTATATGGGCTGTTATTATATCCTAGGGGTTCTATTTATTTGGTTGGATTGTTTTCTAGTTATGGATAATTTTTCTCAAAAAACCATTTTCAGAATTTCAGGCGTGACACAAAAGAACACTCAGATTGCTGGAAGGGAAACGTGTGCCCAGATTGTCTCGAAGCAGTGCTGCTGTCGGTTCTCGTTCAGTTGTGTCTTCTGAAAATGAGACTGTTGTATTCATTGCGCTGTGCTAAACACTTGTCATTCTCCCAATGCCAGGAAACAGATGAAGCTTGAAGAAAGAGGAAGGAATTTGGAAGCGTACAAACAAGCTGAGAAGAGGTTCAGAGATCAGGGTGCTCACTGGCAGCAGGGGCTGGGGTTAGGGCTGAGCAGGAGCAAAGCCGGAGCACATCAACCTCACCTCGTGTTTTCTCGGGGGCTTTATGGCCCTGGCAAGAGAGAGATGTTCACTGATGAGTCCCAGGCCGAGCCGTGAGCACAGCATGTTGTGTTGGAGCTGGGGGTTTTTTTTGAGACGTTCAGCAGCCACACTCTCTAGTCAAGAGTCCTGAGGTTTGTTGCTGCTCCACTTTCATCCTCATATCCAGCTTCCAGCCCTTTTCTTCTCTCTGTCCAGTGTGTCTTTTGTGTTCCTTTCTTGTCCTGTGTGCTCCCCATCCCATTCCCGTTCCCTACGGAGGGGGAGGGTGTGGAGACTGGGGGCTCCGACGTGGTTTGGGGCACCCCAAGGTCCCTGGGAAAGGGAGCCGGGCTGCGCTGGAGGAGCAGGTGAGTCGGGCATGGGGGGGGGGGGGGGGGGGGGTCATGCTGGGTGCCAGAACATTGACAGGGAGGGGTGGGTGTAGAATGCATGAAAAACAGAAGAAAAACAGAACCATAAAAAATAGCTAAATATAGTCTAAAAGGAATGTTTAAATGCTTTTTATTTGGGTAGAGGCACGGTTTTTATAGCTAATATAAAAATAAAATATAAAGAATAGAAATAGATTGGTATACATGTAAAATATAATGAAATATAAGTAGCAAATATCTATGAAAAATCGAGTGTATAACAGAAATAATGCAAATATAAGAATATGTATAAATATAAAATAGAGCTATGAGAATGGTAATAAGAATGGGGTAAAACATCAGTGAGAAATGGAAAAAAACCACATGAAAAATGGTGGGAAAATCAGTGAGAAATGGAGAAAAATCAGTGAAAAACGGGGGGGGAATCTTTGAAAAATGGGGAAAAAAATCAGTGAGAAATGGGGGAAAAAAAATCCATGAAAAATGGGGGAATAAATCAGTGAGAAACGGGGAAAAGTGGGGGAAAAAATAATTGAGAAATGGGGAAAAAATCAGTGAGAAATGGGGGAAAAGTCGATGAAAAATGGGGGAATATTCAGTGAGAAATGGGGGGGGGGGGGGAATCAGTGAGAAATGGGGAAAAAATCCATGGAAAACAGGGAAACAATCCATGGGCAATGGCGGGAACAGAGCGAGCTGTTGTCGCTCGTGCTGTGGTGGCCGATGCTGTGGGGAAAAAATAAGTGAAAAATGGGGGCAATAATCAGTGATAAATGGGGAGAAAATCAGTGATTAATGGGCGGAAAAATGCATGAAAAATGGAAGGAAAAATTCAGAGAGAAATGGGGGCAAATATCAGTGATAAATGGGGAAAAAAATCAGTGATTAATGGGGGGAAAAATGAATGGAAAATGGGGGGAAAATTCAGAGAGAAATGGGGGCAAAAATCAGTGAGCAATGGGGGGGAAAATCGGGAAATATCCATGGAAAAATGGGGGGAAAAAATCAGTGAGAAATGGGGGAAAAAATCAGTGAGAAATGGGGGAAACATCATGGTGAAATGGGGAAAAAAAATCTTTGATAAATTGGGGAAACAAATCATTGAGAAATGGGGGAAAAAAATCAGTGAGAAATGGGGAAAATATGGGAAAAAATCCACGAAAATTGCGGGAAAAAATGCATGAAAAATTGGGGAAAAATCAGTAAGAAATGGGGGAAAAAATCCATGAAAAATGGCGGGAAAAATCAGATCGGCGATCGATAGCTAATGCGTGCCAATGGATTAGATCGGCGATCGATTGATCACGACTACCGATCGATTATATCGGCGTTCGATTGCTAATGCCTGCCGATCGATTAGATCGGCGATCGATTGATCGCGCCTGCCGATCGATTAGATCGGCGATCGATTGCTAATGCCTGCCGATCGATTAGATCGGCGATCGATTGATCGCGCCTGCCGATCGATTAGATCGGCGATCGATTGATCGCGCCTGCCGATCGATTAGATCGGCGATCGATTGATCGCGCCTGCCGATCGATTAGATCGGCGCTCGATTGCTAATGCCTGCCGATCGATTAGATCGGCGATCGATTGATCGCGCCTGCCGATCGATTAGATCGGCGTTCGATTGCTAATGCCTGCCGATCGATTAGTTCGGCGATCGATTGATCGCGCCTGCCGATCGATTAGATCGGCGATCGATTGCTAATGCCTGCCGATCGATTCGATCGGCGATCGATTGCCAATGCCTGCCGATCGATTAGATCGGCGATCGATTGCTAATGCCTGCCGATCGATTAGCTCGGCGATCGATTGCCAATGCCTGCGGATCGATTAGATCGGCGATCGATTGATCGCGCCTGCCGATCGATTAGATCGGCGATCGATTGATCGCGCCTGCCGATCGATTAGATCGGCGAACGATTGCCAATGCCTGCCGATCGATTAGATCGGCGATCGATTGCTCATGCCTGCCGATCGATTGCTAATGCACACTATTTGCACACTCCTTGCACACCCTTTGCACTCATACAGAGGCAGGAGGTTTGTCAGTTCTGGTCGGGGTTTTTTGGGGCGTTCATTCCGGGGGATTTCCTCAAGGATTGGGACACTCCTTGATTCCATCCCTTGCCTGTCTCCCAAGCGCCACCTTGTGGGCCGAGCGCGGTACTGCGCGCCTGCCTCTCCCAAGATGGCGGCTCGGGTGTCGCGCCCCCGACCTTCTAACTCTGGCTGCAAAAGGAGGGTGGCACAGCAAGGAGCCCGCTCGCTCTAGTGGGATGCCTGCGCACGACGCCGACACCGATCCCACGGGTGCGATTTTCGGCGGCGTTTCCAATCGTGCGGACATCTCCTTCAGCCCGCTTCGGCCCGGGGAAGAGGGGCGGGGCCGCCAGCGATGGTGCCGGCGCAGCCCGGGCAGGCTCGGGGCGGAGCCGGGGCTTGGCGAGGCGGGGCACGGAGGTCCCGGGGACGGGACCGGGCGGGGCCGGGGCGGTGCTTTAGGGGCGGTCCCCAGTGGTCCCGGGCGGCACCGGGGGCGGGGCCGGGTGATCCCGGAGCGGTACCGAGCTGTGCTGGGGACGGTGCTGCAGGGGCGGTGCCGGGCCCGCCTCAGGGTGATTGAATGCCCAGAAATCGCCTCCTCTGCCCCGTGCTCACACTGAGCTGCGGGCTGCAGCGTGCTGTCGGAGCTCCGCACACAGCACGGATTTGGGCTTCCCCTCCTCTCAAACCCTCTCCCCCTTCTTCCTCCTCCTCATCTTCCCCTTTTTCCTCTCCCTCCGCCTCGCCCCCCTCCCCGGGCCCCTGACTCCCCCCGGGATCCCCTCCTCCGGAGGCGGCCCTTCCGAACCGACCCCCCCTCCAAGCCCCGGAGCTCGAGACCATTAAGGTAAGCTTTGGAATTGAAATATCAGGATATTCACTGGCCTGAAATTTCAGGATTGTACGATTTTTTCTTGAAGCAGTTGCCTTTGCTGCAGGATTGTGTGGTCACCAGTCTCCTTTCCTGTGACTCTTGTTGAAATTTGCTGTCAGATAACCGGCTAGTAACGAAATATTTGACAGAAATCAATGCTGTGAACGGACTTCACTGCAGCAGTTGATGAAAGAGCAAAGAAAATGTCTGTCGTGTTTACGCACCCCCCCGAGGCTGAATGAATTCTGATACTGTAATAAATCAGTGCAGTTGGTGCCTGCAAAGGTCTTGACATTGATCAAGAAGATATTACTTTGGATTTTTACTTTTTATCAGCGTTTCTTTAATCTGTACTTCAGCACTCTAGCCTTTCATAAGTCTTCTCCGGTTTCCTCTGGCCCTGCAGAGTAGTCCTCTCTGTTATTGTCTGATCCCAGCTTTGATGCAAGGAGGACTTTTTGTCTTGAAAATTAGCATCCCCCTCCGCATATTTAAATTAGTTATTTGACTTTTGAGAAAAAGCTGGTCAGCTCGAAGTCCACCAGACACCAGAGGCTGCTGTTTTTAGCACCTTATTCAAAGAGGGCATCCTTTAGTTACCTAAGGAGGGGTAGAGATTTACCCCTAGGAATAAGGAATAAATGCAAGCAGACTGTCCTGCCAAGAAAAAAATCCAGTTACAGTGACTGAATTCGGGTTTAGTTGCCCTTGATCCTTGCAAGGGATTAAAGGCAGGTTCACTTGGTCTCCCAGCAATGAATGTCTCAACCGAAAGCTGCTCAAAATGTGCCGTTTTTCTGATGGTTTTGGATTCTTTTGCCAGGTGGGAACATGGACTGCTTGACTTGTTCCTGTGTCCACTTTCCACTTCAGTCCTTTGCATTTTCTCTGAAGGGAAAGCAGGAACAGGGAAGTTGGGGCAGTTCCGTCAGCAGAAAGGCTGCTAAGAATAGATGGTAAGGACTTACTTTTCTGCACAGTGCCATGTAACTGAAGGCTCGTTTTTGGATTTCACATTCTGTTCCTGCCCGGTTTTGTGAGAGCTGCAGGTGCATTTCTGTTTCCAGACCCTGCCAAAAATAGTCGCTTATATTATAATGAATCCTTTTTCCTTCATGTTTTCTTGCTTGAAATGAATTCCCCTGTCAGACTGATGTGAGCAGCAGTTATTTTTAGAGCTGCTGGTGTTGTACACGGAGTAACTGTAGAACAAATGAGTTGTGATGGCTTCCTTGTATTTGATGTGTGGAGAGGAGCAAAGGCACAGATTCATCCTGTGTAATTGCAGTCGTCCAACGTAGGTGCCAGGGTCGGGAAGCTGGGCAAGGTTTCCTCTCTTGCTGGGCCTTAGGGGGAGGGAGCTGAACCATGGTGTCACTCGGATTCCTTCCTCTTCTCCCTCCTCCTTTCTTGCTTGTAGAGCTGGAGCTCGGGGTCACCGAGTTTGGGTGCTCGCAGTCAGGGCCTGAATTTGGAGAGCAGGAAAGCGGGGGGAAGTTTCTAGGCACGTCAAAGCCTGTCTCTAGGGTGTGGGACTTGTTGGTCTTCCTCACCACCCCCAGCAACTTGCACTTCTCTCTGGACCTTGCTGTGGTCACAGCCCACTGCTCATTTATGTGACTGTTCATCCGTCTGCCTGATTGCTTTAAGTACAAGTAGCCTGATTCAGGTTTAATTTAGCAATGATTTTCCTCTGTTTCATCGGTAGTTTTCTAAAACTCCCCTACAGGCTATTTTGAAGGTGCTTTTTTTTTTTTTTTTAACTGCCTGTGATGATAGAAAGCTGTACGGCCCTCTGAAAGCAGTATAACCTGCTTTCCAGAAATTACAGAAGTAGGATTTTTATTGTCCACTATGCAGCTGAAGTCCCCCTAGTGAGCCTCTTGAACTGAGGGTGAGGAGAGCGGCAGATACGACTCCTCATCAACCTGCTCTTCTTTTCGTTCCTAAAAGAAGGAAGCATGAAGGTAACTATAGAAAAAGATCTGCATCCCTCGGGGTTTTGTATTTTAGGTGTTTTGAGGTTTATTTACACACCTTCTCCTTTGTTTCCTGGACAGGTTTTACGTGACAGTGGAGCGTTTGAGTACACGTGGAAGGAGCTTTCAATTTGGCTGGAGCACTTGGATAATACAAAAGAAGACCAGAAGGAAGCAGTGATTCAGTTTTTGGAAAAGGTAACGGTGTTCAAATCAGCTGGATAAAAAAATGCAAAGAATAGTGTTAGTGGAAACTGGAGGTCTTGTTGCTATTGTTGAGAAACCTGTCAAAGACCAGCGAATGAATTCTGAGAAAAGCCTTGTTTGGGATTCTTTATACGGAGGTGGCATCCTTCTTGTGTTCAGTGGGAGGGCAGCCAAATGATTTGTAGGAAAATGAAATCCAAAAAGATCAGCTGTTATTACAGCATTGTCGGTGTAAGGGTAGAGTGGTGTAGGTGTGGGTAGCTTTGATCTCCTCTTTAGGTGCCAACATTATCAGAGCTCAGTAGATGGTGGTCCTTGACAAGGAAAGGTGACACTTGCTGTTTACTCTTCAGGATGTTGAATGCCCAGTGCTTTGCCTCCACTGTGGTCTGCCCAGGTACTCGGTGTGTGGTCGCAGTCTAGGTGCCAAGTTGTGGTGGGTTTTTGTTTTTCCATCAGTGTGGCCTGTAGAGCAGGAACTGTAGACAGAATCCTGCAGAAGTGCTATGGAAGTTGTCCTCATAAAAGCTGCCCAGCTTTCAGCACGTGGTCGTTCTCAGTACCGTGTGGTTCCCCTGCACTTGCCAGCCAGCAGGTGCACTTACCTTTCTCCCCACCTTTGCTGACAGATCCTGCTGAAGCTGGTGACCAACCCCTGTCCCTACACTGACAAGGCAGCAGACCTGGTTCAGGCAGCCAGCACGCTCCAGGTGGCTCTGTTTAAACAGGACTCTGATAACATCAGCATCCCCGTCTCTCACATTGATGGTATGTGGTAACCTGTCAACATCCCAACTCCATGACTTGGGGATACACTTTCTAGCCCTAATCAGCAAACTGGGGATGGATAACTCTGGCAATCCTGTTAAGTAAGGGCCCTCCAGGATTCAGCTCTCCACGTGTTCTTGGTATCAGAAGTCGAAGTGGAATTGCCAAGTTGCCGCTTTACCTCTGAAAGTAATTTCTGCCGTGGCTGTGCCACTTGAACGGTATTTGAAATCTCTCTTCATGCTCTTGCAGCAGCGTTTTTGAACTCAAATGGAAATCTAGCCCTTCTGCCTGGGACTGTTGACAGAGTCATGGAATCCCAGAGTGGTTTGGCTGGCAAGGCTCCTTAAATCTCATCCAGTTCCAGCCCTGCCATGAACAGGGACACCTTTCAGTAGCCCGGGCTGCTCCAAGCCCCAGTGTCCTGCCTGGCTTTGGACACATCCAGGGATCCAGGAGCAGCCGCAGCTGCTCCGTGCTGGACAGCAGCATTGAAAGGCAGAGTGAAGGTTCAGCTGTAATTTAGGGGTTGCACTTAACGTTGTATTGTGTGACAAATGTGGCTTTCATCCTTTTTTTAAATTTTTTTTTTTTAATTAAAAAGAATTAAAAAGATGCCTTGTATTCCTGGAGTGTTGCATTCTACGTCTGTTGTTTTTCCTGTTAGTCTGGATTCTTGCTTTGATGTTTTTCTTCACTTATTAGATGTCCTGGATATGGTGGATGTCCTGCTCGAGGACAGTGATGGCTTTGATGAAGAAGTTGGGTTCTCTTTAAATGAAGACGTGATCATTTCCCTTCAGTGCTGTTGTCCCTGCTGCATTAGAAGCCAGGAATGAACAAGTCCACGTGGGCCTGGATGCTGATCCCTCTTGCTGGTCCATGACAGCATGTGACAGGTGAGATTTCCAGGTGTCTGATTTAGCAGGAAACTGGTTTGTTCCTTCTTGTGAGGAGGCTCATTGGCTTTGCATGGGCAAAGCCACTCCACGTTTTCCATCTAGGAACAGAGCTGGGGAGCTGTTTGAAAACAGAGTCCCAGAGGTAAACAGCTTGGCTCGGTATTTCTGTGTGGGAATAGAAGAATATCTGTGTCTTCTGATTTTTCTCTCGTCTTTCTTCCACAGGTGTTTTTGTATTCCTGACTTGGGTTTCCATCGGGGACACGTGGCTTGGAGCTCAGGAGCCGGATCTGTTCCTTGCCCACGGCAGATTGGTCTGCACTAGTGCAGGTGAGGAATTACAGGACGGCTTGGGAACTCGGAAACAAGGAGAAGCAAGTCTTATGTGTCTTTGCAAAAAGATTTGGCTACCACAGGGCATTAATTCAGGGAGTTAAGACTTCATCTTTAACGTTCTGTGCTCTGCCAGCATCACTGCGAGCCCTGAAAGCCTCCTGAGCTGTTCTCATACAGACCTATCTTGTTTGGTCAAAAAAAAAATCTTAGTTTAGTTTCGTCCAAGAAAAGTTACTACTCTGTGCGAGCTCATGGGGAAGCTTTTATTCGGCATCTCTCAGTGGGACATTGAAAGTCCAACTTCCCATTTCTTGCACAGTCTGAGAGGCAGTATTACTTTCTATCATTTTTATCACAGGCATTTTAAACTTTTTGAGGAACCGGCAGGACTGTTTGTGCGGAGGCGTGCGGTTCACAGCCATCCTCTGTCCAACGTAGGATGGGAAAAAAAGGCTGGAGAGCTTCCTACAAGGGGCTGTAAGTGCAAATGACCAGGCGCCCGGGGTTTAGTCATGATGATTTAGTATTTCTTAAAAGACTCTGATTGATTTCATGATGCCAAAACCAGTATGGATAGAAGACTGAAGTCGGGAATCACGATGGTCTCCTTGGGTTTAAAAAGCTTTAATGGTGTTTCAAGACATTTGTATGAGACCTGGTTTGTTTTTTCTTACCCTTTTATTCAATCAAAAAAAAAAAAAAAAAAAAAAGCCTTGATCCATCACTGCTGCTGTGATGTGTGACAAATGCCTGTCCTCCCTCCACGTGGAACAGGTGAGAGGTGGAACTGAAGCCCAAAGAGTTTTCTGCCCACTGATAATATGTGAGTCATATTGGGAATTCTCTGCAGAATGGCAACAGTTGTTCTTGAATGTGGCCATGAGGGGAGTGGAACATGGCAGCCCGGGTCTGAGAAGGTGCAGTGCCAGAAGGAGAAGCTTTGAAATGTAAATCAGGATTGATTCAGGTGACTCGCGACCGCGTGCTGTGCCCAGGTCCTTAGTAGAAATACTGTGCAGGGAAAAGCCAGAGCTGCCTGTGCTATGAGCTGAATTTTTTATTGGGGGGGGGGGGGGGGGGGGGGTGTGAAATAAAAATGAGGTGCAAATGAGAGAATTGCTTGTGTGTGTGAATATTCTTGTCCTAAAGGAGCGCTGCCCGGTGCTCCTCCCTTCCTGTGCCCCTCTCCTGGTGAGCCTCTGTCCTGCTGGCCGTGCCTCTCTGTCTCCGTGCCTGTGCTGCTCCTTGCCCGTCTTTGCCCGCCCCGCACGGGCTGTGCTCGCTTCCTCTCTGGCTCCTGGGTTCCCTCTTTGTCATGGTACCCCTCAGTCCTTGCTGTGTGTTTGGCACTCTCTGTCTTTTCTCCGTCCTTCTCTGTGCCTCTGTGGTGCTCCCTGTGCCGTTGTTTCCCGTGGGATCCTTGTGTCCCGGTCACTGTCTGTCCTAGGGTGATGTTATGGTGTTTCTATCTCCAATCATGTGTCCTGATTATGTTTGGTATTATGTCCTGTGCTTCCAGGACTGACTCTGAGAGTGAAGCTTTGTTTTGTCTTGTTATCAGCCGGCTCACCTCCCCCATGGTCTATGTTTAGGAGAGGTTTTAGGAGAGGTTTTAGCTCGGTTTGCTTGCTTGCCTGCTTGCTTGCTTGCTTGCTTGCCTGCTTGCTTGCCTGCTTGCTCGCTTCTGCCTCTTTTTCTTTCCTTCGCTTTGCCCTTGCTTTTTTCTTTCCTTCGCTTTGCCCTTGCTTTTTTCTTATTAGTTAGTTCAGCTAGGCAGTCCAACTTTTTCCCTGGACTGTTTTCTCTTCCACCCCGTCCCCTCCCTCTCCTGGATACCATCTGAACCTGTTCCGGACGGGGACCTGGGAAACCCCAAGAAACACCGGGAGTCTACACTCTGTCACCTGCAGCAGCCATTCCCAAGCGCCAGAGACTGATAACTGGGCGACCACTCGCCAGAGAGACTGAACTCGTCATCCCTTCAGAACGGTGAAAGAGTTTTTTGTCAGCTGGTGTTGTCTTTTTTCCCTGTGCTGGGGAGTGTCTTGCTTGTTAAATAAAGAGGTTTTTTTCTCCCACTCTTCTCCGAGGAAATTCTTCCCGAACCCGGTGGGGTGGGGGGGAGGAGTCGTGGGGTTTGCTGTCTGGGGGCTCCTTCTGGAGGTTTTCCCCCAAATTTGCCCAAAACCAGGACACTGTCCCTGTTCATTTTTAATCCCTCCCTCTTGTGCTGCCCATCCAGCATGCCAGGGGTTTCTTTTCGTTTTTTGGTTATTTTTCGTTTTCATTTTTCTTCTTCTTTTTTTTTTGGTGGGGGTTCCATTTCATCGTGCACCTTGATGTTGATTTTCTTCCCGTGTCCTCTCTGCTGCCCCTCCTCCTTTCTGCCCCTTGTCCCCTGTGTCTGCAGGGCTGGGGAGGAACTTCAGCCCTTGTGGGGGTTGCCCTCCCTTTTCTGGTGTCAGCAGAGTCACTTTCTGTGGGATGGACACATGGGAGGGGTTGCAGTCAAGTGCCCTGCTGCTGTCCAGGGCAGTTGGAGTCGTTCTGTGCCTTCTTTGGGGTGAGGAAAAAAGGCTGAGGGGGGCTCCGACGTGGTTTGGGGCACCCCAAGGTCCCTGGGAGAGGGAGCCGGGCTGCGCTGGAGGAGCAGGTGAGTCGGGCATGGGGGGGGTCATGGTGGGTGCCAGAACATTGAGAGGGAGGGGTGGGTGTAGAATGCATGAAAAACAGAACCTTAAAAAACAGCTAAATATAGTCTAAAAGGAATGTTTTATTGGTTTGTGTTTGGATAGAGGTAGGGTTTTTTTATAGATACTGTAAATATAAAAGATAAAGAATAAAAATATATAAGCAAATATAAGAAACCAATATATAAATATATTACATTACATTATATTTTGTTATGAAAATAGAAATATATAAATATTTAGACTTTAAAAGGAATGTTTTATTGTTTTTTATTTGGTTAGAGGAGGGTTTTTAATAAATAATATAAATAATATTGGCAAAAATATACAAATATGCAAAAATAGATACTGACATAAAATTATTATAACTATATATGCATATATATATGTAAGTATAAATCTATAGAAATAAATATAAATATAAAATACATGTATGTAGTATGTAATATAAATAATTTATCGATTTTAATATGTTATATTAAATAGTATGTTATAATAGAATGTAAATAGCATATAGTATATTAATATACTAGTAAAAACTACATTAAATAGTATATAAATATAGAATACACAATATAGACATATAAATCTACAGATATAAATATGAAAACTAAATAGAAAAATATATTCAAATAGAATTTAAAATAATGGAGTTTTTTGTTTCTATTTGGTTAGAGGCAGAGCTTTTAAATAAATAATATTAAAAACTATGAACCTACAAATATAGATGGATATAGATAAAATAGAAATAACATTAGTAATATAAATCTATGTATATAATGAATAATAAAAGAATATTGTATATATGATAAATAGAATAGCAATTAAATTGAATATATGAAATATGTCTAGATTATGACTATAAATTAAATATTAAAAAATAGATGATTTCTATATATAAAAGGGTTTTTTTTTCATTTGGTCAGAGGCAGGGCATTTTTAGTTTGGGTCGGGGTTTTTTTGGGGCGTTCATTGAGAGGATTTTATGACGGGTGGGGACTCTGGTGCTTGGAACTCTCTCCCTTCTCTGTCTGTCCCTGACAGGGCGGCAGTGCCGGGCTGAGTTGGGCGGCAGTGCTGCCGCCGTGTGGACACAGGCGGGTACTGCACCGTGCCCCTCTCAGGATGGCGGAAGGGCCCGCGGGCCGGGACCCAGCCCTGCGGCAGCGCTCAAGATGGCGGCCTCTCTAGGACCCCGGCGGATAGGCGTCTACGTAAAACGCCTGCCCGCGCCCGCCGGCGCCCTCACGCCCGCGGCACCGCGGACCGCGCGGCCGTTGTCGGCACGCTCTGAAACGTCCGGGAAAATTGTCGGCGAGCGGATCGGCGTCGGCGATGTAATCAGGCATCTTATGCCTACACACCGGGGTCCTGATTTTTTCCCGCCCTTTCTGCCGCCATTTTGGGAAGGTCAGGCGGGGTGCCGCCCGAGGCGCCATTTTGAGAGTCCCGACACACTCAAGATGGCGGCCTCTCTAGGACCCCGGCGGATAGGCGTCTACGTAAAACGCCTGCCCGCGCCCGCCGCGCCCTCACGCCCGCGGCACCGCGGACCGCGCGGCCGTTGTCGGCACGCTCTGAAACGTCCGGGAAAATTGGCGACGAGCGGATCGGCGTCGGCGATGTAATCAGGCATCTTATGCCTACACACCGGGGTCCTGATTTTTTCCCGCCCTTTCTGCCGCCATTTTTGGCAGGTCAGGCGGGGTGCCGCCCGAGGCGCCATTTTGAGAGTGCGGACACACTCAAGATGGCGGCCTCTCTAGGACCCCGGCGGATAGGGGTCTACATAAAACGCCTGCCCGCGCCCGCCGCGCCCTCACGCCCGCGGCACCGCGGACCGCGCGGCCGTTGTCGGCACGCTCTGATACGTCCGGGAAAATTGTCGGCGAGCGGATCGGCGTCGGCGATGTAATCAGGCATCTTATGCCTACACACCGGGGTCCTGATTTTTTCCCGCCCTTTCTGCCGCCATTTTTGGCAGGTCAGCCGGGGTGCCGCCCGAGGCGCCATTTTGAGAGTGCGGACACACTCAAGATGGCGGCCTCTCTAGGACCCCGGCGGATAGGCGTCTACGTAAAACGCCTGCCCGCGCCCGCCGGCGCCCTCACGCCCGCGGCACCGCGGACCGCGCGGCCGTTGTCGGCACGCTCTGACACGTCCGGGAAAATTGTCGGCGAGCGGATCGGCGTCGGCGATGTAATCAGGCATCTTATGCCTACACACCGGGGTCCTGATTTTTTCCCGCCCTTTCTGCCGCCATTTTGGGAAGGTCAGGCGGGGTGCCGCCCGAGGCGCCATTTTGAGAGTGCGGACACACTCAAGATGGCGGCCTCTCTAGGACCCCGGCGGATAGGCGTCTACGTAAAACGCCTGCCCGCGCCCGCCGCGCCCTCACGCCCGCGGCACCGCGGACCGCGCGGCCGTTGTCGGCACGCTCTGACACATCCGGGAAAATTGTCGGCGAGCGGATCGGCGTCGGCGATGTAATCAGGCATCTTATGCCTACACACCGGGGTCCTGATTTTTTCCCGCCCTTTCTGCCGCCATTTTTGGCAGGTCAGCCGGGGTGCCGCCCGAGGCGCCATTTTGAGAGTCCCGACACGCTCAAGATGGCGGCCTCTCTAGGACCCCGGCGGATAGGGGTCTACATAAAACGCCTGCCCGCGTTCGCCGGCATAAAAATAAATATGCATAAATATAAACTTAGATATAAACATGCACAAACGTTAACCTGCATAGATATAAACATAAACATAAACATAAACATAATCATAAACATGCAAAACAATAATAATAAATATAAATATAAACATAATTAGAAATAGAAATACAAACATTAATAAAATCAGTGAGAAATGGGGTAAAATTAGTGAGAAATGGGGGGGAAAACCCATGAAAAATGATGGAAAAATCAGAGAGAAATGGGGGAAAAATCGGTGAGGAATGGGGAAAAAGATCAACGAAAAATTGGGAAAAATCAGTCAGAAGTGGGGGATAAAAATCAGTGAGAAATGGGGAAAAAAATCAGTGATTAATGGGCGGGAAAATGCATGAAAAATGGGGGGAATAATTCCGAGAGAAATGGGGGCAAATATCAGTGAGAAATGGGGGGGAAAATCAGGAAATATCCATGAAAATTGGGGGAAACATCCATGAAAAATGGCGGAAAAAATCAGTGAGAAATGGGGAAAAATGGGGAAAAAGGAGTGATAAATGGGGGAAAAAATCAGTGAGAAATGGGGAAAAATGGGGAAAAAATCCACGAAAAATGGGGGGAAAAATCCATGAAAAATCAACGGAAAAATCAGTGAGAAATGGGGAAAACATCATGGTGAAATGGGGAAAAAATCAGAGAGAAATGGGGAAAAATCATTGAAAAATGGGGGATAAAAATCAGTGAGAAATGGGGGGGAAATGGGGAAAAAAATCTTTGATAAATTGGGGCAAAAATCATTGAGAAATGGGGAAAAAAATCAGTGAGAAATGGGGAAAATTTGGGAAAAATCCACGAAAATTGCGGGAAAAAATGCTTGAAAAATTGGGGAAAAAATTCCGAGAGAAAATCCCCGGGAATCCCCGGGAAAATCCCCCCGGAATCCCCGAGAAAATCCCCCGGAATTCCCCGGGAAAATCCCCCTGAATTCCCCGAGAAACTCATCCCGGAATCCTCGGGAAAATCCCCCAGGAATCCCCTGGAAAATCCCCCAGGAATCCCCCAGAAAATCTCCCCGAAATCCCCGGGATAATCTCCCCGGAATCCCCGAGAAAATCCGCCCCGAATCCCCTGGAAGATTCCCCCGGAATCCCCGAGAAAATCCCCCCGGAATTCGCCGGGAAAATCCCCCCGGAATCCCCGAGAAAATCCCCCCAGATTCCCCGGAAAATCCCCCCGGAATACTCTGCAATATCCCCCCGGAATCCCCTGGATAATCCCCCCGGAATCCCCGAGAAAATCCCCCCGGAATCCACGTGAAAATCCCCCCGGAATACTCGGCAAAATCCCCCCGGAATCCCCGAGAAAATCCCCCCGGATTCCCCGGGAAAATCGCCCCGGAAAACCCGAGAAATTCTTCCAGGAATTCCCTGGGAAAATCCCTCCGGAATCCCCATGAAAATCCCCCGGAATCCCCGCGAATATCCCCCCGGAATCCCCGGGAAAATCCCCATGAATTCCCCGGGAAAATAATCTCGGAATCCCCGAGAAAATCTCCCCGGAATCACCGAGATAATGGCCCCGGAATACCCGAGAACATCCCCCGGAATTGCCCGAGAAAATCATCCCGTAATCCCCGAGGAAATCCCCCCGGAACACTCGGGAAAATCCCCCCGGAATTCCTCGTAAAATCACCCCGGATACCCCGGGAAAATCCCTCCGGAATCCCCCGAAAAATTCCCCCCGGAATACTCGGGAAAATCCCCCCGGAATCCCCTGGAAAAACCCCCCGGAATCCCCTGGATAATCCCCCAGGAATCCCCTGGATAATCCCCCCGGAATCCCCGATAAAATCCCCCTGGAATCTCCAGGAAAATGCCCCGGGAATACGCGAGAAAATCTCCCCGGAATCCCCGAGAAAAATCCCCCCGGAATCCCCTGGAAAATCCCCCCTGAATCCCCGAGAAAATCCCCCCGGAATCCCCGAGAAAATCCCCCCGGATTCCCCTGAAAATCCCTCGGAATTCCCCGGGGAAATCCTCCCGGAATCCACGAGAAAATCCGCCCGGAATTCCCGGGAAAATCCTCCAGAAATCCCCGAGAAAATCCCCCGGAGTCCCCGGGAAAATCAACCCGGAGTCCGATGGAAAATCCCCCCGGAATCCCCGAGAAAATCCCCCGGAATTCCCCTGGAAAATTCCCCCGGACTCCCCGAGAAATTCCTCCCGGAATCCCCGGGAAAATCCCCCCGGAATCCAGGCGAAAATCCCCCAGAAATCCCCGTGAAAGCCCCCCCGGAATCCCCAAGAAAATCTCCCCGGAATCCCCGAGAAAATTCGCCCGTAATACTCGGGAAAATCCCCCCGGAATCCCCTGGAAAATCCCCCCGGAATCCCCGGAAAATGCCCCCCGAATCCCCGGGATACTCACCCCGAGATCCCCGGGAAAATCCCCTGGAATTACCAGGGAAAATCCCCCCGCAATCCCAGGGAAAATCCCCCCAGAATCCCCGCGAAAATCGGCCCCGAATCCCCTGGAAAATTCCCCCGGAATCCCCTGGATAATCCCCATGGAATCCCTTGGAAAATCCCCCAGGAATCCCCGAGAAAATATGCCCGGAATCCCCTGGAAAATCCCCCTGGAATCGCGGGGAAAATCCCCCCGGATTTCCCGGGAAAAATCCCCCCGGAATCCCCGATAAAATCTCCCCGGAATCCCTGAGAAAATCCCCCCGGAATCCGCGAGAAAATATGCCCAGAATCCCCGATAAAATCCCCCCGGAATCCCCGGGAATATCCCCCAGGAATCGCCGATAAAATCCCCCCGGAATCCCCCAGAAAATCCCCCCGGAATTCCGCGGGAAAATCCCCCCGGAATCCCCGAGAAAAACCTCCCGGAATCCCCGCGAAAATAGCCCCAGACTCCCCGGCATAATCCCCACGAAATCCCCTGGAAAATCCCCCCGGAATTCCCGGGAAAATCCCCCCGGAATTCCTCGTAAAATCCCCCTGGAATCCCCGGGAAAATCCCTCCGGACTCCCCGAAAAAATCCCCCGGAATACTCGGGAAAATCCCCCGGGAATCCCCGAGAAAATCCCCCGGAATTTCCCGGGAAAATCACCCCGGAATCCCCGAGAAAATTCTCCCGAAATACTCGGCAAAATCCCCCAGGAATCCACGGAAAATTCCCCGGAATCCAGGAGAAAATACCCCGGAATCCCCATGAAAATCCCCCCGGAATCTCCGAGAGAATCCCCCGGTATCCCCGCGAATATCCCCCCGGAATCCCCGGGAAAATCCCCATGAATTCCCCGGGAAAATAATCTCGGAATCCCCGAGAAAATCTCCCCGGAATCACCGAGATAATGGCCCCGGAATACCCGAGAACATCCCCCGGAATTGCCCGAGAAAATCATCCCGTAATCCCCGAGGAAATCCCCCCGGAACACTCGGGAAAATCCCCCCGGAATTCCTCGTCAAATCACCCCGGATACCCCGGGAAAATCCCTCCGGAATCCCCCGAAAAAATCCCCCCGGAATACTCGGGAAAATCCCCCCGGAATACTCCTGAAAATCCTCCCGGAATTCCCGAGAAAATCCCCCGGAATTCCCTGAGAAAATCGCCCCGGAATTCCCTGAGAAAATCCCCCCGGAATCCCCGTGAAAATCCCCCCGGAATCCTCGGGAAAATCCCCCAGGAATCCCCTGGAAAATCCCCATGGAATCCCTTGGAAAATCCCCCAGGAATCCCCGAGAAAATATGCCCGGAATCCCCTGGAAAATCCCCCTGGAATCGCGGGGAAAATCCCCCCGGATTTCCCGGGAAAAATCCCCCCGGAATCCCCCAGAAAATCTCCCCGGAATCCGCGAGAAAATATGCCCAGAATCCCCGATAAAATCCCCCCGGAATCCCCGGGAATATCCCCCAGGAACCCCCGATAAAATCCCCCCGGAATCCCCCAGAAAATCCCCCCGGAATCCCCTGGAAAATCCCCCCGGAATTCCCGAGAAAATCCCCCCGGAATCCCCGGAAAATCCCCGCGGAATTCCGGTCCATTTCTGTAGGAGAATAGTTTGTAAGGATAGTGCAGAAGGCACTAGTTGCCAACGAGTTACAGCTGTACTGACTAGCAAGGAGTGGAAACAGCCTTGCCTGCCCAGTGAGGCTGGTTGTTATAAAAGCGTGGGTCAGCTGGCTGCCAGTTTCACTAAGCACAGCTCCAGCTGGAGGTGCAGAGCCTGCTGCAGTGTGGGCTGGAGCCTGCTGGCTGTGCTGCGAGGAGGAAGGGACACGTGGCCGTGCAAGGGATGGACAAGGTGAGAGGATGCTGTGTGTGGGACAGACAGGCTCAGGTGGCTGGGGAAGGGACAGGCTGGGGTTTAGCCAGTCGTACAGAGGAGAGGAGGAGTCGGGGCTGTGTGGAGCTGCCTGTGAGAAAAGGAGTCAGAGTTGCCTCAAAGAAATCTGTGGAGAGAAGGCATGAAAAGTGTGTAATGAAAGACTAATGTTGGTGCCTGTCATGTCTGTCTTGATATAATTGCTACACGTTTTCTCGGAATGCTTGAATTTAGACATAAAATGAAAACTTTATTGTAAGAAAGGAATGCATTTCTCACCAAAGTGGTGTAGGGTGGGGGATCACAACTCACAGATGGCCTGGAAGCGGAACGGCCACAGGGGTTACTGTAACTGGGCCTCCAGTACCAAAGCCCCAGTGGGTTTAAAGGCTAGAGCTGGGCTGGGATTAGCACGGGCTATGCAGCTGGGCTCATGCACAGGTCTGTCAGCACTCCTACCCGAGGACAGTCCCTCACCTAGGGAGAGGTTCTAGGCCTGGAGATGAGGCTGAGTTTGGGAAGGGTGATGAGGACATGGTTAGGGAGGGATGTAAATGCATATCAAAAGACTTAATTTTGAGGGGTGGCAAGCATTAGCTATAAAACAGTAAGTATTTACAGCTAAAGGCTGGAGGTGGGGGCTGTCTGAGGAGGACAGGACTGTTTAAGGCTGAAGTTGGAAGAGAAACCTTGGTGAAGCTTTTGCGTTAGAAACGGCCTCACCTGCCAAATCAGATTTTTGTCTTCAGGATTGCATGAGTGAGGATGCCACAGCCAAGGAAAAGGTTCAGGTTTGGGAGGCAAAGGCGAGTTAGGCAGGGCTGCAGGGCTGGGGCTTGGCTGTTTCCATACTGCTCAGGGCAGCAAAGGGTAGCTGGCTCACTGGGCCTTGGATCTAGAACTCTTTCTGGAACAAGGTGGAGAGCTGAGGTTCATGCAAGGGGCCAGGAATTCTTTGTCTGACTGGAAAATGCCAGAGGGGCAGTGTGTGACTCGGATAGGATGATATGTTCGTCTGGCGAGAGTCACAAAAGAATATTTTGGTTTACTGATAACTGGGCAGCTCAGAAGTTACTACTTGACTTAGTTGCTGCTCCCATCTGTTGCACACATAAACAGAGCAAAGCAGACGAATTCTCTCGGAGCCTGAGGTCTTTGACTGGCCCTCCAAAAATGCTGCCCGCTAAAAAACAGACGTGGGGGAGGAAAGTTGTCAGATACAATAGAGCAAGAAAAGGACACGGGCTTCAAAGTGCCCTCCAGCAGACCACGGAAGTGACCTGTCTGGAAGTGAAACCAGCAGTCTGCTTCCCCAGCCTCCTGGAAGCCTCTAACAGCTACACAGGCAGTGAGGGGAGAGAACAATTCAACCTAAAAATAATTTTCAGTAGCGTTCTGCACTGCTGTTAAAAATACTGCAACCAGGGAATGAATGTGGTGTGGTGATAACTATTAGGCCTGTAAGTCTGGTAACTGGGGCTTTTAGCTCAAACATCTCGGTATGGCTACTTTGAGCCTTGTAAAAGCTGCGTTAAGTCCAATTTCTTGGGTAGTTCTACTAGCTCTAGCCTTGCTTTTCATCTCCTCAGTAACAAAGCAACTCCCTCTCGAGAATGTTATTTACTTTCCATATGATGTGCCTACCAATTTCTGGAATTGCAAATGTCTTTGGACACATGCGTAAATTTAAGTTTCAAGAAAGCTGTCAAGCTAAAACAAAGGCTTGCCATAATGCAGAAGAAAATGTTTTATGGAAGAACTGAGAGGTCCCTACCTGGGCATAGAATTTGCTATACGAAGGTGTGTTCCAAACGGATCTGCCATCTAAACAAGCAGAAAAATAGTTGGAATGTAGTGAGTTCAATTTAACTACTGCTAGAAATAGGAATTATTAGCAGAGCTTGGAGCATGATATCACTAGCAGCAGTAAGACGCTTTTAGCTTGCTTCTCATAAATTACTTGTAAAAAGCATTTGTACCTAGTGTGTAGCAATTAATATTTCCCCATTTTCTTCCCCCCCGCCCCCCAGTCTCAGGTACTCCTTTTATTTTACCCTTTTCTGTCTTGTAACATCACCTTCCTTTATTTTATTCTATCTTCTGTTCTCAGAACATCGCAGCATCCTCTGTCAATGTGAAAGCATTTGTTCATCCTGTCTTGGAACGGCTGTCAATGTTGCCCTCTTCTGGATCACTTTTTTTTTTTTTTTTTTTTTTTTTTTTAACAATATGTTGCTAAATGTCAGGAAAATTAATCCACAAACACCAGCGGTTTATGTCCAAAAAGGAAACAGAGGAGTCCTTTTTGCTTTATTCGAATAAAGGGAGAGGCCATGGGACATTCCCCTGGGATCTCTCAAATTTTTGGAGGACGCAGCCTCCTTTTTATCCTATTTTCCCGGCCGCATTTCCCTCTCTCTTTTCCCATTGGCTGAGGTACTTGAGAGGCACAGACTTCCCGGAACGCCTGATACCTGAAATTCCCCTCTAATGTATAACCCTCCCTTTTAATTTTTAATTCTTATAGAATTCATAGTTTCCCCCCGTTGCTTCTTTCATCTTTCGATATCCAATTTCATTTATCAGCAGCCCCGCAGTTTGTTTGTAAAGGCAAATATCTCTTTCCATTCATCAATCAGTGGAATCCATCCCATTGTTTCTTTTATCTCTCAGTGCTAGCCTTATCTACAGGCTGATCCACAGCTCATTTGTAAAGACAAATTCAACATTCCTCTCAGCTAATAAATGAGAAGTTAGCTGAAAAAAGTAAAAAGTGGATTTTTTTTCTGGTGTGTGTCGGACAATACAGTGGAGAGAATTTGCGGGAGGATGATCGAGGATATCCTATTATAATATCGTTCTCGGACATTTTACTATTTTAGATCATCAGTTGTATTCTGAAAGAAATCTATTTTAATGATATGTGTACGTTTGCACGAAGTTATAGTTAAATATAGCTTGCGGCTGGGCTCTTTAATGAATAGGGGTATTTTTGGTTTTAATTCAATATTTTATGCTTGTGGTGTGTAGTGTGCTGATTTATTTTTTAATGTTATTTACTACGTGCGCTTTTGTTTTTGAGTGAAGGTAACTTTCTGGATGGTTTTGTATTTGAGGCAGAATGAATTGAAGTAGGTTTTTAAAACTGATTTTTCATATGTACGATGGGGAGTTTAGTAGGGGCAGCTCTGATGGTGGGGGCTTGGTTGTTAATTTTATCAGACGGCTTTTGTTAGATACAGCTTTTAATTCTGGAAAGTTTTTTTTTCTAATGTCGTGCTTTGAAGGTGGTTTTCGAGGATGTATGGTATAGCTTTATTTTGTTTGTAGATGGTGTATGATAAGGGCTATGGTCTATTTATCTAATGCCATGTTTTTTCATTCAGGTGTTGATAAGGGAGTTCTTGAATGGCGTTTTGTGTTGTTTTTGTTTTTGGTGGGGCGTTGTTTTTAAAGGATACCTTGATAAGGTTTGCCGATGGCGTTCTAGCCTGTAGCATAAGGCATAGGGTAGTTTTTGAATTATTTTGTGGTGGCTTTGATTCTTGCCAGTATGTAGTGTTTGTTTGAGGTAATGCTGTGTAGCTAATTTCTGTTTTCTTATTAATATTAGAATTGGAGTGTTGTAGTATATGGGCTGTTATTATATCCTAGGGGTTCTATTTATTTGGTTGGATTGTTTTCTAGTTATGGATAATTTTTCTCAAAAAACCATTTTCAGAATTTCAGGCGTGACACAAAAGAACACTCAGATTGCTGGAAGGGAAACGTGTGCCCAGATTGTCTCGAAGCAGTGCTGCTGTCGGTTCTCGTTCAGTTGTGTCTTCTGAAAATGAGACTGTTGTATTCATTGCGCTGTGCTAAACACTTGTCATTCTCCCAATGCCAGGAAACAGATGAAGCTTGAAGAAAGAGGAAGGAATTTGGAAGCGTACAAACAAGCTGAGAAGAGGTTCAGAGATCAGGGTGCTCACTGGCAGCAGGGGCTGGGGTTAGGGCTGAGCAGGAGCAAAGCCGGAGCACATCAACCTCACCTCGTGTTTTCTCGGGGGCTTTATGGCCCTGGCAAGAGAGAGATGTTCACTGATGAGTCCCAGGCCGAGCCGTGAGCACAGCATGTTGTGTTGGAGCTGGGGGTTTTTTTTGAGACGTTCAGCAGCCACACTCTCTAGTCAAGAGTCCTGAGGTTTGTTGCTGCTCCACTTTCATCCTCATATCCAGCTTCCAGCCCTTTTCTTCTCTCTGTCCAGTGTGTCTTTTGTGTTCCTTTCTTGTCCTGTGTGCTCCCCATCCCATTCCCGTTCCCTACGGAGGGGGAGGGTGTGGAGACTGGGGGCTCCGACGTGGTTTGGGGCACCCCAAGGTCCCTGGGAAAGGGAGCCGGGCTGCGCTGGAGGAGCAGGTGAGTCGGGCATGGGGGGGGGGGGGGGGGGGGGTCATGCTGGGTGCCAGAACATTGACAGGGAGGGGTGGGTGTAGAATGCATGAAAAACAGAAGAAAAACAGAACCATAAAAAATAGCTAAATATAGTCTAAAAGGAATGTTTAAATGCTTTTTATTTGGGTAGAGGCACGGTTTTTATAGCTAATATAAAAATAAAATATAAAGAATAGAAATAGATTGGTATACATGTAAAATATAATGAAATATAAGTAGCAAATATCTATGAAAAATCGAGTGTATAACAGAAATAATGCAAATATAAGAATATGTATAAATATAAAATAGAGCTATGAGAATGGTAATAAGAATGGGGTAAAACATCAGTGAGAAATGGAAAAAAACCACATGAAAAATGGTGGGAAAATCAGTGAGAAATGGAGAAAAATCAGTGAAAAACGGGGGGGGAATCTTTGAAAAATGGGGAAAAAAATCAGTGAGAAATGGGGGAAAAAAAATCCATGAAAAATGGGGGAATAAATCAGTGAGAAACGGGGAAAAGTGGGGGAAAAAATAATTGAGAAATGGGGAAAAAATCAGTGAGAAATGGGGGAAAAGTCGATGAAAAATGGGGGAATATTCAGTGAGAAATGGGGGGGGGGGGGGGGAATCAGTGAGAAATGGGGAAAAAATCCATGGAAAACAGGGAAACAATCCATGGGCAATGGCGGGAACAGAGCGAGCTGTTGTCGCTCGTGCTGTGGTGGCCGATGCTGTGGGGAAAAAATAAGTGAAAAATGGGGGCAATAATCAGTGATAAATGGGGAGAAAATCAGTGATTAATGGGCGGAAAAATGCATGAAAAATGGAAGGAAAAATTCAGAGAGAAATGGGGGCAAATATCAGTGATAAATGGGGAAAAAAATCAGTGATTAATGGGGGGAAAAATGAATGGAAAATGGGGGGAAAATTCAGAGAGAAATGGGGGCAAAAATCAGTGAGCAATGGGGGGGAAAATCGGGAAATATCCATGGAAAAATGGGGGGAAAAAATCAGTGAGAAATGGGGGAAAAAATCAGTGAGAAATGGGGGAAACATCATGGTGAAATGGGGAAAAAAAATCTTTGATAAATTGGGGAAACAAATCATTGAGAAATGGGGGAAAAAAATCAGTGAGAAATGGGGAAAATATGGGAAAAAATCCACGAAAATTGCGGGAAAAAATGCATGAAAAATTGGGGAAAAATCAGTAAGAAATGGGGGAAAAAATCCATGAAAAATGGCGGGAAAAATCAGATCGGCGATCGATAGCTAATGCGTGCCAATGGATTAGATCGGCGATCGATTGATCACGACTACCGATCGATTATATCGGCGTTCGATTGCTAATGCCTGCCGATCGATTAGATCGGCGATCGATTGATCGCGCCTGCCGATCGATTAGATCGGCGATCGATTGCTAATGCCTGCCGATCGATTAGATCGGCGATCGATTGATCGCGCCTGCCGATCGATTAGATCGGCGATCGATTGATCGCGCCTGCCGATCGATTAGATCGGCGATCGATTGATCGCGCCTGCCGATCGATTAGATCGGCGCTCGATTGCTAATGCCTGCCGACCGATTAGATCGGCGATCGATTGATCGCGCCTGCCGATCGATTAGATCGGCGTTCGATTGCTAATGCCTGCCGATCGATTAGTTCGGCGATCGATTGATCGCGCCTGCCGATCGATTAGATCGGCGATCGATTGCTAATGCCTGCCGATCGATTCGATCGGCGATCGATTGCCAATGCCTGCCGATCGATTAGATCGGCGATCGATTGCTAATGCCTGCCGATCGATTAGCTCGGCGATCGATTGCCAATGCCTGCGGATCGATTAGATCGGCGATCGATTGATCGCGCCTGCCGATCGATTAGATCGGCGATCGATTGATCGCGCCTGCCGATCGATTAGATCGGCGAACGATTGCCAATGCCTGCCGATCGATTAGATCGGCGATCGATTGCTCATGCCTGCCGATCGATTGCTAATGCACACTATTTGCACACTCCTTGCACACCCTTTGCACTCATACAGAGGCAGGAGGTTTGTCAGTTCTGGTCGGGGTTTTTTGGGGCGTTCATTCCGGGGGATTTCCTCAAGGATTGGGACACTCCTTGATTCCATCCCTTGCCTGTCTCCCAAGCGCCACCTTGTGGGCCGAGCGCGGTACTGCGCGCCTGCCTCTCCCAAGATGGCGGCTCGGGTGTCGCGCCCCCGACCTTCTAACTCTGGCTGCAAAAGGAGGGTGGCACAGCAAGGAGCCCGCTCGCTCTAGTGGGATGCCTGCGCACGACGCCGACACCGATCCCACGGGTGCGATTTTCGGCGGCGTTTCCAATCGTGCGGACATCTCCTTCAGCCCGCTTCGGCCCGGGGAAGAGGGGCGGGGCCGCCAGCGATGGTGCCGGCGCAGCCCGGGCAGGCTCGGGGCGGAGCCGGGGCTTGGCGAGGCGGGGCACGGAGGTCCCGGGGACGGGACCGGGCGGGGCCGGGGCGGTGCTTTAGGGGCGGTCCCCAGTGGTCCCGGGCGGCACCGGGGGCGGGGCCGGGTGATCCCGGAGCGGTACCGAGCTGTGCTGGGGACGGTGCTGCAGGGGCGGTGCCGGGCCCGCCTCAGGGTGATTGAATGCCCAGAAATCGCCTCCTCTGCCCCGTGCTCACACTGAGCTGCGGGCTGCAGCGTGCTGTCGGAGCTCCGCACACAGCACGGATTTGGGCTTCCCCTCCTCTTCTTCCTCCTCCTCATCTTCCTCTTTGTCCTCTGTCACTGCTGAGGCTCTGGAAAGAACTGAAATTCTGCAGGGAGACATGTCCTCTCGTGGCCCCAGGGACTGCCTCGGCACGGGCCACGAGCGCCTCCGGCCCCTGCCTTCTCCTGCTTGAAAAGATCACCTGGAGCCCGAGCTCGGGGGGGTGAAATCAGCTGAAATCCAGGTAACTCTGTCAAGTGCCCCCAGGGACATCGGCGGGGCTGGGGAATGAGGGTTTGAAACAGCAAATTCTTTGGAATATACACCTGTCCCTGTGCCGATGCTGCTGAGCTTCCTGCCACAGTATATCCCCACTCCATGAGGCGCTGTGAGGTTATGGCAGAGGGAATTGAGCAGGGAATTCGGGGCTATGGGCATAATTCACGGGAGCTAGCAAAGCTGACAGCGAACCCCAAATCGGGGCACAGCACAGAGAACAATCTGTGTGCTGCCCTGTCAGCTCAAGCTCCTGGGCTGGGAAGTATTGGGAGTTAAATGTATGGAATTACACAAATCACAGCAACTGGCATCACCCAGAGGGACAAACCAAGTCCCAAACAATTCCTCCCCAATCCACTCTGGGAAAAACACCCTGTGCCTGCCAGGAGCTCTGACCCTGCTTTTCCTACCAGCTCCTGAGCAGTGTCAGGGCCACCACGACGCCTTTAAAATCCAGATAAACCCCAAATCCTACACAGTGATTAATCCAAAGAAAGTACTGAATTGTTGTCATTAAAAGCTCAAAACTCATTAAGAATTCTATGACAACAGTGTAATGGACTCCCAGGAACCTCATGAATGCTCTCAGTTTCATTTTTGTGTATTTTTACTCCCTCATTTGGCAGCTTGTAAAACTTATCCTGGAATTCAGAGGTCAAGCAGGATCGACTTTGGATTGACCTTCACCTCTGTTCCCACTTTGTGCAAACACAACTGGTGCCCAGGTGGGTGAACTCATCACCTCAGCTTTTCATTCCAGAGTATCCCCTCCTTATTTCCCTGTAGATGAACTCAGATCCACTCCTCACCTCCACTGGTCATCCAAGCGTTCATTCTGTTCCCCACAGGCCCTGGTGGCCCCGGGGAGCTCCCTTGGCCTTTCTCCTGCCCCTCTGCAGCCCGAGGTCGCTACACAAACAGTTCTTGTGTCCCCTCTAAATGACCCCGGGTTTTCTGCTCAATGAATGGCATGACCCGTGCCCACTGCTCATGATTCACCCAACCAAAATCAAGAGCAAATGTTGCTTGGGCTTTAAGAACTTGAAATAACTCTGAAGCAAAAGAAATCACCTTTTTCTTCTGGTTTTTATTTTTATTTTTTCATTTAAGATGCTGGACTTGCCTCTGTGGATGTGTGCTGAGCTCTCACTGCAGGGGACTGTCAGGCCTGAATGGCTGTGAGTTCGTGTTCTTCTCAGTAGGGAATCAGAAATTATTCTTAGACCATAGAATTGTTTTCTGAAACCTTTCCCCTTTCCTCTTTGTGCCTTTGAATTTTTCAGCTGTTCCCTGTTGTCACTTCCCCTGCCTGACTTCTGTGCAGCTCCTAGCTGGGAAAAACTGGGAAAACTTAGGGGGTACAGAGGTGGAATTTTTGGCTGGATTTTTCTAACATTTCTAATTTTGCTGAACTTATTTCCCCAGTGAGAAGAGCACGAACTCACAGCCATGCAGGCCTGACAGTCACTGCGGGAAATCTGACACAGTATTAATAAGTAACCTTTCCTGAGAGCAGTCACCACCCCAGTCCTCCAGCCTTGTCAAATGTTTGCAATGAATGGACCCAAGTTCTAATCCTTAATCTAAATTTATGTCAGCTTTTGTTAGAAAGATACCGGACAGTAAATCATACAAGAGAATTTAAAAATTGCACAAAGAATAGCCGGCCCAGACCAAACCCAACCACCCCCATCAGTGCTCCACCCCAATTTTGGGAGAAACAGTGATACAGTTTATAAATACTCTCCTTCCACACTATTCAGTCCTTCACCGCACATCCCCAGAGAGGAGTCCCTCAGACCTTGCTCCCCTGAACACCAGGAGAGCTGGAGTTTCACCCAGATCCCACATTCCCATGGCAGTTAATCCCAGCAGGGAGGCAAAGAGGAACCCTGCATCCTCTGACATAGCCCACAGCACGGGCAGCACCAGGAGCCCTCCAGGCTCAGACCTCTGGTGCTGAAGCCTCTGGGCTTTGGCTGATCAAACACCACAGCTCTTGGCAAAGATGGCAGGAGAGTCGTGATTCTTCCTGTCCTAAAAGAGAGGAGGAAAAGAAAATTAAGTCGACTGCAGAAGGATTCCAGCTCTCACACTTCTGGGGGGGGGAGAGGGAGGGGGAAGTGATTTGCCTAATTTCCACTGAAATCAGAGGTAAATGGTTCTAATCTGTATCCTTGGAAATCTGCAATTAGATATTTCGTCAACACTGGATTTAGTCTATTAAAAGCTGTACATTTTTCCCTCAACCATACTTTATGCATACTAGAGAAATAAATTTGCACGTTTTCTGGCTTTTCTGACATTTCCTGGCTTTTTAATCCTAGTCTTTGCCTTCTGAAAAGCATTAATTGACTCAATTTTCACTCATGACAAATCCACCTGGTTTTTAAAATATGAGATTTTACATTCATAGCGACAGAATTTTCATTGACATTTAAACTTGACTGAAAAATGTGCATGATTTCTACTGTGTTACCCTGAATGAGAACTCTATCTGTCAATTTAAATAACTTTCACTCTTTTCTTATTCATCATACAGCTTTTATCCCTTCAGATACCTTTGCTTTCTATCTATATTGTACAGCAAACCTCCACAACTTTAACTTTTCCATCTTTTCTGAGACATGTTTTCTTGTATTTCAATTACCAGTGGCCTGGCGTTTCATTTGCTCTGGCTTTCTTTGTGACTTTTGTTACCTTATTTAGCCCACGAAAACACCCACAGGGAATATAACCACAGCAGCTTATCAGAGCTGTAAAATTGAGGCTACATTTCTGATGTGCAATATGCTCTTGCAGTACCTTCACGAGGGCATTCTGCATACAGCAGGAGAATATTTACTGATGTACTAGTGCAATAATGACCCACCTGCCTCTGCTCCTCTCTGGGGCACTTTCTGTCTGTAGGGATTGGAATTAACGACAGTCTCTCTGTGCTGCCTGATGTCAGAGCTGAGAAAGGTGTCGAGGATATATAAGAGTCGTGAGACTTGCCAGAAAGGAAGAGGGAGAAGGATACTCCAGAGCCAGATGCAAGCGTGGAATTGTTGCATGCACACTTCCTGCTAACCAAGAGGGCTTGCTGGCTTCTCCAGTTAGATCTGTGACCACAAAAAGGTAAATACTTTGCCTTTTTTCTTACTTTCCCTGCAGTGTAAAAGATGCGCCTTTAGAAAAGCACTATATCCCCTATTATTAATCAAGAGCATTTTTTCAGGAAAAGACTAAGACAGCTTTAAAGTAAACTGCACTGGGGACCAGAATTTGAGACTGGGATATGTCAGGAAACGCAAATCAGAGATAAGGGATAGGATTGAAACTACTGGATGGAAAATGAGCATTTACTGCTGAGAGCTATATTTCTGAAACTGAATTGTGTCACTAAACTTGAAGGGATCATTTTTCTCACTCTAGCCCGTGAAAAAGACTAATTGCTCTTGATTTAGGACAGAATGGGCATCGGTGATAGGATGTGCTGAAGAGTATTTGGGTTAGCTTTCAGTTTTGAATCACTGTTCTTTTCAGAAAGTTTGGAAGGGAAGATGCACAACCTGAAGTTGTCAGTTTTCTTCATTGCACTTTCTGTCACTCTGAGCTGTTTGGAAGCTACACCTATTGAGGGGTGAGTGACAAATAATCATGTTTATTTCTTTTTAGGGAAAAAGGTGTTCAGATTATTGCATGAGTTGCTTTTGCTTTCATGTCTTAAATAATATAAAAATAGAGTTATTCAAGCTCACTGTTTTATTGTTGTTCAGAGATTACTGTCTCTGGCTGATGATCTATCTGATGGTACTTCCAAGAGACAAGGATGGATGTTGCCTGTAATGTCACACAATACACTCTCAGGACTCAGTGAGGAAATGCCAGAACAACCAGCAGCAAAGACAAAAAGGTATTGATTTTCCTTGTTTCTTCCAGCCATATCAGATTGAATCATGAAGCAAACTTTGTTCCAGTGATATCCTGCTATTTGAGAGACTTTGCTTCTGCTTTTTTTCCCTCAGGAAAAAAAAAAAAAAAAGATATTAAAATATCCTTCTACTAAACAGAGCTTTCCTATAAGCATAAAGATCAGCTTTTCTGTAACAAAAAGATCAAAGCATTTAGGGTCGAAAGTGAAATCCAGGGACTTTGTTTCAAATCATTTGATCATTTTACGATTATAAACTTTCTTAAATTAAAGAGGCTGCAAACTCTACATTACCTTGTGAAGAAAGGTGCATTTTGCAAGCGCCTTCCTTTTTAAAAAGTTCATCAGATTTCCAAGCCTGGAGGGGAAAGAAAAGAAAACATACCCTTCTTAATAATACTGCAGCTCTACTGGAATGGAATTATTTTATGGTAAAAATGCTTTCAGTAATTAAGCAATTTTAAAATCACATAATTAAATATTAATCATAGGAAGAAGGAAAAGAAGAAATTGATTCTGAGAGAATTTCACTTGTCTGAAATATATTGTTATTTATAAATTCAATTTCAGGACCTCTGTGAGAACCAGTTGCTATTTGAACCTTGTGTGGTAAGGACTTGAATAAAACCAAAAGAAATATCCATGAAAGTCAATGGGAGGTTATATAAAGCCCTATGCAACAATTTTCTTGTAATGCAATTACACATTTAAAATATTAATTGCTTAAGAACTGCTGCCTATCTACTAATCAAGAACCTGTATAAGACAGACATTCCTTTCATAGCTGCCTTTCCTCTTGTATTATTAGATCAATACAAATAACTTCAAAAGGTTATATGACATTTTAGATGATAGATTTAATAATCAGTAAGCAAAGGAACACATTGGTAACTGCTCAGAGTTTGAAACTGGGATATAGCTGCTCTTCACAGTAAATTTTAGCCACAAAGTGATATCTAATTCATGCCATATCAGCATGAAGAAGTCCAAGAAAATATGCAACAACTCAGTAGGCAATCTCTGCGAGCAAGTATTTCTGTTTGAAGGAAGAACACAGTAATCTAAGAAACAAGTCTGAAAACCCAAGCTAACCATTACATTGCAATTTAAAAAAACCCCTCGTGCTACATAGGTTTTACGTGGAGTTCTGTAAATGATCTGTCGGTTCAGATCATAAAATGTTATTTCTAGATACGGATCCTTCCTCGGACACTCTTTAAAGTATCATTCAGCAAAGGATTTTCTCTCACCACAACAGAACTTTCAATTTGCTGGTGTTTCAAAAGAGATGTGGCAGGTTTTTTTTTTTAGATGAAACCTCTGTTTAGTCAGAGCTAAGTGGGAGAGAGACAGAGCAAAAGACCCTCCTGAGTGATTCTGCAGTTGGCAGAAGCTGGCAATGCCTGCTACTTCTCATGATATGTGGTGCAGATGGGAGAAAGAGTCTTTGGGTTTAATCCACTTGCTGTGGACTGGAATATTACCACTCACTTCAGTGAGAGCAGGATGTAATTCTGTGAAAACATGAGAACTGAATAAATGTTAGTGATCATCATTATGTTAGTAATCCTCATGATATCAGCAAGAGCTCTAAATAGATTTAGAAGTTCAGCTGAAAGTTAAACATTTAATCATTGCTTTCACTTTGTGTCTCACCTATACTATCATTACAGGTCTTCTAAATGTCATAAACTGCTGTGCAGGATATCAATAAAAACGACATATGACAGTTCATGTCTCTGCATTTGAATAACCTCCATCATTAAAACTGATAATAGCACCCAGCACAAGGATTTTTTTCAGGAACAAAGTAGGTGGTGGGAAGATTCTAATGTTCCTGTATTTGTGCACATATTAAAAGAACTCCCACATTAGCAGAGCTCAAATGACTATGAGAAGTGGCACACTCGATGGCTCATTGTTTGACTTACTGCTGGCTGTCTTTGTTTCACCTTGGCAGTCACCAGCTGGAGAAGAGGAGATGCAACACGGCCACGTGTGTGACGCAGCGCTTGGCCGATTTCCTGGTGCGCTCCAGCGGCAGCGCCGGGGCCCTTTACCCGCCCACCAACGTGGGCTCCAACACCTATGGAAAGAGGGACAGAGAGCCCCAGAGCCACGCACAGCTTTAGGCTCTGGAGATGGCTGCTGACACTAGAAGCTCAGTTTTTATTGTATCAACAACCTCTCGGTCATTTATTACTTGTACAGTCTTACCAGTGCCTTGTTTTCTCTGTGTGTGTGGGGGGGTATGTGATTTATGTTCATCATTCCACCATGCATGTACAATGACATGCATAGGCTATTCTTCCAACCCCATTAAGAACTCCAGAAATCTGCTTGTTAAAATCCTTTGTAAAAATCTGTCACGATAATAAATGGAAAAGTAATGGCAACAATGTTATTATTATTATTATTATTATTATTATTATTATTATTATTATTATTATTATTAAAAGGATGAAAAAGATAACCCATGATGTGTATGTCTTTATAGTCACAGTCTGGTAAGAGAAAGAAACCGCCTTAATTAAAGAACAATAAATATCAGAATGCTAGCAAAAGTTATGTCCTAATGAAAGTAAAACAGAAGAATCTTCTGTTTTTTAAACATCTACAGCATCTTGTCTGGTACAGTTGAAGGAACAACTAGATGAGAAAAGATGCTGCATTGTGCACCATAATCAGACAATTATGCAGTTAACTGATTGGCCTGTTTCCACTATAACATACAGCAAGCAAGGAAACGTGGTCTTGCAGCACAGACTTCTGTGCCTACTGAGCAGGGGATTTTAAGGATTTGCAGTTCTTATGTTAAGATGATATCAGTAAAATGTAAGCATAATAAGTATAATAATATATGTAAGTATAATAAATATCAATAAGAGATAGCTCTGATACAATCTAGGAGAAACTCCCATCCTTGGGTATTCCTTTCCTTAACTACAGTAACAAAGGGAAGAGAAAAAACAATGAGTAGCTCAAGAACCAAAACACATCATAGAAACTCAGTAATTTTTTCCACTGGCATACTTAAATTGCTACCAAAATCCAGGGGAAATATTTCAGAGATGGGCAGACCTTAATGAGAATCTGACGGCATTATTTTCTCCTATCTCAGCCCAGAATCAGGGCAGGCTTAAAAACCTTTAAGTTCCTTTAAATTTTAAGCAAATTTTCATAGAGGTGAGCTGTTTCATTTCACAGAAATGGCTGTTTTGTCCACACTTCCTCAGTGAAGGGTTCACTGTTGTCCGAAAAACATTATTGTCCAATTACGAAAAACATTCAGCAGAACCTTAGTTCTGGAGAGGCAAATGAAAGTTCAATAACTGCCTTCAGTTGGTTTGTTTCCATTACAAAGTATACCTCGAAATAGAAACATTTTTGCTAATTTAATGTTAAATGGCATATTCACATCATTTCACACACAAAAAAATGCATGGGAATAAAAAGTACAGGATTCCTACTGTAAAAAGTGTTATTAATTACTCTCTTTATTGAGGGAAGTTTCAACCTTCATTAAAGTTCTAATGGATATTAATTCTGAATTTTATTGAGAAAACCGTTTATATGCCATTGAACTAATACTTCTGCCAGCTTGAAATGCCTTCCATTCCAGTTACTTTTGAGTTACGCTGCACACACACTGTGCGTTTAATTTGTTTTTAATTTAGAATATTTATTTCATTTATTAACATTTCAGAAAACAAATGAGAGAGAGGACAGCTTTCAAGTGTCTCTGCGAGATTGTTTGTACAGAGCAGTAACCAAGTGGAGCCTTCCCTGTGGGTAGCTGCTGATCTCTAGGCTGATCCCAGCCCGGAATATGAGCCACGCTTTATGCACCAGATTTTGTTTTTTCAGCTACCATTTGACAAACACTAACAAAGCACAGGCTGTCCATGCACAGGACCAGTGAAACTGGGTACATTATTTTCTGCCTCACACACTCTCGAATCTGGTGGATTGGATACCAGCATCTATTTCACACAATCAAACTATTCCACAAATACTGAAAAATCTAACTCGGTTCCTAAGTCAGTGAAACCACCAAGAGAGAAAAGAGGGGGACCATCTCACCTGTCTTTAGCTCCTCTTTGTCTAACCAGTTGTCAGCGCTCTCCTGCTATTTGGTGGAGGAAGACTACTTCCAATTCATCCCAGCTTAGACACCTATTTTAGGATGGGATTAATCACGCCTGAAGTGCCTCTATTTCTTCGCTGATGATAGAGAGTGTCTAGACAATTAGCTGAAAATGAGCACTTAGAATTAAGATAACTAGAGTTAGTTGACAGGAATCTCATCTGCATTTGGTATGAACCGTTCAAACTAAAATCAAAGAGAAAAAGATTTGGTAAAAAAACCCCACACCACCAGCACCTCAGACTCCAAATCAACTTTCATTCTGAGCTACGTTAGTTAATTCATCAGCCAGAGCATCTTGAGAAACTTCCTTCAGTGAGATTTGTTCCCGCCCGTACTCCCTTGAGAAGACAGCTCTGCTCCCTCCCTCCTGCTGTTGCTGCACTTGGCCTCTCAGAGACGAAGCATCTAGCCATAGTAAGGCTGGATACAAGCACAGTCCAGGGCTAAATGAGCCAGGAAAAGAATGGACTGTAATGGAAAAAAGAAAATAAATACATTTATTTAATAATGAATTAATTACTAATAAGCATTTAAGCATTACTTCATCAGCTCTGCAAACAGCATGGCCAGAATTTTCTGTGCATTTTTAAAAATCCCACTATGTATTTCTAGGCTTCTTCAGGGATGTAAATATTACTTGAGAATCGAGCCTTAGATAGATTGGATTCTTTTTCAATTCATCTGGCTTCCCTCCACCTTTCAGAGAATATGCAAGCAAACAAAAAATACAAAAGAGGAAAATTAAGAATACAGACAATGTGATAAACATGGCATTATTCCCCTTAAAAAACCGAAGATACTAAACCTCTGCTTTTTAGCATGTAAGTAACGAAGTCACACACGCCGCATATCAGGCAATGTTTAAATACAAAGCCAGTCCTAAAAAAGTCCAAGTGCACAAGCATAAAATAAAGCAGGAATATTTTGTCTAAGGATATATCGCTCAGTATTACCCATTAGCATTCCTTGTTTAACCTTTTATTGCATCTACTTATGTTAGTCACTTAAATCTTTAGTCTTTAAATCTCTGTTGTTTCCCCCCACTTTCTACACAAGGCTTTTACTTTTTAATGCATTAAAGGCTATTGTTGCAGCCACAGAACACTCCCATTGCACTTACCTATGCCCGATATGCAACAAATAGAAGTAAGAAAGCCTTCTCCTGCTGATATGACCGCTGCTCTTCCGGCCCTGCAGCCTCTCACCCCTACACCCTTCTAGAAACTCATGGCTGCTATCTTGCTGTGCTGCATCAAGAACAAATATGTTATTGAAATATAGAAATCATTGCCACCTGGAATAGGGTTCTGCAGTTGCTACTGCCCGAGGAATGAAAGGAAAACAGAGGTGGCCACACTGGCTGCACACTTGAATGCAATTACACAGCTGAATTCATGCACAAGTAAAATATAACCCGAAGGAAAGAAAAAATACCGGTTTTCTAGTGAAGCACAGAACAGCATCAATTTCCACAAACGAGGCTCAGTCCGAGTAAGAGCTGCAGCGCCACACTGCCTGGGGGGTTCTTCACTCCTTCCACACCCCAGTCCCCTCTCTCCAGCAGAGCAGCAACATCCAAGCTCGGTGTTCCAGCTGCTCATGTCTCTTTCAAAGAAAACTTAGCAATAAAAGCAGCTGTGAGTCAGGAAGACAGCCGAGTTTGCCCTTGAAAGGAGGTGGTCACACACAGTGAAAGACAAAATGCACAGAGAGCTCCTAAGGAAAAAAGGCAGCGACCACGTCTTTTCCCTGGGCTCTGCAGGGGAGGGGCTGTGCCGGCAATGTCCCTCCTGTGCCAAGTGTCACGATCCAAAAAAAAACCAACCCCAAATTATGGATTAGGATTATTGATTAGCAGGAGCGTGACCAGAGCCCCGGCAGGACGGCAGCGCAGCGCCGCCTGGCGGCGGAGCAGGAGAGCAGCGCCGGACCCCGTGCCAGTGTCGGTATCGCCGCGTCCCCTGCTAGCCGCGGCCATGCCGGTCCCGATGCCGCCCACGCCCCCCCGCGCGGCACCGGGTCCGCCCTCCGCCCGACTTCGTCGCGTCTCCGCCGTCGCTGTCCCTCCCGCCCCGAACTTCGGCGCCGCGGCCCGCCTCTTGGCATCATCTCGTCAACGCCCCACGGCGTCTCGCCCCCCCGCGGGACCCGAGCGTCCCCCGGGTCACCCGTCCGCAACACCGCCGCTCACCGCCGCGTCAGCCGGCCGGCCCACCCCCCCGCGGGACCTCGACAGCACATCCCCGCAGATCATAACGCCGGCGAGCAGAACTTCATGCGGGCCGCCATATTTGTCCGGTATCACGTGACCGGACGGGCGCCGCCATATTTACTGTTAGGGGCGGTCCCTGGCGGCCCGGCGGGGGCGGAGAGTGGGGAGGAGGCGGGGACAGTGGGCGGGGACACGGTGACGGCACTGATGGGGGTGGAGCCGAACGTGGCGGGAATGGGGGGTTCTGATAGGCGGGCCGGAACTGCCTCGGGCTCTGATTGGCTGGCCTGGCCATAAATAGCGTGTATTTCGCAGGGTCGGGGCACTGCGGAGGCGGCGGCGGAAGAGGTAAGGGCGGGATCTGAGGGGGGCGGGCGGCGGTTAGGGGTGGCGCCGGGGCCCGGCCGGCGCGGCGCGGGGCCCGGGGTGGGTCGGCGGGCAGGCCCGAGCGGAGCTGCGGGGCGTGGTGGTGGGGGGGGCGGGGCCCAGGGGGAGGTGGCGGGGCCGGGCCGGGCGGCGCGGGGGGGCGGTGGCGGCAGGGCCGGGCCGGGCGGCGCGGGGGGGCGGTGGCGGCAGGGCCGGGCCGGGCGGCGCGAGGGGGGGGGGGGCGGCAGGGCCGGGCCGGGCGGCGCGGGGGGGGGGGGGGGACGGCAGGGCCGGGCCGGGCGGCGCGGGGGGGGGGGGGGGACGGCAGGGCCGGGCCGGGCGGCGCGGGGGGGGGGGGGGGGGCGGCAGGGCCGGGCGGAGCGGCTGGGGCCCGGCGTGGCGTGTAGGGGGGGCGGCTACTGGGTCTGGGGGACTCCAGTGAGGCAATTTATATGGTTTCAAGTATTGGGAATAAAGGTGCTTTTTTATGTTTTTCTTATCTCTAAGCTTTATATGATTTAATCGCGTTTTCTTCTTTCTTAGACTGAAACTGAGAGGCTGGAGCTGAGGAAGCAGAGCTGGAGAAATACGGTAAGGTTTGAAAACATAACTGCTTTGGGGCTGTGTTAGGGCATATGGAGGCACGATGGTATGTGTGTGGCTGGATATTAAATCACTAAGGGATATGAAAGGGAGTCTAGAGATGTTAATGGGGTAAGGATTCTCAGATTGTGGCTGAAATATGAGTTCAGGAGGTGCTCAAACCACAGAGAGGTAGAGGTAAAAAAAATATCCTGCCGTGGAAAGCAGAAAGACCATTACATGGCACAGCCGGAGCAATGTGGATCCAGAAGCGAAGCAGAAGAACTGGCAGTTGAATAAAGCTTGTGGTTTGAAAAAGAGCTGAAATCACAGGGGGTGGGCTAAAAGGGGTGTCTGAACTGATTGACTCTGAAATCACTCGTGCCGGGTTAGAAGGGATAGAGGTGAAATCGCCGTAGGCTTCGAGGCTCTGGGGCGGGAGGTGAATTGGTGCGGGGCTGGAGCCAAGACACAGATGCTGTGCATTGAAGGTGGAGAAGATTGCTCTTGCAGAGATGGAGAAAGGCTCAGGTGAAGTCAGAAGAGCAGAGCTGGCAGTTGAATAAAGCTTGTGGTTTGAAAAAGAGCTGAAATCACAGGGGCTGGGGCAAAAGGGGTGTCTGAAATTATTGACTCTGAAGTTGCTCGTGCCGGGTTTGAAGCCGTTATCGGGGTAGACGCCATAGGGGTGCCATCGAGACGGGGCGATCCGTGCGCCAAGATTGGCACAGGTCCGGGCTGTTGAAGGTGGGTCTGGGTCGCGTGCCAGCGCATGGAACGGGGACACGAAGGGCCGTAATAGGAGGGGGGACCGTAGGGCCGGAGGTGAAATATCCATGGGAGCGGGATATGTACCGGGGGCAGGCTTCGAGGCTCTGGGGCGGGAGCTGAATTGGTGCGGGGCTGGAGCCAAGACACAGATGCTGTGCATTGAAGGTGGAGAAGATTGCTCTTGCAGAGATGGAGAAAGGCTCAGGTGAAGTCAGAAGAGCAGAGCTGGCAGTTGAATAAAGCTTGTGGTTTGAAAAAGAGCTGAAATCACAGGGGCTGGGGCAAAAGGGGTGTCTGAAATTATTGACTCTGAAGTTGCTCGTGCCGGGTTTGAAGCCGTTATCGGGGTAGACGCCATAGGGGTGCCATCGAGACGGGGCGATCCGTGCGCCAAGATTGGCACAGGTCCGGGCTGTTGAAGGTGGGTCTGGGTCGCGTGCCAGCGCATGGAACGGGGACACGAAGGGCCGTAATAGGAGGGGGGACCGTAGGGCCGGAGGTGAAATATCCATGGGAGCGGGATATGTACCGGGGGCAGGCTTCGAGGCTCTGGGGCGGGAGCTGAATTGGTGCGGGGCTGGAGCCAAGACACAGATGCTGTGCATTGAAGGTGGAGAAGATTGCTCTTGCAGAGATGGAGAAAGGCTCAGGTGAAGTCAGAAGAGCAGAGCTGGCAGTTGAATAAAGCTTGTGGTTTGAAAAAGAGCTGAAATCACAGGGGCTGGGGCAAAAGGGGTGTCTGAAATTATTGACTCTGAAGTTGCTCGTGCCGGGTTTGAAGCCGTTATCGGGGTAGACGCCATAGGGGTGCCATCGAGACGGGGCGATCCGTGCGCCAAGATTGGCACAGGTCCGGGCTGTTGAAGGTGGGTCTGGGTCGCGTGCCAGCGCATGGAACGGGGACACGAAGGGCCGTAATAGGAGGGGGGACCGTAGGGCCGGAGGTGAAATATCCATGGGAGCGGGATATGTACCGGGGGCAGGCTTCGAGGCTCTGGGGCGGGAGCTGAATTGGTGCGGGGCTGGAGCCAAGACACAGATGCTGTGCATTGAAGGTGGAGAAGATTGCTCTTGCAGAGATGGAGAAAGGCTCAGGTGAAGTCAGAAGAGCAGAGCTGGCAGTTGAATAAAGCTTGTGGTTTGAAAAAGAGCTGAAATCACAGGGGCTGGGGCAAAAGGGGTGTCTGAAATTATTGACTCTGAAGTTGCTCGTGCCGGGTTTGAAGCCGTTATCGGGGTAGACGCCATAGGGGTGCCATCGAGACGGGGCGATCCGTGCGCCAAGATTGGCACAGGTCCGGGCTGTTGAAGGTGGGTCTGGGTCGCGTGCCAGCGCATGGAACGGGGACACGAAGGGCCGTAATAGGAGGGGGGACCGTAGGGCCGGAGGTGAAATATCCATGGGAGCGGGATATGTACCGGGGGCAGGCTTCGAGGCTCTGGGGCGGGAGCTGAATTGGTGCGGGGCTGGAGCCAAGACACAGATGCTGTGCATTGAAGGTGGAGAAGATTGCTCTTGCAGAGATGGAGAAAGGCTCAGGTGAAGTCAGAAGAGCAGAGCTGGCAGTTGAATAAAGCTTGTGGTTTGAAAAAGAGCTGAAATCACAGGGGCTGGGGCAAAAGGGGTGTCTGAAATTATTGACTCTGAAGTTGCTCGTGCCGGGTTTGAAGCCGTTATCGGGGTAGACGCCATAGGGGTGCCATCGAGACGGGGCGATCCGTGCGCCAAGATTGGCACAGGTCCGGGCTGTTGAAGGTGGGTCTGGGTCGCGTGCCAGCGCATGGAACGGGGACACGAAGGGCCGTAATAGGAGGGGGGACCGTAGGGCCGGAGGTGAAATATCCATGGGAGCGGGATATGTACCGGGGGCAGGCTTCGAGGCTCTGGGGCGGGAGCTGAATTGGTGCGGGGCTGGAGCCAAGACACAGATGCCGTGCATTGAAGGTGGAGAAGATTGCTCTTGCAGAGATGGAGAAAGGCTCAGGTGAAGTCAGAAGAGCAGAGCTGGCAGTTGAATAAAGCTTGTGGTTTGAAAAAGAGCTGAAATCACAGGGGCTGGGGCAAAAGGGGTGTCTGAAATTATTGACTCTGAAGTTGCTCGTGCCGGGTTTGAAGCCGTTATCGGGGTAGACGCCATAGGGGTGCCATCGAGACGGGGCGATCCGTGCGCCAAGATTGGCACAGGTCCGGGCTGTTGAAGGTGGGTCTGGGTCGCGTGCCAGCGCATGGAACGGGGACACGAAGGGCCGTAATAGGAGGGGGGACCGTAGGGCCGGAGGTGAAATATCCATGGGAGCGGGATATGTACCGGGGCAGGCTTCGAGGCTCTGGGGCGGGAGGTGAATTGGTGCGGGGCTGGAGCCAAGACACAGATGCTGTGCATTGAAGGTGGAGAAGATTGCTCTTGCAGAGATGGAGAAAGGCTCAGGTGAAGTCAGAAGAACAGAGCTGGCAGTTGAATAAAGCTTGTGGTTTGAAAAAGAGCTGAAATCACAGGGGCTGGGGCAAAAGGGGTGTCTGAAATTATTGACTCTGAAGTTGCTCGTGCCGGGTTTGAAGCCGTTATCGGGGTAGACGCTGTAGGGGTGTCATCCGGATGGGGAGATCTCTGTGCCGAAATTGGTGCAGGCGTGGGGTATTGGAGGTGGGTCTGGGTCAGGGGCATGGGGGCTAGGGGGCCGGGGGGGACCAGAGGCCAGACAGTCAGTGCGTTAGGGGCCCTGGGCATCCTAGGGCAAGGTGGCTCACAGGTCAGCAGGGCCAGGTGGTCATGGGGCCTTGCGGCCACGGGACTTGGGGGCTAGGGGGACAGTGGACCCATGGGCCAGGGGTTCAGAGGCCAGGGGCCTAATGGGTCATGGGAGCTGGGGGGATGAGGTGCCCAGGTTAGGGTTTGGGGTTGGACTTAGACTTGGGCTTAGTCTCCGTCTTGGGGTTGGGGTAAGGGGTAAAGGTTAGGGTTGGGGTTATAGTTAGGGTATGGGTAAGGGTACAGGTTAGTGTTAGGGTACGGGTTAGGGTACGGGTACGGCTTAGGGTACCGGTGAGAGTTAGCGTACGGGTTAGGGTATGGTTTAGGGTTAGCGTACGGGTTAGGGTATGGGTAGAGGGTAGGGTTAGGGTTAGGTTTAGGGTTAGGATTTGTGTTAGGGTTAGGGATATTTGGGTTACGGTTAGGGTTAGTTCGGTTAGGGTTATGGTTAGTGGGTTTAGGGTAAGGGTTAGGGTTATTTGGGTTAAGGTTAGAGTTAGGGTTAGTGTTAGGGTTAGTTGGGTTAGGGTTAGGGTTATTTGGTTTAGGGTTAGGTTTAGGGTCAGGGTTAGGGTTAGGGTTATTTGGGCGAGGGTTAGGGTTAGGGTTAGGTGGGTTAGGGTTATGGTTAGGGTTATTTTGGTAAAGGTTAGGCTTAGGGCTAGTGTTAGGGCTAGTTGGTTTAGGGTTAGGGTTATTTGGGTTAGGGTTAGGTTTAGGGTCAGGGTTAGGGTTAGGGTTATTTGGGCTAGGGTTATGGTTAGTTGGGTTAGGGTTATGGTTAGGGTTATTTTGGTAAAGGTTAGCCTTAGGGTTAGTGTTAGGGCTAGTTGGTTTAGGGTTAGGGTTATTTGGGTTAGGGTTAGGTTTAGGGTCTGGATCAGGGTTAGGGTTAGGGTTATTTGGGCCAGGGTTAGGGTTAGGTTTAGGTTTAGTTGGGTTAGGGTTATGGTCAGGGTTATTTTGGTAAAGGGTAGGCTTAGGGTTAGTGTTAGGGTTATTTGGTTTAGGGTTAGGTTTAGGGTCAGGGTTATGGTTAGATTTATTTGGGCTAGGGTTAGGGTTAGGGTTTGTGTTATGGTTAGAGTTAGTTAGTTTAAGGTTAGGGTTATGGTTATTTGGGTTAGTGATAGGGCCATTTCTGTTAGGGTTAGGGTTAGTTGCGTTATGGGTAGGGTTAGTTGGTTATGGTTAGGGTTATTTCGGTTAGTGTTAGGGTTACTTCGGTTAGGGTTAGGGTTAGGCATAGGGTTATGGTTAGTTGGGTTAGAGTTATGGTTAGGGTTATTTTGGTAAAGGTTAGGCTTAGGGTTAGTGTTAGGGCTAGTTGGTTTAGGGTTAGGGTTATTTGGTTTAGGGTTAGGTTTAAGGTCAGGGTTAGGGTTATTTGGGCTAGGTTTATGGTTAGGGTTAGGCAAAGGGTTATGGTTAGTTGGGTTAGGGTTATGGTTAGGGTTATTTTGGTAAAGGTTAGGCTTAGGGTTAGTGTTAGGGCTAGTTGGTTTAGGGTTAGGGTTAGGGTTATTTGGTTTAGGGTTAGGTTTAAGGTCAGGGTTAGGGTTAGGGTTATTTGGGCTAGGTTTATGGTTAGGGTTAGGCAAAGGGTTATGGTTAGTTGGGTTAGGGTTATGGTTAGGGTTATTTTGGTAAAGGTTAGGCTTAGGGTTAGTGTTAGGGTTAGTTGGGTTAGGGTTAGGGTTATTTGGTTTAGGGTTAGGTTTAGGGTCAGGGTTACTGTTAGGGTTAGGGTTATTTGGCCTAGGGTTAGGGTTAGGGTTATTTGGGCTAGGGTTAGGGTTAGGGTTAGGGTTCGGGTTATAGTTAGGTCTATGGTTAGTTAGGGTTATGGTTAGGGTTATTTTGGTAAAGGTTAGGCTTAGGGTTAGTGTTAGGGCTAGTTGGTTTAGGGTTAGGGTTATTTGGTTTAGGGTTAGGTTTATTGTCAGGGTTAGGGTTAGGGTTAGGGTTATTTGGGCTAGGGTTAGGGTTAGAGTTAGGGTTAGGGTTAGGGTTATGGTTAGTTGGGTTAGGGTTATGGTTAGGGTTATTTTGGTAAAGGTTAGGCTTATGGTTAGTGTTAGGGCTAGTTGGTTTAGGGTTAGGGTTATTTGGTTTAGGGTTAGGTTTAGTGTCAGGGTTATGGTTAGGGTTATTTGGTCTAGGGTTAGGGTTAGGGTTATGGTTAGTTGGGTTAGGGTTATGGTTAGGGTTATTTTGGTAAAGGTTAGGCTTATGGTTAATGTTAGGGCTAGTTGGTTTAGGGTTAGGGTTATTTGGTTTAGGGTTAGGTTTAGGGTCAGGGTTAGGGTTAGGGTTAGGGTTATTTGGCCTAGGGTTAGGGTTAGGGTTATTTGGTTTAGGGTTAGTTGGGTTAGGGTTATGGTTAGGGTTATTTTGGTAAAGGTTAGGCTTAGGGTTAGTGTTAGGGCTAGTTGTTTTAGGGTTAGGGTTAGGGTTATTAGGTTTAGGGTTAGGTTTAGGGTCAAGGTTAGGGTTATGGTTATTTGGGTTAGTGTTAGGGCTATTTCTGTTAGGGTTAGGGTTAGTTGCGTTATGGGTAGGGTTAGTTGGTTATGGTTAGGGTTATTTCGGTTAGTGTTAGGGTTACTTCGGTTAGGGTTAGGGTTAGGCATAGGGTTAGGGTTAGAGTTAGGGTTAGGGTTATGGTTAGGGTTATTTTGGTAAAGGTTAGGCTTAGGGCTAGTGTTAGGGCTAGTTGGTTTAGGGTTAGGGTTATTTGGGTTAGGGTTAGGTTTAGGGTCAGGGTTAGGGTTAGGGTTATTTGGGCTAGGGTTAGGGTTAGTTGGGTTAGGGTTATGGTTAGGGTTATTTTGGTAAAGGTTAGGCTTAGGGTTAGTGTTAGGGTTAGTTGGGTTAGGGTTAGGGTTATTTGGTTTAGGTTTAGGTTTAGGGTCAGGGTTACTGTTAGGGTTAGGGTTATTTGGCCTAGGGTTAGGGTTAGGGTTATTTGGGCTAGGGTTAGGGTTAGGGTTAGGGTTCAGGTTATAGTTAGGTCTATGGTTAGTTAGGGTTATGGTTAGGGTTATTTTGGTAAAGGTTAGGCTTAGGGTTAGTGTTAGGGCTAGTTGGTTTAGGGTTAGGGTTATTTGGTTTAGGGTTAGGATTATCGTCAGGGTTAGGGTTAGGGTTAGGGTTATTTGGGCTAGGGTTAGGGTTAGAGTTAGGGTTAGGGTTAGGGTTATGGTTAGTTGGGTTTGGGTTATGGTTAGGGTTATTTTGGTAAAGGTTAGGCTTATGGTTAGTGTTAGGGCTAGTTGGTTTAGGGTTAGGGTTAGGGTTATTTGGTTTAGGGTTAGGTTTAGTGTCAGGGTTATGGTTAGGGTTATTTGGTCTAGGGTTAGGTTTAGGGTCAGGGTTAGGGTTAGGGTTAGGGTTATTTGGCCTAGGGTTAGGGTTAGGGTTATTTGGTTTAGGGTTAGTTGGGTTAGGGTTATGGTTAGGGTTATTTTGGTAAAGGTTAGGCTTAGGGTTAGTGTTAGGGCTAGTTGTTTTAGGGTTAGGGTTAGGGTTATTAGGTTTAGGGTCAAGGTTAGGGTTATGGTTATTTGGGTTAGTGTTAGGGCTATTTCTGTTAGGGTTAGGGTTAGTTGCGTTATGGGTAGGGTTAGTTGGTTATGGTTAGGGTTATTTCGGTTAGTGTTAGGGTTACTTCGGTTAGGGTTAGGGTTAGGCATAGGGTTAGGGTTAGAGTTAGGGTTAATGTTAGGGTTATTTTGGTAAAGGTTAGGCTTAGGGCTAGTGTTAGGGCTAGTTGGTTTAGGGTTAGGGTTATTTGGGTTAGGGTTAGGTTTAGGGTCAGGGTTAGGGTTAGGGTTATTTGGGCTAGGGTTAGGGTTAGTTGGGTTAGGGTTATGGTTAGGGTTATTTTGGTAAAGGTTAGCCTTATGGTTAGTGTTAGGGCTAGTTGGTTTAGGGTTAGGGTTATTTGGCTTAGGGTTAGGTTTAGGTTTAGGTTTAGTTGGGTTAGGGTTATGGTCAGGGTTATTTTGGTAAAGGGTAGGCTTAGGGTTAGTGTTAGGGTTGTTTGGTTTAGGGTTAGGTTTAGGGTCAGGGTTAGGGTTAGGGTTTGTGTTATGGTTAGAGTTAGTTAGTTTAAGGTTAGGGTTATGGTTATTTGGGTTAGTGATAGGGCCATTTCTGTTAGGGTTAGGGTTAGTTGCGTTATGGGTAGGGTTAGTTGGTTATGGTTAGGGTTATTTCGGTTACTGTTAGGGTTACTTCAGTTAGGGTTAGGGTTAGGCATAGGGTTATGGTTAGTTGGGTTTGGGTTATGGTTAGGGTTATTTTGGTAAAGGTTAGGCTTAGGGTTAGTGTTAGGGCTAGTTGGTTTAGGGTTAGGGTTAGGGTTATTTGGTTTAGGGTTAGGTTTAAGGTCAGGGTTAGGGTTAGGGTTATTTGGGCTAGGTTTATGGTTAGGGTTAGGCAAAGGGTTATGGTTAGTTGGGTTAGGGTTATGGTTAGGGTTATTTTGGTAAAGGTTAGGCTTAGGGTTAGTGTTAGGGTTAGTTGGGTTAGGGTTAGGGTTAGGGTTATTTGGTTTAGGGTTAGGTTTAGGGTCAGGGTTACTGTTAGGGTTAGGGTTATTTGGCCTAGGGTTAGGGTTAGGGTTATTTGGGCTAGGGTTAGGGTTAGGGTTAGGGTTCAGGTTATAGTTAGGTCTATGGTTAGTTAGGGTTATGGTTAGGGTTATTTTGGTAAAGGTTAGGCTTAGGGTTAGTGTTAGGGCTAGTTGGTTTAGGGTTAGGGTTATTTGGTTTAGGGTTAGGTTTATTGTCAGGGTTAGGGTTAGGGTTATTTGGGCTAGGGTTAGGGTTAGAGTTAGGGTTAGGGTTATGGTTAGTTGGGTTAGGGTTATGCTTAGGGTTATTTTGGTAAAGGTTAGGCTTATGGTTAGTGTTAGGGCTAGTTGGTTTAGGGTTAGGGTTAGGGTTAGGGTTAGGTTTAGTGTCAGGGTTATGGTTAGGGTTATTTGGTCTAGGGTTAGGGTTAGGGTTATGGTTAGTTGGGTTAGGGTTATGGTTAGGGTTATTTTGGTAAAGGTTAGGCTTACGGTTAGTGTTAGGGCTAGTTGGTTTAGGGTTAGGGTTAGGGTTATTTGGTTTAGGGTTAGTTGGGTTAGGGTTATGCTTAGGGTTATTTTGGTAAAGGTTAGGCTTATGGTTAGTGTTAGGGCTAGTTGGTTTAGGGTTAGGGTTATTAGGTTTAGGGTTAGGTTTAGGGTCAGGGTTAGGGTTAGGGTTATTTGGGCTAGGGTTAGGGTTAGGGTTTGTGTTATGGTTAGAGTTAGTTAGTTTAGGGTTAGGGTTATGGTTATTTGGGTTAGTGTTAGGGCTATTTCTGTTAGGGTTAGGGTTAGGGTTAGTTGGTTATGGTTAGGGTTATTTCGGTTAGTGTTAGGGTTACTTGGGTTAGGGTTAGGGTTAGGCATAGGGTTAGGGTTAGAGTTAGGGTTAGGGTTATGGTTAGGGTTATTTTGGTAAAGGTTAGGGTTAGTGTTAGGGCTAGTTGGTTTAGGGTTAGGGTTATTTGGTTTAGGGTTAGGTTTAAGGTTAGGGTTAGGGTTATTTGGGCTAGGTTTATGGTTAGGGTTAGGGTTAGGGTTAGGGTTAGGGTTAGGGTTATTTGGGCTAGGGTTAGGGTTAGGGTTTGTGTTATGGTTAGAGTTAGTTAGTTTAGGGTTAGGGTTATGGTTATTTGGGTTAGTGTTAGGGCTATTTCTGTTAGGGTTAGGGTTAGGGTTAGTTGGTTATGGTTAGGGTTATTTCAGTTAGTGTTAGGGTTACTTGGGTTAGGGTTAGGGTTAGGCATAGGGTTAGGGTTAGAGTTAGGGTTAGGGTTATGGTTAGGGTTATTTTGGTAAAGGTTAGGGTTAGTGTTAGGGCTAGTTGGTTTAGGGTTAGGGTTATTTGGTTTAGGGTTAGGTTTAAGGTTAGGGTTAGGGTTATTTGGGCTAGGTTTATGGTTAGGGTTAGGCAAAGGGTTATGGTTAGTTGGGTTAGGGTTATGGTTAGGGTTATTTTGGTAAAGGTTAGGCTTAGGGTTAGTGTTAGGGCTAGTTGGTTTAGGGTTAGGGTTAGGGTTATTTGGTTTAGGGTTAGGTTTAAGGTCAGGGTTAGGGTTAGGGTTATTTGGGCTAGGTTTATGGTTAGGGTTAGGCAAAGGGTTATGGTTAGTTGGGTTAGGGTTATGGTTAGGGTTATTTTGGTAAAGGTTAGGCTTAGGGTTAGTGTTAGGGTTAGTTGGGTTAGGGTTAGGGTTATTTGGTTTAGGGTTAGGTTTAGGGTCAGGGTTACTGTTAGGGTTAGGGTTATTTGGCCTAGGGTTAGGGTTAGGGTTATTTGGGCTAGGGTTAGGGTTAGGGTTAGGGTTCGGGTTATAGTTAGGTCTATGGTTAGTTAGGGTTATGGTTAGGGTTATTTTGGTAAAGGTTAGGCTTAGGGTTAGTGTTAGGGCTAGTTGGTTTAGGGTTAGGGTTATTTGGTTTAGGGTTAGGTTTATTGTCAGGGTTAGGGTTAGGGTTAGGGTTATTTGGGCTAGGGTTAGGGTTAGAGTTAGGGTTAGGGTTAGGGTTATGGTTAGTTGGGTTAGGGTTATGGTTAGGGTTATTTTGGTAAAGGTTAGGCTTATGGTTAGTGTTAGGGCTAGTTGGTTTAGGGTTAGGGTTATTTGGTTTAGGGTTAGGTTTAGTGTCAGGGTTATGGTTAGGGTTATTTGGTCTAGGGTTAGGGTTAGGGTTATGGTTAGTTGGGTTAGGGTTATGGTTAGGGTTATTTTGGTAAAGGTTAGGCTTATGGTTAATGTTAGGGCTAGTTGGTTTAGGGTTAGGGTTATTTGGTTTAGGGTTAGGTTTAGGGTCAGGGTTAGGGTTAGGGTTAGGGTTATTTGGCCTAGGGTTAGGGTTAGGGTTATTTGGTTTAGGGTTAGTTGGGTTAGGGTTATGGTTAGGGTTATTTTGGTAAAGGTTAGGCTTAGGGTTAGTGTTAGGGCTAGTTGTTTTAGGGTTAGGGTTAGGGTTATTAGGTTTAGGGTTAGGTTTAGGGTCAAGGTTAGGGTTATGGTTATTTGGGTTAGTGTTAGGGCTATTTCTGTTAGGGTTAGGGTTAGTTGCGTTATGGGTAGGGTTAGTTGGTTATGGTTAGGGTTATTTCGGTTAGTGTTAGGGTTACTTGGGTTAGGGTTAGGGTTAGGCATAGGGTTAGGGTTAGAGTTAGGGTTAGGGTTATGGTTAGGGTTATTTTGGTAAAGGTTAGGCTTAGGGCTAGTGTTAGGGCTAGTTGGTTTAGGGTTAGGGTTATTTGGGTTAGGGTTAGGTTTAGGGTCAGGGTTAGGGTTAGGGTTATTTGGGCTAGGGTTATGGTTAGTTGGGTTAGGGTTATGGTTAGGGTTATTTTGGTAAAGGTTAGGCTTAGGGTTAGTGTTAGGGTTAGTTGGGTTAGGGTTAGGGTTATTTGGTTTAGGGTTAGGTTTAGGGTCAGGGTTACTGTTAGGGTTAGGGTTATTTGGCCTAGGGTTAGGGTTAGGGTTATTTGGGCTAGGGTTAGGGTTAGGGTTAGGGTTCAGGTTATAGTTAGGTCTATGGTTAGTTAGGGTTATGGTTAGGGTTATTTTGGTAAAGGTTAGGCTTAGGGTTAGTGTTAGGGCTAGTTGGTTTAGGGTTAGGGTTATTTGGTTTAGGGTTAGGTTTATTGTCAGGGTTAGGGTTAGGGTTAGGGTTATTTGGGCTAGGGTTAGGGTTAGAGTTAGGGTTAGGGTTAGGGTTATGGTTAGTTGGGTTTGGGTTATGGTTAGGGTTATTTTGGTAAAGGTTAGGCTTATGGTTAGTGTTAGGGCTAGTTGGTTTAGGGTTAGGGTTAGGGTTATTTGGTTTAGGGTTAGGTTTAGTGTCAGGGTTATGGTTAGGGTTATTTGGTCTAGGGTTAGGTTTAGGGTCAGGGTTAGGGTTAGGGTTAGGGTTATTTGGCCTAGGGTTAGGGTTAGGGTTATTTGGTTTAGGGTTAGTTGGGTTAGGGTTATGGTTAGGGTTATTTTGGTAAAGGTTAGGCTTAGGGTTAGTGTTAGGGCTAGTTGTTTTAGGGTTAGGGTTAGGGTTATTAGGTTTAGGGTCAAGGTTAGGGTTATGGTTATTTGGGTTAGTGTTAGGGCTATTTCTGTTAGGGTTAGGGTTAGTTGCGTTATGGGTAGGGTTAGTTGGTTATGGTTAGGGTTATTTCGGTTAGTGTTAGGGTTACTTCGGTTAGGGTTAGGGTTAGGCATAGGGTTAGGGTTAGAGTTAGGGTTAATGTTAGGGTTATTTTGGTAAAGGTTAGGCTTAGGGCTAGTGTTAGGGCTAGTTGGTTTAGGGTTAGGGTTATTTGGGTTAGGGTTAGGTTTAGGGTCAGGGTTAGGGTTAGGGTTATTTGGGCTAGGGTTAGGGTTAGTTGGGTTAGGGTTATGGTTAGGGTTATTTTGGTAAAGGTTAGCCTTATGGTTAGTGGTAGGGCTAGTTGGTTTAGGGTTAGGGTTATTTGGGTTAGGGTTAGGTTTAGGTTTAGGTTTAGTTGGGTTAGGGTTATGGTCAGGGTTATTTTGGTAAAGGGTAGGCTTAGGGTTAGTGTTAGGGTTGTTTGGTTTAGGGTTAGGTTTAGGGTCAGGGTTAGGGTTAGGGTTTGTGTTATGGTTAGAGTTAGTTAGTTTAAGGTTAGGGTTATGGTTATTTGGGTTAGTGATAGGGCCATTTCTGTTAGGGTTAGGGTTAGTTGCGTTATGGGTAGGGTTAGTTGGTTATGGTTAGGGTTATTTCGGTTACTGTTAGGGTTACTTCAGTTAGGGTTAGGGTTAGGCATAGGGTTATGGTTAGTTGGGTTTGGGTTATGGTTAGGGTTATTTTGGTAAAGGTTAGGCTTAGGGTTAGTGTTAGGGCTAGTTGGTTTAGGGTTAGGGTTAGGGTTATTTGGTTTAGGGTTAGGTTTAAGGTCAGGGTTAGGGTTAGGGTTATTTGGGCTAGGTTTATGGTTAGGGTTAGGCAAAGGGTTATGGTTAGTTGGGTTAGGGTTATGGTTAGGGTTATTTTGGTAAAGGTTAGGCTTAGGGTTAGTGTTAGGGTTAGTTGGGTTAGGGTTAGGGTTAGGGTTATTTGGTTTAGGGTTAGGTTTAGGGTCAGGGTTACTGTTAGGGTTAGGGTTATTTGGCCTAGGGTTAGGGTTAGGGTTATTTGGGCTAGGGTTAGGGTTAGGGTTAGGGTTCAGGTTATAGTTAGGTCTATGGTTAGTTAGGGTTATGGTTAGGGTTATTTTGGTAAAGGTTAGGCTTAGGGTTAGTGTTAGGGCTAGTTGGTTTAGGGTTAGGGTTATTTGGTTTAGGGTTAGGTTTATTGTCAGGGTTAGGGTTAGGGTTAGGGTTATTTGGGCTAGGGTTAGGGTTAGAGTTAGGGTTAGGGTTATGGTTAGTTGGGTTAGGGTTATGGTTAGGGTTATTTTGGTAAAGGTTAGGCTTATGGTTAGTGTTAGGGCTAGTTGGTTTAGGGTTAGGGTTATTTGGTTTAGGGTTAGGTTTAGTGTCAGGGTTATGGTTAGGGTTATTTGGTCTAGGGTTAGGGTTAGGGTTATGGTTAGTTGGGTTAGGGTTATGGTTAGGGTTATTTTGGTAAAGGTTAGGCTTATGGTTAGTGTTAGGGCTAGTTGGTTTAGGGTTAGGGTTAGGGTTATTTGGTTTAGGGTTAGTTGGGTTAGGGTTATGCTTAGGGTTATTTTGGTAAAGGTTAGGCTTATGGTTAGTGTTAGGGCTAGTTGGTTTAGGGTTAGGGTTATTAGGTTTAGGGTTAGGTTTAGGGTCAGGGTTAGGGTTAGGGTTATTTGGGCTAGGGTTAGGGTTAGGGTTTGTGTTATGGTTAGAGTTAGTTAGTTTAGGGTTAGGGTTATGGTTATTTGGGTTAGTGTTAGGGCTATTTCTGTTAGGGTTAGGGTTAGTTGGTTATGGTTAGGGTTATTTCGGTTAGTGTTAGGGTTACTTGGGTTAGGGTTAGGGTTAGGCATAGGGTTAGGGTTAGAGTTAGGGTTAGGGTTATGGTTAGGGTTATTTTGGTAAAGGTTAGGGTTAGTGTTAGGGCTAGTTGGTTTAGGGTTAGGGTTATTTGGTTTAGGGTTAGGTTTAAGGTTAGGGTTAGGGTTATTTGGGCTAGGTTTATGGTTAGGGTTAGGCAAAGGGTTATGGTTAGTTGGGTTAGGGTTATGGTTAGGGTTATTTTGGTAAAGGTTAGGCTTAGGGTTAGTGTTAGGGCTAGTTGGTTTAGGGTTAGGGTTAGGGTTATTTGGTTTAGGGTTAGGTTTAAGGTCAGGGTTAGGGTTAGGGTTATTTGGGCTAGGTTTATGGTTAGGGTTAGGCAAAGGGTTATGGTTAGTTGGGTTAGGGTTATGGTTAGGGTTATTTTGGTAAAGGTTAGGCTTAGGGTTAGTGTTAGGGTTAGTTGGGTTAGGGTTAGGGTTATTTGGTTTAGGGTTAGGTTTAGGGTCAGGGTTACTGTTAGGGTTAGGGTTATTTGGCCTAGGGTTAGGGTTAGGGTTATTTGGGCTAGGGTTAGGGTTAGGGTTAGGGTTCGGGTTATAGTTAGGTCTATGGTTAGTTAGGGTTATGGTTAGGGTTATTTTGGTAAAGGTTAGGCTTAGGGTTAGTGTTAGGGCTAGTTGGTTTAGGGTTAGGGTTATTTGGTTTAGGGTTAGGTTTATTGTCAGGGTTAGGGTTAGGGTTAGGGTTATTTGGGCTAGGGTTAGGGTTAGAGTTAGGGTTAGGGTTAGGGTTATGGTTAGTGGGGTTAGGGTTATGGTTAGGGTTATTTTGGTAAAGGTTAGGCTTATGGTTAGTGTTAGGGCTAGTTGGTTTAGGGTTAGGGTTATTTGGTTTAGGGTTAGGTTTAGGGTCAGGGTTATGGTTAGGGTTATTTGTTCTAGGGTTAGGGTTAGGGTTATGGTTAGTTGGGTTAGGGTTATGGTTAGGGTTATTTTGGTAAAGGTTAGGCTTATGGTTAGTGTTAGGGCTAGTTGGTTTAGGGTTAGGGTTAGGGTTATTTGGTTTAGGGTTAGGTTTAGGGTCAGGGTTAGGGTTGGGGTTAGGGTTATTTGGCCTAGGGTTAGGGTTAGGGTTATTTGGTTTAGGGTTAGTTGGGTTAGGGTTATGGTTAGGGTTATTTTGGTAAAGGTTAGGCTTAGGGTTAGTGTTAGGGCTAGTTGTTTTAGGGTTAGGGTTAGGGTTATTAGGTTTAGGGTTAGGTTTAGGGTCAAGGTTAGGGTTATGGTTATTTGGGTTAGTGTTAGGGCTATTTCTGTTAGGGTTAGGGTTAGTTGCGTTATGGGTAGGGTTAGTTGGTTATGGTTAGGGTTATTTCGGTTAGTGTTAGGGTTACTTCGGTTAGGGTTAGGGTTAGGCATAGGGTTAGGGTTAGAGTTAGGGTTAGGGTTATGGTTAGGGTTATTTTGGTAAAGGTTAGGCTTAGGGCTAGTGTTAGGGCTAGTTGGTTTAGGGTTAGGGTTATTTGGGTTAGGGTTAGGTTTAGGGTCAGGGTTAGGGTTAGGGTTATTTGGGCTAGGGTTAGGGTTAGTTGGGTTAGGGTTATGGTTAGGGTTATTTTGGTAAAGGTTAGGCTTAGGGTTAGTGTTAGGGTTAGTTGGGTTAGGGTTAGGGTTATTTGGTTTAGGGTTAGGTTTAGGGTCAGGGTTACTGTTAGGGTTAGGGTTATTTGGCCTAGGGTTAGGGTTAGTGTTATTTGGGCTAGGGTTAGGGTTAGGGTTAGGGTTCGGGTTATAGTTAGGTCTATGGTTAGTTAGGGTTATGGTTAGGGTTATTTTGGTAAAGGTTAGGCTTAGGGTTAGTGTTAGGGCTAGTTGGTTTAGGGTTAGGGTTATTTGGTTTAGGGTTAGGTTTATTGTCAGGGTTAGGGTTAGGGTTAGGGTTATTTGGGCTAGGGTTAGGGTTAGAGTTAGGGTTAGGGTTAGGGTTATGGTTAGTTGGGTTAGGGTTATGGTTAGGGTTATTTTGGTAAAGGTTAGGCTTATGGTTAGTGTTAGGGCTAGTTGGTTTAGGGTTAGGGTTAGGGTTATTTGGTTTAGGGTTAGGTTTAGTGTCAGGGTTATGGTTAGGGTTATTTGGTCTAGGGTTAGGGTTATGGTTAGTTGGGTTAGGGTTATGGTTAGGGTTATTTTGGTAAAGGTTAGGCTTATGGTTAATGTTAGGGCTAGTTGGTTTAGGGTTAGGGTTAGGGTTATTTGGTTTAGGGTTAGGTTTAGGGTCAGGGTTAGGGTTAGGGTTAGGGTTATTTGGCCTAGGGTTAGGGTTAGGGTTATTTGGTTTAGGGTTAGTTGGGTTAGGGTTATGGTTAGGGTTATTTTGGTAAAGGTTAGGCTTAGGGTTAGTGTTAGGGCTAGTTGTTTTAGGGTTAGGGTTAGGGTTATTAGGTTTAGGGTTAGGTTTAGGGTCAAGGTTAGGGTTATGGTTATTTGGGTTAGTGATAGGGCTATTTCTGTTAGGGTTAGGGTTAGTTGCGTTATGGGTAGGGTTAGTTGGTTATGGTTAGGGTTATTTCGGTTAGTGTTAGGGTTACTTCGGTTAGGGTTAGGGTTAGGCATAGGGTTAGGGTTAGAGTTAGGGTTATGGTTAGGGTTATTTTGGTAAAGGTTAGGCTTAGGGCTAGTGTTAGGGCTAGTTGGTTTAGGGTTAGGGTTATTTGGGTTAGGGTTAGGTTTAGGGTCAGGGTTAGGGTTAGGGTTATTTGGGCTAGGGTTAGGGTTAGTTGGGTTAGGGTTATGGTTAGGGTTATTTTGGTAAAGGTTAGCCTTAGGGTTAGTGTTAGGGCTAGTTGGTTTAGGGTTAGGGTTATTTGGCTTAGGGTTAGGTTTAGGTTTAGGTTTAGTTGGGTTAGGGTTATGGTCAGGGTTATTTTGGTAAAGGGTAGGCTTAGGGTTAGTGTTAGGGTTGTTTGGTTTAGGGTTAGGTTTAGGGTCAGGGTTAGGGTTAGGGTTTGTGTTATGGTTAGAGTTAGTTTAAGGTTAGGGTTATGGTTATTTGGGTTAGTGATAGGGCCATTTCTGTTAGGGTTAGGGTTAGTTGCGTTATGGGTAGGGTTAGTTGGTTATGGTTAGGGTTATTTCGGTTAGTGTTAGGGTTACTTCAGTTAGGGTTAGGGTTAGGCATAGGGTTATGGTTAGGGTTATTTTGGTAAAGGTTAGGCTTAGGGTTAGTGTTAGGGCTAGTTGGTTTAGGGTTAGGGTTAGGGTTATTTGGTTTAGGGTTAGGTTTAAGGTCAGGGTTAGGGTTAGGGTTATTTGGGCTAGGTTTATGGTTAGGGTTAGGCAAAGGGTTATGGTTAGTTGGGTTAGGGTTATGGTTAGGGTTATTTTGGTAAAGGTTAGGCTTAGGGTTAGTGTTAGGGTTAGTTGGGTTAGGGTTAGGGTTAGGGTTATTTGGTTTAGGGTTAGGTTTAGGGTCAGGGTTACTGTTAGGGTTAGGGTTATTTGGCCTAGGGTTAGGGTTAGGGTTATTTGGGCTAGGGTTAGGGTTAGGGTTAGGGTTCAGGTTATAGTTAGGTCTATGGTTAGTTAGGGTTATGGTTAGGGTTATTTTGGTAAAGGTTAGGCTTAGGGTTAGTGTTAGGGCTAGTTGGTTTAGGGTTAGGGTTATTTGGTTTAGGGTTAGGTTTATTGTCAGGGTTAGGGTTAGGGTTAGGGTTATTTGGGCTAGGGTTAGGGTTAGAGTTAGGGTTAGGGTTATGGTTAGTTGGGTTAGGGTTATGCTTAGGGTTATTTTGGTAAAGGTTAGGCTTATGGTTAGTGTTAGGGCTAGTTGGTTTAGGGTTAGGGTTATTTGGTTTAGGGTTAGGTTTAGTGTCAGGGTTATGGTTAGGGTTATTTGGTCTAGGGTTAGGGTTAGGGTTATGGTTAGTTGGGTTAGGGTTATGGTTAGGGTTATTTTGGTAAAGGTTAGGCTTATGGTTAGTGTTAGGGCTAGTTGGTTTAGGGTTAGGGTTAGGGTTATTTGGTTTAGGGTTAGTTGGGTTAGGGTTATGCTTAGGGTTATTTTGGTAAAGGTTAGGCTTATGGTTAGTGTTAGGGCTAGTTGGTTTAGGGTTAGGGTTATTAGGTTTAGGGTTAGGTTTAGGGTTAGGGTTAGGGTTAGGGTTATTTGGGCTAGGGTTAGGGTTAGGGTTTGTGTTATGGTTAGAGTTAGTTAGTTTAGGGTTAGGGTTATGGTTATTTGGGTTAGTGTTAGGGCTATTTCTGTTAGGGTTAGGGTTAGTTGGTTATGGTTAGGGTTATTTCGGTTAGTGTTAGGGTTACTTGGGTTAGGGTTAGGGTTAGGCATAGGGTTAGGGTTAGAGTTAGGGTTAGGGTTATGGTTAGGGTTATTTTGGTAAAGGTTAGGGTTAGTGTTAGGGCTAGTTGGTTTAGGGTTAGGGTTAGGGTTATTTGGTTTAGGGTTAGGTTTAGGGTCAGGGTTAGGGTTAGGGTTATTTGGGCTAGGGTTAGGGTTACGGTTAGGGTTATGGTTAGTTGGGTTAGGGTTATGGTTAGGGTTATTTTGGTAAAGGTTAGGCTTATGGTTAGTGTTAGGGCTAGTTGGTTTAGGGTTAGGGTTAGGGTTATTTGGTTTAGGGTTATGTTTAGGGTCAGGGTTAGGGTTAGGGTTAGGTCTATGGTTAGTTAGGTTACGGAAAATCCCCCCGGAAAATCCCCCCGGAATCCCCGGGCAAATCTCCCCGGACTCCCCGAGAAAATCCCCCCGGAATTCCGCGGGAAAATCCCTGCGGAATCCCCGGGAAAATCCCCCGGAATCCCCGAGAAAATCCCCCCGGAATCCCCCGGGATAATCGCCCCGGAATCCCCGAGAAAATATGCCCGGAATCCCCTGGAAAATCCAGCCGGAATCCCCGAGAAAATCCCCCCGGAATTCCGCGGGAAAATCCCCCGGAATCCCCGAGAAAAACCTCCCGGAATCCCCGCGAAAATAGCCCCAGACTCCCCGGCATAATCCCCACGAAATCCCCTGGAAAATCCCCCCGGAATTCCCGGGAAAATCCCCCCGGAATCCCCGAGAAAATCCCCTAGAATTCCCCGGGATAATCCCCCCGGCATCTCCTGGAAAATCCCCCCGGTATCGCCGAGAAAATCCCCCCGGAATCGCCGGAATAATCCCCTGGAATTCCCCGGGAAAATCATCCCGGAATCCCCGAGAATATCCCCCCGGTATCGCCGAGAAAATCCCCCCGGAATCCCCGGGATAATCCCCCGGAATTCCCCGGGAATATCCCCCCGGAATCCCTCGTAAAATCCCTCCGGACTCCCCGAAAAAATCACCCCGGAATTTCCCGGGAAAATCCACCGGGAATTCCCCGGAAATTCCTCGCTGAAACCCCTGGAAAATCCCCCCGGAATCCCGGAGAAAATCCCCCCGGAATTCCCCGGGAATATCCCCTCGGAATCCCCGGGAAAATCCCCCCGGACTCCCCGAAAAAATCCCCCCGGAATACTCGGGAAAATCCCCCCGGAATACTCCTGAAAATCCTCCCGGAATTCCCGAGAAAATCCCCGGAATTCCCTGAGAAAATCGCCCCGGAATCCCAGTGAAAATCCCCCCGGAATCCCCGTGAAAATCCCCCCGGAATCCCCGGGAAAATCCCCCAGGAATCCCCTGGAAAATCCCCCAGGTATCCCCGATAAAATCCCCCTGGAATCCCCTGGATAATCCCCATGGAATCCCCTGGAAAATCCCCCAGGAATCCCCGAGAAAATATGCCCGGAATCCCCTGGAAAATCCCCCTGGAATCGCGGGGAAAATCCCCCCGGATTTCCCGGGAAAAATCCCCCCGGAATCCCCGATAAAATCTCCCCGGAATCCCTGAGAAAATCCCCCCGGAATCCGCGAGAAAATATGCCCAGAATCCCCGATAAAATCCCCCCGGAATCCCCGGGAATATCCCCCAGGAACCCCCGATAAAATCCCCCCGGAATCCCCCAGAAAATCCCCCCGGAATCCCCGACAAAATCCCCCCGGAATTCCCGAGAAAATCCCCCCGGAATCCCCGGAAAATCCCCGCGGAATTCCGGTCCATTTCTGTAGGAGAATAGTTTGTAAGGATAGTGCAGAAGGCACTAGTTGCCAACGAGTTACAGCTGTACTGATTAGCAAGGAGTGGAAACAGCCTTGCCTGCCCAGTGAGGCTGGTTGTTATAAAAGCGTGGGTCAGCTGGCTGCCAGTTTCACTAAGCACAGCTCCAGCTGGAGGTGCAGAGCCTGCTGCAGTGTGGGCTGGAGCCTGCTGGCTGTGCTGCGAGGAGGAAGGGACACGTGGCCGTGCAAGGGATGGACAAGGTGAGAGGATGCTGTGTGTGGGACAGACAGGCTCAGGTGGCTGGGGAAGGGACAGGCTGGGGTTTAGCCAGTCGTACAGAGGAGAGGAGGAGTCGGTGCTGTGTGGAGCTGCCTGTGAGAAAAGGAGTCAGAGTTGCCTCAAAGAAATCTGTGGAGAGAAGGCATGAAAAGTGTGTAATGAAAGACTAATGTTGGTGCCTGTCATGTCTGTCTTGATATAATTGCTACACGTTTTCTCTGAATGCTTTAATTTAGACATAAAATGAAAACTTTATTGTAAGAAAGGATTGCATTTCTCACCAAAGTGGTGTAGGGTGGGGGATCACAACTCACAGATGGCCTGGAAGCGGAACGGCCACAGGGGTTACTGTAACTGGGCCTCCAGTACCAAAGCCCCAGTGGGTTTAAAGGCTAGAGCTGGGCTGGGATTAGCACGGGCTATGCAGCTGGGCTCATGCACAGGTCTGTCAGCACTCCTACCCGAGGACAGTCCCTCACCTAGGGAGAGGTTCTAGGCCTGGAGATGAGGCTGAGTTTGGGAAGGGTGATGAGGACATGGTTAGGGAGGGATGTAAATGCATATCAAAAGACTTAATTTTGAGGGGTGGCAAGCATTAGCTATAAACCAGTAAGTATTTACAGCTAAAGGCTGGAGGTGGGGGCTGTCTGAGGAGGACAGGACTGTTTAAGGCTGAAGTTGGAAGAGAAACCTTGGTGAAGCTTTTGCGTTAGAAACGGCCTCACCTGCCAAATCAGATTTTTGTCTTCAGGATTGCATGAGTGAGGATGCCACAGCCAAGGAAAAGGTTCAGGTTTGGGAGGCAAAGGCGAGTTAGGCAGGGCTGCAGGGCTGGGGCTTGGCTGTTTCCATACTGCTCAGGGCAGCAAAGGGTAGCTGGCTCACTGGGCCTTGGATCTAGAACTCTTTCTGGAACAAGGTGGAGAGCTGAGGTTCATGCAAGGGGCCAGGAATTCTTTGTCTGACTGGAAAATGCCAGAGGGGCAGTGTGTGACTCGGATAGGATGATATGTTCGTCTGGCGAGAGTCACAAAAGAATATTTTGGTTTACTGATAACTGGGCAGCTCAGAAGTTACTACTTGACTTAGTTGCTGCTCCCATCTGTTGCACACATAAACAGAGCAAAGCAGACGAATTCTCTCGGAGCCTGAGGTCTTTGACTGGCCCTCCAAAAATGCTGCCCGCTAAAAAACAGACGTGGGGGAGGAAAGTTGTCAGATACAATAGAGCAAGAAAAGGACACGGGCTTCAAAGTGCCCTCCAGCAGACCACGGAAGTGACCTGTCTGGAAGTAAAACCAGCAGTCTGCTTCCCCAGCCTCCTGGAAGCCTCTAACAGCTACACAGGCAGTGAGGGGAGAGAACAATTCAACCTAAAAATAATTTTCAGTAGCGTTCTGCACTGCTGTTAAAAATACTGCAACCAGGGAATGTGGTGTGGTGATAACTATTAGGCCTGTAAGTCTGGTAACTGGGGCTTTTAGCTCAAACATCTCGGTATGGCTACTTTGAGCCTTGTAAAAGCTGCGTTAAGTCCAATTTCTTGGGTAGTTCTACTAGCTCTAGCCTTGCTTTTCATCCCCTCAGTAACAAAGCAACTCCCTCTCGAGAATGTTATTTACTTTCCATATTATGTGCCTACCAATTTCTGGAATTGCAAATGTCTTTGGATACATGCGTAAATTTAAGTTTCAAGAAAGCTGTCAAGCTAAAACAAAGGCTTGCCATAATGCAGAAGAAAATGTTTTATGGAAGAACTGAGAGGTCCCTACCTGGGCATAGAATTTGCTATACTAAGGTGTGTTCCAAACGGATCTGCCATCTAAACAAGCAGAAAAATAGTTGGAATGTAGTGAGTTCAATTTAACTGTTGCTAGAAATAGGAATTATTAGCAGAGCTTGGAGCATGATATCACTAGCAGCAGTAAGACGCTTTTAGCTTGCTTCTCATAAATTACTTGTAAAAAGCATTTGTACCTAGTGTGTAGCAATTAATATTTCCCCATTTTCTTCCCCCCCGCCCCCCAGTCTCAGGTACTCCTTTTATTTTACCCTTTTCTGTCTTGTAACATCACCTTCCTTTATTTTATTCTATCTTCTGTTCTCAGAACATCGCAGCATCCTCTGTCAATGTGAAAGCATTTGTTCATCCTGTCTTGGAATGGCTGTCAATGTTGCCCTCTTCTGGATCACTTTTTTTTTTTTTTTTTTTAACAATACGTTGCTAAATGTCAGGAAAATTAATCCACAAACACCAGCGGTTTATGTCCAAAAAGGAAACAGAGGAGTCCTTTTTGCTTTATTCGAATAAAGGGAGAGGCCATGGGACATTCCCCTGGGATCTCTCAAATTTTTGGAGGACGCAGCCTCCTTTTTATCCTATTTTCCCGGCCGCATTTCCCTCTCTCTTTTCCCATTGGCTGAGGTACTTGAGAGGCACAGACTTCCCGGAACGCCTGATACCTGAAATTCCCCTCTAATGTATAACCCTCCCTTTTAATTTTTAATTCTTATAGAATTCATAGTTTCCCCCCGTTGCTTCTTTCATCTTTCGATATCCAATTTCATTTATCAGCAGCCCTGCAGTTTGTTTGTAAAGGCAACTATCTCTTTCCATTCATCAATCAGTGGAATCCATCCCATTGTTTCTTTTATCTCTCAGTGCTAGCCTTATCTACAGGCTGATCCACAGCTCATTTGTAAAGACAAATTCAACATTCCTCTCAGCTAATAAATGAGAAGTTAGCTGAAAAAAGTAAAAACTGGATTTTTTTTTTCTGGTGTGTGTCGGACGATACAGTGGAGAGAATTTGCGGGAGGATGATCGAGGATATCCTATTATAATATCGTTCTCGGACATTTTACTATTTTAGATCATCAGTTGTATTCTGAAAGAAATCTATTTTAATGATATGTGTACGTTTGCACGAAGTTATAGTTAAATATAGCTTGCGGCTGGGCTCTTTAATGAATAGGGGTATTTTTGGTTTTAATTCAATATTTTATGCTTGTGGTGTGTAGTGTGCTGATTTATTTTTTAATGTTATTTACTACGTGCGCTTTTGTTTTTGAGTGAAGGTAACTTTCTGGATGGCTTTGTATTTGAGGCAGAATGAATTGAAGTAGGTTTTTAAAACTGATTTTTCATATGTACGATGGGGAGTTTAGTAGGGGCAGCTCTGATGGTGGGGGCTTGGTTGTTAATTTTATCAGACGGCTTTTGTTAGATACAGCTTTTAATTCTGGAAAGTTTTTTTTCTAATGTGCTTTGAAGGTGGTTTTCGAGGATGTATGGTATAGCTTTATTTTGTTTGTAGATGGTGTATGATAAGGGCTATGGTCTATTTATCTAATGCCATGTTTTTTCATTCAGGTGTTGATAAGGGAGTTCTTGAATGGCGTTTTGTGTTGTTTTTGTTTTTGGTGGGGCGTTGTTTTTAAAGGATACCTTGATAAGGTTTGCCGATGGCGTTCTAGCCTGTAGCATAAGGCATAGGGTAGTTTTTGAATTATTTTGTGGTGGCTTTGATTCTTGCCAGTATGTAGTGTTTGTTTGAGGTAATGCTGTGTAGCTAATTTCTGTTTTCTTATTAATATTAGAATTGGAGTGTTGTAGTATATGGGCTGTTATTATATCCTAGGGGTTCTATTTATTTGGTTTGATTGTTTTCTAGTTATGGATAATTTTTCTCAAAAAACCATTTTCAGAATTTCAGGCGTGACACAAAAGAACACTCAGATTGCTGGAAGGGAAACGTGTGCCCAGATTGTCTCGAAGCAGTGCTGCTGTCGGTTCTCGTTCAGTTGTGTCTTCTGAAAATGAGACTGTTGTATTCATTGCGCTGTGCTAAACACTTGTCATTCTCCCAATGCCAGGAAACAGATGAAGCTTGAAGAAAGAGGAAGGAATTTGGAAGCGTACAAACAAGCTGAGAAGAGGTTCAGAGATCAGGGTGCTCACTGGCAGCAGGGGCTGGGGTTAGGGCTGAGCAGGAGCAAAGCCGGAGCACATCAACCTCACCTCGTGTTTTCTCGGGGGCTTTATGGCCCTGGCAAGAGAGAGATGTTCACTGATGAGTCCCAGGCCGAGCCGTGAGCACAGCATGTTGTGTTGGAGCTGGGGGTTTTTTTTGAGACGTTCAGCAGCCACACTCTCTAGTCAAGAGTCCTGAGGTTTGTTGCTGCTCCACTTTCATCCTCATATCCAGCTTCCAGCCCTTTTCTTCTCTCTGTCCAGTGTGTCTTTTGTGTTCCTTTCTTGTCCTGTGTGCTCCCCATCCCATTCCCGTTCCCTACGGAGGGGAGGGTGTGGAGACTGGGGGCTCCGACGTGGTTTGGGGCGCCCCAAGGTCCCTGGGAAAGGGAGCCGGGCTGCGCTGGAGGAGCAGGTGAGTCGGGCATGGGGGGGGGGGGGGGGGGGTCATGCTGGGTGCCGGAACATTGACAGGGAGGGGTGGGTGTAGAATGCATGAAAAACAGAACCATAAAAAATAGCTAAATATAGTCTAAAAGGAATGTTTAAATGCTTTTTATTTGGGTAGAGGCACGGTTTTTATAGCTAATATAAAAATAAAATATAAAGAATAGAACTAGATTGGTATACATGTAAAATATAATGAAATATAAGTAGCAAATATCTATGAAAAATCTAGTGTATAACAGAAATAATGCAAATATAAGAATATGTATAAATATAAAATAGAGCTATGAGAATGGTAATAAGAATGGGGTAAAACATCAGTGAGAAATGGAAAAAAAACCACATGAAAAATGGTGGGAAAATCAGTGAGAAATGGAGAAAAATCAGTGAAAAACGGGGGGGGGAATCTTTGAAAAATGGGGAAAAAATCAGTGAGAAATGGGGGAAAAGTCGATGAAAAATGGGGGAATATTCAGTGAGAAATGGGGGGGGGGGGAATCAGTGAGAAATGGGGAAAAAATCCATGGAAAACAGGGAAACAATCCATGAGCAATGGCGGGAACAGAGCGAGCTGTTGTCGCTCGTGCTGTGGTGGCTGATGCTGTGGGGAAAAAATAAGTGAAAAATGGGGGCAATAATCAGTGATAAATGGGGAGAAAATCAGTGATTAATGGGCGGAAAAATGCATGAAAAATGGAAGGAAAAATTCAGAGAGAAATGGGGGCAAATATCAGTGATAAATGGGGAAAAAAATCAGCGATTAATGGGGGGAAAAATGCATGGAAAATGGGGGGAAAATTCAGAGAGAAATGGGGGCAAAAATCAGTGAGCAATGGGGGGGAAAATCGGGAAATATCCATGGAAAAATGGGGGAAAAAAAATCAGTGAGAAATGGGGAAAATATGGGAAAAAATCCACGAAAATTGCGGGAAAAAATGCATGAAAAATTGGGGAAAAATCAGTAAGAAATGGGGGAAAAAATCCATGAAAAATGGCGGGAAAAATCAGATCAGCGATCGATAGCTAATGCGTGCCTATGGATTAGATCGGCGATCGATTGATCACGACTACCGATCGATTATATCGGCGTTCGATTGCTAATGCCTGCCGATCGATTAGCTCGGCGATCGATTGATTGCGCCTGCCGATCGATTATATCGGCGTTCGATTGCTAATGCCTGCCGATCGATTAGCTCGGCGATCGATTGATCCGCCTGCCGATCGATTATATCGGCGTTCGATTGCTAATGCCTGCCGATCGATTAGATCGGCGATCGATTGATCGCGCCTGCCGATCGATTATATCGGCGATCGATTGCCAATGCCTGCCGATCGATTATATCGGCGATCGATTGATCGCGCCTGCCGATCGATTATATCGGCGTTCGATTGCTAATGCCTGCCGATCGATTAGACCGGCGATCGATTGATCGCGCCTGCGGATCGATTCGATCGGCGATCGATTGCTAATGCCTGCCGATCGATTAGACCGGCGATCGATTGATCGCGCCTGCCGATCGATTAGATCGGCGTTCGATTGCTAATGCCTGCCGATCGATTAGCTCGGCGATCGATTGATCCGCCTGCCGATCGATTATATCGGCGATCGATTGATCGCGCCTGCCGATCGATTATATCGGCGATCGATTGCTAATGCCTGCCGATCGATTAGATCGGCGATCGATTGATCGCGCCTGCCGATCGATTATATCGGCGTTCGATTGCTAATGCCTGCCGATCGATTAGACCGGCGATCGATTGCTAATGCCTGCGGATCGATTCGATCGGCGATCGATTGCTAATGCCTGCCGATCGATTATATCGGCGATCGACTGATCGCGCCTGCCGATCGATTCGATCGGCGATCGATTGCTAATGCCTGCGGATCGATTAGATCGGAGATCGATTGCCAATGCCTGCCGATCGATTAGATCGGCGATCGATTGATCGCGACTGCCGATCGATTATATCGGCGATCGATTGATCGTGCCTGCAATCGATTATAACGGCGATCGATTGCCAATGCCTGCCTATCGATTAGATCGGCGATCGATTGATCGCGACTGCCGATCGATTACATCGGCGATCGATTGATCGTGCCTGCCGATCGATTAGCTCGGCGATCGATTGCCAATGCCTGCCGATCGATTAGATCGGCGATCGATTGCTCATGCCAGCCGATCGATTGCTAATGCACACTATTTGCACACTCCTTGCACACCTTTTGCACTCATACAGAGGCAGGAGGTTTCTCAGTTCTGGTCGGGGTTTTTTGGGGCGTTCATTCCGGGGGATTTCCTCAAGGATTGGGACACTCCTTGATTCCATCCCTTGCCTGTCTCCCAAGCGCCACCCTGTGGGCAGAGCGCGGTACTGCGCGCCTGCCTCTCCCAAGATGGCGGCTCGGGTGTCGCTCCCCGACCTTCTAACTCTGGCTGCAAAAGGAGGGTGGCACAGCAAGGAGCCCGCTCGCTCTAGTGGGATGCCTGCGCACGACGCCGACACCGATCCCACGGGTGCGATTTTCGGCGGCGTTTCCAATCGTGCGGACATCTCCTTCAGCCCGCTTCGGCCCGGGGAAGAGGGGCGGGGCCGCCAGCGATGGTCCCGGCGCAGCCCGGGCAGGCTCGGGGCGGAGCCGGGGCTTGGCGAGGCGGGGCACGGAGGTCCCGGGGACGGGACCGGGCGGGGCCGGGGCGGTGCTTTAGGGGCGGTCCCCAGTGGTCCCGGGCGGCACCGGGGGCGGGGCCGGGTGATCCCGGAGCGGTACCGAGCTGTGCTGGGGACGGTGCTGCAGGGGCGGTGCCGGGCCCGCCTCAGGGTGATTGAATGCCCAGAAATCGCCTCCTCTGCCCCGTGCTCACACTGAGCTGCGGGCTGCAGCGTGCTGTCGGAGCTCCGCACACAGCACGGATTTGGGCTTCCCCTCCTCTCAAACCCTCTCCCCCTTCTTCCTCCTCCTCATCTTCCTCTTTGTCCTCTGTCACTGCTGAGGCTCTGGAAAGAACTGAAATTCTGCAGGGAGACATGTCCTCTCGTGGCCCCAGGGACTGCCTCGGCACGGGCCACGAGCGCCTCCGGCCCCTGCCTTCTCCTGCTTGAAAAGATCACCTGGAGCCCGAGCTCGGGGGGGTGAAATCAGCTGAAATCCAGGTAACTCTGTCAAGTGCCCCCAGGGACATCGGCGGGGCTGGGGAATGAGGGTTTGAAACAGCAAATTCTTTGGAATATACACCTGTCCCTGTGCCGATGCTGCTGAGCTTCCTGCCACAGTATATCCCCACTCCATGAGGCGCTGTGAGGTTATGGCAGAGGGAATTGAGCAGGGAATTCGGGGCTATGGGCATAATTCACGGGAGCTAGCAAAGCTGACAGCGAACCCCAAATCGGGGCACAGCACAGAGAACAATCTGTGTGCTGCCCTGTCAGCTCAAGCTCCTGGGCTGGGAAGTATTGGGAGTTAAATGTATGGAATTACACAAATCACAGCAACTGGCATCACCCAGAGGGACAAACCAAGTCCCAAACAATTCCTCCCCAATCCACTCTGGGAAAAACACCCTGTGCCTGCCAGGAGCTCTGACCCTGCTTTTCCTACCAGCTCCTGAGCAGTGTCAGGGCCACCACGACGCCTTTAAAATCCAGATAAACCCCAAATCCTACACAGTGATTAATCCAAAGAAAGTACTGAATTGTTGTCATTAAAAGCTCAAAACTCATTAAGAATTCTATGACAACAGTGTAATGGACTCCCAGGAACCTCATGAATGCTCTCAGTTTCATTTTTGTGTATTTTTACTCCCTCATTTGGCAGCTTGTAAAACTTATCCTGGAATTCAGAGGTCAAGCAGGATCGACTTTGGATTGACCTTCACCTCTGGTCCCACTTTGTGCAAACACAACTCGTGCCCAGGTGGGTGAACTCATCACCTCAGCTTTTCACTCCAGAATATCCCCTCCTTATTTCCCTGTAGATGAACTCAGATCCACTCCTCACCTCCACTCCAAGCGTCCATTCTGTTCCCCACAGGCCCTGGTGGCCCCGGGGAGCTCCCTTGGCCTTTCTCCTGCCCCTCTGCAGCCCGAGGTCGCTACACAAACAGTTCTTGTGTCCCCTCTAAATGACCCCGGGTTTTCTGCTCAATGAATGGCATGACCCGTGCCCACTGCTCATGATTCACCCAACCAAAATCGAGAGCAAATGTTGCTTGGGCTTTAAGAACTTGAAATAACTCTGAAGCAAAAGAAATCACCTTTTTCTTCTGGTTTTTATTTTTATTTTTTCATTTAAGATGCTGGACTTGCCTCTGTGGATGTGTGCTGAGCTCTCACTGCAGGGGACTGTCAGGCCTGAATGGCTGTGAGTTCGTGTTCTTCTCAGTAGGGAATCAGAAATTATTCTTAGACCATAGAATTGTTTTCTGAAACCTTTCCCCTTTCCTCTTTGTGCCTTTGAATTTTTCAGCTGTTCCCTGTTGTCACTTCCCCTGCCTGACTTCTGTGCAGCTCCTAGCTGGGAAAAACTGGGAAAACTTAGGGGGTACAGAGGTGGAATTTTTGGCTGGATTTTTCTAACACTTCTAATTTTGCTGAACTTATTTCCCCAGTGAGAAGAGCACGAACTCACAGCCATGCAGGCCTGACAGTCACTGCGGGAAATCTGACACAGTATTAATAAGTAACCTTTCCTGAGAGCAGTCACCACCCCAGTCCTCCAGCCTTGTCAAATGTTTGCAATGAATGGACCCAAGTTCTAATCCTTAATCTAAATTTATGTCAGCTTTTGTTAGAAAGATACCGGACAGTAAATCATACAAGAGAATTTAAAAATTGCACAAAGAATAACAGGCCCAGACCAAACCCAACCGCCCCCATCAGTGCTCCACCCCAATTTTGGGAGAAACAGTGATACAGTTTATAAATACTCTCCTTCCACACTATTCAGTCCTTCACCGCACATCCCCAGAGAGGAGTCCCTCAGACCTTGCTCCCCTGAACACCAGGAGAGCTGGAGTTTCACCCAGATCCCACATTCCCATGGCAGTTAATCCCAGCAGGGAGGCAAAGAGGAACCCTGCATCCTCTGACATAGCCCACAGCACGGGCAGCACCAGGAGCCCTCCAGGCTCAGACCTCTGGTGCTGAAGCCTCTGGGCTTTGGCTGATCAAACACCACAGCTCTTGGCAAAGATGGCAGGAGAATCGTGATTCTTCCTGTCCTGAAAGAGAGGAGGAAAAGAAAATTAAGTCGACTGCAGAAGGATTCCAGCTCTCACACTTCTGGGGGGGGGAGAGGGAGGGGGAAGTGATTTGCCTAATTTCCACTGAAATCAGAGGTAAATGGTTCTAATCTGTATCCTTGGAAATCTGCAATTAGATATTTCGTCAACACTGGATTTAGTCTATTAAAAGCTGTACATTTTTCCCTCAACCATGCTTTATGCATACTAGAGAAATAAATTTGCACGTTTTCTGGCTTTTCTGACATTTCCTGGCTTTTTAATCCTAGTCTTTGCCTTCTGAAAAGCATTAATTGACTCAATTTTCACTCATGACAAATCCACCTGGTTTTTAAAATATGAGATTTTACATTCATAGCGACAGAATTTTCATTGACATTTAAACTTGACTGAAAAATGTGCATGATTTCTACCGTGTTACCCTGAATGAGAACTCTATCTGTCAATTTAAATAACTTTCACTCTTTTCTTATTCATCATACAGCTTTTATCCCTTCAGATACCTTTGCTTTCTATCTATATTGTACAGCAAACCTCCACAACTTTAACTTTTCCATCTTTTCTGAGACATGTTTTCTTGTATTTCAATTACCAGTGGCCTGGCGTTTCATTTGCTCTGGCTTTCTTTGTGACTTTTGTTACCTTATTTAGCCCACGAAAACACCCACAGGGAATATAACCACAGCAGCTTATCAGAGCTGTAAAATTGAGGCTACATTTCTGATGTGCAATATGCTCTTGCAGTACCTTCACGAGGGCATTCTGCATACAGCAGGAGAATATTTACTGATGTACTAGTGCAATAATGACCCACCTGCCTCTGCTCCTCTCTGGGGCACTTTCTGTCTGTAGGGATTGGAATTAACGACAGTCTCTCTGTGCTGCCTGATGTCAGAGCTGAGAAAGGTGTCGAGGATATATAAGAGTCGTGAGACTTGCCAGAAAGGAAGAGGGAGAAGGATACTCCAGAGCCAGATGCAAGCGTGGAATTGTTGCATGCACACTTCCTGCTAACCAAGAGGGCTTGCTGGCTTCTCCAGTTAGATCTGTGACCACAAAAAGGTAAATACTTTGCCTTTTTTCTTACTTTCCCTGCAGTGTAAAAGATGCGCCTTTAGAAAAGCACTATATCCCCTATTATTAATCAAGAGCATTTTTTCAGGAAAAGACTAAGACAGCTTTAAAGTAAACTGCACTGGGGACCAGAATTTGAGACTGGGATATGTCAGGAAACGCAAATCAGAGATAAGGGATAGGATTGAAACTACTGGATGGAAAATGAGCATTTACTGCTGAGAGCTATATTTCTGAAACTGAATTGTGTCACTAAACTTGAAGGGATCATTTTTCTCACTCTAGCTTGTGAAAAAGACTAATTGCTCTTGATTTAGGACAGAATGGGCATCGGTGATAGGATGTGCTGAAGAGTATTTGGGTTAGCTTTCAGTTTTGAATCACTATTCTTTTCAGAAAGTTTGGAAGGGAAGATGCGCAACCTGAAGTTGTCAGTTTTCTTCATTGCACTTTCTGTCACTCTGAGCTGTTTGGAAGCTACACCTATTGAGGGGTGAGTGACAAATAATCATGTTTATTTCTTTTTAGGGAAAAAGGTGTTCAGATTATTGCATGAGTTGCTTTTGCTTTCATGTCTTAAATAATATAAAAATAGAGTTATTCAAGCTCACTGTTTTATTGTTGTTCAGAGATTACTGTCTCTGGCTGATGATCTATCTGATGGTACTTCCAAGAGACAAGGATGGATGTTGCCTGTAATGTCACACAATACACTCTCAGGACTCAGTGAGGAAATGCCAGAACAACCAGCAGCAAAGACAAAAAGGTATTGATTTTCCTTGTTTCTTCCAGCCATATCAGATTGAATCATGAAGCAAACTTTGTTCCAGTGATATCCTGCTATTTGAGAGACTTTGCTTCTGCTTTTTTTCCCTCAGGAAAAAAAAAAAAAAAAGATATTAAAATATCCTTCTACTAAACAGAGCTTTCCTATAAGCATAAAGATCAGCTTTTCTGTAACAAAAAGATCAAAGCATTTAGGGTCGAAAGTGAAATCCAGGGACTTTGTTTCAAATCATTTGATCATTTTACGATTATAAACTTTCTTAAATTAAAGAGGCTGCAAACTCTACATTACCTTGTGAAGAAAGGTGCATTTTGCAAGCGCCTTCCTTTTTAAAAAGTTCATCAGATTTCCAAGCCTGGAGGGGAAAGAAAAGAAAACATACCCTTCTTAATAATACTGCAGCTCTACTGGAATGGAATTATTTTATGGTAAAAATGCTTTCAGTAATTAAGCAATTTTAAAATCACATAATTAAATATTAATCATAGGAAGAAGGAAAAGAAGAAATTGATTCTGAGAGAATTTCACTTGTCTGAAATATATTGTTATTTATAAATTCAATTTCAGGACCTCTGTGAGAACCAGTTGCTATTTGAACCTTGTGTGGTAAGGACTTGAATAAAACCAAAAGAAATATCCATGAAAGTCAATGGGAGGTTATATAAAGCCCTATGCAACAATTTTCTTGTAATGCAATTACACATTTAAAATATTAATTGCTTAAGAACTGCTGCCTATCTACTAATCAAGAACCTGTATAAGACAGACATTCCTTTCATAGCTGCCTTTCCTCTTGTATTATTAGATCAATACAAATAACTTCAAAAGGTTATATGACATTTTAGATGATAGATTTAATAATCAGTAAGCAAAGGAACACATTGGTAACTGCTCAGAGTTTGAAACTGGGATATAGCTGCTCTTCACAGTAAATTTTAGCCACAAAGTGATATCTAATTCATGCCATATCAGCATGAAGAAGTCCAAGAAAATATGCAACAACTCAGTAGGCAATCTCTGCGAGCAAGTATTTCTGTTTGAAGGAAGAACACAGTAATCTAAGAAACAAGTCTGAAAACCCAAGCTAACCATTACATTGCAATTTAAAAAAACCCCTCGTGCTACATAGGTTTTACGTGGAGTTCTGTAAATGATCTGTCGGTTCAGATCATAAAATGTTATTTCTAGATACGGATCCTTCCTCGGACACTCTTTAAAGTATCATTCAGCAAAGGATTTTCTCTCACCACAACAGAACTTTCAATTTGCTGGTGTTTCAAAAGAGATGTGGCAGGTTTTTTTTTTTAGATGAAACCTCTGTTTAGTCAGAGCTAAGTGGGAGAGAGACAGAGCAAAAGACCCTCCTGAGTGATTCTGCAGTTGGCAGAAGCTGGCAATGCCTGCTACTTCTCATGATATGTGGTGCAGATGGGAGAAAGAGTCTTTGGGTTTAATCCACTTGCTGTGGACTGGAATATTACCACTCACTTCAGTGAGAGCAGGATGTAATTCTGTGAAAACATGAGAACTGAATAAATGTTAGTGATCATCATTATGTTAGTAATCCTCATGATATCAGCAAGAGCTCTAAATAGATTTAGAAGTTCAGCTGAAAGTTAAACATTTAATCATTGCTTTCACTTTGTGTCTCACCTATACTATCATTACAGGTCTTCTAAATGTCATAAACTGCTGTGCAGGATATCAATAAAAACGACATATGACAGTTCATGTCTCTGCATTTGAATAACCTCCATCATTAAAACTGATAATAGCACCCAGCACAAGGATTTTTTTCAGGAACAAAGTAGGTGGTGGGAAGATTCTAATGTTCCTGTATTTGTGCACATATTAAAAGAACTCCCACATTAGCAGAGCTCAAATGACTATGAGAAGTGGCACACTCGATGGCTCATTGTTTGACTTACTGCTGGCTGTCTTTGTTTCACCTTGGCAGTCACCAGCTGGAGAAGAGGAGATGCAACACGGCCACGTGTGTGACGCAGCGCTTGGCCGATTTCCTGGTGCGCTCCAGCGGCAGCGCCGGGGCCCTTTACCCGCCCACCAACGTGGGCTCCAACACCTATGGAAAGAGGGACAGAGAGCCCCAGAGCCACGCACAGCTTTAGGCTCTGGAGATGGCTGCTGACACTAGAAGCTCAGTTTTTATTGTATCAACAACCTCTCGGTCATTTATTACTTGTACAGTCTTACCAGTGCCTTGTTTTCTCTGTGTGTGTGGGGGGGTATGTGATTTATGTTCATCATTCCACCATGCATGTACAATGACATGCATAGGCTATTCTTCCAACCCCATTAAGAACTCCAGAAATCTGCTTGTTAAAATCCTTTGTAAAAATCTGTCACGATAATAAATGGAAAAGTAATGGCAACAATGTTATTATTATTATTATTATTATTATTATTATTATTATTATTATTATTATTATTAAAAGGATGAAAAAGATAACCCATGATGTGTATGTCTTTATAGTCACAGTCTGGTAAGAGAAAGAAACCGCCTTAATTAAAGAACAATAAATATCAGAATGCTAGCAAAAGTTATGTCCTAATGAAAGTAAAACAGAAGAATCTTCTGTTTTTTAAACATCTACAGCATCTTGTCTGGTACAGTTGAAGGAACAACTAGATGAGAAAAGATGCTGCATTGTGCACCATAATCAGACAATTATGCAGTTAACTGATTGGCCTGTTTCCACTATAACATACAGCAAGCAAGGAAACGTGGTCTTGCAGCACAGACTTCTGTGCCTACTGAGCAGGGGATTTTAAGGATTTGCAGTTCTTATGTTAAGATGATATCAGTAAAATGTAAGCATAATAAGTATAATAATATATGTAAGTATAATAAATATCAATAAGAGATAGCTCTGATACAATCTAGGAGAAACTCCCATCCTTGGGTATTCCTTTCCTTAACTACAGTAACAAAGGGAAGAGAAAAAACAATGAGTAGCTCAAGAACCAAAACACATCATAGAAACTCAGTAATTTTTTCCACTGGCATACTTAAATTGCTACCAAAATCCAGGGGAAATATTTCAGAGATGGGCAGACCTTAATGAGAATCTGACGGCATTATTTTCTCCTATCTCAGCCCAGAATCAGGGCAGGCTTAAAAACCTTTAAGTTCCTTTAAATTTTAAGCAAATTTTCATAGAGGTGAGCTGTTTCATTTCACAGAAATGGCTGTTTTGTCCACACTTCCTCAGTGAAGGGTTCACTGTTGTCCGAAAAACATTATTGTCCAATTACGAAAAACATTCAGCAGAACCTTAGTTCTGGAGAGGCAAATGAAAGTTCAATAACTGCCTTCAGTTGGTTTGTTTCCATTACAAAGTATACCTCGAAATAGAAACATTTTTGCTAATTTAATGTTAAATGGCATATTCACATCATTTCACACACAAAAAAATGCATGGGAATAAAAAGTACAGGATTCCTACTGTAAAAAGTGTTATTAATTACTCTCTTTATTGAGGGAAGTTTCAACCTTCATTAAAGTTCTAATGGATATTAATTCTGAATTTTATTGAGAAAACCGTTTATATGCCATTGAACTAATACTTCTGCCAGCTTGAAATGCCTTCCATTCCAGTTACTTTTGAGTTACGCTGCACACACACTGTGCGTTTAATTTGTTTTTAATTTAGAATATTTATTTCATTTATTAACATTTCAGAAAACAAATGAGAGAGAGGACAGCTTTCAAGTGTCTCTGCGAGATTGTTTGTACAGAGCAGTAACCAAGTGGAGCCTTCCCTGTGGGTAGCTGCTGATCTCTAGGCTGATCCCAGCCCGGAATATGAGCCACGCTTTATGCACCAGATTTTGTTTTTTCAGCTACCATTTGACAAACACTAACAAAGCACAGGCTGTCCATGCACAGGACCAGTGAAACTGGGTACATTATTTTCTGCCTCACACACTCTCGAATCTGGTGGATTGGATACCAGCATCTATTTCACACAATCAAACTATTCCACAAATACTGAAAAATCTAACTCGGTTCCTAAGTCAGTGAAACCACCAAGAGAGAAAAGAGGGGGACCATCTCACCTGTCTTTAGCTCCTCTTTGTCTAACCAGTTGTCAGCGCTCTCCTGCTATTTGGTGGAGGAAGACTACTTCCAATTCATCCCAGCTTAGACACCTATTTTAGGATGGGATTAATCACGCCTGAAGTGCCTCTATTTCTTCGCTGATGATAGAGAGTGTCTAGACAATTAGCTGAAAATGAGCACTTAGAATTAAGATAACTAGAGTTAGTTGACAGGAATCTCATCTGCATTTGGTATGAACCGTTCAAACTAAAATCAAAGAGAAAAAGATTTGGTAAAAAAACCCCACACCACCAGCACCTCAGACTCCAAATCAACTTTCATTCTGAGCTACGTTAGTTAATTCATCAGCCAGAGCATCTTGAGAAACTTCCTTCAGTGAGATTTGTTCCCGCCCGTACTCCCTTGAGAAGACAGCTCTGCTCCCTCCCTCCTGCTGTTGCTGCACTTGGCCTCTCAGAGACGAAGCATCTAGCCATAGTAAGGCTGGATACAAGCACAGTCCAGGGCTAAATGAGCCAGGAAAAGAATGGACTGTAATGGAAAAAAGAAAATAAATACATTTATTTAATAATGAATTAATTACTAATAAGCATTTAAGCATTACTTCATCAGCTCTGCAAACAGCATGGCCAGAATTTTCTGTGCATTTTTAAAAATCCCACTATGTATTTCTAGGCTTCTTCAGGGATGTAAATATTACTTGAGAATCGAGCCTTAGATAGATTGGATTCTTTTTCAATTCATCTGGCTTCCCTCCACCTTTCAGAGAATATGCAAGCAAACAAAAAATACAAAAGAGGAAAATTAAGAATACAGACAATGTGATAAACATGGCATTATTCCCCTTAAAAAACCGAAGATACTAAACCTCTGCTTTTTAGCATGTAAGTAACGAAGTCACACACGCCGCATATCAGGCAATGTTTAAATACAAAGCCAGTCCTAAAAAAGTCCAAGTGCACAAGCATAAAATAAAGCAGGAATATTTTGTCTAAGGATATATCGCTCAGTATTACCCATTAGCATTCCTTGTTTAACCTTTTATTGCATCTACTTATGTTAGTCACTTAAATCTTTAGTCTTTAAATCTCTGTTGTTTCCCCCCACTTTCTACACAAGGCTTTTACTTTTTAATGCATTAAAGGCTATTGTTGCAGCCACAGAACACTCCCATTGCACTTACCTATGCCCGATATGCAACAAATAGAAGTAAGAAAGCCTTCTCCTGCTGATATGACCGCTGCTCTTCCGGCCCTGCAGCCTCTCACCCCTACACCCTTCTAGAAACTCATGGCTGCTATCTTGCTGTGCTGCATCAAGAACAAATATGTTATTGAAATATAGAAATCATTGCCACCTGGAATAGGGTTCTGCAGTTGCTACTGCCCGAGGAATGAAAGGAAAACAGAGGTGGCCACACTGGCTGCACACTTGAATGCAATTACACAGCTGAATTCATGCACAAGTAAAATATAACCCGAAGGAAAGAAAAAATACCGGTTTTCTAGTGAAGCACAGAACAGCATCAATTTCCACAAACGAGGCTCAGTCCGAGTAAGAGCTGCAGCGCCACACTGCCTGGGGGGTTCTTCACTCCTTCCACACCCCAGTCCCCTCTCTCCAGCAGAGCAGCAACATCCAAGCTCGGTGTTCCAGCTGCTCATGTCTCTTTCAAAGAAAACTTAGCAATAAAAGCAGCTGTGAGTCAGGAAGACAGCCGAGTTTGCCCTTGAAAGGAGGTGGTCACACACAGTGAAAGACAAAATGCACAGAGAGCTCCTAAGGAAAAAAGGCAGCGACCACGTCTTTTCCCTGGGCTCTGCAGGGGAGGGGCTGTGCCGGCAATGTCCCTCCTGTGCCAAGTGTCACGATCCAAAAAAAAACCAACCCCAAATTATGGATTAGGATTATTGATTAGCAGGAGCGTGACCAGAGCCCCGGCAGGACGGCAGCGCAGCGCCGCCTGGCGGCGGAGCAGGAGAGCAGCGCCGGACCCCGTGCCAGTGTCGGTATCGCCGCGTCCCCTGCTAGCCGCGGCCATGCCGGTCCCGATGCCGCCCACGCCCCCCCGCGCGGCACCGGGTCCGCCCTCCGCCCGACTTCGTCGCGTCTCCGCCGTCGCTGTCCCTCCCGCCCCGAACTTCGGCGCCGCGGCCCGCCTCTTGGCATCATCTCGTCAACGCCCCACGGCGTCTCGCCCCCCCGCGGGACCCGAGCGTCCCCCGGGTCACCCGTCCGCAACACCGCCGCTCACCGCCGCGTCAGCCGGCCGGCCCACCCCCCCGCGGGACCTCGACAGCACATCCCCGCAGATCATAACGCCGGCGAGCAGAACTTCATGCGGGCCGCCATATTTGTCCGGTATCACGTGACCGGACGGGCGCCGCCATATTTACTGTTAGGGGCGGTCCCTGGCGGCCCGGCGGGGGCGGAGAGTGGGGAGGAGGCGGGGACAGTGGGCGGGGACACGGTGACGGCACTGATGGGGGTGGAGCCGAACGTGGCGGGAATGGGGGGTTCTGATAGGCGGGCCGGAACTGCCTCGGGCTCTGATTGGCTGGCCTGGCCATAAATACCGTGTATTTCGCAGGGTCGGGGCACTGCGGAGGCGGCGGCGGAAGAGGTAAGGGCGGGATCTGAGGGGGGCGGGCGGCGGTTAGGGGTGGCGCCGGGGCCCGGCCGGCGCGGCGCGGGGCCCGGGGTGGGTCGGCGGGCAGGCCCGAGCGGAGCTGCGGGGCGTGGTGGTGGGGGGGGGCGGGGCCCAGGGGGAGGTGGCGGGGCCGGGCCGGGCGGCGCGGGGGGGCGGTGGCGGCAGGGCCGGGCCGGGCGGCGCGGGGGGGCGGTGGCGGCAGGGCCGGGCCGGGCGGCGCGAGGGGGGGGGGGGGCGGCAGGGCCGGGCCGGGCGGCGCGGGGGGGGGGGGGGGACGGCAGGGCCGGGCCGGGCGGCGCGGGGGGGGGGGGGGGACGGCAGGGCCGGGCCGGGCGGCGCGGTGGGGGGGGGGGGGGGCGGCAGGGCCGGGCGGAGCGGCTGGGGCCCGGCGTGGCGTGTAGGGGGGGCGGCTACTGGGTCTGGGGGACTCCAGTGAGGCAATTTATATGGTTTCAAGTATTGGGAATAAAGGTGCTTTTTTATGTTTTTCTTATCTCTAAGCTTTATATGATTTAATCGCGTTTTCTTCTTTCTTAGACTGAAACTGAGAGGCTGGAGCTGAGGAAGCAGAGCTGGAGAAATACGGTAAGGTTTGAAAACATAACTGCTTTGGGGCTGTGTTAGGGCATATGGAGGCACGATGGTATGTGTGTGGCTGGATATTAAATCACTAAGGGATATGAAAGGGAGTCTAGAGATGTTAATGGGGTAAGGATTCTCAGATTGTGGCTGAAATATGAGTTCAGGA